>NC_047097.1:21633744-22233964 GCF_902459505.1 Geotrypetes seraphini
CTTATAAGAAAGCTTCCAAGCTTGAAAAGCCCTTTATAAAACAAAATGCTGATATACTAACACCTAGACCTTCCAGCTTTGTTCAAATCATGAGTTTTTTTTAATGCCAATGATGTGGAGCACCCCAAATTCCATTATAGAATTAAAAACATACCATGTTCTGCATTTTGGCACCCAAATCTGGTTAATCTTTATGGAAAGCAAACAGAATGCTGGGCATTATCAAAAAAGGTATCAATACCAGAATGAAGGAGGTTATCCTGCCATTGTATCGAGCAATGGTGCGACCACATCTGGAGTACTGTGCCCAATACTGGTCGCCGTACCTTAAGAAGGACATGGCGATACTTGAGAGGGTCCAGAGGAGAGCAACTAGGATGATAAAAGGAATGGAGAACCTTTCATATGCCGAAAGGTTAGACAAACTGGGGCTCTTTACCCTGGAAAGGCGGAGACTGAGAGGAGACATGATACAGACATATAAAATCATGAAAGGCATAGAGAGGGTGAAGAGGAACAGATTCTTCAGACTAGCGGGGACAACAAGTTTTTCTTCACTCAGAGGGTGGTGGACACCTGGAACACGCTTCCAAAGGCGGTAATAGGACAGAGTACAATACTGGGTTTCAAAAAGGGACTGGATGACTTCCTGGAAGCGAAGGGGATTGCAGGGTATAGATAGAAGGTTACTCTACAGGACAAAAGCGAAAAGCGTATGTGAGTTTTAGGGTAGGAGCACTATCAGGTCCTGGACCTGAGGGGCCACCGCGTAAGCGGACTGCCGGGCACGATGGCCCTCCGGTCTGACCCGACAGAGGCAAGTCTTATGTTCTTTTGCTATAGCTGAAATTTCATGTCTTGGACATACTAAAATATAATGTCCCCTTTTATGCATATGAGGAAAACGCTTACAGCTGGACCCACAGCAAGGTTAATCTTTTGAATAACTGTAGTATTAATTAAAAATATTGCCTTCACCCCAGTCTTTGCAATAATATACATTTCAGTCCAGAGGAAAAAGGTAGAAGCAAGTATGTTCTATGGTTTTCTAACACGCTGCTTGTGTATAAAATAAGGGAAGCCAGTCCAGGTCTTCCATTAAGAAACAGGTTCAGTAAAACATAAGAAAAACATTAAATTGTAAAGAAAGCATATCCTATTCTGAGTTTAATGCTCACTAACCTTATTTTCTGACAATACTTGCTTTTTCTCCATTTGTCCCAAAACATCTTTTCTGTGCCTTCCTAGTTGCAAAAAAGATAGGCATTTGGCAATAACTCAAGACATCATCCCCACCATTCTTGTAAAACGATGAGGTAGTGACAAAAAAATGTTGGACTCGCAAATTAACTACTTTTTTTTTTTTTAAGTTTGACAGTTTAATGAGATTTGTGAAAAACTTGGGAAACGATCCCACCAGAACAGTGCTCCGACTCTTAAGGGTCACGTTCTGTGTGCAATACTCCCTCTAAGGACTGGCTGAGTGCATGCAAATTTTTTTTCATTTGAGCAACAAGATCTATAAAACCAGATTTGATTGTATTTTTGTGAGCAACCATGTAAAATCTGTAAGCAATGCTCCTAGAATGTATGAGCAATTGCTCATGCGCTCTGCTTAGAGCCGTGGTCTCAAACTCAAACCCTTTGCGGGGCCACATTTTGGATTTGTAGGTACTTGGAGGGCCACAGAAAAAAAAGTTAATGTCTTATTAAAGAAATGACAATTTTGCATGAGGTTAAACTCTTTATGGTTTATAAAACTTTCCTTTAACAGTTAAAAGGAAAGATATATAAACCATAAAGAGTTTAACCTTCTGCAAAATTGTCATTTCTTTAATAAGACATTAACTATTTTTTCTGTGGCCCTCCAAGTACTCTATTTTTTCTGCAGCACTCACATTTAAAGTTTAATATCTTCTCTCTCTCAAAACTGGCACATTTCAATCACTAAATTGAAAATAAAATCATTTTCCTACCTTTGTTTGGTAATTTAATCAGTCTCTGGTTGCACTTTATTCTTCTGACTGTGCATCCAATATTTCTTCCGTTCTTTCAGCCTCCTGTATGCTTCCTCTCCTCCAGACCTCATTCCCTCCCCCAACTTTTTCTTTCTTTCTCTATGTCTGTCTTTCTCTGATTCCGTGTCCCATTTTTTGCTTTGTTTCTGGCTTCCTGTCCCCCCCTTCTTTCTTTCTTCCTTCCTGCCCTCCTCCATGCCACCTCCGCCGGGGAATAGGCTGCTGCCGCCATCGGGAACATGCAGAGATCTCCACGCTTCTCTTCTTCACGGGGCCGACCAACTCTTGCCCCACGACGTCAATTCTAACGTCGGAAAGGACGTTCCGGGCAGCCAGGCAGCGATTGGCTAGCCAGAACATCCTCTCGACGTCAGAATTGATGTCGGGCGGCGAGAGAAACAGGGAGATCAAAGAGTATGGTGCCGACCTGTTCCCCTATGGCAGCGGTGAGAAGGGAAAGGAAGCAGGCTGGGCACCACTGCTCTAGACGAGCCGCATTCTAGGGAGAACAGTGGAGGGTGGCCAGCTGTGTGGAACCCCCCCTCCTTGGTACGCCACTGGAGCAGCAGCATGTCTGGCCAGCTCGTTCCGTTCAAATACGCAGGTGGCGGCTCCTTGCGAGATCCGCGCCTGCGTCTGAAGCCTCTCTGATGTTGTGATGTCAAAGAGGCTTCTGATGCAGGAGTGGATAGCGCAAGGAGCCGCCAACCTGCAGCTTTGAACGGAACGAACTGGCCAAACACGCTGCTGCTCCAAAAGTAAGAGAATGACCAGTCCAGACCGCAAATAAAACTTGGAGAGCCACATGAGGCCCGCGTGTTTGAGACCGCTGGCTTAGAGGGATGAGAACAGCCCATGTGACATCTAGGGAAAATTTTAATTAGATTGTAAGTTCTGGCTAGCAGGGATAGTCTCTTATATGGTTAATGTGATGTACAGTGCTGTGTACAATTGGCAGCACTATAGAAATAAATAGTAACTCATTCATAAAGCCATCTAACAGTTTTCAGCATTGGACAGATCTAGGGCCAGAGTCTATAGATCAGGCGTGTCCCAACCTTTTGGCTTCCCTGGGCCGCATTAGCCAAAAAAAAAAAAAAAAACGTTTCTGGGGCTGCACAAATGCTGCAACAAGATAGAGGAGGGAGCCGGCAAGATGGTAAACACCCGGGGTCAGCAGAGGAAAACACTGCATCGCTCTCGACCACACAAAATATTTCATGGAGCTGCATGGGGCCCTCAGGCCGCAGGTTGGACACCCCTGCTATAGATGTTGGCTTTAAAAAACAAAAACAGCACCAGTTAGTGCAGCACTAAGCACAACTATACATCCTTACATTTAAGCACACCTTATTTATACCAGGGTTTTCTTTTTCTAAAATGCCCATTTTGAATTTGTACCCAAAATAGTGCCCAAGTCAAAAACATGCCCCTAACTTGAACAAGCCCACAATCCAGCCCCACTTAACTACAAGCTTTGCAGAAGGCTAATAATCTGGCTATAACCTCTCAGCTTTGTCCAACAGGCATGGGATCCTCTAAGCCAGGGGTAGGCAATTCCGGTCCTCGAGAGCCGGAGCCAGGTCAGGTTTTCAGGATATCCACAATGAATATGTATGAGGTGGATTTGCATGCACTACCTCCTTCAGATGCAAATCTATCTCATGTGTATTTATTGTGGATATCCTGAAAACCTGACCTGGCTCCAGCTCTCAAGGACTGGTATTGCCTACCCGTGCTCCAAGCAGTAATCAGAGAAGATAACTCTTGCAAGTCTTCAACTAGCCATCTTTTACTGCAGAATAAAAAAAAATGGAAGCTCATGGAACTATTAAAGTAGAAGCAAGATCTGGTCCTGGCAGACTAAAACTATCTAGTGTACCTGCCTGGCCACCCCCCCCCCCCCCACCAAAAAAAAAGTGTAACTCAGAGCAAACAACATACTGAAGAGACAGTAGTTGTGTAGAATGCATATACACACAAGGAAATTATGATGTGCACAAGGAAATTAGCAGGAAATCTTCTGATCTCATCACAAGTCACCATCTAAAGCAGGGGTGGGCAACCTTTATATACAGAGAGCCATGTGAATGTCAGTACTATCCTCAACAGGCCACAACATTATGTAATGTTAGAACCAGAAATGCACAGAGCTTCAAAGACCTTGTGATAGAGCTGTGCCTCAAACTTTTGTAGCTCCAGCATACTAAATGGAACAAATGTTTTTTCACAGCACATTAATTGAAATTGTAAAAACAAAAAAATTCAATGATATTTATTCATTTAAAGTTTTTAGTTATGTATGGGTAATTGTAACGCTATAGATAGAAAAGAATTGCTCATCAATGCAAGGGATGTGCTTGTTTGAGAGTAAATTAACTCAAAATATGGTTCAATAGTCAACAAACACGCATTTCATCATCCACCATTCGGAGTTCTCTATTTTTACAATTTAATTTGTCATGAAAATCCAAGATCAAAGATAAGATGATCCAAATGGTAACAAACCTTGATTGTTTTGTTACTCAAGTTAGGATAACCACTGAATAAAAAATACTTGTCATTAGTTTTCAAAGACTAATCACATCAAAGAATGATGCTTGTCTGGGCAGTTATATCCTTACGCACACAGACACTTATAACATTGACAGACTCATGTACATGATGTAAATATTATCTTTTCTAGCATATACTTAAAAGGGAATTTTTAAAAATTAAATTCTAGAATCTTTCGTTGCACAGTTTGAGAGACACAGAGCAATGGCAACAAACTGCTAGTGTGGTTATTCTGAAAATATTTGCAAAATACAGTATAAACCATTTTTAATGATTTATGATTTTTGTTTAGATCAGGGGTGGGCTACCTGTAACACCATGGGAATTAAATTATGAAAAGAAACCTCAGTTGCATTTGCTTTTGGCTGACAAGATGAAAACTGTTCTATATTACACAAAAGACAGTGAAGAATTTGAACATCTTGTCAACTGTTAAGCATGGGAGTGGATTTATTATGGTTTGATGTTGTGCCACAGGAAACTGATTACGTGAGAGGATGAAAAGTATTAACATAGCCCAGAGGTAATGACATATAGTCTGAAGAAATGAAACTGAAAAGAGAATGGAATAATTTAGCAAGACAATGGTTTGAAACCTAGCTCCAAAAAAAGTAATGCAATACTTATAAGGAAGTAGTGATTATGGAATAGTATACAGTTCCCAGACAATTACTGAAAATGTGTGGGAAGATTCTAAAACAGTGCATACAGTAAGAAGAATTCTTCAAACCAGGTAAGAGGGGAAAAAAATATTCCCAAAGCAGGAATAGAGACACTCAATTTAGAAGCTACTATAGCTGCCAAGAGGTGTAACAAAGTACTGACAAATCAGCACAGTTATGCAAAAGGTGTGGCCCGAGGGATGTAAAAGTTGGTCCCATCTGCTCTCATTGGCTGTGCTTGAAGCAAGTGTAGTGGGCAGCAGTTCCCGTAGCTCTGTATAAGGCTGGGAAGGTGTCCAAAGTCTTGCACTTGCCCTGTTTACCCTCTTATTCTGAATTTGTAATTTTACAATTAATGCATACTAGTAATTACTTTGTGTAACTTTTATAGAGGTTGTCTTTTTTTTTACAACCATGGTTCCCAATTGGCATTTTTGCATTATTTCTACTTCCGGCTGCGTCACAGGAGAATCTGCCGCCCACACACGCACGTGACTGCACAAACACTCTGGCAGCTTTCAACAAGACTGAAACCTTAAAACGTGCTGTGAAGGTAAGGGGGAGGGAGATGCACGGACTGCGCAAGGGGTGCCGAAGGGCAGTGAGGTGCTGAGAGGGAAAGGTGGATGCTGGAGGGACACGAGTCTGGTGACAGGGCAGTGATGGGCACAGATTTTTTCCCCATGTCATGCTCTAGTCAGAGCACCATAACAGCAGTATGCTGTACTGTCTTGAAGATTTGGCCTCTGAAAGCTAATTGAAAATGGATTAGTCCAATAAAATGGACTTTTCTCATTTCTCATTATTTGTTTTATTTCTATCTGTTAATTTGTAAAGTGGTGATTGTTATGTATCAGTTTTTTCACATCTGTCTTTATATTTTGCACAGCATTAGGGGACATGTCACTTCATTAACACATTTCCCTTTTTTAAAGCTCTATACCATTTGAAAGAGGGCAAATATCTAATTATTCACTTCTAGAATTGGATACTTCATAAATGTAATAAAAATATTCTGGCACAGGTGTCAAACCTTAAAAAAGGAAGTCATATTGAGCATTGGAAAATAATAATAAACTAATAAAAATAGTACACCTTTAATTTTCCCCACCACCAAATTTCCCCATCCCTTTCTGCCCCACCTGGCTGGAAAACATTTCTGGGGAGAACACTGCATGACCTTTGTTTGAATTTATGTAGGTACCACCAGTGACTGCTTCTGTAAGTTTGACTTGTGGGAAACTAGGTGTAATTTTAAATGAGGAACATGCAGGAGCTGTGCTTCCTAAGCCTGAAAAGAGACACTACACAGTTTTTAGCTTTTGCAGACTCAAAATACTAATTCAGACACTAGGATGAAATATGATATAGCAGCTGAGTCAGTGGTGGGAAAATCACTTGGTCTTTCTCTACACAGAATGGAGAAGCCCCAAGAACACATTTTTGTTCACTGAGAGAAATAGCTGGTACTATGAGAGCAGCCAGGACAAAACAGCCACAGCAGTTCTTCAAAGTTAAGATAAGTGCTCAAATTTATCTAATTTTTGAAGATTGTAGTTAACTGATCTAGCGGTGGTCATAAGGGAAGATTATGCAATGAAAGATCCTAGAGCTCCTGAACACATCACATTATATTTATTAAAATATTAATTTCACCCATGTGATAACATAATCCTGTGTAGATAGTAGTGAGATTTGGCAGCAGGTGATTTAATAACTTTACACCCTAAAATTGGTATAGGGATGTGTAATGTGTACATTGAGATCTACATGCCCTGGGTCTCTAAACAGACGAGCAGCCACTTTCAAATCACTGCCAATACACCAACAGAACAGAGCAAGCATCTGGACGGTTGTCAGCCCACATGGCCCTAAGAATGGATACAGCTACAGCTGGAGAGTGGATAGCAAGAATGATCAGAAGGGTAGGGGTGGGGGGACCTGGGGAAGGAAGTGATCCTCTGGAGATGTTACATATTAAGGGTGGTAAGTGTGAAAACACTGGCTAGGCTGGGCTGGTAGATACTGGCCTAAAGCTCTTTTTTCTAAAATTTTAAAAAAGTATCTGCTATTTTGAAAGCATTAGATAACAATCCCCTCTTTAAAAGGCATATCCCATACAGGAAAACTTGGAACATCCCTCCTCTTCAAGATCACCGAGCTGTGGAACAGCTTATCTGCCCCTCTTCGGAGTTCGACCTCCCTCCAACGCTTCAGAAAACATTTGAAAACTTGGCTTTTCTCTAAAATGTAACCACTCCCTCCCTCTCCACTCTACTTAGTCCCCCTCTTTCTTTCCTTTTTTACCATGCCCTTCTTCTTCCCATTGGAGTTCCTTTCTTTAGTAATTCCTGTAAACCATGTCGAGCTCTACTTCTGTGGAGATGATGCGGTATACAAACTTAAGGTTTAGTTTAACACTGCATATAAATTTTTTAAAAAGCCCTATTTTTCAAGTTAAAACCAAAAGAGCTTTCTTTCCTGTGATGTGATATTTTAGCACAGCCAAGGTCTTAAAAACTTGTTTACTGTACTAATCTGGACTTGTGCAAAAATAAATTTTAATTTATATAGCTTTCCAAATCCATATGTGGGAAACCTACAATTAAGGGGTAAAATTCCATGGGACACAAGTTGAGGATGGGGAATATTAAGAACTGGCATTTGCTCAGTGTCAAGACTCGGCACTTGACAAGTTACAATAAAAAGATACAGCAGAACAAATTCATTAGGGAAGATGTCAGTTTATTCTTTTAAAGCAAAAGGTTTATAAAACCAAAATTAAAAATATATAGAAAAACTGGAGCATTTACTAGAGAATGCCTTAATGAATAATTCTGAAAACTCGCATTTAAAAAAAACCAAAAACTAAAAAAATGTAATTATGGTACAAACTGGTTGTGAAAATATATTATTTATGGAAATCCACAAAAATTCCAGATTTTTGGGAATTGCCAAAAAACTCAAGATATCTTACAAAGGTTTTAAAATAAAATAACCCTACACAAAAATTATAAGACTTTATACAGATTCAACAAGCTACAGACACCAATTTTCTTTAATATCAGCACCCTAAAGTGGCAGTTCTAGCAAAACCCTCTTGTAAGAAACTTATGTTATGGTGAAAACCACCCACTTGTATCATTCCATTCAAATTTCTTGGTTACAAAACAGTAAAACAGACACCATATGTTGAACCTAAGCAGATTTGCACCCATCAGGATTTCACACACATGCCATCTGAACATAATTACGCACAGCTTATTAAACCCAAGTTTATAAACACTTGTCTCACTTTCCAGAAGAAACTTTTAAAATGTTTTTCTTCTCCTTACATAAAATAACTTTGGAACAAATGAGGTTTGATTCTTCAGAACTTGTTTTAAACCTGGGCATGAGGCCTAAGTGCCAAGAAAAAGACTAGAACAACCTTGAAAGTTAAAGAAAGTATTTTAGAAGTCAGTCTAAGGTTTCTTCCACACTTGCTTCATATCTCTTGGTTTGTCACAATCATTGGACCCAAAAGCCACAGCCAAGATTAGTCCGATTTTCCAACACAATGGAAACTCCAAACTTCCAAAAAAAATGTTTAACCAGGCAGAGTTTCTTTCCTTCCTTCTGTGTGTGAAGAGTTCCTGGCAGCAGCCTATCGCACAACCAAAAGGAAGGCCAAGCCAGCCAGACCAAATCCAGCAGCTGCCATTAGGGCATGGCCTACAGGACCATTCTGTTGCATCTGCTCAGGGCCATGTCTGTTGAAGAAGCGATTGAAGCCATCCTACAAGAAAAATAAAATAATCAAAAAGTTGTACATTGAATAGTACACAAGTACATAGCGAATGACAGAAATAGTACACAAGTATATACAGTACTTCTAGATAGAGAATAACCCTGTCCAAGCAAGCTCTGTCTCATTCACTGCAAGCTCTGCCTTCACAGCACAAGACTCTTTATGATTTTAAAGTGTTTGAGGCCTGTTCAGATGAGGGCAGAGCTTGCAGGAACGGGGCAGACACAGGGACAGAACAGGGATGGAGAAATTCCATGGGGGACAAATTTGTCTGGATGTCATTCTCTACCGAGAACCACAAACAAACCAAAAAAAACCCAAAACAGGGAATTGCCCTAGTCATTTTCATCCTTCTTTGCCTCTGCTATAAGTCAGAAATGCCATGGATAGACTACCCCAATAAGTGGTAACTTCATCAGCACTGGGCCAGAAGAGATGCCACCACTGCAGTCATGCCCTGGCCACTGCTAGAATAAGAGATAGAGAAACACAGTCCTAAGCTGCCCACAGAAGAGCAGATATGAAAAAGAAAACCAAGCCCTCAGTTCCAGACAATATAAAGAAAAACAAGTTATAAGGAAACTCATTTTTGTCCTGGCTTGTAAAGCTAGCTAGTGCCAAGTTTACTAGTGAAAAATGCAGGTGCTCAAATTGATCTGTCTGGTAAGCTCTGAAGGAGAGACTTTCAGCCACTTATTTACATTACAAAGCTTTGGGGATGTGAGGAGGATGCTGGGTGTAAACTAAACATGGATGATCATATATACTCATGGTAGAACACATATTAGGAAAAAGTGGCAAAGAAATAACAAAACAAATAGTTACAAAATTGAACAAGACATCAGGACCCAATATAGGATGCCCTCAAGTGAGCTGAAGTCCAAAAGGAATATAAAGAAACCGCTCAGAAAGTCCTTTACATTATATTCTATATCATACTGGACACAAAATGGGTTTAAAAGGTTTTGGGAGTTCTGTTTTGGGTCAGAACATTTTATGCAAGCACCCATTTGCAATCCAATTAATTATGGTAGGATCCAATTCTTTAAAACTATTTTCTTTTAGATCTTCCCGGAAAAGATGGCTCAGTTCGAATAAGGAAGATTTTGCTTAGAAAATAGTCTGTTGTCCTCAAGAGACAGATTTTTCCAAATGTCTATCATGCAAAATTCTGAGCAGCTGTTCAGCCAGGACCCATTCAGAATAATCCACTGTAGAAGGATACTTTCCAGAAGGCTGTTAGACATCTGCCAAGGCAGAGCTCAATGTAAAAAAAAAAAAAAAAAATTTGCGTGCACCTAACAGGCTCCCTTAAAAAAAAAATAAAAAATAATAATTGAATGAACAGTTGTGCAACCATAAACACTATAAGCACTTCCCAAAATGCATATAAGCAGCAATATTCACAACAGCCATTACTTTATCCATAAGATTGGATAAGACTTGAGGATTTTTATATTTAGAGCTTAAAAACCCCCAGATCAAGGGCCCTTAGATGATTTTGTCTGGCAACTGCCATTGCAACTGGATATTAATGAAGTGGGAGAGACACTCGAGGACCCACCAGTTCATTACTAGGATCTTTGCAGAACAGGGGGGACCTTGATACCACAGTTAACAGCACTGCCAGCTGAAGGATCCACACTGAGCAGGTGGGTGAAAGGGACAGATGTTAAGCAGGTGGTATGGAAAAAGGGGGCTATGCTGGCAGATGGTAGGAAATTGCAAGGGATCTGACATAAGAGGGCAGGTGGGAGATGCAAGGCCTGATTCTCTTTGTGGAAAATTGTTTTGGGTCATTGAATGCAATTCCTACTCCACTCCCTCCCTCCCAAAAAGGGAGCAGCTTTTCCTTCCCTGGAAAGTGCCTAATTGCCTTAAAATGTGAAAATGGTAACACCCCTACAATCAGAATCCTTATTTACATTCTAAAAGTATTCTTTATGTATGACATTCAGGCAGAATAATTTGTTAGAACTTTATGTATTGTTTCATGTTAACAGTGCAGTACGACACCACTGTACTCCAGACTCCATTCCCCCTCCCCATTAACAGTTTGTATCGGGAACAACACTGCCAGCTGTACTTTAAAGCCTGAACAATACAGTCAACTTGATTTATTGTTAGTGCTGTTTACCAATATTTGCCAAGATTCCCAGGAGCAAGACTACAACAAAGCAGAAACTAAACAGCAGCAAAAAAGGCTAATGCCGCTACAAGTCACAGGTTACCCTTTAATATATTTTAGTATTTATACACAGCTTATAGCCTAAGCAGTTTACATTCAGGTACTCAAGAAATTCTCCCTCTGTCCCAGTGGGCTCAAACACTTTTATTTCCAGCTCTGAAGACCATGTCCCTATTAAAATGTACAAGGTTTTCCATATCCCTGGAAACAGCAGGGCTGATACAAGGGGGTAGTGTCCGAGGCAAATAGCTTATGTATCTCCTCAAGGCTTTGTAGATAACACAAATCACAAAATGAGGAAAATGCCTTCAGCAAACATGTCAACTACACCATAACAAAGACAAAACTCAATTTAAAAATTCACTGCTGTGAAATATTCTTGCTGGCCATAATCAACAAAGTTTTAGAAATGAATAAAACAGAAGGGTGAACACTGCTTGTTCTTGTATACACAATATAGGCGATTTTTGACTAATCAATGAAATTGGGAGTCTATCTGGCAGCAAGATTCAATGAATCATACAAATTAAGCAAAGTGGGAGGAAGCAATGTCATACTTGCAAACGACAGCCTGAGCAATTAGCTCCCTGAGTCACCCTAGTGGGAGGCATCAAAGTTTGCTGCAGGCCATTCTCACCTGTGGAAGGTGGACAACGGGCGGTCTTTGGTGATAAGACACTGCAGAAGCATCAGACAACTTAAAGTTCTTTTCCTGAAAGAAATGGACGGTGCTTGTCGGCTACGCTATCTGCTTCTTTTGGAACATGAGTATGCCGAGGGGAGGTTGGTGAAAACTACCAATTCTTGTATTGCATTTTTTACGACAACAATGCTTTGCGGTAGGCGCATTCAGAGCCCGCCAATGATGTCCGCGATTAAACCTCGCCCCATTCTATGCAGTGAAGTCCTAAAGAGCTAGCACATGCGTTATGTGCTTAAAAACCAACAAGGATACAGTGCACACGTGCAATCGATGTTACAGCGAGATGTGTGTGTGAATGAGGGCGTGTTCACAATTTGATCATTTGCATGGACAAACTTTACTGAATCAATCGGCCAGATTGACTCTGAAACGGATAGGTCACTAATCGGAGCGATTTGTGGACTTTAGTGAATCTAGCTCTTAATCTTTTTTTATCTTATAATGTTAAAGGCTCGTTACAGCTGCCTTTTTTGCAGTGTACTTTTAAGGAGGCACTGCATACTGGTATGGCAGTGGGTTTCATACAAAAGACTCATCTGCTTCCCTTGTTAGTTCTCCAGCAGTAACCTCAGGCATTTCAGGCCTCTAATAAAAGTACAATTGGGGTGGGAATATATAAAGACATTTATGGTGAAAAGTTTTGATGTACTGTATAAAACACACCTTTAAGGTGGAATCAATGGTCACTTTGTATACACTACTAAATGTTTATGCAACCATTACAAATCAGGGGTCTTTATGAGAACCTGAACAGTTGCTACTGAAATTCAGAGAAGGGATTCTGATAGTATGTTGAGTGGGGTGAGGAGATTTTTAATCTTATTTGTCTTCCAGTTTTAGACAACTCAACACTACTATCCATATGCTAAAAGAGATTGTTCACAGTTGTGGAGTTATGTGCTGGCAGGGTCTGGAAGATGTATGGCGATTAATCTCAGAGTTATACAAAGATTATACCTTTTTCTCAGCCCTCCATAACTCCTACTTTAAGACCGACATGCGGCTCTTGGAGCATAATTTTTGTCCTCTGGTACAATTGGTTGCCAGAGGCCAGGGTATGGTCTGATCATGCCCCAGTTGTCCCAGCAACTTGCTAGGCTTAGGAAACTGATAAACTGTCTGATCCATCTCTTGCCAGATGCAGGTTTATCTAGGTCCACTTTAAGACCTTATATGCGGGGACAATGCATAGCAAAAAGGATCTTTAAGAACATAAGCAATGCCTCTGCTGGGTCAGACCTGAGGTCCATCTTGCCCAGCAGTCCGCTCACGCGGCGGCCCAACAGGTCCAGGACCTGAGCAGTAATCCCCTATTTATACCCTTCTATTCCCTTTTCCAGCAGGAAAATGTCCAATCCTCTCTTAAATCCCAGTACTGTATTCTGCCCTATAACGTCCTCTGGAAGCGCATTCCAAGTGTCCACCACACGTTGGGTAAAGAAGAACTTCCTAGCATTTGTATTGAATCTGTCCCCTTTCAACTTTTCCGAATGGCCTCTTGTTCTTTTATTTTTTGAAAGTTTGAAGAATCTGTCCCTTTCTACTCTCTCTATGCCTCTATCATATCCCCTCTAAGTCTCCTCTTCTCCAGGTAAAAAGAGACTCAGTTTCTCCAATCTCTCAGCGTATGAAAGGTTTTCCATCCCTTTTATCAGACTTGTCGCTCTTCTCTGAACTCTCTCGAGTAACGCCATATCCTTCTTAAGGTATGGCGACCAAAACTGGACACAGTATTCCAGGTGTGGGCGCACCATCGCCAGATACAGTGGCAGGATAACTTCTTTCGTCCTGGCTGTAATACCCTTCTTGATTATACCTAGCATTCTATTCGCTCCATTAGCGGCCGCTGCGCACTGTGCATTTGGCTTTATTGACCTGTCCACCATTACCCCCAAGTCCCTCTCTTGGGTACTCTCATTCAATAACATCCCTCCCATCGTATAGTTGTACCTCAGGTTTCTGCTTCCCACATGCAATACTTTACATTTCTCAACGTTGAACTTCACTTGCCATTTTGTCGCCCATTCTCCTAGTTTGTTCAAGTCCCTTTGCAATTCCTCACAGTCCTCTTTAGTCCGAGCTCCCCTAAATAGTTTGGTGTCATCTGCAAATTTTATTATCTCACACTTTGTCCCGGTTTCTAGATCATTTATGAATATATTAAATAACAGCGGCCCGAGCACCGAGCCCTGCGGAACACCACTCGTGACCCTCCTCCAGTCAGAGTAGTGGCCCTTCAACCCTACCCTTTGTTTCCTACCTGCCAACCAGTTTCTGATCCATCTATGTACGTCTCCGTCCACCCCATGGTTCTTCAGTTTCCGGAGTAATCGTTCATGAGGCACCTTGTCAAAGGCTTTTTGGAAATCAAGGTATATGATGTCTAAGGGGTCACCTCTGTCCATCTGTTTGTTAATTCCTTCGAAGAAGTGTAGTAAGTTGGTTAGGCACGATTTCCCCCTGCAGAAACCATGTTGGCTGGTTGTCAGAAGTTTGTTTCTTTCCAAGTGATCATCGATGTTTTCTTTTATCAGTGTTTCTGCCATTTTTCCGGGAACAGAGGTCAGACTCACCGGTCTGTAGTTTCCCGGGTCACCTCTTGATCCCTTTTCAAAGATGGGCGTGATGTTGGCTGTCTTCCAATCCTCTGGGATCACGCCTGTTTTCAGGGATAGATTGCATATTTGCTGCAGTAGTTCTGCTATCTCCTCCTTTAGTTCCTTCAGAACCCTTGGATGGATTCCGTCCGGACCTGGAGATTTGTCAATTTTTAGTTTATCTATCTGCCTGCGCACATCTTCAAGGCTCACTTCCATGAGTGTTAATTTTTCTGCTTGATTTCCATTGAATAATTGCTCAGGTTCCGGTATGTTGGTTGTGTCTTCGTTCGTAAATACAGACGAAAAGAACATGTTCAGTCTTTCCGCGACTTCTTTCTCCTCCTTCACTACTCCCTTCCCGACTCCATCATTCAGCGGTCCCACCTCCTCCCTAGCCAGTTGTTTCCCTTTAACATATCTGAAGAAAGGTTTGAAATTTCGAGTCTCCCTGGCTAACTTCTCTTCATACTCTCTTTTGGCTTTTCGAACCACACGGTGACATTCTTTTTGATACTTCCTGTGCTCTATCCAGTTTCCTTCAGTTTTGTCCTTTTTCCATCTCCTGAATGAATTTTTCTTATTACTTATCGCTTCCTTCACTATTTTAGTCATCCATATCGGGTCCTTTATTCGACTCTTTTTGCTCCCCTTTCTGAATCTGGGGATGTACAGATTTTGTGCCTCGCTCGTGTCCTTGAAAAAAGACACGGCATGTTCCACCATCCTCCATTTCTTGGAAGTGTTCCTAAGTTTCTTCCTTACCATTTTCCTCATTGCTTCATAGTTTCCTTTTCTGAAGTTGAAAGTTGTTGCCATGGTTCTCTTTCCTTTTGGTATTCCTGCTTCAACCTTGAACTTGATCATATTTGGGTCACTGTTTCCCAATGGTCCCACTATTTCCACTTCCTTTGCAGGTCCCATTAACCCATTTAGGATTAGATCCAAAGTGGCATTTCCTCTCGTCGGTTCTCCAACAAGCTGCTCCATGAAGCAATCTTGTGTAGCCTCCAGGAATTCCGTTTCCCTAGCGCATTTTGAGTTTCCAAGACTCCAGTCTATCCCAGGGTAGTTGAAGTCTCCCATAACTGTGCAACCGTTTTTGCATTCTTGTTTCATCTCGGCTTCCATTTCCTTATCAATATCTCCGGTTTGCCCGGGTGGACGATAGTATAGGCCCATTTTGATTAAATGTCCCTTTCTACCTGGTATTTTAACCCATAGCAATTCCAGCTTGTTGGTTGTCTCCGCTGTGTCTATTCTTGTCGATTGTATGGTTTCTTTTATGTATAGGGCTATTTCCACCTCCTTTCGGTCCTGACCTGTCCTGGCGATAGAGCTTAAATCCCGGCAGTGCTGTATCCCATTTGCTTTCCTCATTCCACCATGTTTCAGAGATTCCAATGATGTCTAAGTCTTCTGCATTGGCCACGGCTTCTAATTCCCCCATTTTGTTTCCTAGGCTCCTTGCATTAGTATATATGCAGTTTAGATCCTGGCATTTAAGTGACTTCATTTCCTTTCCCTGTGTTTTGGTCTTTAGTGTCTTCTCTTTTGGTACACTCCTTCTAACCTTTTCTTCTGGGTTAGTAGACTCCTGTAATTTGTCCGTTGTTTCTTCCGAGCCTTGCATTCCCTTAGTATCATCACGTGATACCTTCTTCCGAATCATCGACGCTAGGTCGACTGTCGGCTTTCCCCTTCCTCTTAGTTTAAAGCCTGTTCTATTCCTCTCTTGACGTTGTTTGATAGAAGTCTTATTCCCGCCTCGCTCAAGTGCAGTCCATCTCTCCTGTAGAGCTTGCTTTTGCCCCAGAACGTTATCCAGTTCCTCACGAAGTGGAATCCTTCTTCCTCACACCATTTCCTCATCCACGCATTTATTGATTGTAGTTCCTCCTGCCTTTTCACATCTGCCCTCGGTACCGGTAGGATCTCTGAGAAAGCTATCTCCTGGGTCCTCATCTTCAGCTCCATTCCCAGGATCTTGAACTGTTCTATCAACGTGCTCCTTCTGTAGTCTCTCCTGCTTACATCATTCGTCCTGATGTGGATCATCACTGCGGTCTCTTCCGTCTCCGCTCCTTCCAGGATCTTCCCAATTTTGTCCACAATGTCCTTGGTTCTTGCTCCTGGGAGGCAGGTCACCAGTCGATCCTCTCTTTAAGTATAAATGTCAGGAAGACCAAAAGCTCAAATTGAGATACAAGATTAGTAGGCTGGAGACAGCACATAAGATTCACCCAAGGGCTCCTGAGCTGTTGCAAGATCGAGGCCCATCACTTAAATCTCAGAGATCTTGAGGATATAATGTGGGCTTTGCAATTGCCAACAGGAATTGTGAGTGGGGGGGGGGGAAGGCTAGGCATTTGTTAGCATCTGAACTCAAAGCATCAGGTCCAAAATCTCATGCATGTTAAGGTCACCCAAGGGCGATAAGTCACTGGAGAGGGGGGATGTTGGGAAAGTTTTGTACAGTTTTATCAGCATTTGTATACCCCTTCTGGTTGGGGTGACACTTCCTAAGTTAGTGTAGCCCATTCTACAGGAAGAGGTGGTGTTCGACTATTGCAAAATTACCCTCCAATAAAGCCTCAGGTTTGGATGGGTTTACCAAATTCTTCTAGAAAAAAAAATAAATTAAAAAAGAACTGGTTCCTCTGACACAGACATATAATGCACTCTTACTCAAAGAGGCAATCGCCATTGTCTTTAAGGCAAGCTAAAATCACACTTATCTTCAAACCTGGGAGGGACGCTGGGTCCTATTGCCTTATTCCCCTCTTAAGGAAGAATAAAATTTTTACTAGGATACTGGCAGTTAGATTGTAGCATTCCAGATTTAATACATGGAGAGTTGGGGGAAGAATCAGCTGGAGATTCATTGACACACACCAATCAAGGTATAATATTTGGCAGTTGCCTTAATCTTATATGGAGCCTTCTCCTGCAGTGGTACTTTTGACAGATGCAGAGAAAGCTTTTGATAGAATAGCCTGCATAAAAGGCCACAGGACCCAGTATAATTTCAGGTTTAATAATCAGTTTATATACCGCAAGGTCGTAAAGTTCTATGCGGTTTACAATAGTTAAAAAAATAAAAGTTGAACAGAACTAAAATTAAAAGCCAATAACTGGAAACACTAAAATGATGAAAATAGTGCATAATAAAATACTTTGAAAACAGATGTTTAGATGTCTCCTAAATTCCCCATAAGTGTCAGTAAGCAAAAGCAATTGTTCCAAATCCTTACCCCATAGCGCTGCTCGATATGAAAAAAAAAAAAAAAAAAATTTGATGTTTAAGTTTACATCCTCTAAAAGGTGGAAAAACAAAATTCAGACGAGTTTTTCTTATGTCTGTTGGTTGCAAAAGAGAAAAGCTCAATTATATATTTAGGAGCTAAACCAAACAAAGACTTAAACAGAGAAACCAAATTTAAACTTCACCCACGCCTCCATTGGCAGCCAATTCAGTATTCGATAGGAGTGTGTTGCATGATCATATTTCTTCAGCCTAAAAATCAGCCTGACTGCCGCATTTTGTAATATTCGCGATTGTTGCATATTCTTCTGGGAAATTGCCAAATAGGCAATATTGCAGTAATCAAGCTGGCTTAGTATAAGAGACTGTACCAAAACTCTAAATGATGAAACATCAAAATAAACCCTAACGGACCGAAGCTTCCAAAGAATAAAAAAACCCTTTCTGACCAAGAGTCTACCTGGTTCTTCATAGTCAAGCCCTGGTCCAGTATTATTCCCAAAACCTTAATGGTAGATTGAATAGGATAGCTGAATTTATTTCTACGCAATGATATTTTAGTATCAAACTGGCACGGTGATGCTACAAAAAAAAACTTTCGTTTTCTGAGTTAAGCTTCAGTCTAAATTCAGTCATCCATTGCTCCATTAGACCTAATACTTTCTGTTGCAACTTCAGAAAGAGAAATAGCAAACGGAATAATCATCATAAAATCATCTGCATAACTAAACAGCTTTATCCCCAGCTGGGAGAATTGTGCACCTAATGATGACATATAAACGTTAAAGAGCAATGAGGACAATGGTGAACCTTGCGGAACGCCAGATGAATTATGCCAAATACCTGAAAGATCATTATTGAAACAAACATGATAGGTGCAAGACATGATGAGAAAGCCCTGAAACCATTCTAACACCTCTTAATACCAATAGCATCCAAACATTGCAGCAATTTCCCATGGTCTACTAAATGCAGAACTCATATCAAATTGCATGATCAAGGCATTAAGACCTTTACTAAGCAAAGAACGTAAATTGTCCAAAATAGTCGCAATTACTGTCTCGGTACTAAATAAAGGTCTAAAACTAATTTCCTGGGCTGGATGTCTTATTTATGATGCACTAGTAGTGGTCTTAAGGTCAATAGCAGATAAAGACTTTTTTCAGCTCCAGAGAGGGTTTTGGCAGGGTTGCCCCATCCCTGCTGATATTTTGCTTTGGTCATGGAGCCACTTGCAAAGGCGGTTAGGGAGCTAAGGGACATTAGAGGGATATATATGAGGAATTATGAGGCCACCAGAGTCCTTGCTGCTGATGTAACTTCTGGTTTCGCAAAAGTTGAAGTTACATTAGATGGAAGGATTCCAGTAGCAGAGGGAAAGCCCGAATAGGTCTCTAGCAAGCGGGCCAACAAATCGATTCAAATCCATTCACCCTAAGTGAATCGATTCGAATCGGGCAGCACTAAACTTAAGGTTGCAACCCCTCCCCCCCCCCAAAAAAAAATAACCCAACCCCAAAACAAACTAGAGTTCCTAGAAGTTTGTGCTAGACATTTGCTCTAGCAGGGAAGCCAGAGTTATAACAAGAGGCTAAAGGAAGAGGATAGAAAGCTGACAAAAGGAAAAGCACATAATACACAAAAAATATGTTAGTGGGGACACGGAAGCAGTGGGGAGACCCAGAGACTTAGATCAATATGTTTACTTTGGAATAAAAGGTGGAGAGGAAAGATGAGACATTTAATACTTCTGTGGCATTAAAGTACACAGGTAGGCCTCTTTCAACTGAAAGGAAATTCTGGAATGAGGGGGCATAAGATGAAAGTAAAGAGGACTCGAGAATAATCTAACAAAATACTTCTTTACAGAAAGGGTGGTGAGATGGAGATGAACAAATTCAAGAAAGCACAGGACAAACTCAGAGGACCTCTAGGAGGAAGGGATAGTAGAAATTAGCAGTTTATCTACCCAGTCTGCCTATACATACAAAAAGTTTTTCCCCCTGTCATTTTCTACTTCAGCAAGACACAATAAAAGCAGCAAACTGTCCTAGCAATTAAGCAACTAAGCTACGAGATCTAATTTGATCTGCTGACTTCTATTAGAGATATTAATACATGTATTAATGCTTCTCAAAATCTCACAACCATCAGAACCCAAAGGAAGAGAGGTGGGGGAGGGGGAAGAGAAAAGATTATAAAGCTCAATATGAAACAGTTGGCATAGCTAAATTCTAAAATTGTACAAAGGAAGAGGCTTAAAATAAGGGCTAATGTTTTCATAACATTGCTGAATTAAAGATCAGAAGGATGGGGGAAAAAAGCCAAGACCTGAAATAAGACCAAAAAAGGAAGCAAACTGACAAAGCAGATTGTGCAACACTGCTGCTTTAGGTCATAATGGGAATTAGAACCAAAACCAAGCATACCGGAACTCTGAGTCTGGCATTAACCCAATACAAACTGGCAGCCAAGATTTCCCCTGCAGGAAAACGCTCAAGAGATGCTTGAAGTGCCATATGGTTGCTCTTGAGCTCTGGATTATGACTCGAGATGATTCCACAAAGTCCTAGTTATGATTTGCAATAATAATTTGTCTCTTTTCATTTATCTAGGAATGCCAGACGTCTTGAGTAACAATGACCAGTAAGGCAGGCATTTCCTGACCCAAGGAAATTAATATCATGCTGAAAGAAACCTAAAGCACATCAAGACAGCACCCAATGAATCCTCACAGAACTCCTTCCCTATTGCTTTCTCCTAGACAAAAGAATCAAATTCCAACACTAATGGACTTGTCCAACCCTTTGTAAACCAACCTATGCTACTAGCCCTTTTCAGATCCTCTGGCAATAAATTCCACAGCTTACTTTGGATTGACAGACCACTTACTTTGAAAGACAGACCACTTTTAAAGCACAAGAATGAGTATCCTTAACACATTCAGTTACTAACCTACAGGAAATGCATCATTCCTACCATCCCATAACTATAGACGTTTGTCACACACCTTCCCCTATGAGGTAGCTATTTCTGTCACTGGTATCCTGTCATTTATTACAGGCTTTTCAGTTAGCCAGTCTATTGTAACATCTTTCCAGGAAACAAGACACCCTGTGGGACGTCTGCTGGTACTAAGCACCAGGAGTACGATTGGGGGGGGGGGGGAGAAATGCCAAGGTATTTATACTAGAGAATGACACAGGGACAAGTACATGTGGCTAACTGTGGGACAGTTATGGGGAACACAACCCACCGGAATGGGGATAATTCTCTAAGAACTTAAGACTAGCATCAATATGTAAAACTTAACTTAGAATCCAAGATCAGACTCCTACCATCTGCAACATTCTTCCATCATGTGCCCAGTTGCTCAAGCATCTTACCGTTACTGCAAGAGATTCATTCGTCCATAGTTGCTGGCATCAAGGAATATTTAATAGACACTTATTTTCCTTTTCATCCACTACATAGTTTATGTTCTCATCTATACCCATATCAGAAAGACAATCCAATTACCTTCCCAGATGCAGATACTGTAAAAACAGGCAACTGAATCTTTTTGGAAGGTTATACCAAAACCAGATAGAAATGGAAGGCTCTATTTGTGATTTATAAACAGTTGACCAAAATTTTTCCTTTTTATAATTATGATTTTATAAAAATCTATTAGTATTCAAGGCTTGTGGAAATGAGGACAAAGCCTGTGGGGGATTGCGGGACAGAGCCTGAAGAGATGGGGCCAAGCTACTCTAATTTGCACCTCTTATAGTAGTATCAGCTTGCTTCTCCTAGTGCTGAATTAGGTATGCTAATGGGGGTGTCTTGGCATTGTGGTGATGGCAGAGGCAAGGATTATGGTCATAACAATTTGAAAAGCAGGAAGAATCAGCACCATGAGTGATGTGAATTTGATAGGGCATAAGGTAAACAGTGGACAGGAGATGCCCTGTTCTACCCTCTTTGCATCTCCCAGTCCCTATCTTCCTTCCCCTTACGGTTTGATATGTTAGTGAAAGAATAACCCATATAGCCTGTATTGCTATAACAAAATGATTACTTTGAGCAACATATCTTTCCCTCTCAACTTAGGGCAGACCTTTCAGAGCAAAGAGCCATACTGGGTCAGACCAATGATCCATCTAGCCCAGTTTTTCCGTTTAATTAAACAGTGGTCAATCCAGGTCACAAGTACCTGGCAGAAACCTAAATACCAGTACAGTGGTACCTTGGTTTACGAGCATAATTCGTTCCAGAAGCATGCTCGTAAACCAAAATACTCGTATATCAAAGCGAGTTTCCCCATAGGAACTAAGGGAAACTCGCTTGATATGTTCCCACCCACCCCCACCGAGGCCAGCGGTGCTGCTCTACCCCCCCCCCCAAGAACCAGCATTGCTCCCCCCGAAGGCCCCCTCCCCCTGCATGATCCGGCACCCTCCCACCGCGATCTGAAATCCCCCAGACCCACCTGCGAGAATCTCGGAGAGATCCTGAGCATGCGCAGATGCTCAAGGCCCAGCAAAGAAGAGGAGGCAGATCTTCGGGCACCGACACCAACGCACGGGACATGCCGGTGCCCAGATTGAAGTAAAAAGCCTGTTCGGGTGGGTCTGGGGGATTTCAGATCGCGGCGGGGGGGGAGTGCCGGATCGTGCGGGGCGCCGCTCGCAAATCGAGGCAAGCTCGATTTCCAAGGCGCCGATTTTGCAAATGTTTTGCTCGTCTTGCAAAACACTTGCAAACCAGTGCACTTGTAAACCGAGGTACCACTGTACTTCAAAAGATTTTTTAACAGGCCTTGGCAGCCATTTTTGAAATTTAGAGCCATTTTTGAAATTTAGGTGGGTGTGTGCAGTAACAAATCCCCCCAAGGCAGGTTGGTGTAGGTGCTGTACCCTCAGTATCGGGAGCGAAAGGTTAACCAGTGGCTGGAGTCCTAATGGACAGTTAAGAACTGCCTCACATGTTGGATATTTAAGTGTTGGAAATAATTTTTCCAGAACATCATAAAAAAGTAAAAATGGGAGAGTAGGGGAAGAAACAAATGATTAAATGACTTGGATCGTTGGAGTGGGCACTGGAACAGCTGTGTGTTATTACGAGGCCTTTTCCGGTTATAAGTCTGATGTTTCTCCTTGCTGTGCAAAATGCTAATTTCACGATAAAGCTTTTTAGCAAGATTGACAAAAGAAGAAAAAAAATGTATATATATTTAAAAAAAAAAATAAAAAATTATTTCCAAATACATTTTCTCTGTAAGATATTGCAATGGAAGTGGGCAGAGGGTCTTTGCTGAAGGGTTAAAGAGATTAGCAAAAAAGGTAGTATCAGTGTACTGAGAAACCCAAATACTAGCAATATTCCATGCTGCTTGCTTCTGACCCCATCGTCACCCTAGTCCTGGACAGTTACTGCCCTTTTTCTCTCTCCTACTCCAGGCTGCCACACTTTCCATTCTAGCCTCAAACCTTCCACTATTCTATCCTGCTGGTCAGTGTATTTCCCCATCCCCTACCATTCATGCTTTCAATAGCTGATGTCATTTCCTGCCTAGGATTATCACCACCCATCCCCTCTAGCTGATGCCAAAAATAGACTTTTTAGTAACCCAGCACCTACACCTGAGTTTTAACCAGGCCTAAATAAGGCCACAAATTTCATACATGTTCCAAGTAGTCAAATAAAAGCTTACGAGTGTTAAAACTGTCCTGTTATAATTGGAACCCTTTCATGTTTACACCTCCACCCCATACTTTTCAAATTAGAAATGTGCACTGCATACAGTGGGAGCTGCATAGAGTAGTAGTCTGTGCCTTTAACAGCCTTGGCATGTAGCTCCTTCAAGTTTTTGCAGTTAATCTGCCTATATAGTCTGCATTAGCCTAGATCCAAAATCAGCTTTGTTTTCCAAATGCCTAAAGAAACTAGGTCCCTCAAAGAGAGAGGCATATCTAGGCAGCCTATATTACATAAGCAACTCCTCCAAAAAAAAACAAAAACTTTTGAAGGGAAAGACAATAAGGAAATATTTCTTTGTGGGGATATTGAATGCCCTGCAGTGTGCAAGGTGGCAGTTAATGCTATAGCAGAGCCTAAGGATAGAATAAGTACTAGAGTTTCACAGTACACTTGATTCAGTGGGTGAAAGCACTGCCAGAACCCATAGCAAGTGGTTTTATCAAAAAGGTAAAAGCTACAGTGGTAGCAAAGGCACCCATATGTCCAAGTTTGCCTGGCAGGCTACAATAGCATAATCAATTAGCAGCTATCTCTATGGAAGACTATACAAAGCATCAGGAAACCAGATAATCAGCAGTACGGCCACCACCATTGGACTGGCCAACTTAGATTAACAGTTTTATTAGGCAGGAAAAGATGGGTGCTGCAGGAAACATGAGATCTTATGTACGCCACCCAAGATGAAGAAAAGTGACTAGGATAATTTTGCATGCAGCTAGGGGTGGATAGCCCTTTAGTGTAAACAGAACTGAACACAGCATCAAATGATAAGACAGATGGTCTCTTATTAAGGGGCATCAAAAATACTACTTTGAAGGACCAAACTTTGGATTCTGGGGTTTCCTTGCAGATCAAATTTTCTTCCAAGATACTGGGAGTTCTCAGACTCTTCTCTTACTTAAGGATCATCAAATAAACTCTTGTTAAGAAGTGCTTTTTTAGCCTTTGAATGCTGAGGAAGGTCAGAGCTCTTTTCCATCAACAGCACTTTTCTGTTCTGGTCCAATCCATAATATTATCCCGGTTAGATTACTGCAATGCAGTTTTATCTTGGTGTAACAAAGGCCAGCCTTCAAAGACTCCAACTATTACAGAATACGGCTGCAAAATTAATCTTTGGAAAAAGTAAATTTGATCATATGTCTCTTTTGCTTCTCAACCTTCACTGGCTCCTGGTCCATCTCAGGATCCACTTTAAATGCACATGTATTACTTTTAAAATTCTATATGGTATTTTTACCCCTCTTGTCCCTTTATTATAGAATATTTATAGATCCTCATGCGAGATGCCCAACAATTCAAACTCTCCTTTCCTTCAGTAAAGGGAATCAAGAAACTCAGTCAATCTTTGTTTTCAAATTAACTCAACTATGGAATGAAATTCCTCTTATCTTAAGGGGCCCAGGTCCTTTTCAACTTTTTCACAAATCTTTAAAAACTATTCTATTTGCTAAACACTTTGGAAATCATTCACATTAATAATCTTCGTTTTGTTATTTCTCTTATTTTTAGTATTTCTTTTAGTTACTGTTAATCGAGTCAAGCTCCATTTTGGTTGAAGACCCGGTAAACAATAGGTTTTAGTTTAGTTTGGTCTCCAGACCCATTCCAAGTTTTCTAAATTGCTGATGCTGTGTTAGTCCATGACCCACCCTAGTCTGCTGCTTTAGATTTTCCTATTAGCTCTCTTACAGAGAAGAAGCGCATTGAGGACCTAAGAGGAATAGATTAGAGAGCCAACAGATGGTGTAGATGGGATTGACCATATGGTCTTCCTATATGAAAAGCAGAATACCAGCCATGTCTCACCATATTGGAATACTTTCATCTGGATAGAAATCAACTGCCTTGGAGTGACTTTTTTTTGTTTTATCTGCAGTCTGTTAAAGAATGAAAAGACCCACTGCTGTAACTAGTGTACCTCCCCCTACAATATGTGACCACATAGGAACTCCAGATCCATACCAGTGGCTAAAGCAATACATGAATTTCCTCATGTAATTCATATATTAGGGGTATATACATTATGAAATTTTTGTTTTACCACATAAAAAAATCAAAGGTGGCAGGGTGATCTGCAAGACAAGTTTTATATGCTCTGAAACATTTTAATTACCTGCTTCCAATGTCTGGGCAAGAAAAGCATTTTATTGGTTTATTATTATTATTATTAGTTAACTATGGACAGAGCAGGAACTGGCTTGAAAGCAGCTATGTCACAAGTTAGATGCACACTTGAGGCTGGTTTCAGAGATATGCATCAACATTTTAATGGATATTTATCAGAGCAAAGGACCCACCAGACCACAGATGACAGGAAAAGCATTAAGTTCTATCATGCATAGAGGTGAATCACCATTATTTTTGCTCATAAAAAGACTGCTATAAGTGGGGACAGCTCAAAAGAATAGTGCATTTAGCCAACTTGCTTTGACAGTGAACCCCCTTGCCTGTAGCAGCATGACAGGTTGTGCCTTTGGCCAACCCCTGGGTCTTCCATTTGCTGCATCCTACCTGCAGGAAATTGCATCAGAGGCAAAGAATGCAAAAAGGAAACCCAGGAGTTGGCTAAAGGTAGCCTGTTAGTTGCCAACCTAAACTTTAGCAGGACTTCAGGGGAGCAAGTGGTGAGGGAGCAGTGCTGAACCTGTGGGGAGATTAGGGGCACGGTAAGAAAGTGCTTAACCTGAAGACAAGGCAAGATAAGATGCAGGGTATTTTGGCAACCTTAATCAAGTCAGCCTCACCTGATACAGTGGTTAAGCTGGCCCTGGCTGTTAACTTTGTAAGTCCACAGGTTAGAAGTACTGTAGTTTGTAAATTAGTATGAAAGTTACTCCTTTTAATGGATATATACATATATATTGTATTTTAAACACCGATAAATTTGTACTTAAAGCCTTGAGGAGAGCCTAGAAGCTTACCATATGACTTCTAGAGAAGTTTTTAAAGGGCACAGTACACTAGATTTTTTTATTTTTTTTTAAAGATACTGTACTGAACAAAATAAATGAATGCTATAAAAGAAGATATTAACTTCAAAAAAAATACTTAGTATATGGTAAGTTCCTGCTACTCTGCCATCAGGGACCACATACACCCCAGGAGGATTAACACAGAACAAGTCTGAAGCAACCCCAGCTACCGAGAGCCTCACCAGCGCTGGCTTCAGAAGCAGGAGGGAGGAAACCCTCAAACATCCCAAAAATTCTCAGAATGTTCCGCCTTGGCTGTGGTTGACCACAATGCCTTTGTCTGCGTTTCAGTTTCTGACTGCAACATTCCTCGGTCAAAGGGTTTCTGTCGGGCAAGCAGTTTGCAGTCTAGCTGTCAGCGCAGCTCTGGCGTCACTCTGTCACTTCAAAGGGCCATCGGGACACGCTGAGCCCTGGATGTGCAGGAGAGACAAAGGGGGGGAACAGGCGCTATGCCGCCCCCCCCAATGCAACATTTAGGAGGACATTCACCTCCTATCTACTTTAATACTTCAAGTTTGCATGTATTTAAAATAAAGATGGCTCTGGCCTGGAAGGACAGGATCCCCAGAAGGGTAAAAGGGAGATTTCGGGGATTGGGGGATTCCCCCCCTCCCCATTGGCTGACTTGAAAGCGGAACAAAGAGGAGCCTGCCTCGCGCCCGAGCACTCACCCAGCCTCCGTTCTCCTCCAGCCACGAGCGCCTGTCCTTGGTCAGGTAGTCACAAAGAACGGTCGTCAGCCTGCTCTCGACGACGTCGTCGTCCCCCGCAGCCGCCCGCTGCAGCAGCACCCCGGCGAAGGCGACGAGCGACACGAGCCGCCCCCAGTTCAGGCCGCCCTCCTCCTCCAGCTGGCGGGCCACGGAGAGCAAGAGCGCGCCGGGCTCCTGGCGGCGGAGCGAGTCGGGAGGCAGGCACGAGGAGAAGAAGTCCCGGTTGCGGGTCAGCACCTCAGCGGTCACGCGGCGCAGCGTGGCCGCCGCGGGGCAGGGAGCGGCGGGAGGAGAGGGCTGGCTGCGGTGCTGGAAGTAGTCTCGGAGCAAACGCTGGGTCTCCTGACGCAGGGGGTCGGCCGGCATGGCGCCCGCGCACGGCTCGGAGGTCCCCGCACGCTCCCGCCCCATCAGAGAGGCACGCTCGCGCTCGAGCAGCAGAATTGTGAATGAGCAGCAACTTTCTCGCCGTTCGCTACATTTCTAGCACCCAGAAAAGGCAACGCCCCCTCCCCCTCCCCCCGACGTAACCTACCACGTGCGGGAGGTGACGTGCACGTGCCTCGTATGTAGCTAGTAGGTATTACTGTACTCGGGGAGAGGGCTAATTAAATTAGTACATACAAAAACATTCCAAAACCAATAAGATACAGAAACAAGATTGGTTGATATCAAGAAAAAAAAATGCAATACGCATGATTCACACAGCTCTGTAGTTTATCTCTGTAAATTCTCTGGAATTTAATTGATCTTCCCCCCTACGCCTCTCTTGTATTCATTTATAGGGGGTTTTCTTTTGCGTCCTTCTAACTCTTACATATTTATTTGGATACCCTTTAAATCCGACTGAGAAAGTGTAGCCCAAAGCTGAAAACCCTTGCTCTGAGTTAAGAAGGAATATTTAGGAGGGGAGCTATGTTATATGTTACTTTATTTGCTTACATTCACAGTGAGGAAACTATATTGAGGAATCGTCAAAAAGTTCCCACACTTCCATTTTTTTTTAACACAATATCTTAAAAGCAAATTACATCACTTTTCCACATACCGGTAATCACCCTGTTTTTTACCATACTTTTTTTTCCCAGTGTCCAACTAACACACCCTCTTACCACTTCTGCCCCAACAGTTTCCTGCAAAAATATGAAAGTGCAGAAACTTTTTCAAGAACCCTCTTAAGTACAAATCGCTCAGTTGATAAAATGGGGGTTTCAACAAGCTTAGCAGTCAAGTCTGTCTTTAATAACTGGTGTATTGTTTTAATTTTTTTTCTTAACCTAATGTTATTTTATATTTTTAGTATTCTTTCAGTGATATCCCAGGCAATATTCAAAAGCATTTATCCAGTTGGCAGCTGATTAAGCACTGTTCACAGGAATACTCAATAGCACGATTGCTTTAGCACCACTAGACACATCCAGGGTGAAGTTTGGGCACGGTTAGAGGTTATCTGATTAATGGCAATATTCAGGCTGCTAACTGGATAAAGTTAGACTAGCAAAAAGGCTGTCCTAAATTTATCCTTTTAGCTTTTAGGTGAATAGTTTGAATGTATCACTAAAACCATACAGCATTGCCAATCAGTGCTGATCCCAGTATCTCCATCTACTGGAGCTGATAACAGGCAGGCTGCACCACCTCATCCGCCCGGCCCCCAGGCCTTTAACATAAGTCACAGAGACAGAACATTGGGAATAACAGGCCACAACTTTATTAACATTTGCAGGAAATAACTCCCTAGGAAGCATCCGAGCCATAATCCCTCTAGGCCCTGCTCCCCGCCCTGCCCTCCAACAGGGAAACATGCACTTTTTGCCCCTTCCATGACCTGCCATCCTCGTTTTCCAGCGAGGCCACCGCCTCACACCATCAGTCCGCCTGACATGCAAGCCAGCGAGGCGGACATGCCTTGACTGTAGCCGTGGTATTCTCTCTCCGTGAAAGTCCATTCTCAAACTTGGCCAGAATTTTCAAGGCTCGGTTGCATCCGCCACAACCCAAGGCACACACAGTCACCCTTGATCCCTCTCCCAGAATGGTTTTCCCAAGGCCTCTTGGAAGTCATTAATGAGTTGGTCGGTAGCTATTCTGACAATAGGCTCCAGTCTGGAAGGTAATGTCCCGTGTGGATGGGGGAGTCCAACTTGTGCCAGATCTTCCTAACTCCCAGGTACTCAGTCCATTGGCCTATCTGACGATTTACCTTCTTTAACCCCCCGACTCCATAGCCTTGACGCACTCGGCTCTGGGTGGGGAATGATGTCTGACCAGAGGATCTGTGTGTCCTGAAGGAGGAGAACTAGGCTGAATAAGTCTCTCTTAGCATTGACGAGCCGTTTGCATGAAGACGCTCCGATGTCATGGTCCCTCAGGTGTATTATCATTGCATGAGGCTGAGGATTGTCCTCTAGGAGCTTGTGAACGCAAGGGAGGAGTTGATGCCATCTCATCCTGGGGGCACCTGCCCAGAGGATGTCCGTCGTTCCTGGGTCAAATCCAAGGCTGTTCTAAGGACGTTCAAGTAGCCTGTCCCGTGCTCTCAGAATGTGGTCTTGTCCGATGATCCAAATTCTGCAGGTTCCTGAAAGAGATGAACTACTGGTGAGGTGGAGTAGAGGAGGCAGCTCCTATAGGGAGGTCTAATGTAGCTGCGGTACATTGAAGACTTCCAACAGCCCAGGCCTCTGATTGCTGCCTCGGGAAGGCTATGTTGAATGTGGTGGCACCAATGTGGAATGAATGTGTACCGAAGCACTCAGGACGCTGCCCCACTGCTGATAGAGCCCTACGAAAAACAGCAGTAAATTGAAACTTTGTGAGTGGGCTCGCATCCTGGTGAATCAGCAAGATATGCCTTTCCGTTGGGCGGACTGCCATAAGCTTCCGTAGATTATCCACAGGGCACGTTGGCAGTCCCGGGACTCTGTGCAAGGTGATCATCTGCCCTGTGCTCCTCTGGTCCATCTTGGACCTGCTGATGCGAATGGAGATTGCTTCGTCCATGAAGGCAACGTCCTGGAAACGGAGGCCTCCCATTGGGCACTCTCGATTGCATGGTCAGCTCGCTGATGCGCAAGGCCGCAAAGAAAGCCAGGGAGAAAGCTGTTCTGAAGAGGCCCACTACATATTTTGATGAGCATATACCCCCCAAGGCATTCCAGAGGAGCTGAAGCAAGGCGTGGGTAAACGGCAGGTGGGAGTCTAACGGAACTGGAATTTGCCTGGCCCAACCTTTAAGCAGGGTCTTTACCAGGAAACTGCCCCAACCCAAGAGTTTGGAGAAAAAGGCGAAGCCTGCCAGAACGGAGGAAACTCTTGATTTGGAGATGCCTCTGCTGAACGCATCCATGATGTAGTGCGTGATGAGACTCTCATCACCGGTCCTGTAAGCATTTTGGTATGCCCGCCAGGTGGCTGGCGCAAGTGAACCTGAAATCAGCAGTTCAGCTGGACATCTAGCTTCCACAGCTGTTCGGGGATCTGCGTCGGCTCCTCTTCTGCCGCTGGAGCAAGCTGTCGAAAGAGAAGCAATTTCTTGAGAGAGCATCTGCTATTTGGTTATCCACTCCTGGCACGTGCTTTGCTCACGCTGTTAGATTTATTTGTAGACAGTGCAACACCAATGCCCGGACTAGCTCTGCCACACGAGGGCAATGGTCTGTTGATGGCTTCAACTACTGCTGCGTTATCTGACCAAAAGACTTCCTTCCTGTTCCACAACTGGGAAATCCCGGGCAAACGCCATGAAGACGTCCAAGATTTCTTTGCAGATTCACGAGTTTTGGGGGCCCACGAAGAAAAAGTCATCGAGGTAATGCACGATGCTAGTAGCTGGCGATTGCTGAGAAACTACCCAGTACAGGAAGGTGCTGAAGGTTTCAAAGAGGTTACATGAAACTGAACATCCCATGGGCATGCATTTGTCAAAGAAGTAAGAACCCGCGTAGGAGAAACCAAGTAGAGGAAAACAGGAAGGATGAATGGGGAGCAACCGAAAGGCCGATTCAATATCGACCTTAGCCATCCATGCTCCTCGACTGGCCTCTCTGACCATCTGTACTGCTGAATCGAAGGACATGTACTGAACGCCAGAGGCGCTTTCGGGAATGCTATCATTGACAGAAGAACCCTATGGATAAGACAGGTTGTGGATTAACTGGAACTTTCCTTTTTCTTTCTTTGGGATCGCAGTGGGGACACAAACATTCTTGAGAAAGGGGGGTTGGTAAAAGGTCCAGCTATTCGACCAGCTTCAATCTCAGTTGATAACTTATTGGCAATCGCTGACGGACGATACAGTCAGCGAGGTACGTTGGGTAGGGGGGAAACCTGAGGAATGGAGCCCTTGAAAGGGATGCAGAAACCTTCGGTGAAACCTTGCAACAATAACTGTGCCTCTGGTTGTCTTGGGTATTGGTTTAACCAGGAGAACATATTTTGAAGGAGGATCGGGGAAAAGGCCTTCTTTAAAGTATCAGGCCCTATCGCTTGATCCTTATTGAGGTTGAGATTTCTTGGGACACATGGATAAGGGGTGCTTGTATTTGCATCCTTGAATATTACATGAAGATCTTTTATATTTTCAGCAGACATCTCGTAGCAAGGGGGCAGGCCTCCCATTCTTGGAACTGGGAGCTGCTTGCTGGAAATGGGAAAGGGTGGGAGCAATAGTACTGCGATTGTAGACGTTGCGCAGCCAGAGACCCCCGTCGTCCATATCCCACGCTAGGTGTGGGTTAGACTCCATTTTATCTCTGAACTGCTCGTCGTAAGAGAGCCAGGCAGTTCCTTCATGCTTCTTGTAAATACTGATCACCGTCTCAAGGTAACACAGCATGGCGTCCATCAACTCAGGTCTTTTTTGACATGTGATGCCCATCATACATGCGTATGACATCACTCAGCTTGCCAGATTTTGGAGAACAAGCTTGCTGGTCACCTTTCTTTGCACGCTTCTTCATTTTTCTTCTGCATCTGTGAATTTGAAGATGTCAAAATATTCCCGCCTGGTCACCTTTTTTCTGAGACCTGGGAACTTTCTGCCACAGGTGCTCGGGGGAACCTCATAAGCAGGAGTTAGGGCTGGAGCGGCGGGCAGAGCACATAGAGGAGGGAGGGAGGAAGAAGAAGAGGAGGAAGAAGATGCCCACCTGTGCTTTTTCTTACCCTTCTTCTTTGCTGATGTTGCATTGTTTTTCCTGTGCCTTGGGGGCTCGGATGTCGCTGACAACAAGTTGGGAACGCTGGTTTGTATGTTCGGGAGAAGGTGGTTGACCTCATCGGGATCTCCTAAGCTGATGTGTTGGTCTGGCCTGCCTGGCAGGTCTCGACTGCCGTGATTAGCTCCTGGTTGGGGGGCCCAACCATGGAAGTTATGAGAGCACTGCCCGCCAATGCAGGTATTCTGCATTTGCCGATGGCTGTGTCCAGAAGAGGAGATCTCCATCAATCCTGGGATGGAGATGATCTGCAAGGTTTTCGATAGGGATCGGGGTTGTAGTGTATTTGTGATCTGTGATCAGACTGGCGAGTTCGCTGTCTGTACATGTGATGCTCTGACTCATGATTGTCATGCCTTTCTATGCGTCCTCGTACATAACGATGTTGAGTGCGGGACCTGGTTTTTTGCCTTTCAATGAGGTCGTGGGGCGGACCAAACCACCTTTGCAGGAAGCTCCGCTGGAAGGAGTGAGAAGGGGATCGGCGTCGCTTGTCATGCGACTTGGGAAGATGGTCCTGCAAGGGGCCCATCCGTGATTAGGCGATTAATCAAATTTTAAATAAACTTGAAACTTAAATTGTTTTTTAATGGCATGGTCAATTACCACACCATTTAAACCAATTAAAAACAATTTAGTTCTGCACGGAACTAAGATCTCCTTTTATTAAGCTGAGGTAGAGGTTTCTACCATGGTCTGGAGCGCTAAATGCTCTGATATTCATAGGAATTCTATGAGCATCGGAGCATTTAGCGCTCAGGGCTGCAGTAGAAACTTCTACCGTGGCTTAGTAAAACCCAGGGTAAGTTAAATGTCTCTAGGCGTCCGTAATTAGGGTGCCTAACCTAGGCACTGTTTATAGAATCAAGTCCTAAGTGCTCCCACGCTAATGTTTTTTCAAATAATACATGCTAGTAAGAAGGGACCTGCAAAACAAAACCCAAACCCTTAAAATACTGACCCATTAAATATGGGTTTAGCACGCAGGAAAGTCCCATGTTAAAAATATGCTAGACCTATATTTTAGCAAAGTTTAGTAAAAGGACCCCTACGTTTTATTCTGCTTGGATGGCTCTGACTTCCCCAGTTTTGGAAATAATGCAATGCCTGATGCAAATATACAATGCAGTAGCACAAAATGTTTTAAAATATATAATTCAATTAGTAGCACACATAAAATATTTAAGATCTCTTTTTGTTGTGGCGGTAAAGGAATTGTCACTTTTGAAATCGGCTTCTACATCAAAGCTTCAGTGCAAGAAAAACAAGAATAGTCTCGAGGATAGAATTTTCAAGCTAAAAAGGGACAAAACCATAATAATAATTTTTTTAAAAACCTGCAAAAATATTTAAAAGTTAACTTATGAATAAAGATAAAAAATGTTATAAAAGAGTCAAGAAACATTCAGTTTGATACTTTGCTGTATTTTAATTTTATTTTGAATCTGGCTAGTTAGTAACCGCTGTTGAAAAAAATATAAAATTACCCTCTTCATTTAAAAGCACATAACTGCCTACAGTACTCTAACCATGTCCTTTCACCATGAAAATGATTCCATCCAAAGTACTGGACACACTACCACCCGTTAATTTGTGCATATACTTTTTCTAACTGAACCCTGCCCCCAAAATCACCACTTTCTACAGCAGGTAAAAGTTTTGTTCAAAACAGCACTGCATATGTATTGTTACCCATGTATATGACAGGCGCTTTTATTAAAGTATTGCTCTGCCTGCAGAGATGGCTTTGAAAATAACTCTACCTCGGTGCCTGTACTACAATAGACAGAACTACAGAATTAGCCAATTAAACCCTTGATCAATTACAAATGTTGTGATTGGAAGGGGCAATAATTGCCAGAGAAACCTCAAATCACAGTTTATTTTGGTTTTTCATAACATGGATCCCTCTTCGGTCAGCAACAGTAGTCTGCCATAGGTGTTCAAAATTTAACCATTTGCATGGGATGAAAAGGCAAAGTTATACAGTAAAATATTTCACTTCAATTTTCCTCTGCAGTTTTTGTTTTTAAAAAAAAACCCACTGTAAATTTACGGGTAGATATGCAGCTGGTGGCAGTGAGTGTTTTTTTAGTTGCAACCAGCGTTATTCCCGGATATTCATTTCTAGGCCATGTCCAGGCACCACAGGATAAAGACAGGATTGATTTTTATGTGGTCCATTTTGATCACTTAACTTAGGCGGGTGCTGAATATTGGCATTTAACTGTGTAAGTGCCAACTCTACCCCTAGACTGCCCCAAAATAGCCAGCTTTCACTTTATTGGTCTATGGTGATATTCAGCGACACCAACCAGTTAAATGCACCCAATATCAGTGAAAATCCCCCAAACTACAACTATGTAGTGCTGTTCAGTCACAAAGAAGACAGTCCCTGCTCAAAGAGCTTACAATCTAAACAGACAAACAGGATGTCATGAATACAGTTAAGGGGAACGGTTAATCTGCTGGCTGGGTTGAAAGGCATACAAGCAATTTAACCAGCCATGAACCATTTCTGGCCAGTTAAATTCCTTTGAATATTGACCTCGTAACTTTAAAAAAAAAAAAACTTTTCCCAAACATCTTGGGCCTAATACTGAACTGCGGGAGGCAACCCAAATGCCTCCTGTGGTTGGTGGAAATCCCAGATTTAAAATGCCAGGGTCGCCAGTACTGAATATCTGGGCAAAAGTCGGTGGCTCGAAATTAGCCGGACAAGCAGATTTTATAGGGTGGCCAGCTATGGCTAATGGGAAAAGATAGAACAGCCTTTTAGGTAAGTCTATCTGGCCTTGAGCCTTAATTGGCCAGCTGATGAAAATCGTCCATGACCGGCTATGTCAGTGAGATATAGCCATCTATCTCCTACTGAATACTGATGGCTAGTCGGCCAAATAGAACTTAGCTGTCAGGGACACGTCCCCGGTCGTCTAAGTTCCACTGAATATTGGGGGTAGGGCTTATGGACACAGCACTTGACTTTGGATACTCTCTGTAGACTTGAATATGGATTTGAAGTTTAGATTTATTTACCTTTACAAATCTGAGCTTACAATCTGAGGTAACAAAGGGCAAGGTGACTTGCCCAAAAGCAGGAAATTCAAATTTTTTTTCTATCAAGCAACAATATATCATCACAGCTGATCAGAGAGAGAGAGAGAGAGATAATATTCAAACATCACAGGGTCCTATATTCTGCTCATTTCATGAGGAATATAAATGGCAGAGTATCTGGAGATATTTTTATATATGGGGTCATCTCCACACCAGGATTCTTCTGTACATTAATGCCTGCATGCTGCACAATTTCCCAGAATTGTAGCCATCGTGATGACGCAGGCTGCAACTTTGCATGGTAGGCTGAACAGCTGATTTCCAATTTAAATTCTACTATCTGAAGACAATGCAAAACTTCTAAGCGCCCTCAAAAACATTTGGTTCCTACTGTACATTTATAAGGACATCAATAAATAAATACAGTTCATGCAAATAATACATACATGTTCAGAAATGTCTACATCCTATGAGACAAGTAGGACCTTCAAGAAAAGTGCATGTTATACAATTTTGGTAAACTAATCCTATGAAAAGTAGGTAGTCTTAAAAACAGAGTACAAACTTTTTCTATGTTGTATAATTTTGTTTTCCCTGCTCTGCTGAAAGTGGTAGTTACCGTGTTTTCTACATAGCAGTGTTTCTGTATATTTCTGGGACTCTAATAACTGTTTGAAAGGATACTGAATGACATTCAGTTAACTGGGTTATGGTTTTTTTTCAAGTCGTAGGTAAACTGCAAGAACTTTCTAAAACTTCTCAAAACACAGATTACATCTATAAATTATTTTAGTCTTTTCCATATGCTGTAGAATCCAACATAAACCTTATAAGTTGATGGTGATCAAGCCCATATCTGAAAAAAAAAAAAGATTAAAAAAACAAAATTAGTTTGTTTGTTTATTCAATAATCTAATATACAGTTTTTTCATTCAAAAGCAGATCAAAGTAGTTTATAGTAGATTTAGGGCTCCTTTTACAAAGGCGCACTAGGGCCTTATCGTGCGAAATAGCGCGTGCTAAATTGCTGCGTGCGCTAGCAACTACCGCCTCCTTTTGAGCAGGCAGTGCACTAATCCAGTGCATGTGTTACAAACGCTAGCGCACCTTTGTAAAAGGAGCCCATAATGCCTAGGAAAAGACACAGAACTCCATAATTCAATAGGAAAGGTATTGAATAAATACATCAGAGGAAAGGAAAAGAGAAAGGAAGAAGCAGGCAGACCATCCCAAAATGACCACCAACTCAAGCATTTGGAGGGGCATTTCAATAGTCTGTTTTTGAAACCACTAGACGTCCATCTTTTTTTTTTTTTTTTCAAAAAAATCACTTATATTAGACGTCTTGGCAATCAGGATGTTTTTGGCCATTTTCAACCACAAAAATGTCCCAGTTCAAAACATCCAAATTCAGATCATTTGGATCAGGGAGGAGCCAGCATTGTAATGGACTGGCCACACAGTCATGCCAACAGAAGAGGGGGGTGTCACCGGGCAGGAGGGCTTGGGCTCCCTCCTGCCCAATCTTGTAGGGGGGTTTACGTGTCCAGGAGGGCTTGGGCTCCCTCCTGGCCCGATGTCGGTGGGGGGGCGCAGCTCGCCGGTGCAAGAGGGCTTGGGCTCCCTCTTGCCCCGATCGTTGTTGGGGGGGTCGCGGTTCGACGGGGCAGGAGGGCTTGGGCTCTCTCCTGCCTGGATCGTTGTGTGTGTGTGGGGGTGGATTCTGTAAAAAGTTCAACATCTCCATTCTCGCAACAAGTTTGCCATCCTTCTTCAATTCGACCTCTCTGCAGCTTTTGATGTCGTCCATCATGATATTCTAATTTACCAACTCACCGAGAGTCCTTGACTGGTTCTCGAAGTTCTTACGCTCCCGCTCCTACACAGTCAACATGAAGGGCACTTCTTCCTCCCCCTTGAACCCGATATGTGGAGTCCCACAAGGCTCACCTCTCTCTCCTATCCTTTTCAACATTTATATGTCCTCCCTTAAACTCCTCCATCTCTCCCCACTTGAAACACTTTACACTTACGCAGATGACATCTTTGTCCTCCTCGAGACCGACCGGAACCTCACCAACCTCTCTGCGAACATATCCTCGTGTATATCGAACCTTCAATCCTGGGCCCACACTGTGCAGATGAAACTGAACGAATCCAAAACAAAACTTCTCTGGCTCGGCCCAAAATTGGACCAACTGCCCACCTCCATCCCAATGTCCTCTGGCTCCACCCTGCATCTTGAATACTCAAGTAAAATTCTGGGAGTCATCATTGACTCTACACTTTCCTTCAACGATCACCTCAACTCCCTAATAAAAAAATGTTTCTTCAGCCTTCACATGCTAAGGAAAGTGAGAACCTGTTTCCATCAAAAACACTTTGCCGACCTTGTCCAATCCACCATCCTTTCCAGACTGGACTATTGCAACTCTATCTACCTAAGCCTAACAAAGAAAAACCTTCAAAGACTCCAGCGGATTCAAAATGCCGCTGCTAAGCTTATCTTTGCAAAAAGCAAATTCGACCACGTCTCACCACTTTTGTCCAAGCTCCACTGGCTTCCGATAATCTCCAGAGTCCACTTCAAATGTGCCTGCCTTACTTTCAAGATCCTACACAGCATCCTCCCCCCTTTTATTCCTCTTTCTTGGAATTCCTCTAACCCCAATTCCACCAGATCTACCCAAAAACTGAAACTTTCCTTTCCCTCTCTAAAAGGCGTTTCCCTTGTAGGAAAACTAGGTTCCTCCCTCCCTTTCAGAATCACTGAGCTCTGGAACAACCTTACCTCCCCTCTTAGGAATCTGAGCTCCCTCCAACTCTTCAGTAAACATCTGAAAACCTGGTTATTTTAAAAAATGTAACTCTTCCTCTCTCTGGTTACTCTGTCCTAAATTTTCTCTTCATTTTGTCTTTTCCCTTCACTGGTGTTCCTTTCTACCCTAACCCTTGTTAACCGTGTCGAGCTTTGCGGATGTAGAGATGATGCGGTATACAAACCTAAAGTTTAGTTTAGTTACCGGTGTTTTTGACAGACACCAGTTACAGAATCCAGCTTTTAGGCGAAGGACTGGCTCCTCCTTCACATAAAAGCTTTTGTTTTGGGCATTTGGGACTTAGGCTTTTTTTTAGGTTGATTATATGGTATAAGTTTAGATGTAGTGGTGGTCTGGGCGTTTAAACAGCTGAACGTAGAGGTAGGTCATTATTAAAAAAAACCTCCTTTTGGACGTTTTTTTTTGATAATGGACATTTTCCCTGCTTCTACTTTCAACGTTTAGGGCCTTAGGCCAAAAGGGGACTTAGACATTTTTTTGATTATGCTCCTCACAGTGGCTAAGAAGCCAAGCAAGACATCCAGAAAGTCAGTTTTGAAAATTGGAATGTGGAAGATTTGGCGAGAAAAAATGTCCAAGTGCCGATTTATGCCATTTTTTGGACATCTTAGTATTTTGAAAATGAGCCCCTTAGGGTCCAACAAATGGTTATTTAAAAAGATGGGTTTTCAAAGCTGAGTAGAAGAGTAATCTAAAGGTTAGTGAAGTGGCCTGAGAACCAAGGGAACTGGGTTCAATTCTCACCACAGCAATTCTGATTCTGGGCAAGTCACTTAACCCTCCTTTGTCCTCCTATACATAATATATAAACTGCTTTGATTGTAACCAGAGAAAGGTGGTATATCAAGTCCCATCCCCTTTCTCTTTGAATTTAGTAGAAGAGAATTCAAGCAGAGGCAAAATGAATAATGGTAATGTGTGCCGGAGTGTTGCGCCAGGAAGAAGGCGACAACCAATACAATAGCCATTCTAAGCCCATTACAAGAATGTTGTAAGGGGGATGAGGAGGAAGAAGTAGTGTGAGAGGCTAGATCAGGGGTTCCCAAACCTGGTCCTGGAGGCACCTCAGCCAGTCAGGTTTTCAGGATATCCACAATGAATATTCTTGAGAGAGATTTGCGTACATTGCCCCCATTGCATGCAAATGTCTCTCATGAATATTCATTGTGGATATCATGAAAACGCGACTGGCTGGGATGCCTATAGGACCAGGTTTGGTAACCACTGGGCTAGATAAGAGAGGGCAGCCGCTGTAAATGGCTCAATGAGCAAGAGTCAGAATTTTGAACTCTATGTTAAATTTGGTGGTGAGCCAGTTGTTGCTGTAAAACAGATTTCATACATATTTGAGCTTCTTAAAATGATTCTCTAATTCATCACGACAGAGTCTCTAATTCATCACGACAGGGAAAACCAGTGCACAATATACTGTTAGAAAGTTATGGTGAATAAGCTTCAGGCATAAACCAAATGTAACTTCAGCTTACATAATGCACAACAGAATGTGGCAATAAAATTGATCAAATGCCATATAGTTTATGAAACTCAGTCTTTATCCTGTAAATAAACTAAACTAAACCTTAGGTTTATATACCGCACCATCTCCATGGTTGTGGAGCTCGGCACGGTTTACAGGAGTTGTAATGAGAAAGGAACTACAAGGAAAAGGCTAGATGGGGATCAGAGGAAAGAAGGAAGTTAGAGGGCTAGGATGTCAAATAAGGAGGGAAGTGTTAGATTTTTGAGAATAACCAGATTTTCAGATGTTTACGGAAGGGTTGGAGAGCACTCAGGTTCCGAAGGGGGGAGGTAAGGTTGTTCCAGAGCTCGCTCGGTGAGTCTGAATTGGAGGGAAGTTCCCAGTATTCCTGGGAGGGAAATGCCTTTTAGTGAGGGGAAGGATAGCTTCAATTGTTGGGTGGGTCTGGTAGTATTATTTTTAAGAAGCACAGTAGAAATAATGTAGTCTTTGGAGCACTCATAAATTGCTTCACTTTGAAAAATTCCTGAGCCACAAAGGGCCTCTTATCAAACAAATCAGCGAAGGCTGGCATAGCAAATGCTTTGGTGCATTTGCTGTGTGTCACTCGCTCGCACAGCTTCATAATAGAGGTACATAAATAGCTAGATTTTAGGATATTTGATAATCTGTATTCTTTATGTGCATGCCCCTTTATCAATTTTGTAGTTCCATTTTCGACTTTATTTTTACTTCAGGCTCATTTTATTCTCATTTGTAAACACTATGGGGTCCTTTTATTAAGCTGCGCTAACCGATTTAGCGCGTGCTAAAGATTAGTATGCGCTAAATGCTAAGATGCCCAAAGGAATATAATGGATGTCTTAGCATTTAGTGTGTGCTAAATTGGTTGGTGCACCCATATTACCTTAACAAATTGTAAACCGCATCTATGCTTTTGCCAATGTGGTATATCAAATGTTAAATAAACTTGGAAACTTGGGATTGTACAAAACAACATTTGGGCCACTTCGGAAGCTATTCACTTCTTTCCTGTGGAGATTTTCTCCTCTGCACACCCATGAAATCTGCAGAGCAGAACTCTAAGGGGAGAAGTTATCATCATGGACTACAGTTAAGAACATAAGAAATGGCTTCGCCGGATCAGACCCTAGGTCCATCCAGTCCGGCGACCCGTACCCGCGGAGGCCAAGCCAGGTGTTCCCTGCTGAGAAACCTTGTTTACTCGTATCCCCCAATGTCATTTGCAAGAAGGTGTGCATCCAACTTGCTCTTGAATCCCAGAATGCTGGTCTCCATCACGACCTCCTCAGGGAGAGCGTTCCAAGCGTCCACCACTCGTTGTGCGAAACAGAACTTCCTAATATTTGTCCCGGGCCTGGTGCCCCTCAGTTTCAGTTAAGACAGGTTATTTCATCACAAGTTGTGCGATTTTAGCACTAGGTCCTATTTTATGCAATGAAACCATCTGCTAAAATAGCACGACTTGTGGAAAATAAAACATCTGAATGGTAACCCATTTTGACAACTTTCCCTCTAAGGAAACTGAGGGACTCATTAAAAAAAAAAAAAAAAAAAAATATCCAAAAGTGGCATTTGGATGTGCCATTTTTGAAACACATTTTTTAGACTGTTTTCTATGCTGTTTGTCTGAAGTGTATCTAAATCTCACAAGGGTATGTTTTGGGCACGATTAGGGCGGATTTACCCCCTCCTTTACTAACGCATAGCACAGGTTTTACTTCCAGCAGCGGCGGTCACTGCTCTGACGCTCATAGGAATTCTATGAGTGTCGGAGCAGTTACCGCCGCTGCCGGCGCTAAAACCCGCGCTACGCATTAGTATAGAAGGGGGTTAGTATTTGGATGTTTTTCTGCAATAATGGAACAATGCAGAAAGCTTTCAGGGCAAAACTTGGACACTTGAGTAATGACCAGGTAAGCATGGAAAGGTGAATGAAATGGTACATACTAGCTTGTTTGACAGTTTCAGCCTGCAGGTCTGGAGTAACTTGGTTGTCAGAGAAGGGGACCCAGGTCCATATCCCACTCTAAACTAGTACACTTGTGGTGGAAAGTGTGAGCATACCAAACCCCACCAAAAACCTACTGTACTGACAGAGACAGTACTGTACTGAATGAGCCTCAATTCATAAATAAAGTACTTATTCCATATAGTACCTCACGTTCTCTACAATCAACCAACCATAAACTCTTAACGATTCCCTCCTTAAAAGTTATTGGAACCCGCCGACAAGATCTGTTCTCTGTATCAGCACCGCAACTCTGGAATTCATTACCATTACAGTTAAGAGATGAAAATAACTTAAGCGACTTTAAAAATAATTTAAAATGCTTTTTATTCAAGGATGCCTTTAACTTATAAATTACTTTTGAGCTCTTCCTCTTTCCCTTTCTTCTTCTTTTCCACGCTTCTTTTCCTAATTCTTTCTTTTTTATGTTGATATCTTTTTCATCATTGTATAAATTTATTAGCCCATTATATATATTTGCTATGTAAATCCTCCCTTTTTTAAAAATTTTAAATTGTATTCATTGTATAAATTGCTAGTTTTATATGTTATATATCTTATATGTTATTTCTTATTTTAGTATTATGTTTAATTATATGTCACTTTTATATATTGTAATTCGCTTAGAAACAATTTTAATTAAGCGATTAATCAAATATAAATAAAACTTGAAACAGATAGGTGACACCTGCTGGCATAAGAGCTATTGTGGTACAATAGGTTGAGGCTGAGTTTTGGAGGGTTCAGCATACAATGTAAGAGGGTTATGGTAAGATGTGTACCTGGGACCTTTTATGTGAAGTTAAATGTAGTATCATCCTACATCCCAATGGCTTATGTTGTGGGTTTTTCCAAAAATGGTTCATAAAGATAGACACACTGAAGATAAGTGCGTCTAAGATATGACCATTTTTGAAAAAAAAAAGTCATTTATCTGGTTCAAAAATGATCAAGTTTGCTACTGGATTTTTGTATGTGTTCCACAAAACATCCAAACTCGAATTGGGACATCAAATCGAAAATGCCTCTCTTTGTTACTATGCTTCAGTGCAGGTCTATGGTGTAATTAACAGATATTTCGCCTGTTCCTTTCAAGATAAGAGACACAGAACAGTTACCTATTTGTTTGACAAATTCATATCTTGATTGTTAGTGCTGTTTTTATGGTGTGCATATGATATCTATATGATTTATATGATTTGCTGACTGTTCAGTTCTTCTTGATGTGAACCGCCTAGAAATTTTGGGTGTGGCGGCATACAAAAATAAAGTTGTTTATTATTATTACTGGTATTGCTGTCTCTTCCCTAACTGCCTGGCTAGAACCAAGAGAACAGGAGTGAGGACCTTTGGAGTCAGCTAGGATGAAGAGTCACTCCTTGTGCTTACAAAGACCAAAATCATGGGAGGGGGTTGAGAGGGGGAGAGGGAGGGTAGAAATTTTGGGTTGGATAGTATTGCCTTATACTGAAGGGTACCAGTATGACTGTTTATGTTTTGGGGTGGGGATTTGGCTATCTGGTGTATTGGTTATATTGTTTTGTGCTGTATTTGCCGTTGTGAAAATTCAATAAAACTTGTTAAAAAAACAAACAAAGACCAAAATCCTCTTACCCGTAGAGTGTGATCCCATGATCCCGAGCAAAAAGCAGTCCCATCAGGGGAAACCCGTAGAGTGCTAACACGATTTTCATGTCCAAACAGAATAGATACTCGAGTCCCCTTCAGAACATCCCAGACATTTATAGTATAATCATTGTATCCAGCAAATAATAAGCGACCTACAACATAAAAACAGAGAACAACAACATTTAAACCAGTGATTCCCAACCCTGTCCTGGAGGAACACCAGGCCAATCGGGTTTTCAGGCTAGCCCTAATGAATATGCATGAGAGAGATTTGCATATGATGGAAGTGATAGGCATGCAAATTTGCTTCATGCATATTCATTAGGGTTAGCCTGAAAACCCAATTGGCCTGGTGTTCCTCCAGGACAGGGTTGGGAACCACTGATTTAAACAACTCAACCATCTGCTCTGAGACTAGGGACTCAACATACCAAAGCAAAAACATCCCCAAGTTTTCCAAGGGCAAGTCAACCCATAGGTCAAATCCCAAACAGGTGCTAGGAAAAATTTTATGTTGTCCAGCCATGTGATCTCATCCACCCGATTGCAGCATTCCATTTCCAAGCAAGATAACACTAAGGCAGAGGTAGGGAACTCCGGTCCTCGAGAGCCGTATTCCAGTCGGGTTTTCAGGATTTCCCCAATGAATATGCATGAGATCTATTTGCATGCACTGCTTTCAATGCATATTCATTGGGGAAATCCTAAAAACCCATCTGGAATACGGCTCTCGAGGACCGGAGTTCCCTACCCCTGCACTAAGGCCTCCTTTTACGAATCTGTGATAGCAGTTTCTAGCGCGGGGAGCTGTGGTGAATGGCCCGCACTGCTCCCAATGCTCACTGTGTTCCTATGAGCTTCGGGAGCAGTGCGGGCCATTCAGTACAGCTCTCTGCACTAGAAACTGCTATCGCATTTTTGTAAAAGAGGGGGGAATTGCATTAAGATGATAAAACTGAAGAGGCAGCACAGAGCTTCAGTCCATAATGTGGATACCTTACTATAAGCATCGTTTCCTCATCATCTTTGGGGTATCAGAAATATTTGTACAGTACGAACCACAGAACAAGCACAATGGTTCCAGAGCATTAATATACACTCACATAAAATGACATTTTTTTTTGTCTCGAACGTAGAGCAGTGGATCCAATTTGGACCTGATTTGGAGATGTCATCAACCCTTGGTATTTGCAAGGGACAGATAAGTTCAATTTTATTGTTTCCATATGTTTAAATTGGACATGCATAAAAGGAATGAACATTTAACAAATTAGTCTTACTGCAATATATTTTGATCTGGAATAGGTGCGGGAACATGATTGTGCTATGATGGTTCCTTTTTATCTTTTGAGATATGACAGTGGTGGAGGTTTCTGAGCACATCACATTTTTAATTAAGTGTTTATAAATAAAAATATATAGAGAACCACATCTATGTTTACCATACGCTGCTTTCACTCATTTTCCCTTTTCCTTCACCCTAGAACCCAGAAACAGCTGACCACGTCAGAAGTTTCTGCTCTGTTCCCCCAGTTTCTGGATTGAGGCTCATAGTTGCTAATGTGGCCTGTCTGAAAAGGTTCCAATCCCTGCTACAACGCCACTGATGGCAAAAATCAGGGCTGTGCATCCATGTTCATAAGCATGGCTTTAAAAATTCAGCGTGTGCAATGTGCAGAAAAGAATGGCCTTAGCACACCCCAGGATTTTCCCACATGCGGAGTCTGCACTTAATGCAGTTAAGTGCTGATATTCAGCACCTAAACCCCCACCCCCCTTTTACGAAGCCGCGTTAGGCTTTATTTTATTGTGGGCCGCAGTGTTATTAGCTCTGATGCTCATAGCATCGGAGTTAATACTGCCACATCCGGTGGCAAAAAAGCCTACCGCGACTTCGTAAAGGAAGTATTAAGTTAGGCAGCCAAGTCAGTCCTATTTTTATGCAGTGTTGCTTATGGGGTTAAATGCTGAATATTGCACTTAACTTCATATGAGATAGATGACTGTATAAAACACAACACTCACTGTATTTTCATGTGGAAATAAAGTCGTATACTGCATAGGCTTACTCTGGAAACTCAGTTTCAGAAAAATACTGCCATTAGGAAGAAAACTTAGGCGTCAATATTCCACTGGCAGTGGTGAGTGTTTTTTTTTTTTTTTTTTTTCAACCGGCAGCAGCTTCATTCTTGCATATTTAGTGCCAGGCTATGTCATGACACCAGCACTGAATATCTGTGTTTTATACAGTCATCTATCTCTTATGCAGTTAAGTGCAATATTTAGCATTTAACCCCATAAGCAACACTGCATAAAAATAGGACTGACTTGGCTGCCTAACTTAATACTTCCTTTACGAAGTCGCGGTAGGCTTTTTTGCCACCGGCTGTGGCAGTATTAACTCCGATGCTATGAGCATCAGAGCTAATAACACTGCGGCCAACAATAAAATAAAGCCTAACGCGGCTTCGTAAAAGGGGGGTGGGGGTTTAGGTGTTGAATATCAGCACTTAACTGCATTAAGTGCAGACTCCGCCCACAGACTGCCACAGCTGGATTTGAGTTTAGCAGTCTATAGTGAAATCCAGCTTCACTAACCAGTTAGGAGCCGCTGAATATCAGTGGATAGCTTCAAACAAGCAATTTAACCGGCCAAGAGCCAAGTCTGGAAGGAGTGGCCTAGTGGTTAGAGATACAGCCTCAGCACCCTGAGGTTGTGGGTTCAAGCTCTACGCTGCTCCTTGTGACCCTGGCCAAGTCACTCAATCCTCCACTGCCCTGGGCATGATAGCTGCTTCACTCCTGGCGGTCCAGGTGGGAGGGGTAAGGAAGTGCACATTTGTATTTCCCCCTGTACTCAGTAAATGGCAGGGCTCTGATATGGTGCTTTCTGGTCTCCACACTCAACAGATCATTTTGTAAGGAGTGGCAGAGGTCAGGAGCCTTAAGGAAAAGCGACTCATGCATGTTCCTTGCGAAGGTGGGGAGTGTCGGTGTGTCATTGTGAGCCAGACTGGCTCTAGGGGGCAGGAATAAGCAAAGGTAAACATTAATATTAAGAAGGTGCTATCTTTGGTCAAAGAGGAACAGACCTTCTGCCCAACAGGTTGTACCAAGAACTAGTGAGCAGGATAGGAAGTTGAGAGAGAGAGAGAGATAATTACACTTCATAAGAACATAAGAATAGCCTTACTGGGCCAGAATAATGGTCCATCAAGCCCAGTAAACTATTCTCACGGTGGCCAATCCAGGTCACTAGTACCTGGCCAAAACCCAAGGAGTAGCAATATTTCATGCTAACGAACTAGGGTAAGAAGTGGCTTCCCCCATGTCTTTCTCAATAACAGACTATGGACTTTTCCTCCAGGAACTTGTCCAAACCTTTCTTAAAACCAGCTACGCTATCTGCTCTTACCACATCCTCTGACAACGCGTTCCAGAGCTTAACTATTCTCTGAGTGAAAAAATATTTCCTCCTATTGGTTTTTAAAATATTTCCGTGTAACTTCGAGTGTCCCCTACTCCTTGTAATTTTTGACAGAACGAAAAATCTATCTACTTGCACCCGTTCTACTCCACTCAGGATTTTGTAGACTTCAATCATATCTCCCCTCAGCCGTCTCTTTTCCAAGTTGAAGAGCCCTAACCATTTTAGTCTTTCCTCATACGAGGGGAGTTCCATCCCCTTTACCATCTTGCTCGCTCTTCTTTGAACCTTTTCTAGCGCCACTATATCTTTCTTGAGATAAGGAGAATTGAACGCAATACTCCAGATGAGGTCGCACCATGGAGGGATACAGGGGCATTATGACATTCTTAGTCTTGTTAACCATCCCTTTTTTAATAATTCCTAGCATCCTGTTTGCTTTTTTGGCCGCCGCCACACATTGAGCAGAAGGTTTCATCGTATTGTCTATGATGATACCCAGACCCTTTTCTTGGGTGTTAATCCCCAAGGTGGACCCTAGCTTCCGGTAACTGTAATTCAGGTCATTCTTCCCAATGTGCATCACTTTGCACCATTTCCCACCACTCTCTTTAGGGTTTCATAACACAATGCAGCTCATATGTCTTTAACTCTTATTTATGAAAAGCCTTAGAGGCAATGAACTTATCAAATTCACATAAATCAAATGTTATAAATGCCCATGGTATTTATAAAAATTTAATGCTACACTTCAAAGTGCGAATTAAGAGAGCATTGTTGCTCACTTGTAACAGATGTTTTTTGTAGACTGACTGATTGATTAAATGCACACAGTGGCATAGTAAGGGTATGTTGCACCCGGGGCGGTAACACCCCTTCCCCGTTCCCACCCCACCCCCGCCATGTGCTCACCCACTTCCCTTTCGCTGTTCCTTTTTAACTTCTCTGGCATGAGCAGCTCGCCCGTTGACATCACTTCTTAGGCGCTTTTCTACACTCAAAGCACCATCTTCTCTGCCACAGCCTCCTCCCTCTGGAATGCTATGCCGTCACACCTCAGCCTTGAAAACTCTCTCGACAAATTCAAAATCAGCCTTAAAACTTTTCTATTTCAAGACGCTTACCAAAAAACAAGATAAGATCCCTTCTCCAACGACTAATGAGAATCGCTTTTAAGAAGCGACTTCCCTTCCCTATCTGTTTTTTCCCTCCCCCTTCTTACTTCCCTTTAATTTTTATTTTAACTTCGATGCAATTTTGAATCTTCCCCCTCCCCAGCACCTCTCGTATCAATTTTGTCTATGTTCTTGTCTTTGTCCTGTCCACATACTGTCCTATTTATTTTTTAACTTAAATTTTATTATTGTAAACCGACCAGATACTTGTCGATGGCCGGTATATCAAACTGGAAATAAACTTGGAAACTTGGATAAACTAGTGACATCAAAGAGAGTGCCGATGCCAACGCAGGCAATAACCTCATGCTGGGGAAGTAAAAAAGGTACGGGGGAAGGCAAGTGGCACGCGCATGCGACGAGGAGCGAAGGGGGGGCCGAGAGTAGAGCGGTGCTGCACCCTTAGCAAGACAGCGCCCAGGGCAGACCGCCCTTCCCCCTTACTACACCACTGAATGCACAAGTACAGTAGGTGATGTCATCAGATGTCACCAGGACAAACAGCTCTCCTAGAGCTCAGAACCTAGTATAAGATCTGAGCATACACGGCCCCTTCCAAGCAAAGTTGTCTCCTCAGATAGTTCCAAAGTTCATAAAATTTAGGAAACTCTCAGGTGGGAAGGAGGGGACTGTGTGCCTGATCAATCTTCCTATCTCAGGAAAAAAAATCTATTACATATGAGCAACAATTTTTTTTCTATCAACATGCGAAACTAAGGGCTTCTTTTATGAAGCTGCGGTAGCGGTTTAACGCACGTAATTGCACACGCTAAACCGCCAGACGTGCTAGCTGCTACCGCCTCCTCTTGAGCAGACAGTAGTTTTTCGGCTAGCATGGGGTTAGTGCGTGATTAAAAGTCGCACGCGTTAAAGCCGCTACCACGGCTTTGTAAAAAGAGCCCTAAGTCACCCACATAGCTAAGAGCTGTTCTTTTATGTACTGTCCCATATTTAAGAGCAGCCCACACCAAAAATTAGTGTAAAAATATCCCTCCCACAGGACATATGATATTATACAGTTATACGAGGGTAAATCAAAAAAGTAAAGGCAAAATACATTTAATGGCTTTAATAGAAGTAACTGTGAGCAATTGGACATATTAATTTTCCACACAGTCCCTATGCAAGATGATGCATTTGTTGTGTCGTTCAACTAGCTTCTGCATTCCTGCAGAGAACAAGTTTTTTGGTTGCTGGGATATTCAGCAGGTGAGCACCGCTTCCTTTACTTCATCATGCTTTGTCTTTTGCACTCCGGGTCTCAGTGGTGCACCCATATCTTGTCGCCGGTGACAATTCTCTCCAGGATACTTGGATCTTCTTCATACCATTTCAGGAACTTGGTCACAACCTCTACATGCTGTTGCTGTTTGGGAACCCATCGTATGCAGACTTTCCTGTATCCCAAGTCATCATGCATTATGGCAAATGCGGATTCATAGCTGATATCCAAATCTGCAGCCAACTGAGACACCATTATCTGTCATTCTTCTCTAATCAAGGCATCTGCCCTATCAATGTGCTCTTATGTGTGCGATGTTGATGGGCGACCAGAACAACCATCATCGGTTACACCTGTTCTTCTCACTTTAAACCTTTTTACCCACTTATAAACCTTTAGTTGATTCTTGGTGTATGTCCCTACAGAATCAATATCCAACAGTGTTCTTCAATGGTGCAATCTTGCAATGGAGTGTCCATGTTTTTGACCTCATGGCTGCCACACGACTAAAGGCCAAGCGCTGCACTGTGAGTAGACGAACTACCAAACAGGCAATGTACAAGTACATATTTTGCATTTCGTTAGCTCTGCTCTGGTTATCGCGTAATTTAACAATTGCCTTTAATTTCTGATTCGCCCTCGTATAAGTACATGCAGCATTCATCATACATAATACACTTGAACAAACCAAAGCTCCAGTCTTGAGGTGGAGTTACATGTTAGGTGCTCTTCCTGACTTGTGATTATGTCTGTCTGCGGTCTGGGAACTATTCTCACTTGTGTGCACTAGGAGAAGGTTTTTTTTATCAGATCTTACCGCTTAGAGAGAAATCCACACTAGAGGCTCCAAAAATAATACTTTCCTTGGAATAAATGGCCACTTCTCTGTCTGCACGGAGATCATACAGACGACACTAAGTGAAAATAAAAGAGGAAGAACCAGAGCCTGAGATCAGGTAACGACTGAGGTTAAGATTCTCTGCCAACCCCTATTTCAGCTATTTCTCCAAAATAAATACTTATCTATACATATTCAAACAACCAGTGTAAAGATGTACACACTTTTTAAAATTTGTTTTGGGCAAAATCACTGCAAACATTTTTGTACCAAAACTCAGGATAAAAGATGCATTAATTCTAACACTGTAGACCAGTATTTTTAAGATCGGTTCTGGAGTACACTGTAGCAAGTTTAGTTTTCTGGATAACTACAATGAATATGTATGAGAGAGATTTGCATTGACAATTATTCACACAACAACCCCACTGCTTTCAAATATAACCCAACCACCATTACTAAAGAAACAATATAAGCAAAAGCCTCAGGTTGACGATGAGCTATACATACATCATATACATCACAGGCATATAAAACCTCCAAGGTTCAAAATTAGACTTAAACAGAAAGAGATAAGCAAACTTATAACCATGCACAACACAATCAATACAGTCCCCCTGACCTACGTTTCGTAGCTGAAGCCACTTCTTCAGGGCAATGGGAACAATAAGAACTTTGAACAGAATATAAATCATAGTGTCATTACTGTTAGCACAGCCATCTGCGCCAATATAATTCAAAATGTTGTACTCTGTGCTATTGTTGCTTCTTCCTTTCAGCTTCAGCCTTCAAACATGGTGCTTCACCGTTTTAAAGACTCCCCTCACCATTCAGGCAATGATTCTCATGATTGGATGGAAGGCACAACAGGCTCGCTAACAGAGGAGCAATCAGACTTAACAAACAGACATTAATAGAAGTAAAACCAATCAATGGCAGTGTTTAATCCTTTCAATTGAACCGTGTTCAAAGTGAAAATCCAGTATTGTTCATGTTGCTGTAAGATTAACCTCCAATTACTAGCTTTGGCATCTGAAGGAACATGATCCAACAAACTATGAGAGCTTTCATCCTCCTTACCTTTCTCACTTTATCAGAGGTTGTGCTCAATGAAAGAAGACTTTAAAAATCACTCAGTGGGATTGTCTGACAGGTTACAGCAACAGGGTATCCTGCTCATGTGATATGCAAATCATATTAACGAGCATTATGCATGAATTGCGATCTGTTTTTTTTCTCCTGCTCATAAGATGTGACAGAGGTTAAAGTAGTGACGTATATAAAGTATGATGTCAGAGCACACCAGCTGAGTAGGATCATTCATTGACGTTGAAACATTATATCTATTATGCCATGTTTTGCAGAACAGCGATTACAGATTGCATATAGAAGGGAATTGAACCTCAAGGAAAGTTTGAGTCCAGCGATGTTAAGAGATTCTTCATCAGTAATGAATGACAACACGGGGTGGGGGGGAGGGGGTCATAGTCTGTGTGGCAGTTGTAAGGCATGTGAAGTCATGTTGACAACTTGTGAATTTATGAACCCATATGATCAGAAAAAATATGTTTTGTGACATGTAACTACTTGTGACACTACCTTTGTGGTCTTTGTAATCCTTTGCCCATGCCAGAAATTGAATGTGGGAGATACTATTAGAAAATTGAAATTGACTGAACATGTAGTGCCATCAGTAGACACTGAATCTGTTGTGCGCACACATTTACTGATTGCGTTGCTTTCTGCTGGATCATATTCCTCCAGGTGCCCGAGGTGGTATTCGGAGTTATACTCGACACTACCCTATCTTATCAGCCCCAATCTCCAACCTATGGAAAAAAAATCTTCTATGGAATGAGACAACTGAGATTAATCAGATCCTTCTTCCATGATCATCACTTTGCCATACTGACACAGATGCTTGTGCTTTTCCGACTACTGCAATTCTCTCTGTACTGGCATTAACTCTACCTTCATGCACAAACTAAAACTAATGCAAAATAGAGCAATAACTGAAAAATATGATTCCATCTTGCTTTACTACGGTGCTTTAGACAGCACTGACTTCCTATTATTGCATGCATCACCTTCAAACTATCACGTGTAATATTCCACATCCTATAAGCAAACTCCACAGAGTTTTTCATCAACTGCTGGTCAATATCTGCCAGAAAACTTAAAACATTTCAATTGATCCTTCTCTCTCCCAAAGGTGTAAAATACAAGCAGGTATTTAACTCACTACTCACCTACCTCAGCACCAAGACCTGTAACAATCTTACAACAGTTATCAAGACATAACCCAACTACCCCAGATTTTGAAAGAAATTGAAGAATTTCCTTTTTAAGAACATATACTCCATTGATACTTAACAAGTATGCTCTTCCACAGTAACCTACACAGCATTTCACCCTTCCAGAAACCACAAGAGCATTTTGCGATACAAGAAGGTTTTAAAGCCTGTCCCTTCTTTCTGGATGAGTATATCTCAGAAGGCAATCTCTTTACTGTTGATGGTGGCCGTGAATTTGATATTAGGTAATAGGCCATTAAGCCACATAATAAATGTCTCCAAATCTTGCATCGACGCAGTCCAAATGAAGAAAATATCGTCACAAAATCTTTTCCAGACAAATACATTACTGAAGCCCTCAGAATTGTATATGAGATTTTCTTCCATATCGGCCATGTATAAACTCGCTATGGACGTGGCAACAGACGCACCCATAGCAATGCCATGGATTTGTTCAAAAAAATTATCCATTGAACCAGAAATAGTTTCTAGTTAAAACCAACTTAGCTAAAGTCAGAAGAAACTCTGCAGGGATCCTGGGATGCAATGTTTTATGACTAAAGATCCTCTGAGCATGTTAAGAGCTTCATTAGCAGGGATCATAGTGTATAGTGAAGCTATATCTAATGTAACTAAAAACCAGTCTTCACTCACCATAGTTAAAGAAGATAGTATAGATAACATGCGAGTGGTGTCTTTTATATACGATCGTATGTTATTGACTTCCATTCTCAAAAATACGTCCACAAATTTTGAAAGGGGTTCCAGGACAGAATTTTTCATCGAGACAATGGGGCGTCCCGGAGGATGTTGCATATCCTTGTGGATCTTAGGGAGGAAATATATGCGAGGAGTCACCGGAGAGTTTTCCTGGAGAAAATCCATTTCCTTACAGGTAATGATGTTATTTTTATAACTCAGGGTTAAAACTTCAGCAATCTCAGTTTTGATTCTTTCAGTGGGATTCATAGGTAAACGCTTATAATGAAGAGTGTTGTTAAGTTGCCGGTAGGCTTCCATATTGTATTTTGTAACCGATTGAATTATAGTAGCACTCCCCCTTACCAGATCCTGATGTCAGTATTATCCTTCATTTGCTGAATAACAGCAAATTCCTCCCGGGTCATATTGTAATTTCTCTTGGATTTCATGAATTGGTCTTCAATGACCTCCAACTCATGGAATACCAAATCCCTAAATGTTAACAAATTAGAATGAAAAGGGCCCGGCGGGGACCAACCCGATTTAGACACTATAATGGACCCATCGGACCTGGCCACATGTTCAGAGAAAAAGATCTTAAATTGTAAGGAGCGTAATGGACGATATACTGATAGTCTTGTATCAAACAGGTCATATCTAGGGGTAGGGACAAAACCCAAGCCTAAATTTAAAGTATGCATTTGTTGTGCCGTGCAGGGAATATCCGAGATGTTGATGACAGAAGGAGTTTCAGTTTCTATAGACACTGATTGTCATTCCTGCTGGGATCTTGTTTGGGGTCTGTGAGTGGTATAACTGTCATCCTGAAAACCTACCCTTCGTGTGCCTCTTTGTCTATTTCTACCTCGCTGATGACGGGTTTAAATCTCGTGACAGCCCCCGCATTTGGTAAGCGTTTCTGCTTTTTCCTTTCTTTATTTAAATACATTAGAGGCATTTTTTGCCGTGTATGTTGTTAGATTTTCAGGATACAAGTTTCAATGTTATTTAATATTGTTTTATAGCATTCCTTGACCCTGAAGAAAGTTTCATTCTGAAACATGCATGTTGGGAGAGGAGAATATAGGATAAGTTATGTGAGGTCCCTTACATTTTATATAAATAAAAAACTTAAATAAAATCTAAACAAAACATGAATAAAGGTTGGACTGATACAGAGTTCAAGCAACTGGCTGGTTTTGCCTGATTGCTATCCGAAGGTCCATACAATGATTCTCTGTACAAAAAGAGAAGGTTTTGTAACTATATATCTTTAATGAAGAAGACAAAATAAGAAGTAAATGTGATTTTCTGCGTCAGCCTATGATAGATTGACATATATATCTAAACAACTTATATGCTATATGATTTGATTGAAGTTACAGCATTGATAATCGCATGTTTGTATATATCCATTCAGAAATAGACATACTTTCCATTATTAAAAGATGTAACATATTAGAGTGCCATTGACTATAAGTTGGACAGATTGATTTCATCTAAAGTGAAAGGATAATCTTCAAACCTGTAAGTATAGTTTGTTTTAAAAACTTTTAAATCTAATTGGAATAGGATGTTGTATATCAAATAACCAAAATAAACTATAACTATTACAAGGCCATTTGGTGTTCCACATCCAGATGGGCTCACCAACATTCTGGAAGCTCATGCGTATCTATTTTATCTAATATGCATATCTAATAAAGTTATTATTATTATTATTACTGCATATTTATTGAGGGTATCGTGGAAACCAGAATGCTAAGGGCTACTGCAGGTCTGGCTTGAGAAACCCTGCTGTAGTTACAATCTAACCCCTGTCTATGAACAATACACCCTGTTGGCTCTGCTCTGGTGTTTTCTTTTTACTGATATGTTAACTTATCGGTGTTAGACAGCTGTGTCTGTGGTGGAAACAGGATAGAAACAATCCCAAAGAAAAGTGCAGCAATTTATAAAAAGCGTTGGTGGCAGAAAACCCTCAATATTGTTAAATCCACAAGGGTGGGGACTCTGGGGAAAAAAGGTAGGGACTGGAGTCTGTTCTGATCTCAGCTATCATTGATTCTTTAGTTTCATACACCCTATTCTTGCTAAGAATATGCCAAGTTTAAAGGTTTCATTGTAGTTCCAGAACTACTGTGAACTCAGCTTTTCTACACCCTTGAAGGGCTGTATCTACAAGAGATTCCTTTATAGATCATTATCATTCCAAGTAGGCAAATGGAATAGATGTTTAACCAACTTTATTTCAAATGCACCTTCCTATTAAACTTTCAGGAAGTCAATTGAAACCTATCTCTTTGATAAATTTCTCTGACTCCATTCCTGCCTTGATGTATCTTTAAAATGCTTCCAGATAAATTTTGACTAATCTTGACATGCTAATGTACCGTATTTTCACGCATATAACGCGCGCGTTATACACGATTTTTACAAACCGTGCATAACCATGCACATTATACGTGTGAGCGCGTTGTACACATGTTTTTTTTTCATTCGAATCCGGCATTCCCCCTGCGAACCGGCATCCTCCCCCCTGCTCGCGTCACCCGCCCCTCTCCCGCGATCCTACATCCCCCCCAGCACCTCAAAGACAACTCTTACCCGATTGGGCACCGGCACCGGAACCAGCACCAATGCACAGGATGTGCCAGTGCCAGTGCCCGAAGATCCTCCCTCGTTGGGTTGGGCTGGGCTGGGCAGGGCAGTGCGGTGCGAGAGAGATCCTCCTTCTTCCTGCGCCGGGCTGGACTAGGCTTTGAGCATGCGCAAATGCTCAAAGCCTAGTCCAGCCCGGCTCAGGAAGAAGGAAGATCTCTCTCGCACCGCACCGCCCAGCCCAGCCCAACCCAACGAGGGAGGATCTTCGGGCACTGGCACATCCTGTGCATTGGTGCTGGTGCCGGTGCCAGTGCCCAATCGGGTAAGAGTTGTCTTTGCGGTGCTGGGAGGGATGTAGGATCGCGGGGGAGGGGGGGTGACGCGAGCGGGGGGGAGGATGCCGGTTCGCAGGGGGAATGCCGGATTCGAATGAAAAAAAAAATGCTCTCTCGGGTAAGCGAGCGGGGGGGGGGGAGGATGCTGGTTCGGAGTAGGCAGGAGTAGGTTTTAGCATGCGCGGTATACGCGTGTGCGCGCTATATTAAATTTTTTTTTTACATAAATTTGTGTTCCCCGCGCGCTATACCCATGTGCGTGTTTTACACGGGTGCGCGGTATATGGGTGAAAATACGGTAATTTGAAAGTCTTGTTTGTAATATTACTGTTTCTTCATCTGTAAACCGCTCTGAACTACTTGCGGTTTATAAAAATATTGTGGTATATAAAAATTGCGGTATATAAAAATAAAGTTATTATTATTATTACTGCGGATGGGCAGACTAGATGGGCCATTTGGCCTTTATCTGTCATCATGTTTCTATGTTCTATGTTTCTATGACACTACTTTGGGTCCCTAGACTTAACTGGGGTTAAGTAGCATGGAATCATGCTACTTTTTTGAGATTCTGCCATGTGCATATGACCTGGATTGGTCACTATTAGAAACAGGAATTTGAGCTAGACAGACCTTTGGTTCTACCAGTATAGCAATTCTTATGTTATGTCCTCTTCATCCAAGAATCTTCTAGTGAGCTATTTAGTTGCAGACAAGTGTAAAACAAAATGCAACCTGGGATATATGTGAGCAGTTCTGAAGTCTGTCCTACTGGTGCAATTGCTGGGATTTGTGTATTTTCAAATCAAGTCTGTCTCTTTCTGGAAAGTTATAAGGATCGGCTAGTCAGAGGGAAATACCAGTGTTTTAACCTTGAAGGTTAGACACAGAGACCAAGGGAGGGGTTATTTCAAGATAAGAGCATCGTAAATACTGGCACTAGATTTCTCATTATTTGAGGAAAGCGTGGGAACCAGGACATAATATATAGAAATGAGAAAAATGCAGCATAAGTAATTGGCTGATCAAGGTTAGGTTACTGGGATATTGTTTTAGATTTGCATCCCTTTAAATTTATTTATTTATTTACAGGCATTTGGGACACCATCATTCGAACCTATGTGCTGCTGGGCAATTTACAAATGGCACCATCCACTATGTTGCCAAAATCTGAGCACTAAAATGAACTGTGGTTTGCTTCAATTCTACAATGGTATCTAGCAGTGGCGTAGTGAGGGTGAGAGGCGCCCCTCCCGACTTCTTCCCTGCGCATGCCCCTTCTCATTCCCCATACCTTTTTAACTTCGACGCGAGCAGCATGCCTGCGTCGGTTTCAGTTCGCCCTTTAATGTCACTTCCTAGGTTCGGGACCTGGAAGTGACATCAGAGAGAGTGCCAATACCAACGCAGGCAGCAATGTTGTTTGCGCCGTTGAAGTAAAAAAGGTACAGAGGAAGGCAAGGGGTGCACGTGCAGGAGGAGGAGTTGGGAGGCAGAGAGTAGGAGTTGCTTGTGCCCCTGGCAAGATGGCGCCCGGGGTGGACTGCCCCACCCACCCCCTCTTACTACGCCACTGGTATCTAGGCACCCAGATTCTGGACATACTTGCACTGACACACCAAAATGTATGCACACCCACTTTCAACAGGCATAAACGTAGGCATTTGGTAGTACAGTGGAACCTTGGTTTACGAGCATAATTTGTTCCAGAAGCATGCTCGTAAACCAAAATACTCGTATATCAAAGCGAGTTTCCCCATAGGAACTAAGAGAAACTTGCTTGATTCGTTCCCACCCACCCCCACCCCCCCGAGGCCAGCGGCGCTGCTCTACCTCCCCAAGAACCGGCATTGCTCCCCCCGCTCATGAATGCCCCCCCTGCATGATCCGCCATCCCCCCTGCTCGTGTCGCCCCCCCCCCCCCCGTGTGATCCACCATCCCCCCGCTCGTGGCGCCCCCCCCCGCGATCCGGCACCCCTCCACTCGCATCGCATCCCCCCGCCGCGGTCCAGCATCCCCCAGGCACCCACCCACCCACCCGATCACATTCCTTACCCCCATTTGGCACCGGCACCAACGCACAGGACATGCCGGTGCCGGTGTCGGAAGATCTGCCTTCTTCTTTGTGATGGGCCTTGAGCATCTGCGCATGCTCAAGGCCTACGGGTTCCCATTCTCTCCGAGATCGCGGTGGGGTGGGGGGGGGGGTGACGCGAGCAGGGGGTGCCGGATCGTGGGGGGGGGACTCATAAATCGAGGCACGCTCAGTTTCCAAGGTGCCGATTTTGCGAATGTTTTGCTCGTCTTTGGGTTCTGTTACAGGATGGCAAGAGGGCCTTCAATAGCCATTTGAATCAATGCAAAAATTATATGTAATTATATGTCCAACTTTGGCTCTTCCAATTGCCTCCTTTTTAAATGTAGCTTATTTGCTTACTGCCGCTTTACTTTCTATTATTATTCAAGAATAAAGACTAAACAACAGCACAAGTTTAATTTTTACTTATCCTTTTAATGCAGCGTCTCTTCTAGCATGCCCCAACGGGACCCGTATTGCTCAAAAGGGCTTTTTCAAGGGTTCATATAGGAGCTCTCATTTGGGGCTAGAGTTAGTCTGATTCAAATGGCTGTTGAAGGCCCTCTTGCCATCATGTAACAGAACCCGAAGCAGTGAGATGTGACCGTGTTCCACCCATGTGCACATCCTCTTGCAGATGCACTTGACTCCACTTAAGAGTGTCCTTATAGATTGGCGCTTACGAGGAGTGTACAAGTAAGTGGCAATTAAGGCACCATTTTTGCACATGTCTGTATGTAGTCCCCTTGTTCCCATGCCATAACTGTCCTCTGCGTAATTCTAAGATGATCTGACTAATTTCTAATCAGTATCCATTCAGGATTTTGTAGACTTCAATCATATCTCCACTCAGCCATTTTTTTTCCAAGCCCTAACCTTTTTAGTCTTTCCTCAAATGAGGAGTTCCATCCCCTTTATCATCTTGGTCACTCTTCTTTCAACCTTTTGAAGTGCCACTATATTTTTCTTCAGATAAGGCAACCAGAACTGAACACAGTACTCAAGGTGAGGTCGCATCATGGAGTGATATAGAGGCATTATAACATTCTTAAGACTTGTTAATACAGTGGTACCTCGGTTTGTGAGTGTTTTGCAAGACGAGCAAAACACTCAGCAAATTTTTGACTCGCAAACCGAGCACTGCCCCGATCAACAAGCACTTACAGGGGATTCTTCTTCCGTCTTCTGGCCAGCCTTCTACATCGGGTGCCTTCCGCAGGTTGGAGGACCTCTGTCTGGGCCTGCGCGGCCGGGTGCTGTCCCTCCTGTGCATTGCGTGTGACACGCACAGCGTCAATCATCGGCGTTGTGCATGTCGTGTGCGGCGTGCGGATGGAGTGGCGCTCGGCTGCTTGGGCTCGGGTGGAGGCTCTCCAGCATGCGAGGGGTATCCGACGTGGAGGGCTGGCCGGCGGATGGAGGAGGCATCCCTCTGAAGGCACTGCGAGGTTCTCCGGCGGCTGGCATCCACCCCCCCCTCCCCTGAAGCGGCACTGTGGGGTTCTCCGGCAGCTGGCATCCCCCCCCCGAGGCGGCACTGCGTGGTTCTTCTTCTAATGACGGACGGAGGAGGAAGACAGAGGAGGCAGATGGAGGAGTTGGCGCTGCAGCACCCGGCCCCGACAGGTACAGGTTCTGTAACGAATCGTCAGTATTGCCACTATTGTCTATGGGGAACTTTGTTTTGATAAACAAGATTTTGGATTACGAGCATGCTCCTGGAACGGATTATGCTCGTAATCCAAGGTACCACTCTAATCCCTTTTTTAATAATTCCTATCATTTTGTTTGCTTTTTGGCTGCCACCGCATATTGGACAGAGGGTTTCATCATATTGTTTACGCTGACACCCAGATCTTTTTTTTAGGCACTGACCCCCAAGGTGGACCTTAGCATCTGGTAACTATGATTTGGGTTATTCTTCCCAAAGTGCATCACTTTGCATTTGTCCACATTAAAATTTCATCCGCCATTTCGACACCCAGTTTTCCAATTTTTTAAGGTCTGACTGAAATTTTTCACAGTCTGCATGCAATTTAACAACATTGAACAGTTAACATAAGAACATAAGAATTGCCGCTGTTGGGTCAGACCAGTGGTCCATCGTGCCCAGCAGCTCACACGGTGGCCCTTTGGTCAAAGACCAGCGCCCTAACTGAAACTAGCCCTACCTGCGTACATTCTGGTTCAACAGGAACTTGTCTAACTTTGTCTTGAATCCCTGGAGGGTGTTTTCCCCTTCGACAGACTCCGGAAGAACGTTCCAGTTTTCTACCACTCTCTGAGTGAAGAAGAACTTCCTTACGTTCATACAGAATTTATCCCCTTTCAATTTTAGAGAGTGTCCTCTCATTCTCCATACCTTGGAGAGGGTGAACAACCTTTCCTTATCTACTAAGTTTCCTTATCCCTTCAGTCCTTGAATGTTTCGATCATGTCCCCTCTCAATCTCCTCTGTTTGAGGGAGAAAAGGCCAAGTTTCTCTAAACTTTCACTGTACGTCAACTCCTCCAGCCCTGTAACCATCTTAGTCACTCTTCTCTGGACTCTTTCGAATAGTACTGTGTCCTTCTTCATGTATGGTGACCAGTGCTGGACGCAGTACTCCAGGTGAGGGCACACGGTCCAAGCACCGAGCCTTGCGGCACTCCACTGGTGATGCTCTTCAAGTCTGAGTATTGTCCATTTACCCCCACTCTCTGTTTCCTATCCTCCAGCCAGTTTTTAATCCACATGAGTATTTCACCCTTGATTCCATGGCTCGCAATTTTCTGAAGTAGTCATTTATGCGGAACCTTGTCAAACGCTTTCTGAAAATCCAGATATACAATGTCGACCGGGTCACCCTTGTCTATCTGTCTGTTTACTCCCTCAAAGAAGTGCAGCAAGTTCGTCAAACATGATCTGCCTTTGCTAAAACCATGCTGACTGGTCCTCATCAAGGTGATCAATGATGCGGTCCTTTATCAGCGACTCTACCATCTTTCCCAGTACCGAGGTCAGACTCACTGGTCTGTAGTTTCCTGGATCTCCCCTTGAACCTTTCTTGAAGATCGGCGCAACATTTGCCACCTTCCAGTCTTCCGGAATCTTTTCCAATTTGATCGACAGATTGGCTATTAGTTGGAGCAGTTCAGCTATGGTCCCTTTCAGTTCCTTGATGACCCTCGGATGGATGCCATCCGGTCCCGGGGATTTATCGCTCTTAAGCCTATCAATCTGCCTACACACTTCCTCTAGACTGACCGTCAATCCTGTCAGCTTTTCATCTTCGTTTCCAGCATATAGAATATAGCCTTATGGGTTCCGGTATGCTTCTTCGGTAAATACAGACACAAAAATGTGTTCAGTTTGTCGGTGATTGCTTTGTTTAGTGTCATCTGCAAACGTAATCACCTCACTTGTCATTCCAATTTCCAGATCATTTATAAATAAGTTAAATAGCACCGGTTCCAGAATAGATCACTGTGGTACTCTCCTCCATTGAGAAAAATGGCCATTTAAACCTACTCTCTGTTTTCTGTCTGATAACCAATTCTTAATACACAATCCCATCCCATAAGTCTTTAATTTTCTCAGGAGCCTCTCATGAGGAACTTCTGTCAAAAGCTTTCTGAAAATCTAGATATATTAAATCAACCCACTCACCTTCAAAGAAGTCGAGCAAACTGGTGGGGCAAGACCTACCACAGCTGAACCATACTGACTCTTTCCCATTAAAACATGTTTGTGGATTTTAGTGACAAGTTACAGATCACTAACAGCAGATCAGCAATCACAATTGAATCTCAGATCTCCTTAGATCTAGGTGAATGGATTAGCTCCATTCACCTAGGAGCTAATCCATACTTGTCTCTACCGATGTAGATCTCCCATATATAAAACATCTAAATGGGGGATATGTACCAGTCCTGCATTGTAAATAGAATATCAACAGCAAGAAAAAAAATGTGTTGGCAGTAGCCAACTTATGCCTTTGATGGGGTCATATGTTGCAAATAAGATGGAAAGACAAGAGTTCTTCAGGCCTCAGTCAGATTCAGGCAAAGCCAGACAGACACGGGGGAAGTCACTGCTTGCCCTGGATCGGTAACATGGAATGTTGCTACTATTTGGGTTTTTGCTAGCTACTTGTGACCTGGATTGGTCTCTGAAGACGGGATACTGGGCTAGATGGACCTTTGGTCTGACCCAGTAAGGCTGTTCTTATGTTCTTATGCAAAAGAGCACATGCTGGTCGGTAAAGAAAAGTCTACCACACCCCTATCTGCCTGAGGATACTCCATTACCTGCCAACTGCATAGGGAAGAGTTGGGCTGAATTCATTTTCTAGTGATGTCATTGTTAGGTGCCTGCTGGTGCCCATTAAGAGCGAGGCACTGATGACATGCAACTGAAGGGGTGATCACCTTTCGTGACCCCTTCCAGGAACCCTGTGGGAGGCACATCATTTTTGGTCAGTTGGGACTAACTTGAGTGAGTTTTTTTGCATTGTTATTAACAAAATGGTCAAACACAAAAGGAAAATAAGCGTGCTTTAGAGAATGACACGTGGACAAATTTTTCCCTGTCCCCACAGGAACTCATTTTCCCGTCCCAGTAAGTTCTTTTCCTGTCCCTGCTCCATTCCTGTAAGCTCCATCCTCATCTGCATATGCCTCAAACACTTTAACATCATAAGTGTTCGAGGCATGTGTGGTTAAGGCAGAGCTTACAGGAATGGGACAGTGACAAAACTCACAGGGACAGGATGTGGAAACTGAGTTCCTGTGGGGACGGGGACAAATCTGTCCACATGTCATTCAAGTTTATTAGGTGTTTATATACTGCCTATCAAGGTTATGTAAGCGGTTTTACAATCAGGTACTCAAGCATTTTCCATATCTGTCCCAGTGGGCTCATAATCTATCTAATGTACCTGGGGCTATGGAGGACTGAGTGACTTGTCCAGGGTCACAAGGAGCAGTGCAGGGTTTGAACCCACAACCCCAGGGTGCTGAGGCTATAGCTCCAACCACTGCACCACACACTTCTGAGGGTGAACAGACAACCAGTGCAGGGCCCATAGATTAGTTTGTTATCATGAGGAATGCAAGACAGTTTTCACCAGCCCCTGAACTGGATACTTCCTAACCCCCACTCCCTTCAATAATATGTAGCATACTGGTCTAGACTTCCTCATCTCCAGATAGGGTAGAGATAGTAGGGGAAAATCAGATGATGAAAAACACAGGGGGACCGATGCAGTAGAAACTTGGATGTTAATTTCTTTAAAATGAGGAGAAAGAGAGGAAAATCACACTTGTCAGAGGCAGTATTGCTGACTCAGGGAAGGAATTGAAGCAATTACAAGCAGTAAACTTTGGTGAGAAAGTAGCAGGGATAGAAGGGTTTCGCTTTAAATTCTAAGGCATCTAATTTAGACTTGTGAAGGCAATCCTCCCATGTGAAGACTATACTTTCTAGTTGAAATTACAAAGATTCTCTGGGAAGACAGCCTAAGATGGCATTATTGAAGCTTATTGCATAAAAGAACAAGTTCATTGCAAGAAAATATCAATGATGGAAGCCTCTAAAAACAGCCTGAGAGCTGGTCTCGATGGGCTACTATAACAATGGGCTGGATGGCCCCAGTTGATCGCCCATGCGAAGACAGCTTGTAGGGAGGTGGGGAAGGTAGTAAGAGTATGGAGGGGTGGTGTTAGATGCTAGGAGGTAGGCTACCTGTTGGGTAGCGGGAAGTGATTGCCTGTAGGGAGAAGCAGAGCATGATGGGTGGGGATATAAGGGACATGTGCCTCCAAGGTACAGGGCTTTCCCTGTTCCTCGGAAGCAGTTTTTCCCTTCCACCTTCCCTTTTCTATATGAGGTTTATGTGGGATAGAGGGGGATTGGGGTTGTCGCAGCGGCGGTAATCCTGAGCTACAAAGTTCTAGTTCATCAGATGATGCGTGATTATTTGGTAGTGAGCTCAGTTGAGTGGTAGGGCCACAGGTCAGGTGACCCGGAGAGGGGGGAGCATGGAAGTCCATGCCAACCCCCCCCCCCCCAGGCTCATCTGGGGATGAGCAGTTAGGGGGAACTGAGCTCAGGTGAGTGAATATGCCGTGAGGCCGGTGACTTGGAATGGGGCATGGAGGTCCATGCCAGACCCTAGGCTCTTGCTGACATGGCGGGGTCAGGGGAATACAATTTTGAGTCTTGTCAAATTGCAATGCTTTTTGTAGCTCGGGATGTGAAGCAATTGTTGATTGCTTAAGTATTGTTGACCTAATAAACAAAGCTGCGGCCTGGTTATTACCATCAATAAAATGTTTGTGGTCTATTTATTGTTTACATTAATGATGAGGTCATAAGAGCTTGGAAGCAAGTAAAGTAAGGGACTGGTGATTGAAGGGATAATGAAAAAAAAGGGGAGGCAGGGTGTATGGAGGCGACAACTCAGCCATTCCAGATCCATTGAGGTAAAATATTGAGGTAAAATATTAGGGACTGTTATGCAGATAAAAATCCATTATTTCTATGTTATTTATATTGATATATTTTTTTTTATGTTGGTAGGGTTAAAGTTTCAATGTTCATGTTCATATGGAGTTTGTTAAGCAATTGTCTTTGTTGATATTTGCTTTTTTCACTGTTTTGATAACAAAAAACAAAGGTTAAAACACTACCATATTTTCTTATATTTTCCCAGAATAGGTTGCTTATAAGATGCTCAAAAATTTCTTTGCAAATGTGTTATAAATTACATCTGGCTTCTCTCTGGTAATTCAAGGGCTTAGAACAGCTTCAATGTTGAGTCTTTTGTCAAATCAGGTTCAGAAATTGGCATGAAATTACCTCAATTGCAATTGCTGCCATACACAAAAGCCTTCAAACTGAAGGCAGAGTAGCTATGGCGTACCAAGGAGGGGGGGATGCCGGAGCAGTTGTGAATCTAAGGGTCCTCCTGCGCACAGCCATCAACTCTGCCGGTCCCCCCTCCCTCTGACATCAAATTCCTATTCTAGGGCAGGGGACCAGCAGTGTTGACATGAGGTGCTCCGGCCAGACGAGAAGCTGCTCCGCTCCGGGTTCCCACCCCACCAGTTATGCCACTGGGGAGCAGACTATGTTATTGATATCAGCTTTATTAATTTTAGCCAGTTACAGTTGGCCACGATGAGGAGTAGGGGAGCAAACTTGCCAAAGGCACACAGGAAATCACAACTGTTCTCAAATAAAGAAGGCTGTGGTAAAAGGTTAGTTTCAAAGAGGTTGAAGAGGAAAGTACCTAAAAATTCTCTCAGGCTGGTAAGTTACAGAAACTCCTTCACTGGTAAATTATTCTAAACTTTCCACAACTGATAAGTGCACAAATTTACTGGAAAACTTACAGTGGCATCATCTGAACCAGAGGCAAATGCATCCCCACTGGGGTAGTACCTGAAAGAATAGGAATAACAATTTCCAATTTTGCAGCAGAAATGATAAAGAATAAAACCTTGGAAAAAGAAACAGTGAAGGTGCATTTCCACATGCTATGCTATGGCTACAATATTCTACCCATCAATGCATTTTCCGATGTTCATAATTATATTTTACTTTACCTAGGAATCAGTCACAGAGTGTAACATGGATTCTTCTCTGAAGTGCTAGCATTAATAATTTCTTGAACCTGGGCTGGATAATTTTACAGAGCTCTTTACCTGACAGAAAGGGCTGCGCAAAAACTACCCATGCTTAACCCAGCTCAAGAAGGCGTACAGGGAAAGAAGGTAGTTTCCGCCGAAAGACAAATAAAGAAAACCAGTGGTGACAACCAATTCAGGAGACCAACCTTGGTTTAATTTATTATGTTGTCCAATATAAATTTTGTGTTCTAGAGATTTGTGCATAACTTATATGCGACTATCTCTGAGAAAAGGTGACTAAAGAAACAAAAAATGAGATTTTAATGAATTCTGTTACAGCAAACTAACGATAATACAAGGGTCCAAACCCCATCCTTTTATGTGAAAAAATAAAAAACCAAAAAAGCCACAGCAGTTAAATCCTTGATTATTTTAACATTCATTATAATGACACCTCTGACTACTATACCTCAAAGTTTCTTGCTCTAATATCCTCATTCAAGCTTCAGCTGTGTTCCAGTATCCCCCTACTCCGCACCAGAATGGCCTCTGCCTTGATCTTGTCCTCTCCTCCAACTGCTCAGTTACCAACTTTTCTACCTCAATTCTTCTCCTCTCTGACCATCATCTCATAAGCTTCACAACTCATCACCCTCCCCCCAAGATATGACTAATCCTCAACAATACTTTCAGGTTATTGACTCATGCACTCTCTCCACCACTGTCTCCCCCCTTCCTCTCAAACACTATGTAGGTCTGTCAATGAGACAGTCTCTTCCTATAATACTATTCTCTCCTCTGCTCTTGATACCCTTGCTCCTCCTAGTTCATGTTCTGTAAACTGTGCCAAGCTCCAGCCCTTGCTGACCTCTAAGACCTTCTATTTATGTTCCTGTGCCCGCTCTGTGGAATGTCACTGGCTGAAATCTCACACTCATGCTGACTTTGTGCTGATCTCTTTTCAGTCCTCTTTCACTTATGAAAAGAGACTACTACACTCACTTGACTAATCCTCTTGGATCCAACCCTTGCTGTCTCATTGTCATACTCAACTCTCTACTCAAAGTGCCCTCACCTCCGACCCAGAGTATAGTTGAGTACTTCCACAACTCCTGCTGCCTTTTCTTCCTTCTCTGAAATAACTGAAGAGGAAACTGCACATTTTCTTTCCTCCTCCAAACTCACTACCTGTTCCTCTGATCCCATCCCCACCGTCTACTGATCACCATCTCTCCTTCTGTCATCCTCTCTATCTTACATACCCTCAACTTACCGCTCTCCACTGCAATTGTGCCCAATGCCTTCAAACATGCTGTAGTTATGCCACTCCTCAAAAAACCCTCACAGGATCCTACCTACCTCTTCAACTATCACCCTTTCTCCCCCCTTCCCTTCTTATCCAAGCTACTTGAATGTGCTGTTCACCGCCATTGTTTAGACCTTCTTTTGTCTTGAGCTATCCTCAATCCGCTTCATTCGGGCTTTCGCCCTCTTTGTTTTATGGAAACTGCCCTTGCTATCTTCAATTACCTGTTCCTGGCCAAATCCAAAGACTCTACTCCATCCTCATCCTCCTTGATCTGTCTGTGGCTTTTGACACTGTAGATCGCCGCCTACTCATCAATATGCTGTCCTCACTTGGGTTTCAGGGCTCTGTTTTCATGGTTTTCTTCTTATCTTTCCCAATACACTTTTAGTGTAAACCCCCTCTCCCCCACCCCCAGATCCATTCCAGGCCTCCTGCGGGCATGCCTTAAGTCCTGGTGGTCCAACAGTGAGCCAGGTCAGGAGCGATTTTTCCTGTGTCCTCTCCCAGCCGACTCAAAACTACCCCTCCTCCCTGACCCCTATAGACTTTATCTTTAAAGCATGAAGCAGGTAGGAGCAATCTTTCTATGCTCCTGCACTATAAATAGCCACAATCAAAAATGGCTGCCGAGAATTTCCAAAGCAGTCTCATGAGTTCCCACTGTCTCACGAGACTGCCACAGGAACTCATGACAGCCATTTTTGGTCGCGGCTCTTCACAGGGCAGGAACATAGGAAGATTGCTCCTGCCCCACTTTACTGCTAGACCACCAGGGCTTTAAAACTAAGGTCTAGAGGGAGGGATGCGAGAGGGAGTCGGAAAGGATTGGTCCTGTCTCTGCTCACAGCTGGACCACTAGGAAAGGAGGGCTGGGTGCAAGGCAGGGCACTTGAATATATCCCTACCCCCATTTATATTTGAAGCAACCTTTTTCCCCCTTTTTGGGGAGAAAAAAGATTATTTCAGTTTATTTTTGGGTAGGTTTATAGTCGAGTATGTATGGTAAATAATGATTGCCAAGATAACATAAAGCTCCAATCATCTCTGAGAATTTAACAACAGCATAGAAGGGATTAAATACTGAATAATGCATCATTTTAGGTGCTGGTGGGTTGATATCTTAATTACAGCTTTCATGAAGTATTGATTGTCTAGTTAAAATTGCATATGAGGCCTGGTCAGCATATTCCTTCATCCTGGCCTCATTCAGTAACATTCTGTTCTCTGTTCCATTCTCACAATTCCTGCCCTCTTGGGCTTTCCCCATCCTCTTCACATCCCCATCTTTCCTGCACTCAAAGGATTTCAGCTCCTTCTGTATCTCTTCCCATAGTACTCAGGAACTTGTTTGCAATCCACATAATACTCAGGAACCCTCCACCTTCCAAGAAAAGGTACACTAATAGACAACAGACAGAAGAGTTGGACAATGAGTAAGCAGGACCTCGAGCAATATAGTACAAAGGCAACTTTATCAATTAGATACCTGACACAGTCGCATTTCAACAAGTGTCTGCAATAAGGGTGATCTGATGCAACCACTTGTCGAAATACAGCCGCATTGAGTATTTAATCAATAAAGTTGTCTTTTTACCATACTGTTTTGGTGAAGCTTACTTATTGTCCAACTTTCTTGTTTGCTTACCCTCCACCTCCCATCCAGTGGAACTCCTTGGCTTTCTTGACCCTCTCTGCCACACTTCAGCCAAATAGTTTGGACTTTATTTAAGCAAACACAAACAAAACCAAAAAAAGACGAAAAGACCCCACAAAATTGTGGAGCATCCACTTCATATCTTTTGTAATACAGATATACTAGAATGTCTCAGTTGATAGTTACAAGCCAGTGTGGATTATATGCTCGTAATGATCCCAATACATTTGTATACATCAGCACATACACAACATGCACTACAGTATGCCGATCCTGTAATCAGACTTTTAATGACTGTCATGCAACTGCTAAAAAATAAAATAATCTATTACAGTGGCATAATAGATTTGAGAGAGGCTATCTCCACCATGCAATTGCGTGCAGACCTGACACTGTTGATATCCGACTCATGGGTTTCAAAGGACTGGATGCACTGGCCAGACCGCATATCCCATACCACTGCCTTTTTGTCACAGCCCTAGAAAAACAAAAAGGATAGACTTTTGTACATATGGCCATCTGTACACGCCCTCTTGCCCAGTCAATTCAATCACTATTTTCATCTCTCTCAACCCACTATGGAGGCAATTCTATAGCTGAGCACCAAAATTAGGCACCAAATATAAATGGGTAGCATGCTTAACCTATAACAGCAAGTATACATGGACTTTATGTTACAGAATACTAGCATTTTATTTATTTATTATTTATTTTTGTCATTTATTTAGCCCGTCCTCCCAAAGGAGCCCAGAACGGATTACAGGAGTAAATTCATAGTATGGGTAGGACAAACTTTAGTGAGACATAGACTCTTCAGCATTTACAGCATGGACAAGGGGTTTAGATTATGGCAATTACAGTATAGATATAACATGCAGACTTACAAATTCAGACTTAGTGGACATAGGGTGGTTTAAATTGCAGCATTTCCAGTGTAGATATACCAGGAAGAGAAATAGCTTTCTTTGCAGGTGGGTGCATCTTTGTTGTCAGATTAAAGTGGTAGCAATTCAGGTTATATTTGCGGTGGCATGCGAGTTTTAGCGAGATTCCATTTGGTATATTAGGTGGTGTCTTTGAGATTCTATCCGTCCGGGGTATAGACATGGGTCTTCAAGGAGCTGGGTTTGTAAAGAGGAAGGTTTTCACAGCTTTTCTGAAGTTCCAAAGACTGTCTAGTGATCTAATGAATGGGGGGGATGTGCCACATTCTGGGTATATAATGAGAATATGAGCATCTTCGGGCTGTCTGAGACTTGAGTGAGCGGCCTGGTGGCAGGACCAGCCATTTTTCTGTTTGGGATCTCAGTGATCGGTTGGGGATGTAATTTTGAAGTTTTGATGCAATGTAGTTTGGTCAGCATCAACGTATTTACATTTAGGGCCCCTTTATAAAGTCAAAACATTCTTCTTCAAAGATGCCTTCAATACCTGAGCCCTCCCTCCTTCTTCTGACATGGACAAACACTTCAGCAGAGAACTACGAATGCTTCCTAAGAAGTGACCCCCTTCCCTTTTGCACTTTCCCCTCTCCCTTTTATTTTATTTTTTATTTCGATGTACTTTTTACTCCCCAATGTTCTTTCCTACTAGTCACGTTAAGTCCTGTTTGTCTTCAAACTCCCCTTTTTTAATCTTACCTTATATTGCTTTTATTTCAATGTTAAGCTATATTTTTCTATAAAACTTATTGTAAACTGTTTAGCTAAAGCTTGATAGATGGTATATCAAATAATAATAAATTTGGATGCTGCTGCTGCAGTAAATGCACCAAATCCCAAAGCAATTGAACGGTCTTTTGTGCATTTGCTGTGGCAGCATCACTATTGTGGCTTTGTAAAAGGGGCCCTTAGACACTAACCCATAGGGTTTATGGCGGCTATAGTTAGCACCTAAATGCAACATCTAAGCGTGTAATTTACAGTATTCTATGATATCCATACAAATGTCAGCCCTGCCCATGCCCAAGCTCACCTTACAATTACACACTAAGCCATTCTAGAAGATAAACCAGACTTAGTAGATAAGGACAGGTTGTTCACCCTCTCCAAGGTAGGAAGAACGAGAGGGCACTCTCTAAAGTTGAAAGGGGATAGACTCTGTACAAACGTAAGGAAGTTCTTCTTCACCCAGAGAGTGGTAGAAAGCTGGAACGGTGTCAGGTCAAAAGCGCGCCGCGACAAAGGCGCACCCAGACAATTGAGTGCAGCGCAGAGGCACGCGCAGCTCTAAATTACTGTTTTTAGGGCTCCGATGGGGGTGTGTGGGGGGGAACCCCCCCCACTTTACTTAATAGACATCGCGCCGTGTTGTGGGGGCGTTGTAACCCCCCACATTTTACTGAAAACTTAACTTTTTCCCTGTTTTTAGGGAAAAAGTTAAGTTTACAGTAAAATGTGGAGGGTTACAACCCCCTAAACCCCCCATAATGCCGGCACGATGTCTATTAAGTAAACTGGGGGGGTTCCCCAACAAAACCCCCCGTCGAAGCCCCTAAAAACTGTAATTTTGTGCGGCGTGTGCTTCCGACCTGCACTCAATTGTCGGCGCGCGCTTTTGTCTTTCGCGCTGTTGTCTATGAACCAGCTGGAACGCCCTTCTGGAGTCTGTTATAGGGGAAAACACCCTCCAGGGATTCAAGACAAAGTTAGACAAGTTTCTGCTGAACAAGAACGTGCACTGGTAGGGCTAGTCTCAGTTAGGGTGCTGGTCTTAGACTAGAGGGCCGCAGTGTGAGCGGACTGCTGGGCACGATGGACCACTGGTCTGACCCAGCAGCGGCAATTCTTATGTTCTTAATTGTAAACTGTGCGCCGTGAGACACCAGCAAGGAGGAGAAGCAGCGGCGCTAGCCGACTCCTTACAGGACGAGCCTCACGCGGCGTAGTAATAGCAGGCTCTGTGCATGTGCGGACGTCGATGTGATGATGTCATGTCAATGACGCCCGCACATTTCCGGACGCCCTCCAGCCGCACAACTGAATTTAGTGTGCTGTGTCTTCAGAAAGTTTGAGGGACACTAATATAAACTATAGAATAGCGCTTAGGGGTGCTAATGCCATTTACAAGCATAAGTGTGCCCTTATCCACATGGATAGCAGTATTCTATCTGCTGAATATTCAGCACCATTTAGCCAGCCAGGAACAGCCGAGTATTGAATATCCAGGCTCACCACTGACCACGGGAATCATAAGAACATAAGAAATGCCTCTGCTGGGTCAGACCCGAGGTCCATCGTGCCCAGCAGTCCGCTCACGCGGCGGCCCAACAGGTCCAGGACCTGTGCAGTAATCTTCTATCTATACCCCTCTATCCCCATTTCCAGTAGAAATTTGTCCAATCCTTTCTTGAACCCCAGTACCGTACTCTGCCCTATAACATCCTCTGGAAGCGCATTCCAGGTGTCCACCACACGTTGGGTAAAGAAGAACTTCCTAGCATTTGTTTTGAATCTGTCCCCTTTCAACTTTTCCGAATGCCCTCTTGTTCTCTTATTTTTCGAAAGTTCGAAGAATCTGTCCCTCTCTACTCTCTCTATGCCCTTCATGATCTTGTAAGTCTCTATCATATCCCCTCTAAGTCTCCTCTTCTCCAGGGAAAAGAGACCCAGCTTCTCCAATCTCTCAGAATATGACAGGTTTTCCATACCTATTATCAGACGTGTTGCTCTCCTTTGAACCCTCTCGACTAATGCCATATCCTTCTTAAGATACGGCGACCAATATTGGACGCAGTACTCCAAATGCGGGCGCACCATCGCCCGATACAACGGCAGGATAACTTCTTTCGTTCTGGCTGTAATACCCTTTTTGATTATACCAAGCATTCTATTCGCTCTCTTAGCAGCCGCTGCACACTGTACCGACGGCTTCATTGTCATGTCCACCATTACCCCCAAGTCCCTTTCCTGGGTACTCTTATTCAATAACATCCCTCCCATTGTATAGTTGTACCTCGAGTTTCTGCTCCCCACATGTAATACTTTACATTTTTCAATGTTGAACTTCATCTGCCATTTCGCCGCCCATTCTTCTAATTTGTTCAAGTCCCTTTGCAACTTTTCGCAGTCCTCTGTAGTCCGAGCTCCATTAAATAGTTTGGTGTCGTCCGCAAATTTTATTATCTCGCACTTCGTTCCTGTTTCTAGATCATTTATGAAGATATTAAATAGCAGCGGCCCGAGCACCGAGCCCTGCGGGACACCACTCGTGACCCTCCTCCAGTCGGAGTAGTGACCCTTCACTCCTACCCTTTGTTTTCTACCCTCCAACCAGTTTCTGATCCATCTATGTACGTCTCCTTCCACCCCATGGTTCTTCAGTTTCCGGAGTAGACGTTCATGGGGCACCTTGTCAAAGGCTTTTTGGAAATCTAGATATATGATGTCTATGGGGTCTCCTTTGTCCATCCGTTTGTTGATCCCTTCGAAGAAGTGCAATAAATTCGTTAGGCACGATCTTCCCTTGCAGAAACCATGCTGGCTGGTTATCAGAAGTTAATTTTTTTCAAAATGTTGATCGATGTTTTCTTTTATCAGTGCTTCTGCCATTTTCCCTGGAACCGAAGTCAGGCTCACCGGCCTGTAGTTTCCCGGGTCACCTCTTGATCCCTTTTTAAAGATGGGCGTAACGTTGGCTATCTTCCAATCTTCCGGGATCTCGCCTGTTTTCAGGGATAAGTTGCAAATTTGCTGCAGTAGTTCCGCTATCTCCTCCTTTAATTCCTTCAGAACCCTTGGATGTATGCCATCCGGACCCGGGGATTTGTCAGTTTTTAGTTTTTCTATCTGCCTACGAACGTCCTCAAGGCTCACTTCTATGGATGTTAATTTTTCTGCCTGACTTCCGTTGAAGAATTGCTCAGGTTCCGGTATGTTGGACGTGTTTTCGTTTGTAAATACAGACGAGAAGAACATGTTAAGTCTTTCTGCCACTACCTTCTCCTCCTTCACCACTCCCTTCCTGTCTCCGTCGTCCAGCGGTCCCACTTCCTCTCTAGCCGGCTGCTTCCCTTTAACATATCTGAAGAATGGTTTGAAATTTCTTGCTTCCCTGGCTAGCCTCTCTTCATACTCTCTTTTGGCTTTCCGAACCTCACGGTGACATTCTTTTTGATGCTTCTTGTGCTCTTTCCAGCTCCCCTCAGTTTTGTCCTTTTTCCATTTCTTGAATGATTTTTTCTTATTGCCTATCGCTTCCTTCACTGTTTTGGTTATCCACGCCGGGTCTTTTGTTCGATTCTTTTTACACCCCTTCCTGAATCTGGGGATATACAGATTTTGCGCCTCGCTCACCATGTCCCTGAAGAAGGACCAGGCATGATTTACCGTTAACCATGTTTTGGAAGTGTTCCTAAGTTTCTTCCTTACCAATTCCCTCATTGCTTCGTAGTTTCCTTTCCTGAAGTTAAAAGTTGTCGCAATGGATCTCTTGCCTTTTGACACTCCTACCTCAACCTTGAACTTGATCATATTATGATCGCTGTTTCCCAACGGTCCCACTACTTCTACTTCCTTTGCAGGTCCCCTTAACCCATTTAGGATTAGATCCAGAGTGGCATTTCCTCTCGTCGGTTCTCTAACAAGCTGTTCCATGAAACAATCCTGTGTAGCTTCCAGGAATTTTGTTTCCCTAGCGCATTTCGAGCTTCCAAGCCTCCAGTCTATCCCAGGGTAGTTGAAGTCTCCCATAATAACCGTGTTGCCGCTTTTGCATTCACGCTTCATCTCGGCTTCCATTTCCTCATCGATATCTCTGGTTTGCCCCGGTGGGCGATAAAACAGGCCCATCTTTATTTCAGGCCCTTTCCTTCCCGGTATTTTAACCCATAGAGATTCCGGCTTGCTGGCCGTCTCTGCTGTGTCCATTTGTGTGGATTGTATGCCTTCTTTTATGTATAGGGCTATTCCACCTCCTTTTTGTCCTGTTCTGTCCTGGCGATAGAGCTTGTATCCCGGTAGTGCTGTATCCCATTTGCTTTCCTCATTCCACCATGTTTCAGAGATTCCAATGATGTCGATGTCTTCTGCGTTGGCCAAGGCTTCTAGTTCCCCCATTTTGTTTCTTAGGCTCCTTGCATTAGCATATATGCACTTTAGATCCTGGTATTTTGCTGTCCTCCTTTCCTTTCCCTGTGCTTCGGTCCATATTTTCTTCTCTTTTGCTGCAGACATTGTAACCACTTCTTCTGGGTTAGTCGACTCCTGTAGTTTGTCCCTTGTTCCTTCCCAGCCATTTTTCTCCTCGGTATCTTCACAGGATACCGTCTTCCGAATCGTCGACCCTTTGTCAACTGTCGGCTTTCCCCTTCTTCTTAGTTTAAAGCCTGTTCTATTCCTCTCTTGACGTTGTTTGCTAGGAGTCTAGTTCCTGCTGCGCTCAGGTGCAGTCCATCTTTCCTGTATAGCTTGCTCTTGCCCCAGAACGCCGTCCAGTTCCTCACGAAGTGGAATCCTTCTTCCTCACACCATCTCCTCATCCACGTATTTATTGATTGTAGTTCCTCCTGCCTTTTCACATCTGCCCTCGGTACTGGTAGGATCTCGGTACTGGTAGAATCATAACTTTAAGAGGTGCTTAAAGTTAGGCAACCTATTATAGACTGAGGAGGGTGGGGGGTATCATTCCTGTAATTATCATGTTAGCTTGAACGCCTCAGGTGCCTATATTGATATCCAAAATATGAAGGAAAAGGCCTCAGACAATTGCAAACTACTATGAGAAGCTAACGTGTGTCGGTTCCACCAAGTACCGTATCAACGGCATAAAACACCTCCATTTCTGTGAACGCTTCTGTGAGTTTACAGAAAAGTAGCAGCCACAGAACTGATCAATCTAATTGCCCTGAAAAAGTGGTCTTATCCATGAAACCCTGGCCAACGTCGGAGGGTCTTTCTACTCATTTAAGATTTTGATTTTTTAATGGCACTGAGGTAAGCATTGTTCACAGAAATGGAGGGGGTCTTTTATGCTGTTGATGCAGTGCTTGTCTGAGGATTTTTCCTTCATATTTTGGATATCAATATAGGCATTTGAAGCCTTCACATCGTGTGGGGAGTAGTTTTTTTGTATGCAGTGTTTTTTTTCCCCTCACTTCCTTTTATTGTTTTGTTCTTTTTTTGTCATGTCAGCTTGAGTCATAAACACCTGAGACAACTTAAGAGGCCATATTAGAAAGCTGAGCAAGCGCTGCAACCACAGTGCGTAACGTTCAACGCACAAAGCATCTGCTAGAGGAAAACAACAATTGATTATTATCAAAATGAAGAGCAACCCACAAATATTGTGGAACCCACAAGCTAAAAAGCACAGTTACTTACCGTAACAGGTGTTATCCAGGGACAGCAGGCAGATATTCTTAACACATGGGTGACGTCACCGACGGAGCCCTCGGTACGGACCTTTTTAACTAGAAGTTTCTAGTTGGCCGCACCGCGCGTGCGCGAGTGCCTTCCCGCCCGACGGAGGAGTGCGTGGTCCCCAGTTAGGATAAGCCAGCTAAGAAGCCAACCCGGGGAGGTGGGTGGGACGTAAGAATATCTGCCTGCTGTCCCTGGATAACACCTGTTACGGTAAGTAACTGTGCTTTATCCCAGGACAAGCAGGCAGCATATTCTTAACACATGGGTGACCTCCAAGCTAACAAAGAGGGAGGTGGGATGGTTGGCCATTAGGAAAATAAATTTTGTAACACAGATTGGCCGAAGTGTCCATCCCGTCTGGAGAACGCATCCAGACAGTAGTGAGTAGTGAACGTGTGAACTGAGGACCAAGTGGCCGCCTTGCAGATTTCCTCGATGGGCGTGGAACGGAGGAAAGCTACAGAAGCAGCCATAGCTCGGACTCTGTGGGCCGTGACAGCTCCTTCCAGTGAGAGACCGGCCCGAGCATAGCAGAATGCAATACAGGCAGCAAGCCAATTTGAAAGTGTCCGTTTGGAGACAGGACGACCCAAACGGTTGGGATCGAAAGACAAAAATAGCTGAGGAGATGTTCGGTGAGCTCTGGTACGATCAAGGTAGTAAGCAAGGGCACGCTTACAATCCAGCGTGTGCAACGCCTGTTCCCCAGGATGCGAGTGAGGCTTAGGGAAGAAGACGGGCAACACAATGGACTGGTTGAGGTGAAAAGCCGAGACCACCTTGGGAAGGAATTTAGGGTGGGTACGCAGAACAACCTTGTCATGGTGAAAAACAGTGAATGGTGGGTCAGCAACCAGTGCATGCAGTTCGCTAACCCTCCTGGCAGAGGTGATGGCAATTAGGAAAAGCACCTTCCAGGTAAGAAGCCTGAGCGAAGTAGTGGCAAGAGGCTCAAACGGAGGTTTCATGAGTGCTGAGAGAACCACATTGAGGTCCCAGACGACAGGAGGAGGCTTGAGAGGCGGTTTGATATTGAAGAGACCTCTCATAAATCTGGAAACCAGAGGATGAGCCGTGAGGGGTTTTCCGAGAATAGGCTCATGAAACGCAGTGATGGCACTGAGGTGGACTCTGATGGAGGTAGTTTTGAGGCCAGCATTGGACAGCGAGAGCAAATATTCCAATACGGTTTCCACCGCTAAGGAGGTGGGTTCCTGATGATGCCGGAGACACCACGAGGAGAATCTGGTCCATTTCTGATGGTAACATTGGAGGGTGGCCGGCTTCCTGGAGGCGTCCAAGATGAGGCGGACCGGCTGAGATAGGTTCTCAGGAGAGGTCAGCCCGAGAGAAACCAAGCTGTCAGGTGGAGCGAAGACAGATTGGGATGCAGTAGAGACTGATGCTGCTGCGTAAGTAGAGTAGGAAACACAGGAAGGAGAATGGGTTCCCTGGAGCTGAGTTGGAGCAGGAGTGAGAACCAGTGTTGGCGAGGCCACCGAGGAGCGATAAGAATCATGGTGGCGTTGTCCTTGCGGAGTTTGGACAAGGTCCGCAACATCAGAGGAAGTGGAGGGAAGGCATACAGGAACCGATCCCTCCAGTCGAGCAGGAATGCATCCGGAGCCAGACGGTGAGGAGAGAAGAGTCTGGAGCAGAATTGGGGCAGCTGATGGTTGTGAGGTGCTGCAAAGAGGTCCACCTGCGGAGTGCCCCATCGAGCAAAGATGGAGAGCAGAGTCGGAGGGTCCAACGTCCACTCGTGAGGTTGAAGGATGCGGCTGAGATTGTCGGCCAGAGAGTTCTGTTCGCCCTGGATATAGACCGCCCTGAGAAAGAGATTGCGGTCCGTGGCCCAGGTCCAGATGCGCAGAGCCTCCAAACAAAGGGGGCGAGATCCGGTGCCGCCTTGCTTGTTGATGTAGTACATGGCGACTTGATTGTCTGTGCACAGGAGGAGGACTTGAGGGCAGAGAAGATGTTGGAAAGCCTTGAGGGCGTAGAACATGGCTCTGAGTTCCAGGAAGTTTATGTGATGACGACGCTCCTGTGGGGTCCAAAGTCCCTGGGTGCGTAGATCTCCTAGGTGAGCTCCCCACGCGTAGGGGGACGCATCGGTGGTGATGATCATAGAGTGGGGGGGCAGATGAAAAAGTAGACCCCTGGAAAGATTTGAGGAGTTCAACCACCATTGGAGAGATTGCTGAAGAGATGATGTCACAGAGATGGGATGAGAAAGAAGATCTGTAGTCTGTGACCATTGGTTGGCGAGAGTCCACTGAGGCGTACGAAGGTGGAGACGTGCCAGAGGAAGGACATGCACCGTCGAGGCCATGTGACCCAGGAGGACCATCATCTGTCGGGCAGGAATGGAGGGGTGCATGAGTACCTGACGGCAGGGATGGAGCAGGGTCCGCTGGCGATCGGAGGGGAGAAAGGCCCTCATCAGCGTGGTGTCCAGAACTGCTCCAATGAATTGAAGTCGCTGGGTGGGAAGCAGATGCGACTTGGGGTAGTTGATCTCGAACCCCAGGAGGTGGAGGAGAGAGATGGTGTGATGAGTAGCTTGTAGCACGAGTTGAGATGAAGGTGCTTTCACCAACCAATCGTCCAAGTAGGGGAACACCTGGAGGTTGTGAGACCTGAGAAAGGCCGCCACTACTATAAGGCACTTGGTGAAGACCCTGGGTGAGGAAGCGAGGCCGAACGGTAGCACCTTGTACTGATAGTGGTGGTGCAGCACCTGGAACCGCAGGTAGCGGCGAGAATTCTGATTGATGGAGATGTGAGTGTAGGCCTCTTTGAGGTCCAGGGAACATAGCCAGTCGTGATGAGAAAGAAGAGGGTAGAGCGTGGCAAGGGAGAGCATTCTGAACTTCTCCTTGACCAGACACTTGTTGAGGTCCCTGAGATCGAGAATGGGACGGAGGTCTCCCGTCTTTTTGGGTACCAGGAAGTAGCGGGAGTAGAATCCCTGACCCCTTTGATCTGGAGGTACTTCTTCGATGGCATTGAGAAGGAGGAGGGATTGAACCTCCCTCAGGAGGAGGGGGGTTTGAGATGAGTGTGAAGCAGACTCTACGGGAAGGTTGTCTGGTGGAAGAGTCTGGAAGTTGAGAGAGTAGCCGTGGCGGATGATGTTGAGGACCCACTGGTCCGACGTGATGACTTCCCAACGGCTGGAGAAAATGGTGAGACGACCCCCGATAGGCTGTGGAAGAGGTAGCGAGGGTGGATGACTGGCTATGCCCTGGAGAGAAGAGTCAAAAGGGCTGAGATTGTTTAGCAGGCTGAGGAGGCTTAGAAGGTTGAGTGGCCTGAGATCGAGCCTGGGCATGGTGCTGCTGTTGACGGGGTCGCCGAGATTGTTGGGGAGGCGGATTGAGTGGCCTGGCTGAGAACCTCCGCTGGTAAGATGATTGAGGCCGATAGGGTCGGGCAGGTGGAGCCTTCTTTTTCGGCTTGATCAGGGTGTCCCACCTGGTCTCATGGGCCGAGAGTTTCTGGGTGGTGGAATCCAGTGACTCTCCAAAGAGTTCATCCCCGAGACAGGGGGCGTTGGCCAAACGATCCTGGTGGTTGATGTCCAGGTCGGAGACTCTGAGCCAGGCTAAGCGACGCATGGCTACGGCCATGGCAGAGGCCCGAGAGGTGAGCTCGAAGGAGTCGTATATTGAGCGGACCATATATTTGCGCATTTGGAGAAGGCCAGAGATGTGTTGTTGGAATAGCGGGACCTTGCGCTCAGGAAGGTACTTCTGGAGGGCAGACAGTTGTTGGACCAAGTGTTTCAGATAGAAGGAAAAATGGAAGGAATAGTTGTTTGCCCTGTTGGCAAGCATGGCATTCTGGTAAAGCCTCTTGCCAAACTTGTCCATGGTCTTACCTTCTCTGCCAGGAGGGGTAGAGGCATAGACACTGGAGCCCTGAGTCTTTTTTAAGGTGGATTCCACCAGAAGGGACTCATGGGGCAATTGAGATTTGTCGAATCCAGGAATAGGGATGACACGGTAAAGGTTGTCCAGTTTACGGGGGGCTCCCGGTACCGTGAGGGGATTTTCCAAGTTTTTGTAGAACGTTTCCCGTAGGATGTCATGCACGGGAAGCTTGAGGAACTCCTTAGGAGGTTGCTCAAAGTCTAAAGCCTCTAGAAAGGCTTGAGACTTTTTGGAGTCAGATTCTAGGGGAAGGGACAGGGCAGCAGACATTTCTCTCAGAAATTTAGAAAATGAGGACTGCTCTGGTTTAGAGGTGGCATCGGGTGCCGATGGTTCCTCATCAGATGAGGAGGGATCCTCCTCGGTACCGAGAGGAGTTTCCTCCCATAAGTCAGGGTCCCTGACCTCTGGTGCATGTCGAGACACCGGGGTGGAGGGCGCGGTATGGCGAGTCTTGGACAAAGACTTTCCAGAGCGCACCGAAACGGTACCAGGGGAGGACGACCGGCGTCGATCTCGGTCCCGAGAAGAATGCCGTACCGCCTGGTGCCGAGGAGGATCCAATGTGGCCTGAGAATGAACCACCGGATCGCCATGAAGTTGTTGGGCCGAAAGGATCGGCATGGAGGTGTTCACCGGTACCGAAGGGGTGGACACCGGGGGCTCGGTACGGGGCTCGGGCCGGTCTGGTACCGGAAGGAGCGGTGCCAGGATAGTGGGCAACAGTTGTTCAAGTTGTTTCTTCAACTGCTCTTGGAGTTGAGCCTTTAAGATGGCCGAGATACGGTCATCTAGGGGTGGCATCGGAACCGCTTTCTTTTTCTTCGGTTCCTTGGATGCCGCTCCATGCCCCGGCGATGAGGAGGCCGATGACGAGGCACTCACCGAGATCGGGGCGGAGCGTTTGCGGGACCGGTGCGATGCCGGTAGGGACGGTGTCGCCACCGTAGCTGGAGGGCGCTCGAGGGAAGAGGAAGGCTTCTTAGCCGGCTTACCTGGCGCCAGCGACGCCGATGTGGGGTCGGTCGGTGTCGAGGTCGACGGTGCCGATTTTTGAGGGTACCGCCGTTGAAGGTGAGGAGTCCATCGCCGACTCGGTGCCGAAGAGAAGAGTTTGTTGAATTCTTCGGTTTTTAAGGGTTCTCTTTTGAAGAGTGGCACAGCGGGTGCAGGAGTCCGCCCGATGCTCCGGACCCAGACACTGCAAACACCAATTGTGTGGGTCAGTTATGGAGATCGGGCGTGCACACCGCTGGCACTTCTTAAAACCGACCTGCGGGGGCATGAAGGGGAAGATAGCCTCCGCAAAATCGAAGCCCGAGGCCTGTATATTGGCAACAGGCCCCGCCGGGGCAAAAACGAAAGAAAAAAGGCGAAAAAGCAAAGTTTTTTTTTTTTTTTTTTTTTGCAAATCAAAGAAAAATAAACCCGAAGGTAAAGAGAGAAAAAATAAGGAAAAAAGCGCGAGCGGGAAGGCAAAAAAGTGGTTTCAACGGCCGTTGAAAAACACACGCGTCTTCTTCGCTCCGCGGAAACGAAGAAACTGGGGACCACGCACTCCTCCGTCGGGCGGGAAGGCACTCGCGCACGCGCGGTGCGGCCAACTAAAAACTTCTAGTTAAAAAGGTCCGTACCGAGGGCTCCGTCGGTGACGTCACCCATGTGTTAAGAATATGCTGCCTGCTTGTCCTGGGATAAAAAGAAAACCCGCTTACTTTCTTTGGGGTTTTAAAAACCAGAAAACTTCTGGGGATTAAATCATCTTCTGGAAGGATAACAACAAATTCAATCAGACCCCAAAGCAAATTGGGGAGTGGGGGATAATTATTACTCCAACAGGTTCAATTGGCAGGCTTTACTTCTTCTGAACAGCGTTGTTGGTATAGTAAAATGAAGCACACCAGGGGTTTTTAAAATGGGCATCAGCCAAATCTTTGCTAAACACAGTAGATCAAAAATTGGCCACAGTAAAGAGCTGAGAACAGGGAACAGAGAACATGTTGTGCTCCATTTAGCCCACAAAGGAGTGAGACACAAAGTCTTGCCACTGAGTGATTCTCTGTCAATAAAGATCCCATACGGAAGCATCTCTTTCATTTCCCACTCTTCTTGTTTGAGTTATGCTCCATTTAGCCACAAAAAAAGGCTCATCTGAAAACTGTCCCCTCCTCAAAGGATTTTCACCTGCACTGGCAAAGGGCTGGGGAACGAGCATGGCAACGTCAGCGGAGACTTGGCAACGTATGCAGGGACTTTTGAAATGATTTCACACTCCAGCAAGTAGGGTTTCAAAATTGTGTTCTGAAGGGCAGGTATGTGGGGAATGTGTGTTCTGCAAAATGGTAGCCAAAAAGGGTGTCCAAGAGATATGCAGAGGTTTGCAAAGAATAAGTGGCACAACTCCAGAAAATAAATTCAAGGCATGCATGAGGCATCTCACTATAAACCCTCTTTTAACATGCTCTGCTCTGAAACATAGAACACGGTAGCAAAAAGACCATACAGCCTATGTTTGCCCACCTAGTGGCGTAGTAAAGGGAGGGGATGCAAGGGATGGACCGCCCGGGGTGCCGTCTTGGTGGGGGCGCTGGCACCTCTAGGACCCCTGCCACTCTCATGCCCTTCCTTTCCGTACCTCTTTAAAAAACTTTGCCAGCACGAGCAACTACTCTGGCCTGCTGCTCGCGCTGGCCTGGCTCACTCTGAAATCACTTCCAGGTTGCGGGGCCAGAAAATGACGTCAGAGGGAAAGCAACTGCCGGCGTGACCAGCAGCCAGAGTAGTTGCTCACACTGGTGAAGATTTAAAGAGGTATGGGGGTGGGAAGGGAGGGTGCGAGCGTGCAGAAGGAGTGGGGGGGATGCCATAGCCCTGGGCACCTCCTACCCTTGTTATGCCTCTGTGCCTTTCCAAACTAAAAGCCAAGTTTCTACTGTTCCTTTTTCTGCCTCAAAGATCATCTGTGCTTGTCCCATGCTTTCTACTCCCCAACACAGACTGAAGAGGGGAAAATCTAAAACAGAAGAATGCAGAAGTGGGATATTTTAATCTGCTATATAGAAAATTTCATGGTAATATTTTGAGGCAAGCTCCACAGCTCAAGCCACACTACATGCAAGAGATCCGGATCTGCATTAGAGGTCTGCACTGGAACGGGGATTGTGGGAATCCCACGGGTCCCCCGCAGGAATCCCCCCAGATCTACGGTACTCCCAAAGGGATCCCCCCCCTAGTCTACGGGACTCCCGCCGGGATCCCTCCCAAGCTCACGGTACTCCCACGGAGTTGGAACTGGGGTTCCCGAGGCTTGGAAAGAGACTTAATAGAAGATAGACAAAATGATGGAAAAACAAAATGTCCCACCAGCTAAACTAAACTAAACTAAACCATTAGGTTTGTATACCGCACCATCTCCGCAAGCGCAGAGCTCGGCACGGTTTACAGAGGATAAGAGGGAAAGGAATTACAAAGAAGGGGTATAGGAGAGGGACAGAGAGGATAGAGAGGGGCAGGGTACTAGAGAACGGGAGGAGATTAGATTTTTGAGAAAAGCCAAGTTTTCAAGCGTTTACGGAAGGCTTGGAAGGAGCTAGAATTTCTGAGCGGGGATGAGAGGTTGTTCCAGAGTTTAGTGGTTCTAAAGGGGAGGGATGTTCCAAGTTTTCCTGCGCGGGATATACCTTTTATAGACGGGAAAGATAGTTTCAGTTTTTGGGAGGGTCTAGAAGAGAGTGGGTTTGATGAATTCCAAAAGAGTGGGATAACGGGAGGAAGGACGCCATGTAGAATCTTGAAGGCTAAGCAGGCACATTTATAGAGGACTCTGGAGTATACTGGGAGCCAGTGAAGCTTGGAGAGGAGTGGGGAAACGTGATCAAACTTGCCCTTTGCGAAAATAAGCTTGGCAGCGGCGTTTTGAATTAGCTGAAGTCTATGGAGGTTTTTCTTAGTTAGGCTTATATAGATGGAGTTGCAGTAGTCTAGTCTAGAGAGGATGGTGGATTGGACGAGGATGGCGAAATGGGAATGATGAAAACAAGATCTTACTTTTCTTAACATGTGGAGGCTAAAGAAGCATTTTTTTACTAGGGAATTGAGTTGATCGTTGAAGGAGAGAGAGGAGTCTAAGATGATGCCTAGGACTTTGCTTGAAAACTCAAGATGAAGAGTGGGGCCGGAAGGTAGAGGGATGGAGGTGGGTAAATGATCTGAAATTGGGCCGAGCCAAAGGAGTTTGGTTTTGGACTCATTCAGTTTCATTTGTACAGATTGGGCCCAGGATTGGAGGTTCGTAATACATGTGGAGATGTTCTCAGTGAGGTTCGAGAGGTTCGCGTCGGTTTCGAGGAGGATGAGGATGTCGTCAGCATAGGAGTAGAGAGTTTCTAGGGGGGATAGATGAAGGAGTTTCAGAGAGGACATGTAGATGTTGAAAAGAATAGGAGAGAGGGGTGAGCCTTGCGGGACTCCACATTTCGGCTTCCAGGCGGGGGATGAGGAGCCGTTTGTGTTTACGGTGTAGGAGCGGAAACGTAGGAATTTAGAGAACCAGTCAAGGACTGTGGAGCTTATGCCTATTTCGGAGAGTTGGAAGATAAGGATGTCGTGGTGAACGACATCGAAGGCTGCGGAGAGGTCGAATTGAAGAAGAACAGCAAATTTTTTTCGAGAGTGGAGTTGTTGCACCTTAGAGATTAGTGAGGCCAAGAGGGATTCGGTGCTGAAGTTGGGTCTGAAGCCGAATTGGTGGGGTAGGAGGATAGAGAAACGTTCTAGGTAGGATGAGAGTTGGGTGGATATGATGGATTCTAATAACTTGGTTAGGAGAGGGATATTTGCTATAGGACGGTAATTAGATGGAATGGTGGGATCAAGGTCGGCCTTTTTCAGTAGAGGGGACAGTGAAATGTGCCCCATGTCGGGGGAGAAAAGGCCCGATGTTAGGGCAGAGTTTATGAGGTCGGTGAGGGAAGCGATGGCCTGTGTAGGGATATTATCGAATAGATAGGAGGGGAAAGGATCCAAAATGCACTTGCAAGTTTTTAGTTTGTGGCAGAGTTTGGAGACTTGCGGTTCAGAGACAGGCTCGAAGGCGGTCCAGGATCTGTCGGCAGTAATGGGGGTGGATACAGGTGAGGTAGGATTGAGATCAATGGAGGTCAGGGAGTTGTAGGAGACTGTGGGAGGGAAGGAGCATCTTAGAGTGGTAATCTTTTCATTAAAGAAATTTGCAAGGGCATCAGCTGATAGGGATGGTGGAAGCGAACGTGGGTCTTTTTTTGTGGTTAGGGAGCGCCAGATGTTGAACAGCGCACTGATTTGGTTATTGGATCTAGAGATCTTATCTCCGAAGAAGATTTTCCTGGCTTTTTTTAGTGTTGAGTTGTAGGATTTAATGTTAGTCCTCCAGGTCTGTCTATCAGAAGGGGATTTAGATTTTTTTCCATTTGCGCTCCAAAGCGCGACATTTCTGTTTCAATTCTCTGTGAAGAGGTAGGTACCAGGGGGCCTTTCGGGGGTAGGAGATGGTTTTGGTGGTTAATGGAGCAAGGGAGTGGTAGGTGGACTCGGAGAGGGTGGTCCAGTTGTGCCAATGTGATTCAGGGTCTATAGGTCTAGGGTTGGAGGAGAGTTTGTTTAGGAGTTTGGACCAGAATAGGTTGCTCGAGGTTTTTTTGCGGTAGGTTATGGAATGAGAGTAGTGGGGTGGGGAGTCAAGATGTGACATGAAGACGGGGAGACAGGTGGTCCCTAAGAAATGATCTGACCAGGGGACTTGTTCCCAGCGAGTGTCGTCGGTTGAGGTTTTGAAGGCGGTAAGATCAATGAAGGTGGTGAAGTCTAGGGTATGTCCTTTTTCGTGGGTTGGGGATGGGGTGGGTAAGGGAAAACCTAGAGAGGTAAGGAAGTTGTTGAATTCAGATGTGTCATTGTTATTTGTGTCGTCGAGGTGGAGGTTGATATCGCCAACGATCAAAAGTCTTTGGAATTTAAGGAAGGCATTTGTTATGGTCTCATAGACGAGATTGGAAGATTTGGTCCAAGGGGTGGGTGGTCGGTATAGTATTAGGATGCCCAATGGGTGGGTGCGGAGTTCGTCAGTGACTGAGGCGAGCAGATATTCTAGAGAAGCATGGGTGCCCGTCTCGAGGAGCTGGACGTCGAAGAAAGATTTGTAGAGGAGTGCCAGACCACCTCCTTTTCGGTTGGGTCTGGGGGAGAAGAGGCCTTGGTAGCCATGGGGGAGGAGTTCATTTTGAGTGAATAGGTCGTCTTTGGCGATCCATGATTCTGTGATGCATAGGAAACCAGGGTCGAGCTCGTCTAGAAGGTCTTTCAAGATTTGGGTCTTATTGCATGCGGATCTGGCATTGCAGTAGATTGTCGGGACTGGGGTGAGAGAGTCTGGGACAGTGTTGCGAAGATTGGCAGGGGGCAGGGGCTTTAGGGAGTCTAGGTTGGCTTTTCGGTGGTTTTTCTTGGGAGGGGGGTTTCTGGTGCGTATCAGTGTGGGGATTCTGAGTCCGGGGCAGATGGTATTGGTGTTGGCGGGATTAAGTAGATTGGGGGAGGGAGGTTTCAGACAGAGGGAAGGGTAGAGAGGTGAGCAGAGTAGGAGGAGAAGGATCCAGAAGGATGGATTCATGGTAGGGTGGTTGGTGTGTGAGAGTCTGCAGTAAGGGGGAGTAGAGTTGGTTGAGGGAGGAGTAGGGGGGACTTAGATTAAGCTGACTGTGTACGAGCCTAGAGAGGGGAGGAGAGGTAAATGTGTAGTCCAGGGTACTGGGGGAACTGGGGTAGCTGAAAAAGTGAGAGACTGGTAAAAAAAAGAAACAAAACCTTTGGCAGGGAGTACAGTTTGGAGCAGAACTGAGCAAAAAAGCAAAAAAAAGGTTAGCATCAAAACATGAGTGAATACAATGGTAAAATATGGTGCAGAAGCAGGGGTATAAACAATGGTAAACTTTGACAATGGTGAACTTTGGGTGGACTGTGGGGCAGAGTTTCTAGTCGCTGGGGGGAGAGGCTTTCGGTGGCCCCCACGGGCTGAAGAAGGAAAATCCGGCTCAAAAGTCGGGCTGCGTCGGCGATCTCCGGTGGCTGGAAAGGCAGGGGCTCTAAGAGAGAGCAGAGTCCTCCTGCTTGTAACGGCGTCGGGCGGAGGAAGGAGGGACAAGATGGCAGAAACTTCCTCCTTCCTCTGCCTAGGAAGTCGCTGGGGGGAGAGGCTTTCGGTGGCCCCCACGGGCTGAAGAGGGAAAATCCGACTCAAAAGTCGGGCTGCGTCGGCGATCTCCGGTGGCTGGAAAGGCAGGGGCTCTAAGAGAGAGCAGAGTCCTCCTGCTTGTAACGGCGTCGGGCGGAGGAAGGAGGGACAAGATGGCAGAAACTTCCTCCTTCCTCTGCCTAGGAAGTCGCTGGGGGGAGAGGCTTTCGGTGGCCCCCACGGGCTGAAGAGGGAAAATCCGACTCAAAAGTCGGGCTGCGTCGGCGATCTCCGGTGGCTGGAAAGGCAGGGGCTCTAAGAGAGAGCAGAGTCCTCCTGCTTGTAACGGCGTCGGGCGGAGGAAGGAGGGACAAGATGGCAGAAACTTCCTCCTTCCTCTGCCTAGGAAGTCGCTGGGGGGAGAGGCTTTCGGTGGCCCCCACGGGCTGAAGAGGGAAAATCCGACTCAAAAGTCGGGCTGCGTCGGCGATCTCCGGTGGCTGGAAAGGCAGGGGCTCTAAGAGAGAGCAGAGTCCTCCTGCTTGTAACGGCGTCGGGCGGAGGAAGGAGCTACAGCAAGGGAGATGTTCATTTTGAGGGGGGCTAAGCTCAAAGTGAGAATCTCAGCCCCCTCTCATGGTTATGCCACCAATTGTGTTTAGTACAAAATGAAGTACTTGCTGAGTTTGTTTTGGGGCTTCAGTACAGTTTTGGCCCATTTTCCTTCGGCAACCCTTGTCCTGAAAAGTGCTTGAAATGATTTTGATGCTATATTGTTTGATTCTTTACTCATTGCTGCATTAAAAACCATTGTGGATCTTGAGGGGACCTCTCGCAAGTTACTTATGCCAGATGGTGAAAACCAGATTTGTTTGCTCTACAGATATGAGCTTTATATTGCCAAAAAATCCAACTCTTTTATTTCTTTTAACAAGAAATGGTTGACCCAACAGTCACATGACTATTCTAATTCTTTCCAGTGATGTGTGCATTTCTTATTTCTGTTCAATGTTATTTGTTTATATTGTATTTTATTGTTGGTTTAAATAAACTAAGACTTAAAAAAAAAAATCAAAACTGTCAGAAATAATTGCTGCTTTTTATGGGGATAAGTAACTTTTATGGGGGGACAGGCAGGGGCAGAGGAGATTCCTTGCGGGGACGGGCAGGGATTCCTCATGGGGTCGGGCAGGGAAGGGTGGGATACTGGTGGGGATGGGCGGGATTTCTGTCTCCACACAACTCTCTAGTCTGCATTCCCTGTCCGCTGGTGCTGAAGCTTGGACCTGTGTAGAGTAAGAAGATGTTGTGCTCACTAGGCCCAGGAAGCAAGCAAGGTATCTGCATTACTGGTGTGACCTCTCCTGGCCAACAACCATGCTGAGACTGCACCTCAGAAGAGGCATCAATAGGCCAGGTGCCCTTGAGATCCACAGCCCAACCTGGTTTTCAGGATTTCCACAATGAATATGTATGAGATCTATTTGCTTTCACTGCTTCCATTCATTGAGGAAAACCTGAAAGCCAGGTTGGGTTGTGGCTCTCAAGAATCCACAACCCCTGACTTAGGCTATTTAGAGTCACCTTAGCTACTCAGACACAGCATCTAGACAGGGAGGAAAGGCATGCCTGGGCATCTCAGAAACTGAGATGTGTCATTTCCCCCAAGATGTACAACAGATTAGGAAACAGTGGTATTCCTTTTTTAGAGGAAAACATATCTGATATCAAGGAGAGAAAAACATCAAAAAGTACTGGGAGCGTTCTAAAAATATTCTCCCTCCCTCCCAAAGGATAATTTAAAAATGATTTTTACTGGAAGTCTGATGTATCTCACAAGCAGGTCTAAGCAATGAGGTGTAGAATTCTCTAGGGCTTAGTTGTCTTACCGACTCCAGAATGATCAGTGTTTCAGGCAGGTGAACACTTGAAGCAAGTTCCCCCAGTGAAATTCAGCATAAACAGGCTTTTGTTGAGAATCAGGCAAGCATAGCTTCCCAGTACACTAGAATTCATTCAAGCTTGTTTGTTGTGGGAACTGAAGGTTAAATTCCTCCCTCATGGTGGTCTGAATCTCCCCCGCTCCTCTGCCCCCCTCCTAATGGGTCTGCCGTCATTTGCTAGGCTAAGTACAGATGGCTAGCAGCTCAGTAGATTTTCCTGCGTGATTCTGGTTCTGCAGTACAGTGGCTCTTCCAACCAGTGGAGTAGTAAGGGGAGGGGGACCACCCCGGGTGCTGTGTTGGTGCTCCCACCAACACAGCTGGAATCTCTCCGCTGTGCCCCACCATTCCATGCTCACGCCATCCCTCCCCTCTGTAGATCTTCACTAGCACAAGCAACTTCTCCTGTATGAATCACTTCTCCTCCTCTGAATCACTTCCGGGTCAAGGGGCCAGGAAGTGACATCAGAGGGAAATCCAAAGCTAGCACAAGGACCATGCTGGAGAAAAGCCATTCACACTGGTGAAGATTAAGAGATATGGGGGGGGGGGGGGAAGCGGAAGGGTGCAGAAGGAACAGGGGCACAGGGGGCATGGAGAGGAAGGCACAGGGGGCAGAAAAGGAGAGCGGTGATGGGGGGGCGCAACCATCCCGGGTATCTCCTACCCTTACTATGCCCCTGCTTCCAACAGTATCTTATACTTACCAACACCAGGAAAAAGTGACTGGGATTATCCATCCTCACTAACAGGAAGTTTGGACACCTGCCTTTCCACAAAAATGAATTATCCCCCTGATATTCAGCTCTATTTAACCAGTCAGAAACAGCTGCAGACCACTTAAATAGCATTTTTGTGGTTAACCATGAATATTCAGTGGGAGATAACCACATGCTTTCTACCTACTGCTAAACTGGCTTTATTGCGCAACTTATCTGGTTAGGCATGAATATTCAGCGCCAGACCAGATGAGATTAGTGATTAAAACAGAGCGCATAAATAGCAGTCCTACCTTTAACAGCTATAACTTAACTGGTCAGCTGCTGAATAACAGCTTAACCAGGTTAAGGGGTTGATTCTATAAAGGGTCCCTAACTTAACTGGCAAAATATCCTTAATAGGCTCAATAATTGCTTAAAAATTTTTTTATTGTGCGATTGGTACCTATCTAATTCTATAAGATAGGCGCCTATCGCATGACGCTTAGTGGCGCCTAATGCCTAAGTGGGAGAAGCGTGACTTGGGCGCCGCTAAGCACAATTCTCAAAAAACTTAGGCACCTGAAATGTAAGCCTTTAAAATCCACGTGGAGGACATCAGAGTCCAGTCCTCCGCGGTAGTTGGTTGTTATTGTAAACCTTGTTTTCTGCTATGGTTATACCTGCTGTTGTCATTGCTCAATAAAAAGATTTACACATAAAATCCATGCCTACATTTCAGGCGCCTAAGTTTTTTTTGAGAATTGTGCTTAGCGGCGCCTAAGTGTAATTGATTTTTTTTAGGCGTTGGCCGATTTAGGCACCACTTATAGAATCAGCTCCTAAGTGTTTAGCGACCAAATAAAATAATAATAATACTAACTTTATTCTTCTATACCGCCACAATCTAGCGACTTCTAGGCGGTTTACATTCAAGAGAGCTGGACATTCAGCGAGTTACAATATGCAGATAGTCAGAGGAAATATAGAGTACAGAAACTTTAAGAATGCGAAAATATAAGATGTACAGTATGCTAAGACATTTCCGAGAGGACCTGTTAAGAAAAGGTCACAAATTACAAAAAAAAACATCGAAAATTACAATATACAGTTTATGAATTTTTCAGGGGGGACCTATTAGAATATTTAATACCCATTTATTAAAAATGTATTAAAAAATATTTAAAAATATTTATATAAAAATTATTTAAAAATATTAAAATACATATTCTCAGGTTTTTCCGGCCAATGACTGGAGCTAAGGAGCTAAATAAACTACGCTGATAGTCTCAGTCTGTGATCAGGACTGTGCGTAGGCTCCGATTCTGAGGCCTTTTCCTGAGTTTATTTCTTATAAGACACCATAAATTGAGGTGATTGTGGATGCATCGTTCCTAAGAAGTGGTATGATTATATATAATAGGTTGAAGCCTTTGAGCCACTTTGGGTGATTCCCCTTGGGACATATTAGAAGACATGTCCCGAATTGCAAAATACGGTTTGATTAGGATTTCAGAGGGGGTATGTTGGGAACAAGAAAAGAAAGAAGTGTTCGGTGAAGATTCTATTTAGGTGATATATTTGTTGAAGGCGGCAGTTTTTATGAGTTTTCTAAAAGCGTTGTAGGTCAGTCTACACATTGAAGTTGTTGCTTGTGGCGGTGAACAACTAGAGTTACGGGGGAAGGGGTACGGCGGAAGAGAAGGGGGGGACTCGTGTGTGGCGAGGGGAGGAGTGGGAAGAGGCGTAGGGGGTGGATAGGATGAGGGGTACCGGTGTCCCCACCATCATAGCACCCGGAGCAGACTACCCCCCTTACTACACCACTGGGTTCCAAATAAGAACATTAGCAAACGGTTGCCTGCTTGGTGTCTCTGGGGAGTTGACTGCTTTACCCTCTAGCAGTGCCAGCCCCTTCGCCTAGACAGATGGTTTTATGTTCTTAGCTGGGCTACATTTCTGATTCCTAACATTTAACAGGCATCAGCATGTTTCTGTTCTGTAAAGGCACAGTTTCACAAGGCTTGTGCTTCAGAAACTAAAAACTCTTACCCCAGACACAAAGGTGTTTCCTGTTTCAGAGGGTGCCAGGTCTAGACAGAGAACATCAGCCCCGTGCCCATGAAAACTCTGCAGGAGCTGCCCGCTTTCAACATCCCAGAGAGCACATGTCCCATCTCCACTAGCTGTCAGGATCTAAACAGGACAAAAGCACAGCCAGGCATAAATACATGTGTTGTCAAGAAACGAACAGTTCCGCACTCTATTACATACGCACCATCCAACATTACCAAAACCACAGCAGAGATCTCATGTTCTCTTCAATACAGAGAGAAACAAAGAGTCCTTATTGATTGCACACTGTGTGTCTCTCTTATCTGTATTAAAAATTACATAATATATGTTACTGTTCCTCAAGACTATTTACATTTGCATGTTATTTTATCTTTGGGTGGAACAGGAGAATAGAGACAAAGCAGGACTTTTGGGCACCAAAACAGGAGGTGTGTCTTAAAGTCCCCCCTCCCCCATTGACCAGGATCTGAGTCAGGGACCATCTGGGTTAGCAGAGGCACAGTGCTGTGGGGAGGGTCCTCGGAGCATAAAGGAGTTAAAATTGATGTATAGAATGAAGCATTTCTTAGAAAGAAATAATTTACTACTACTATTACTTTTCTTTTTTTTTAAATATGTTTATTGAAAACTGTAACCAAGACATACAGGCAGGAAACAGTCCCATATTAACAATGCTAATATCAAAAATATAATACAAAACAAAAGTATAAGCAGAACCTCCCGGAAGCTCCAACCAGATCAACTTTCCTGACTGTGCCCCAGCCACAGCTTTTTATATGTTCCCTGTATAAACCCCAACCAAACAGTGCCAACTCACACTGCACAACCTCACCTCTTAGAAAACAAACCACCGCAGTCCCCACCAGACTCTCCCAAGTAGAGAATGACACGGGGACCGTTTACTGCGGTAAACTGCGGGCCACCACAGTAAATCCACAGGAATGGAGACATTTGCAACTGATTTACCGCAGGAATGGGGACAAGACCTATCACTGCCCCACGGGAATGGGGACAAGACCTTTTACCGCCCCATGGGAGTGGTGAAAAGTGTTACTCCTGTGGTAAAAAAAATTGTGCCCGTGTCAGACTCGGCATCTTCTCCCCAGCTCCTCTTGCACCTATTTTACCTTCAGGAGCCAGTCATGCCACGATGAAGACAGAAGGAACCTAAAACCAAAGCCTGAGACCAATATGATTTGAAGAATAAAATTACCAGACAACAAAAAGAAAAAAAATAAATGTATTTTATATTTTGTGATTAGAATATTTCACATTTGAAATATGTACCCTGCTAGAACTGGTATTAGACATAACTGGGGACCGCAAAGTCCAGGCTGTATTTCTTTAGCTTCCAGCTGGCTTAGGGCTCTCTCTCTGACCAGGGGGAAGTTGCCATAGTTGCACTCCCCTAACATTATTCTTGCCATGTGTGACTAAAGTATTCTGTTAGCTTGATTTTTCTATGTAGCATTCTGTAGTAATTTGTTCAGTTTTCACAATAGAGAAATTTGTAGTAATTTTGTTCAGTTTTCACAATAGAGAAGGGGATATTTGTGAAAGGGAGGGTAGATGGGTTTGTTGATCCTTGCTCTGTATTATTTGTGTTTATAAAATGACAATTGTACAGAATATTGTCTCTTTTTATACTTTAATAAAATAAGTTCAGTATAAAATCATAACTATTCGAGGCTTATGCGAATGGGATCTGACAGTTTGCAGGGCGGGGGCGGGGACTGAGCTCGCGGGGACGGGGCAGGGATGGGGATTGAGCTCGCGGGAACAGGGCAAGGATGGGGACTGAGCTTGCGGGGACAGGGCAGGGACAGGGACAAGCTCACGGGGATGGGGCAGGAACAGTGATAAATTTTTTCCCCGTGCCATTCTCTACTCCCAAGCATACAAACAACATACGCTTAACATACATACAAGCCTGTCCCCCATCAGGCAACTTCCTCCGTCAGAGACTACAAAGTTCTCCACAACGCCACATAACTTAATCTGTCCAAACAGCTCGAGGACTTAAATATGTGGATCTCAAAGCATGCAGTCTCTCACACCTTCGCTAGCCACTGCTGAAAGGAGGCAGCCTGATCCACAATCCAATACTGTAACAAAAGCTTTTTAACCATAAGGAGCACCATGTAGCTAAACCTTCGATAAGGGAGGGACATCCCCCCACTCCCCCCCAATAAGTGCCCTCTGATCCTCTAACAGTAGTAGGCCATAGTCCCACGGAACCGGGTCCTGCACAGCTTGTTCCAAAAGGGGAAGAACCCGAAGCCAGAGCTCAGTGTGTAAGCACTCTAAAAATGAGTGAATAAGAGTGCCGGCAGGCTGTCGCTGACATTTAGAACACAAACTCTTCTCTCATAATCCCATGGTCACACCCCGTGCTCGAGAGATATAAGCACCATGTAAGATCTTATATTGTATCTCTTTCAGTTCCACAGGACCCCCCACATCATGAACATGGGAAAAAAAGATTTTAAAATTGGGGATTCTCGTAAGGTATTCCCAAATCCTCCAGCCACCGCAGCCGAAGGTTATCCATAGGACTCTGCTTCATAGCCGACTTCACCACCTTATACCAAGTTGAAAGGGTATTCATATCCGGGTGACCTGTGTGAACTGAACATCCAAGGGACCACTGAGCCACGATGCCCCCATCTCCTCTGCAAGGTGCCATAGTAGTGCCTCACCTGAAGATAAGCCCAAAAATGAGTTTTAGGGATACCCCACTCTGTCTGCACCTGAGCAAAAGAGGGGAAGATCTCCCCTCTAAATTCCCACAAAGCCCGCAAAGTACCACATCCCCTCTGCTCCCACTCCCGAAATACTGATAGCCCCATCCCTGGTGGAAACTCTGCGTTGCCCAGCATCTCCAACAACAAAGACACCTCTGCCCTGTCTCCGGTGTCACCATGCACGTCTAATTGATGAAAGAAGTTGTATCTTACCGCCCCCCCCCCAGGAAAGGCCGTGGACGGTAAGTGTAATATGTTCACAAAGGAATGGGGTGAGCACCATGAGGCCCACCATCCCCTGGGAGAATAGCAAAATTGGCCCGTCCAACCCTCATGAATGAAGCAAAATAAAGCCGCCACATTGTAAAGCCGGAGGTCCGGCAAGTTCAAGCCCCCAATCGCTTTATCCAGCACTAACTTAGAATAACTAATGCGTGCTCCTTTACCCCGCCAGATGAACGCTATAATAGTGGATCTAAAAGACTGTTCATCCATGTTCACTATCCATAATGGCATGGTTTGGAATGGGTAGAGAATCTTAGGTAATAATACTATTTTCATTAAAGCTATCCTACCCCATAAGCCTAGCAAGTCCTTCCATTGAGCACACAATGCTGTAATGTTCTCAAGGTGTCGGCGAACATTGTACTAATACATAAGTTTGACATTTGGACTAAGATACACCCCCAAATACCGCATAGGTTTCTGAACAGGTGGTATGGACAACTGATCCTGCTAAGCGGCCCTCCCGGTAGAGTCTAATGGTAGGAGTTCGGACTTGTCGCAATTAACCCGTAGGACGGAAATACAACCAAAGTGCCGCACAAGGTCCAAAACTCTATTCAAGTGCAAAGGAGCATGATCTAGATAAAGAAGAATATTGTCCACAAACAGATTAATATGGCTCTCCCGTGTCCCTACTCTAATGTCCTCTAATTTTCTGGGCCAAAGGTTCTAACGCCAGGATGAAAAGAAGCGGAGACAAAGGGCACGCAACCATTGAGCTAACAAAAATGGATCTGCCAGTTGCCCATTCACTAAAAGTTGCGCCTCTTGATAGGGGAATGAAGGCCATCCACATTCCAAGAAGAGATTTTCAACTTAACCATGCTCTACACCCATCTATGCTTGTAGATAAAGAAAGTTGTTGAGTAGCAGTGGAGTGAGCCCCAGCCAGACCCCCCCAAAAAGCTGCATAAGAGTAACCCACAGTCATGGATACAGTTAAGGAGAATGGTTAAATTGCTGGCTGGGTTGGAGGGCAGTAGGGAGTAGAGATATGGATTGAAGGCTATATCAAAAAGGTGGGTTTTCAGTTTGCTTTTAAACAAGGGAATGGGCTTGACAGCTAGATGAAAGGAACGGAGTCTGGAATTGGCAGTGGAGGAGAAGGGTGCAGTTAAGAGCAGCCGATCTGAGGAACAGAGTTCTCTGGGAGATGTATAAGGAGAGAGAAGAGAGGAGAGAGATTGAGGGGCAGCAGAATGGTGTCAGGTCAAAAGCGCGCTGGGACAAAGGCGCGGCCAGACAATTGAGCGCAGTGCGGAGGCGCGCGCCGCTCTAAATTACTGTTTTTAGGGCTCCGACGGGGGTGTGTGGTGTGGTGGGGGAACCCCCCCCCACTTTACTTAATAGACACCACGCCGCGTTGTGGGGGCGTTGTGGGGGGTTGTAACCCCCCACATTTTACTGAAAACTGAACTTTTTCCCTTTTTTTAGGGAAAAAGTTCTGTTTACAGTAAAATGTGGAGGGTTACAACCCCCTAAACCCCCATAGCGCCGGCGCAATGTCTATTAAGTAAACTGGGGGGGGGGGTTCCCCAACAAAAACCCCCGTCGGAGCCCCTAAAAACTGTAATTATGTGCGGCGCACGCCTCTGCGCTGCGCTCAATTGTCGGTGCGCGCTTTTGTCTTTCGCGCCGTTGTCTATGAACCCAGCAGAATGAACACACTTGTAGGTTATTTAAAGGTTATTGTTCAGTCTCTTGTACTTACTTCCGTGGATTATTGCAACTAACAGATGAAACAACTGCAGATTATGCAGAACATTGCATCTAAATGGGTTTTAGGGGGAAATGGTTAGCGCATGACTATTTGGCATTACCGCATGATGTCTGAGCATGTCCTGCAATGCGCCATTTTCAACTGCAGTAAGCAAGAGATAGCACTTACCCCAGCTTAGTAAAAGAGCCCCTTAGTGCATACCATTAGTAAATGACTCCCTAATGAGAAATTAAAATAGGAAGGAGCCGACATTCAGACCACGGAAGGTAGGCTGGCTATCTCCCACGGTCAGAGCTGACTGATATTCAATGCTGGGCTGTTTCCGGTGGCCGGTCCAAACTTAGCTGGCTATGTCCTTTTTAAGCACCAGCTGGCTAAATTGTAGTGGCTAAACGTAGATCTGCTTTTTGCGCAGTCCAATTTGTCCGCTAAACTTAGCTGGTCAGCGCTTACAATTGGCGGCTATCACATGATCAAGCCAGCCAAGTTTTAGCTGGTAATTGCAGCTTTCTCACACTGAATATTAGTAGTTAGCTGGGCAAACACTATTTAACCAGCTTGTTAAACTAAACTAAACTAAACCTTAAGTTTGTATACCACATCATCTCCACAGAAGTAGAGCTCGACACGGTTTACAGGAATTACAAAAGAAAGGAACTCCAATGGGAAGAAGAAGAGCTTGGTAAAAAGGGGAGAGAGAAGGGATTAAGTGTAGAGGAGAGGTGGGGAGTGATTACATTTTAGAGAAAAATAATGCTGAATATCAGATGGAAAGACTTTTAGATCTAGCACTCAATAGCAGCCTGTAATCTGTAATCTCAATAGCAGAACTGAAATCCTTGTCTGCCATCTTGTGGGCAAGGAGGACAACTTTTAAACCTGCAGGCCTGTAAGCTAATTCTTCAAACAGGAAACTGCTTGCAATGTTTCCCTTTGAAGATGTCAAGGCAGCTGGGACTGCCCCGGACAGTGAGATTCTCAATCCTGCAGGACCAACAGAAATTTCAAAAATGAATTCCCTGTGCATATTCAGGGGTCCCATCCTAACCCACTGCTCCTGCCCTGAAAGTAAGAGGAAGCTAAAATGAGTGCTCCTTGCTGGAACCCTTGAAAAAGCTAGTTTGGCGAAACGGGTCCCGTCGGGCATTTGAGCTTGGGAGCAAGAGAAAATATTTGTGAATAAAGAAAGATGAAGAATTATACAAGTTGGTGTGTTCTTCTTTTTTGATGGTTGTATCCTGTTGAGTGAGGACCTTGCACCGTTTGGAATTGTTCTATTTACCTCACTTCCTATCTTCAAAACTAACGTCCCATCCTAACCCCACAAAGAAAAGGGAAGCAATTTACAAAGGGGTTTTTTTCCCTCACAAGTAAAAACCTGCTTAGTCCCAGAAATTCTTCTGACAATTCGGACACAAATCCATGTGTCAGCAAAGTTGAAGACAGACGTAAACTGTGGTGTGCGGTCAGGGCTTCCAGGGGATTCAGTGACTCCCCCAGCTCTACAGTCCTGCTTTTTAAAATTTTGTTTCGTTTACTTTTTGCTTGATGCAGTTTGATTTGTTAACTTTAGGGCAAAAAAATTAGCACAACCTCTGTGCTGTCTTAATTTTATGCGAATACTTAGCTAGCTAAGTAGGCACTCAACCCACACTCTGTCCCCAGCCTGCTCCCAACCTAACCAGTTAGGAGATGGCAGGTTAGCAGCAGTAACCGGTTAACTGTAACTATATATATAATCATGCTGCAATACTGTATACCGTCTTGAACTGAAAAGGTATGATGGGATATAAATAAAGCTATTATTATTATTAAGTGCAGTTGAATATCGTGGTGCAGATCATTCAGTGAGGTTTAACCAGGCAGAAGCCTCTCCAGCACAGACTAGTTTTTCCCCCCATGAGCAAGATGTACACTTGTAGAACATCTCTTAAATGCAGCTGTACATAGGCATGCTATAGATTCCACACACATTAGCTACATTTGCATGTCCATTGGAAATCATAATCTGTAAGACCATGTTTCTTAAACTAATATGATGCAATAATTTTATAATTGTGCAGACATACAATAAAGTAGCTACGTGCTAGTTTCAGCAAATTTTCAAAACGAAAGTATGCACACATTTCCATTTTAAAAATATACATACTAATTTACATTAAGCAGCTAATGTGGGTTTTATCATATAGGAGACATTAGCTTGGGTCTGTGCTAATGTCTTCTGCATTAATAATAATAATAATTTATTTCTTATATACCGCTATACCGTGAAGTTCAAAGCGGTTTACAGTAAAGATACATTTTGTCAGGACGTGTTATGCAAGGGGAGAGAGGGTAAGAGTTAGTCTCAAATCTAGAATTGGGGAGGCGAGGTAGAGAGGAGTGCCGTGGCGAGGAAGAGGAGGTTGGAAATTTAGAATTTGTTAAACAATCGAGTTTTCAGGGATTTTCTAAGGCCTGCGTACGTAGTGGCCTCAAGTATGGGTTTTCCAAGCCAAGTGTTCAGCCTGGCTGCCTGGAAAGATAACATTCTATCTAAACACTTTTTCTATTGGTAAGATTTCAGGGAGGGGTAATTCAATAGGTTTGTTCTGCGAGTGCTCTTGTTGGAATCGTTGAGAGAGAACTGGGAGATTAGGTAAGTTGGAAGCACCCCAAAGAGAGCTTTGTAACAAATACAAGCAAACTTGAAGATGATTCTGGATTCTACGGGTAACCGGTGGACTTTCTGATACCTGTTTACCTCTCAGACTCTTTACCTCCGTATGTAACACTGCCATTTGTAACACCGCTGTATGTAACTTATAGCGAATGTAACTACTCCAAATATACAACCTAGCTGTAAAAATAACTTCACCGTAAAGTTATCGTCTAAAATGTAAATGTAACATGACTGAAAATGTATAGTCTATTATGTAAATGTAACATTAACGAAATTGTAACTTCGCTGTAAATGTACAGTCTCTTCATCTGTTAACCGCATAGAACTGCCATGGTAATGCGATATACAAGAATAAAGTTATTATTATTATTATTAAGGGGTAATGCGTTCCCATTTTTTTAAACCGTGGATTAGTCGGATCGCGGTGTTCTGAATTAATCTCAGTTTGTTTAGGTTCTTTTTATAAGCACCTAGGTATATGAAAGGATAAAAGGAGCCTATGTGGAAACAAAAAAGTTAGCTTACACAGGAGTGAACAGGAGTTGGCCCGTTATGTGGGTGGAGAAATGCTTGTTGGTGACAGCTAGTATATGGATTGTTACTGTGCACAAGCTGTGACAACTGCCAAAAGCACAGCCACAATGACTGCCATATCCTCCTCCCCCTCAAACCTAGCCTTCCCCCAGGACCTACCTGGACTGAACTGATCCACTTTTGCTCCTGCACTGTGCAGATTCAGAGCACACCCCCTTGTATTTTCTTCACAGGCTTTGCATTTCAGGTATACTAAGTGCAAAAACTTACTGCATTTTAGTAAAAGAAGCTTTTACCCTTCAACATGCTCAAATTTTCAGGGTAAAATTCATGTACATATTCTTCAGTTTTCTCCTCAACTCCTACCCCAGCAACATTTTCACTCAGTTTGGGTAAAGTACAAGCTGGACGTTCCCAATTTTATATCCATATCCATCAGGCAACTTTCTAGAAGCCCATATCTGTGTGTAAAGCAGTGCTCTAAATATAGACATACTTTTGAAAATCACCCTCAATGCGCATAACTTACACTTCCCAACAGAAAATAGCCACCACTGTACTAAAAATAAAATTATAAAGGTTTCTAGCTACTCCTTTGGTAGAGACTCGGGAACAATATTTATCTTCCCAGGAAGCTCTTAATTCTCTGCTTCACTCTAGATCTCAGAAGTGGGCGGCTTTTTATAAACATCGCTTTCAAAGGTTTGGTAATAAGCTGGACGCCATTTTGGCGCTCCAGACTTAAAGAGGTAGGGAATCTCACACTATGGATGTTTCAGGGGTTCTCTATGACTTTTTTGTGAAGTTGTAAGATGCTCCTGAAGATGCTTCTCCGGACTTGATGGAGGATTATTTTCACTCGTCCGGGTTGCCTAGATTCTGAGGAAGTAGCGTCTAGTTTGAATTGCCCCTTTCAGGCCCTAGAATTACAAAATGCAATTAAGGGCCTGAAATCTGGGAAGGCCCCGGGCCCAGATAGCTTTTCCGGTGAATTTTACCGACTTCTTTCTCCCCAATTGTACAGCCCTTATTATCTTATTATAATGCAGCGATTTCTCATAGCTCTTTTCCCCGCTATTCTAACGAGGTCCTCATTACATTATTGCTGAAGCTGGGTAAGGCGACGAATGACCCTGGTTCCTATTGCCCGATATCTTCCTGGCTGATCGTCTAGCCCCTCATCTTCCAACTGTAATTCATGAAGACCAAGTAGGCTTCGTCTGTGGCCGACAGTCAGTTTACAATGTGAGGAAGGTTCTTTGTGCACTTGCCCATGCCAACAATATCGAATTCCAGCTTTGTTTGTTAGTTTGGATGCCTCCAAGGCCTTTGATAGTGTTCATTGGTCCTTTTTGTTTCATTCTCTTGAGTACATTGGCCTTGGGGGCTTCTATCTCAAAGCAGTACGTTCTTTGTACTCCAATCTGAGGGCTTCTTTGTTGGTCAAAGGCACCCCACACGGACTCCTTTCTCATCCTCCGAGGCATTAAGCAGGGCTGTCCCCTTTCCCTTTGCTCTTTCTTTAGAACCCTTACTTTGCACCTTATGTCTCTTTGACGACGTGAGGGGCCTTTGTGTTGCATGGGTGGAATTAAAGACTTTGGCATTTGCGGATGACATGTTTCTGATTCTTATCAGCCCAGAGGTTTCCTTACCGTCTGTGTTAGATCTCATCTCTGAATTTGGCTTTTACTCTGGCCTTTCTCTGAATCTGAATAAATTAGTCACGTTGCCTTCTACCCCTGCGGTTTGTACCATTTGGAGAGGTTTGTTTCCTTTAAGGTAGGCTGAGTCTTCGTTGAAATATCTGGGGGTTCTTATCCTGGTCGACCTTTCTCGCTTGTACTCCTTGAATGTCGAACCGCTTTTTCAGACTCTTACGAATCACTTGCAGCTATGGAGGAATCTCCCTTTCTCGCTTCTAGGTCGGGTGAGTTTGTATAATATGCTTATTGCTGGTTGTATGTCTTTCAGGTTCTCCCTCTCTATCTGACTCATAAAGATGAAAAGCGGCTGGAGTGCTTAGTTCAGCGGTTCCTTTGGGCGGGTAAGAGAGTCCGACTGCCTTATCGGCTTGCAGCCACTCCATGGTACAAGGGTGGTTTGGGTCTGATGAATCTTCGTTTTTTGACTGTTGGTTGTGGCATGCGCCACATTAACGATTTTTTTCAGGGAACCTCTCACTTTACTAATACTTCCTTAGAGCTTTCCTGTTTCCGAACTACTCACTTTAGTGCTTACCTATATTCTGTCCCCTCTCTTCAGCCTGGGCTCCTTCTTCATAGAGTACTGCACCATCCTCAGGGGTGGGTCTGGCAATGGGTATGCAAATTTCATTCTGTTAGTCCTACTATATCTCCTTTCTTGCACATATGTTTCAATGGTAATTTTTCTCCTGGGATGGATGGGGCTAGTTTTGCCAGATGGGAAGCATGGGGGATTCACTATTTGTGAGTGACTCAAATCTTTTGCTCAGCTGAGACAAGACTATGATCTTCCCCAAATTGATGGTTTTCCTCATATGCAGGTTCATCACACCTTACTTCTTTACAATCTCGCCACTTAATGGCTTCTTGTCAGGAGTTGTTGTCTACTGCTTATACCATTGGTTCTCAGCATCCAGTTCCTCTTAAATTTCACCATAGACATCTGAAAGATAAGTCCTCCCTGCTTGACCATGCTAGATTGTGAGACGCTTGGTCTCGTGAACTAAATATCGAATTGCCTGATGATGTGATTTTGCAAGCTGTTAAAAAATTGCCTGCCTTACGTAAATACATCTCTTTTTGGGAACAACATTATAAACTGGTCTTGAGATTGTATATCTCTCCTAAGAGGGCTTATCTCTCTGGGTTCTGAGCATCTGCTGGATGTCTGCGCTGTACTGAACCAGAAGCTGGTTTGGGACATATGGTTTGGACCTGTCCTATTATCAGAGTCTTTTGGGAAATCATATTTCTTTTTAAAGAGGGTATTTGGAATATTACTATACAACATTCCCCTTTGTTTTTATTTGGTGCTTCTCTACATTATTATCCACGTCAAAGAGGAGCTACTACTTTTCGCAGGTGGACAGTTTTGGTCGCTCTGAAATGCATTCTGCTCAAATGGTTGGAGGTGGAAGCTCCTGATTATTCCCTTTGGCGATGCTGTCTGATTATGCTACAGATGTGGGAAAGAAGAGATATTTTGGACTTTTCTTCCTTGCCGGGGCGCTCCTTTCAATGCATCTGGGAGCCTTTTTGGAATACTATGACTCTCTTGGCTCAGAGTTGCTTATTGAACTGCTGACTTGCTGTTTTTTTGGGGGGGTACCCATGAGTTCTTGTGTATAAAATTATAAAGGTGACCTCTATAACTGATGATTCAGCTTAAAGTTTTCTTTTATATCGTGCATGCCAACCTCATGCAAAATTAGAACATTAATTGTACCTTGAAAGCTATTAGCAAAGCAATGCTCGCCATCTAGCACATGATCCAGTCCTATAAAAAGAAAGTTGACATATCCTTGTTTCCTTTGGGAAAACAAAGAACAATCCAAGGCTAGAAGTGGCAGCAACTCCATGTCCAGGGCTGATGAATCCTTGTGTGTATTCTCCAGGTCCTTGTGACCTCGACTGGCCATCATCAAAGACAGGATGCTGGAATCCATGGACCTCAGGTCTGGCCCTGGGTGGCACATATTTATGTTTATTGGCATTTGAAATACTGCCCTATCTTGGAGAAGTTTAGGATAGTGTACAAGTTTTCTATCAGGTACTCTAGTATTTTCCCTATCTGTCCCAGTGGGCTCACAATTTAACTATGGACCTGGGGCAATGGCGGGTTACGTGACTTGCCCAAGGTCACAGAGAGCAGCACTGGGATCAAACACATAACCTCAGGGTGCTGAGACAGCAGCTCTAACCACTAGGCCATTCCTCTGCTCATGTTCTTTGGTGTGTTAAAGTATGACAGTATACCCATCAAAAACTACAGACTGGAACCCTTTACCTGCATATCAGAGTTTGTAAAGCTGCACGCTGAGAGGTAGTTTGTGTGCATCGCTACAGACTTCTTCTTTGCTGCCATGTTTTCGTTCTTATCGAAGGTCAGCGGGTAGACAGAGCACTTGTTGTCCAGGCCACTGAAAACAAAACAAAACAGCAATAACACTTAAGGCTAGATTCTATATAAGGTTCTTAAAAAAAAAAAAAAAAAAAATCAGTACTGAAAATATTCTTAGCACTGGTTACAGAACAGTGTTTTGCATCAGGAACCGCAACTAAATTTAGGCGCAGCCATTTACAGCAACAGAAATGTTGTGCAAATCCCTGCCCTTAAATTAGGTGCAGATCCCCCTTATTCTAAAACTATGGGCATAACTTGGAGGAATGCCCCTGATCCACCCATGACTCTCCTATTTCCGCACCTCCTTTTTGGACTCGTGTGTAAAATTCAGGTGCATACATTTTAATTAAAACCAATTAGCATCAATAATTGCCCATTAAGATCCCAATTATTGACTCAAATTGGCTCATCATTCAATTAAATTTCACATGCAAATTGGGTACACACCCATATTTGCACATGCAATTTTTAGCACTTTATACAGAATTTGGAAGATAATGGAGAAATCAGTTGTCGGCGCGCGCCTTTGTCTATGAACCAAAGCAGGTGTCAGGTCAAAAGCACGCCAGGACAAAGGTGCGGGTAGACAACTGAGCGCAACGTGGAGCCGCGCGCCGAAGAAAATGACTGTTTTAAAGGACTCCGATGGGGGGCATGGGGGGGCCCCACTTTACTTTATACAGATCGCGCCGCGTTGTGGGGGGCGTTGTGGGGTTGTAACCCCCCACATTTTACTGAAAACTTCACTTTTTCACTAAAAAACAGGGAAACAGTTAAGTTTCCAGTATAATGAGGGGGTTACAACCCCCCAAACCCCCCCCCCCAACACCGCCGCGATCTGTATTAAGTAAAGTGGGGGGTTCCCCAACAAAAACCTCTGTTGGAGCCCCTAAAAACACTCTTTTTCTTCGGCGCACGCTTCCATCTTGCGCTCAGTTGTCGGCGCGCGCCTTTGTCTTCGGCGGTTTTGTCTATGAACCATTAAAGCACGCACAAAAAAAAAAAAAAGAAAAACATGGAATAAAGTAAAGAATGAATTCAGCATCTTTCATACGGAACATCCTGAGAGAGGCAGATTCTCATCTAAAAGACTTCCTAACAGACCCCTGTTTACTAAGCCACAGTAAAATGTTTATCAAGAGCAAATTCCTGTGGGATTCATTAAACTGTGGTCTAGCAAAAGGATGCTTGGGTGCAAAGGGAAAGGACCGGCCAGCAGCAAAAAGGAAGTGACAGTGCTTCTGTGTAAGTCTCTGGTGAAAGATCATTTGGAATACTGTGTGCACTGCTGGAGATCACACGTACATAAAAAGATGCAAACAGCATTTTGGGGGGCAGCTATTTAGTTATTTAGGTTCTCTAGTAGGGCAACACTTGTCTCCTACACCCAAGGAAGTTCTCCTTGGGGGAATTAAAGTTGGCGTAGGGACAAGGCCTAGGGGGAGTCGCCTTTTTCTTCACAAAGCATGTATAGTTGATATGAAATGTATTTTTTTGATGTGGGTACATGACCAACCTCCGTCTTATTGGCACTAGAGAAACATGTTACACTGTTTGTTAACTTGGGAAGCTAAAGACACTTGTCTTACTTATAAGCGTAAGAAACGATTTAGGTCCATTTGGAAATATTATATTGAGGCACTATCTTCCAGATCTCGCAGTTTGAGCCTTAACAAGTTACATTTATGAATCATATATAGAAATTTAATTTTGTTTTGGGGGTTTTGGTATTTTTTTTTTTTTTCAAGTAGTTTACAATGCAAGATGTTTTTCAGCAACTATGCATCCAATGTTACCTGATTACGCTTTGTCGGGGATGGGGTGGGGGTGGGGACTTTCTTCATTACGATTGCTGTTTATGTTGGGTTTGGGAGGGGAGCTTGTTTTGGTTTGTTCTATTTTACTGGAAGTGGGGGGCTTGTAGAGTGGGGTATATATTTGTACTTGTTTTTAAAAAGGGCAAACTGTATGTTGTGGGTTCCTTCTGGTTCCCTTGATTGTATTGTCTCTTTACCTTGCTTACCCAATAAAACAGTTTTGAATCTAAAAGATACAAACAGGATGGAGTCGGTCAAGGGCAGCTACTAAAATGGTCATACAGTGCATGGTACAGCCTCCCAGTAGAGATACTTTATGAAAATTCAAGGAAGCATGGGACAAATATAGAGGATTCTTAGTTTGTTTGGGCAGACTGAACAGGCTGGATGGTCTTCTACCATTTTCTCCATTTCAGAGCAGAGCGTGTTAACAGAGGGTCTTTAGTGAGATGCCTCATGCATGCCCAGAATTTCTTTTCTGGAGTTGTGCCTGTTATCCTTTGCAACACTCTGCATATCTCCTGGACAAACCATTTTTGACTACCATGCTCACATTCCCCACATATCTGCCCTTCAGAACACCAATATTATCAGGGCAATTTATAAATCCTACATGTAGGAGTGTAAAATCATTTCAAAACTCCCTGCGCACTCTCCCTCTGTTGACCTTGCCATGCTCCTTCCCCAGCCCTTTGCTAATGCAGGCGAAAGTCCTTTGAAAACTTGGGAACAATTTTCAGATGAGACTTTTCTGTATCTAAAAGGAGCATAACATATTCCCTATTCCCAGCTCCTTACTGTGTCCAACTCAGTATATCTCCTGAACAAACCATTTTTGACTATCATCCAGCAGAACACACATTGTTCTTTGTATATCTGCCCTTCAGAGCTTTAAAAGAGGTGATGAATGAAGAAAAGCTCTTACTAGCCTCATTCACTTTTTCAACAATATATTGTTTATTGAAAGCTTCTATACTGCTACTAATGACTGGGGAGTCAATTCAAAGCGATTTACATGAACTTCTATAATGGTGTTACAATAAATGAGCTTCAGTAATGGTGTTACAATACAGAGTTAGGGTGTTTTCTATGATGGTTTTCCATAAACAATTTCAGATGGTACTCAGAGATGGTTTTACTATATTGTAGAGCACATGTGTCAAACACAAGGCCCGCCTGGCTGTTTTATGCAGCTTGCGGTTCAGGGCCGGCGTCAGGGGGGAGTAAACAGGGCTTCAAGATGTTGCCTTGGTTTCTGTTTTGGCTGGCCCCAGCAACGCACCCCATTGATGGCCAGTAATTTACACCGCCAGTGTGATTGGCAGCGCACCAGACATGAATTTAACTGCCAGCCACAGCAACGTACCCCAGTGCTGGCCCTGCAGTAATTTAATAGTGTCGGTCAGTAATTTACACCGCCATGTGGTTGTCAAATTGCGCGTGCTAGCAGTGTCACCAGAAATGAATTTAACTGTGCCGGCCCCAGCCAGTTAAATTAATTTCTGGTGCGCTGCCGGCATGCACGAGTTGACAACCACATGGCGGTGTAAGTTACTGCTGAAGACAGAAGGAAGCCATACCACAAGAGGAAAACTGAGGCAGCGAGAGGGGGGGGGGGGCGCTGATTATAACCGTAGGTTTGCCCTCTTGATTTCCACCTCCAGCTCCACCTCCACTCCTGACTTCCTCCTCCAACTCCACCTCCCTACTGGTCTGGCCCAGCAGTACAATGTGTGCAAGGGTGGGGGAGCATGAGTACCTCTCCTGCCTCCAGTAATATTCTGCACAGCCGCAGTGGTGAGGGAGGGAGACGACAAAGGTAGGGGGAATGATTTTATTTTCAATTTAGTGTTTGAATTGTCAATTTTGAGAATTTTAATCTGGTATCTTTTGCACTGCTCAGGAAGAAATACATTTGTTTATTTTTCTCTGGGGGTTGCACTGCATGCAGAATCTTGAATCTTTGGGTTTCTATTTTATATATTAGTACTTAGGAATTAATATTGAGAAGCTAACAGTATTCTTTGTGTAGTTTAATTTTTTGGTTAACCATTATGTGTTAATAAGATTATATTGTGTGTGTGTTTATATATGAAAAATTAATGGAAAAATTGTATTATAATTAGTAGTATTATGGGGGCGGGGTCTGGCCCACGACGTAGCCTGTATTTTGGATTTTGGCCCCTTAGTGTGATTGCGTTTGACACCCCTGTTGTAGAGAATGACATGGTGCCAAAATTTGTCAAAATTCCCGTGGATACCGTGGACACCGTCAAAATTCCTGTAGATAACCGTGGGAAAACATCCCCATGTCATTCTTTAATGGGAGAGGGAAGAATCAGAGCAAGAATGGGCACAACCACTGACCCTCAAGTCTTGAATTGAAGAATGCTGGACTGAGGTTGAGATAGACACTAAAGAATGACATGGGATGGTACCATAAGAATTGCCATACTGGGACAGACTGAAGGTCCATGAAGTCCAGTATCCTGTTTCCAATAGGCCAACCCAGGACCCAAGTACCTGGCAGAAACCCACAGAGTAGCAACATTCCAGAGCTGAGATTGTGATGTCATAATGCCTCATTCCACCAATACCTAAGAGCCAACCTCATCAGTGATATCACAATGGATTAACTGACCTATACTTGGCTCAAATAAGAATCAGAGTATGAATGGGCAGAGCCACAGACCCTCAAGCCATGCACTGAAGAATGCTGGTGTAGAAAGACTGAGGTTGAGATAGATACTAACGAATGACACGGGATAGTTTCCCGCAGTTATCTGTGATTAATTTTGTCACCTTGTCATTCTCTCGTATACTGTTTATACACACTATCTTCCCCTATATATATACAATAGGGAAAACTATATTCCCTATATATATATATATATATATACTATATCCCCTATAAATACATTCATCTTGTGTATTTATACCATATTACTCTCAACCTATATATAAACACACAGAATACTAGTAGTATTCATTCTAAATCCTACTTATTTACATGCATAGTATTGTGTTCCTCCTAGATTCACCCACATTCTGATAGTTCTTGTTATTTATACTTTATTTATCATAATCTTAGCATTCTGGGTATATCTACTATGATTCACCCTATTGTGTTACAAGTGGAAGTTGCCAGCTATTTCTTCTATGTTGCATTATTAAAGTGGTCTGTGAAAAGGACGGACTTTATCCTTTTCTTGAACTCTTGAAATCCTCCAATTTAATACACCACTGGCACCTCTGTAAACACTTACCCGCAAGCAATGGCGCATCCAGATGGGGCATAGGCACAGGCCATCACCCAGGTACACGGCATGGTGACTGCGTGCTCCTGAAACAAATGAGGTGCCTTACTACCAGGGGGAATGTTTAATACATTTACACTTATCAGGAGTCTTAAGTGCATGCAAAGATGATTTAATTAACTTCAGAGGTTGTGGAACAATAGGCCTCTGGAGATCTGGTCAGAGCCTCACTAACATGACTTTTCAACATGTTGAAAACTCGGTTGTTTTCTTGATCTATTAGCCTCTCTTATCTCTCCTTATATTCCTCCCTGGGAACTCCGTTAATTGGTCAAGCCTCTCTTATCTAAACACTTCTCCTCTACTGCCAACTAGAGGTCTGCACGGGAACGGGAATCCCGCCTAACCCACGGGACTCTCACGGGGACCCCCCCTCTGGCCCACGGGACTCCCACGGGGATGGAAGGCTTTGGAAGCAGGGTTCGTCCATATAATATAATGGACACATCAGGCTTAGTAAAAGAGGGGGTTTATAAGTTAATTACCTGAACAGAAAATAAAAAAGGGTTCCACCAAAGAGATTCCACAAGGAAAACAGCAAAAGAAACTGTGGAATTGATGATCCTGTCAAAAGTATTTGCTGCTTTTTATGGGGATGGGTGGGGACGGAGAGGATCCTGACGGGGACAGAGAGGATCCTGGCGGGAACGGGCAGGGATGGGTGGGATTTCTGTCCCCGCGCAACTCTCTACTGCCAACTCCAGACTATGGCCTGGATGCACTAGATTCACTAAGCCCACCGATTGTGTTTACGATCGTATATCGACCCGATTTTCCTCTTACCCGATTCACTAATCTCGTGGCCGATCATCCTCCAATCCGATCCATGCACACAAATGAGGGGAAACGGCATGCAAAGTAGGAAGGACGCAATTCACTAAACTCAAGAAGGAACACTGATTGAGCTGGCCAATCCAAAAACAAGCGACTGCTGAGGCCCAGTCGCTCATGTCCCTGCTGACTCTCCTGTCCCAACTCTACAGTAGTTTCCAAAGCAATGGTGTCCTGCCAGCATACGCGATAACAACTGTTCCACTCTCCTGCTCCCTGCTGCCCCAACTCTCCTGCTCTCTGCCCTGAAGTGCGAGCCCGTGGTTTTAACCTGTGGGTTTAAAGCGGGGCTGCACTACGGCGTGTTCTGTTTCAGACTGGAACAGCCCGTTGTGCAGCCCCAATTTAAACCCACGGGTTAAAACCACAGGTTCGCAAGTAACCCTTCCCTGCAGCATATCCTGCCTCGACTTTGGGAGAAAGATCCACTACTTTGAGGAGGCTTGTACATTCTTACGAGAAAACGTATACCTTTTTTTTTTCCTTTCGCGGCCCAGACAAAAAAAGGTAGTTACAGATTCAATTCACGGCAAGCAAGCAAAAAGTGTCTCTTCAAGCCCAGATTTCTGGCCTTGTGGTTTGCGTTTTTAGGTAAATAATTGAATTTAAAAGACAGGAGAGAGGGAAGGCGGCGGCGGGGTACGAGAAACTGTGGGACGGGGCTTGGTCCCTGGAGCCGGTGAGATGGGAAGTCAGGAGAGCAAGCGCATGCGCAGACCATCTACAGGCAAAGAAGAAGGTCTGCGCATGCATCATGGTCGCTCTGCAGCAATCCATGCAGTCGCTCTGGGCCTGCCTCCGATCACCTCCATTTGCACGATGGTGCGTTGTGGACCAGTCGCCCGGAAACGGATCGCACGCAGCCACGGATCGCAAAGGAGGTTAGTGAATCTGGGCCAATGTGTTTAACAATCGTCGCTAAACCATTTTTACCTGTTTAGCGTCACAGCATTTCAGCTATTGATGCGCAAAATGGCAAATTGCAATCTTTTCAGTGGTTTGTAGCAGCAATAATCACATGTAAATACATTACAATGAGCTCATCAACATTAAAATGAGCACTCCGACCGATGCCCATGTGATACACAAAATGAAGTGCCGGTTTTTAACACTCCAAAATCTCCCGACAGGTCTGGAGGCGCAAGTCACTTAATCCCCTCATTGCCCCAGGTACATTAGATCGATTGTGAGCCCACTGGGACAGACAGGGGAAAATGCTTGAGTTCCTGGGCTCCCATGGCAGAACAGTATAGAAAAGTAAATAGGGTGATATATACAGTGCTGCTGCAGTTTTGTATCCTGGCAATTAGTGTGTTATGGCATGTTACGTTTGCTATGTAGGTTCTTTGAGTTTCGTTTTGTCGGGTTTTGTGTTTTCCTTGTAATGCCTTATGTAGCTAACTTAGGGCTCCTTTTGCAAAGGTGCGCTAGCGTTTTTAGCGCACGCACCGGATTAGCGCGCGCTAGCCAAAAAACTACCGCCTGCTCAAGAGGAGGCGGTAGCGGCTAGCGTGCGCTATTCCGTGCGTTAAGGTCCTAGCGCCCCTTTGTAAAAGGAGTCCTTAAAGTTGGTGGGGAGGGGAAGCTGGTGCTGATGAGCGAGATGTGTGAATATGTCACTTTGGCTTAACCCTTTTCTTACTTTGTTTGCCTACCTGCTGCCACCCCAATCATTTCTGTCTAGTGGCACCAATGGCGGCAGGATGTTATCTCGGACTCAGCCAAAAGGTCAAAAGAGACTCTGCACTTGGACCTCAATCTAAATCGCAAGACACAATCAAGTCTAACTTTGTTAAATCTTTTAGACAGCACATGCACACAGCAAAGACTGATGAGAACAAGCACTCACCTTGTTTGTAGTGAAAGCATCCCAGACTATCACTTTGCCATCCTGAAATTTAAAAGGCACACGTGAACATCTTTTCTAGGCAGACTATATTTCATTGCAACCAGACTTGACCAAAGACAACAGTATCCTCACTATATATGTAACTTTCATGGCATAGTAAACCGATTCAACCGCATTATACTCTCCCTTGCATTGTATCTTGCTCTATAACTCTCTCGCACTGTATTTTCACTGTATAAATACCTCTGCTGTATATGTACAATCTCTTGCATTGTAAATCTGCATTGTTCTTCGCTGTATAAATACTTATAAATGATCTGAAACAGTTTAAAGAGTTTCCTTTTTAAAGATGCGTTTAATTTATAAGCTTAATTAAGGATTACTATCAAATTTTTCCTTTTTTTATCTTTTTATTTCCCCGTTATCTCCCCTACCCGTTGTTTTTACCATTTATGTTTTCTTTTATATATACGATTGTAGTTCTACCCTTTCTTTCCCCATGTATCTGTTAGTTTGTATGACTTTATTTATTATTTTGTATGATAATGTGTCAAACTTATGTATCCTTTTATAATTAATCTGATGTATCTATTTTTTATCTGTAAATTGCTTAGAAAATTAAATTAAGCGATTCAATAAGTCAAAATTAAACTTGAAACTTGAATACTGAATATGTACAGTCCCCTACATTGTAAACTGCTCCCAACTGCATGGTACATTCCCTTGCATTGTATCTTCGCTGTGTTTGTACAGTATCTTGCATCGTAAACCGCTCTGAACTGTTTGTGGTATTGCGGTATACAAAAATAAAGTTGATATTATTATTCTTTGTTTTGAAGATGAAAGGTTAGTGGGAAATATTATTTTGAAAAATTATAGCATGTTTTTGAAAAACATCTTGTATACTGCCCTATCCACTTGTGATTACAGTTTTCATCCTTGCCATAAACATTTTTCACTCAAGATAAGCAAACATTTCAAATGACCCCTGTAAAGCAGGAGTCAGCGAAGGCTTCAGACAGGTTTCACTCACTACTGAAGATTTAATGAGTGGTTTCAGTTGGCATCCATTTTGGTCAGACGGGGACAATTCTGAGCTGACTAATTCACCAAGAATTTGCTGGCAAATCTGCTGCTATCTTTATGGATTCATCACAGTCTTCCCTGATTAAAAAAACCCTCATATAACCAACCAGCAGGTACTCAACAAGAGCCATGAGTTACGTGTAATTGTTGCTCTTGTATTAACAACAATGACACAGTATTGGAAAAAGTTTTTCATCACAAATGCCAGTTAATGTGCTGTGAGGCTGAATAGAATAATTTAGTTCACCTGGCTTTTGTTGCTGGAGAATAACTCTTCCGAACGAAAGCTACACTTAAGTTAAAATATCTGTGCACAATGCCCCATCTTTAAACTAAGATGAGTGAAGTCTTCTTAGGCTAGGATATATCCCTCAAATGTCTCTGCTTACAGACATCCCTACCAAGATTTAATCTATCTATTTTTTCAGTCTTTTGGAAAGAATTACCGGTAGGTGTAGTCTTGGGGGTAAGCAGAAGATACAGCATCTCATCAGACTGTTTTTGCTTTCTCTGTTTGTTTTCCTTGGACTACTTTATAATGATGTAAACCGCCTTCAGAGGGTTGTGTTCGTGAGGAGCTAGCTAAAATAAAGGTAGACAAAGCAATGGGGCCGAATGGTGTACATCCGAGGGTGCTGAAGGAACTTAGGGAAGTTCTGGTGGCTCCGCTGACTGACCTTTTCAACGAGTCTCTAGAGTCAGGAGTGGCAAAGGGCAGATGTGGTCCCTCTCCACAAAAGTGGAAGTAAGGAAGAAGTAGGGAATTACAGGCTGGTAAGTCTGACTTCTGTGGCAAGCAAATTAATGAAAATGCTTTTAAAACAGAGAATGGACAAGTTTCTGGAATCCTGTAGATTACAGGACATGGATTCACTAGAGGTAGGGCTTGTAAGACAAATCTGATCAATTTCTTTGACTGGGTGACCAGAGAATTGGATAGAGGATGTGCGCTAGATGTGGTGTGTTTAGATTTTAGCAAAGCCTTTGACAGTGTACCACACAGGCATCTAATAAATAAACTGAGTGCCCTCGGGATGGGTCCCAAAGTGACGGTCTGAGTCAAGAACTGGTTGAGTGGAAGACGACAGAGAGTAGTGATCAATGGGGATCGCTCTGAGGAAAGGGATGTTACCAGTGGTGTGCCTCAAGGTTCTGTTCTTGGGCCTGTTCTTTTTAACATTATTATAAACGATATTGCTGAAGGGTTGTTGGGTAAGATTTGCCTCTTTGTGGATGATACCAAAATCTGCAATAAAGTAGACACGCCAGATGGTTGAATAACATGAAGAAAGACCTGGCGAAGCTTGAAGAATGGTCTGAAATTTGGCAGCTAAAATTTAATGCTTAGAAATGCAAGGTCATGCATTTGGGCTACAAAAACCCGAGGGAACGGTACAGATTAGAGAGTGAAGAGCTTATGTGTACAACAGAAGAGCGGGACTAGGGTGTGATTGTATGCGATGATCTTAAGGTTGGCAAACAGGTTGAAAAGGTGATGGCGAAAGCTAGAAGGATGCTAGGTTACACAGGGAGAGGTATGGCTAGTAGGAAAAAGGAGGTATTGATGCCCCTATATAAGACTTTGTAAGACCTCATTTAGAATATTGTGTACAATTCTGGAGGCCGCACCTTCAAAGAGATATAAAAAGGATGGAGTCAGTCCAGAGGAATGCTACTAAAATGGTATGTGGTCTTCATCATAAGGCATATGGCAGGGGTGCCCACACTTTTTTGGCTTGTGAGCTACTTTTAAAATGACCAAATCAAAATGATCTACCAACAATAAAATTTAAAAAAACACAAAGCACACTGTACGCAGAGAAAATGTTAATTTATATTCGGGGTTTTTTTTTCAAAGAGGTCAAGGCAGATGATTTTAAAATATGCAATGTCACCTCAGTAACAACTATACAAAAATAGACAAATATATCACCTCCCTTTTTACTAAACCGCAATAGCAGTTTTTAACGCAGGGAGCTGCGCTGAATGCCCCGCGCTGCTCTTGATGCTCATAGGTTTGCTGCGCTAAAATACGCTATTGCAGTTTCGTAAAAGGGGGCCATAGTGTAAAATAAAGACAGCAGATATAAATTATCAAAATGGACACATTTTGATCACTAAATTTAAAATAAAATTATTTTTCCTACATTTGTTGTCTGGTGATTTCATGAGTCTCTGGTTGCATTTTCTTCTTCTGACTGTGCATGCAATATTTCTTCCCTTCTTTCTGCCTCCTGCATGCTTCATCTCCTCCAGACCTCATTCCATTCCCCAACCAACATCTCTGTCCTTCCATGAGTCCAACTTTTTCTTCCTCTCTTCCTGCCCCCTGACACACTCAATTCCCTCCCCCTTTTCCTTCCTCTCTCTCTCTCTGCCCCCTCCTCTTTTTTTTCTTTCTGTCTCCCTGCCCCCTTTCTTACTTTTTTTCTCTCTGCCCCCTTTCTTTCTGTCTGTCTCCCTGCCCCCTTTCTTTCTTTCTATCTTCCTACCCCCTTTCATTCTTTCTGTCTCCCTGTTCTGCTTCCCTGTGTTTCTGTCTCCCTGTCTGTCTCCCTGTTCTGCCTCTCGGTCTTTCTGTCTCCCCTTTCTTTCTCCCCAAGCCACCACTGGAGCTGTCGTCTGGAAACAGGCCCCCAAGCCACCGCTGACATCTGGTAACAGGCCCCCAAACCACCGCCGCTGTTGCCGCCAAGTTCTCCCTGTTTCCCGATGCTGCAACAGGCTGGAAGCCTTCCCCCCAACATCAATTCTGAAGTGGGAGAGGAAGTTCCTCTCTGACGTCGGGGGGGGGGGGGGGGCTGGCATGCCCGGCGCTTCTGTAGTCGCTGCTGGTCTGTTGTGGCATCGGGGAACAGGGAGAACACAAAGGCAATGCGTTTTATCACGGAGCCCAAGATGGGCTCCGCAACTGACTCGCGTTGCCTTTGCAATCGACCTTTTGGGCACTCCTGGCGTATGGGGACAGACTTAAAGATCTCAATCTGTATACTTTGGAGGAAAGGAGGGAGAGGGGAGATATGATAGAGATGTCTAAATATCTACATAATGTAAATGCGCATGAGTGGAGTCTCTTTAATTTGAAAGAAAACTCTGCAATGAGAGGGCATAGGATGAAGTTAAGAGGTGATAGGCTCTGGAGTAATCTAAGGAAATACTTTTTTACAGAAAGGGTGGTAGATGAATGGAACAGTCTCCCAGAAGAGGTGGTGGAGACAGAGTCTGTTTATGAATTCAAAAGGGCCTGGGATAGGCACGTGGGATCTCTCGGAGAGAGAAAGAGATAATGGTTACTGTGGATGGGCAGACTAGATGGGCTATTTGGCCTTTATCTGCCATCATGTTTCTATGATATTGAATGAATTGTGGTATATCAATTCTGGTAATACCTTTCAAAGGTCAACAGAAAAGATTAAGATGGTCTGCTCCATGAACTAAACTGAGAACCTCAAAGTAGAAAAATTCTATATCTAGAGAATTCTATATAGAGTGAAAACTTCCGCAGGAGTCAACAGCAGTGCCCTCTAAGTTGCCCCACTGCTTTATTGGTATGTCCACTAGAGAATGACAGCCCCCGTAGGAACTCAATTTCCCCGTCATGTCCCGACGCGATTTATGATTTATGTCCCGACGTATGATTTTAAAGTGTTTGAGGCTTATGCAGATGAGAAGTAAGCTTGCAGGGATGGATCAGGAACAGGAAAAGAACTCGTGGGAACGGGGAAAATTTGTCCCCGTGTCATTCTCTAATGTCCAGGTGGCCAGTCCATTACTATTCTGGCCCCTCCTACATCCAAATGGTCTAGCTATGGACGTTTCTGAGATCAAAAACGGAGAATAAAGACAGACGTCCTAAGGTTGGATGTCTTGTTGGTCAAGACGTCCATGTAGATGATTTGAAAAACATTTTGGATGTCCAGGTTTCAAAAATGGACGTTTCTCCACCTCTGAGTTTGGACGCCTTGCGGGAAACCATCCAAGTCAGACTTAGACATCCTTTTTGAAAATGGCCTTCCATGCACACAACTCGGTAGGCGTATTCTATAAAGTGCTGAGCGTCAGTTCTAATGCATGAACCTGAAAAGGGATGTGGCCAGAGGAATAGCATGGGCGGATCATAGGCTTTTCTAAAATTTATGCACAGAAAAACACACCCAATCTGCAAGTCTTGAAATATATATGGAATGTTTTAAATAAATAAACAAGTTTTCTTTGGCCTAAAGGGATGTTCCTAGAAGTTATGCTGCACACTGGCACTTAGTGCAATTCTATAAGGTTACCTTTTATAGAATTGCGCTAAGCGCTGTTTTGGTCGGCACCAATTTTATGGGTGCCATATACAGAATGTGACTCTCGTTTCATACAAATCTTTCTCATGAATAGTTATTATAATAATAACAATAACAGTTTATATACCGCAGTACCGTTAAGTTCTATGTGGTTTACAAAAGATTAGTGAAGTACAAGTTGAGAGAACTTAAGGGATGGGAGAACAAGAGGTGGATAGGGCAAGAGAACCGTTATAGATGGGAAAGATGGTAGTCCTGAAAACTTAACCAGCCAGGGATGCCTCCATGAGAAATCTGAGAAGCTCTGGACAAGAGGAGTCCAGAAGGGACACATATTCAGGCCTTCCATAAAGGTCTTACAATCTACAGAGACTCCACTTTCCTCCATAACCACTATGGCGGCTAGAATTCAACATTATAATACACTGAACAGCAACCAGCAAGGTCAGTCGCCATAAAAGCGAGGGCTTGATGTGGTCACATTTAACTATAAAAATACTGAACCATTTTTTTGAATGTTTTTGGTCCTAAATTCAAATGTTTTCTTCCGTTCACTTCATGTATTTAATGTATTTCCATTAACAAGATTTTCTGATGTTTCCTAATTCCCTCAGCAGAGGTGACCTATCACCCCCACAAATTGTTGGTTTGGGATAAATAGATATCAAGTTTTATTTAAAGTCTAAGATTTTACTGTAGGAAAACTGTTTTCTTCACCTGAGAAGAGCTCACGATCCTCCTTTTATCTTTGCACCAGTCCATGCAGAGCACTTTGTTTCCGTGGCCCTTCAAGGTCCTCCTCGTCTTCATCACAAACTGTCCGAGTGCCTCGACACGCTCAGCTACCTGGTGAACTGCAGGCAGTGAAGAGAAGAGGAAATGTGAGTTCAGGTCTATGTTTCAACTCCTCTAACATACTGTAAACGTTTGATAAACTGGCCTTAAAGTTGTTTTTTTTTTACCTCAGGCAATAGAACGTGATGTGACCAGAGCCAGTCTAAGCAAAAGAGCCAGAATCTGGAAGGGGAGTGTGTAAGGAAGTCAGGGTGGCGGTATCCTGAGCTACTGGCTAATGGGCTCATCAAGGGCCGGCTGGGAGCTGTGCCTGGTGGGTCGGATGACCCGGGATAATGGGGCATGTGTGGGACATGCCACCCCTCGGACCCTTGCTTAGACGGCGGGGTCGGGGGCCTATTACATCTAATGGTAGCTCAAGGTCACAATGGTGATACCATTGTTATGGGTTATTGTTAATGCTTATTTATGGCTGTTAATTTATATATTGATTTATGTTAAAATGTTATCTGAATATGTTAATATTCAATAAACAGGGCTGCGGCCAGGTCTTACCAACAAAGTGTCTTGTCTCTTTGAGATAGGTAAAAGGTAGGTTGGAAAGGGGGTAATGTGTTATATAGAGGCGGGTCACTCCAGGTCCCGCTGTTAATGTTTCTGAGGTCTCTTTTTCTCCACCTACTTTTTGGATTGTGCAGATTCCTATGTGCAGTGGTCTTTTGATCATAGATGTCCGACACTACTATACTAATGTCACAAATTCCTCTCTGCCAGTTCATCCCAGTTCATTTCCTATGTGCAGTTTCCTATGTGCAGTGGTCTTTTGATCATAGATGTCCGACACTACTATACTAATGTCACAAATGCCTCTCTGCCAGTTCATCCCAGTTCATTTCCTATGTGCAGTTTCCTATGTGCAGTGGTCTTTTGATCATAGATGTCCGACACTACTATACTAATGTCACAAATGCCTCTCTGCCAGTTCATCCCAGTTCATTTCCTATGTGCAGTTTCCTATGTGCAGTGGTCTTTTGATCATAGATGTCCGACACTACTATACTAATGTCACAAATGCCTCTCTGCCAGTTCATCCCAGTTCATTTCCTATGTGCAGTTTCCTATGTGCAGTGGTCTTTTGATCATAGATGTCCGACACTACTATACTAATGTCACAAATGCCTCTCTGCCAGTTCATCCCAGTTCATTTCCTATGTGCAGTTTCCTATGTGCAGTGGTCTTTTGATCATAGATTTCCGACACTACTATACTAATGTCACAAATGCCTCTCTGCCAGTTCATCCCAGTTCATTTCCTATGTGCAGTTTCCTATGTGCAGTGGTCTTTTGATCATAGATGTCCGACACTACTATACTAATGTCACAAATGCCTCTCTGCCAGTTCATCCCAGAACTCTATAACTGCATTCCAGACTCTTACCTAGAGCATATCAGATCCACAATGTCTCTGTTTCATGAATTTCATGCAAGCGGAGTGCTATCATAAATATTGCAAGAGTTCATTAAACCCTCATTTCATCTTTCCATCTACAAAGTCAACTGGCTCTCAAGGATCAGCCCACTCCGTTTATCACATGAAAAGAAGCTCTACCCTGCTCTGTTAACTTCAAAACCAAGCAGCTACCTGCGCCATATTTCCAAGCTCTGATATGCTCCCGGTCCAGTTCTGGCCCCGGCCAGCTAAAGTTGCCAGAGCGGGCAGATGTGCAACAGCTGCTTCTGCCGCCTCCTTGTTTATAGATGCGCGAGCGCAGCGTCCCCCCCCCCCCCCCCCTCCCCTACTCACGCTCCACATCGTGCAGCTTGGCCCTCTCCTCCTCCAGCTTGCCCTTCAGGCTCTCCGCTTCGTTCTTCAGCGATGCCAGGGTCTCGTTCTCATGCAGCGCTTCGGTTGCCATCTTTGGAAGGGAGGGAAAAAAAAAAAAAAAAAAAAGAGAAAGAGCTAGTGAAGAAACCGGCAGCGAAACGAGCGGTCAGCCGGTGCCCCGCTCAGGGAGAGGAGAAAGATGCTGCTGCATCCGCCGCCCGCTTCAGGGCCGGACGGGCTACTGCAAGCTCCGCCTCTCCCCACTGACGTCACTGAAAAGGCGGGGGGCGCCCGGGCTCGTCCCGCGCTGACGCTAGCAGGTAAACGCGGCAAATAGGACGCGGAAACGTCATCGAGTGGACCAAAGGGAGCAAAGACACCCAGTTGTGTGGGCACACCCAGACAGACAGGTTTTCAGGATATCCACAAAGAAGGTGCGTGAGATACGCATATGCAGGTAGTGGTGCCTCACACAACGAACTTAATTGGTTCCAGGAGCAAGTTTGTTATGCGAAAAGTTCGTTATGTGAAACGCGTTTTCCCATAACAATACATGTAAAAAAAAATAATTCGTTCTGTAGCATAAAATATGCTAAGATGACATAAAAAAAGATAACTTTTTTGTTATTATTTTTATCTCTGTCTGTCTTTCTGTCCCTCTCACTGCCCCTGTGTCTTTCTTTCTTTCTTTCTGTCTCCCTCCCTCCCGCTGTCTGTCTGTCATTTTTCCCCATTTCCCTGTGCAGCAGCATAAGGGGTTAGGGAGTTTCTCAGGCTGGCAAACTGTCTTCTCCTCTCCCTCTCTAATGCTCCTCCTATGCTTTCCTTTTCTGTTCTCTTCCTCCTTCACCATCCCCTCCTCTTTGTCCAATCTCTCTCTCTCTGCTTCTCTCCTCCTCTCTGATTTTCTTCTTCTACCTTGCCTCTCCTCCACCCTCTGATGCTCGTCTCTCCTGATTCCCCCCTCTGGTGCTGGCCGACTCGTGGCTGGCACCCATTGGCTGCTGCGCGCGAGACCTGCCAGCGGCCGGATGCAATGGGAAGCAGTCATCTGTTGAAGGCTGTAGTCGGGAGTCAGCGCCGTTAAAGCTGGTGGTTCTGCTTAGAAAGAACCACGCGCCTGTTTGAAAACTGTCACGCCGCTGGAGCCGGGAGGCGACAGAGAGCAACCGTTGCCAATCCAGCGCGTCTCTCCCCGTCTCCTCCCTGTGCGTGCATGCTCGCTCTCAGGCCTCCCCTCCCCACCCCACCATCCTAACTCATACCTGAGGCCGTCCACCACCAACACCACTTCCGCAGCTCGCTCGCGCTTCGATACCCCGTCCCCTCTGACGCGGGCCGCCTCGCTGGAAACAGGAAGTGTTTGGGGGGGAGGGCTAGATGCTGGATAATCGGGGGAAACAAGTGAGAGAGGGCAGTTAAGCGCAGTGCCTGCGCGGAAGGATGCAGCTCGGGCGACTTCGTTGTGTGAAACGAAGTCCGTTGTACGAATCAAGACAAGAAGTTCGTTGTGCGCAGCGTTCGCTGTGCGAGGCGTTCGTTATGCGAGGCACCACTGTACTATCTTCCTCGATATGCAAATTTATCTGATACATATTCATTGGGAATATGTTGATAAAGTGACTAGCTGGGTGTGCCCAGAGGAATGGGTTGAGAAACATCAGAGAGAGAGAGATCACTGTGCTCTCACTCAGACCTCTGCGCATATTCAGTCAGTCAGGTATGTAAGATACCCACAATGAATATTCATGAAATAGATTTGCATACAATGGGGATAGTACATGCCGATTTATCTTATGTATATTGAGTGTGCAAGTACATTTTAATCTTGCATGATTTAATCAAGTACAGTATATTTTAATCTTGGGGGAGTGCCTTTCATCATTTTAAGATTATAATATAGTTTGATTTCATTTGTAGCCTAAGTGGTGTATTGAGAGTTTTCAATAAACATGTCTATTCATTGTGGATACCCTGAAAAACCTGATAGATTTGGTGTGCCCAGAGAGCTGGATTGAGAATCACTGATTTAGAGGTTCATTTGTTGGTATCCTGAAAATTTGATTGGCAGGGGTTGTCAAACCAGTTCCCAGGAGGCACTTAGACAGGCAGGTTTTCAGGATACCCGCAATGAATATGCATGAGATTAATTTGCATACAGTGGAGGTAGGACTTGCAAATCTATCTCATGCATATTCATTGCGGGTATCCTGAAAACCTGTCTGGCTAGGTGTGTCTTGAGGACTGACAGAGCTCCTGCCTTAGAGCAAAAAGTTCTCAGCCTAGTCCTCGGGACACATCTAGCCTATCCCAGACAACTGCAACAAGCTTTAACTATCCAACCAAAAAGAAAACACCTGTCAGTGGTTCAAAAACCTGGTTCTAGAGGCACCCCAGCCAGTCAGGTTTTCAGGTGCCCCACTACTCTATTGCAGTGGTTCCCAACCCTGTCCTGGAGGACCACCAGGCCAATTGGATTTTCAGGCTAGCCCTAATGAATATGCATGAGAGAGATTTGCATATAATAGATGTGGCAGGCATGCAAATCTGCTCCATGCATATTCATTAGGGCTAGCCTGAAAATCCGATTGGCCTGGTGGTCCTCCAGGACAGGGTTGGGAACCACTGCTCTATTGGGATGTCTGTGTGGCCAGTCCATTGTAATGTTGGCCCCTCCCACATCCAAATGGTATGGATTTGGACTTTTTGTGGTTGAAAATGGCAAACAAAGTTGGACATCTTAAGGATTGGGCATCCTGGCAACCAAGATGTCTAATTAGGTGATTTAAAAAAAATAAAAAAATTAGGATATTTAGCAGTTTTGCCTGTTTTGAAAATGGCTGTTTCTCCACCTCCAGCTTTTGACATCTTGCAGGAAACGTCCAAATTTAGACTTGGACGTGGTATCGAAAATGCCCCTCACTGTCTCTTACATGATTTTTGCATAGTACTATGTACATCCAGGAGCACTATAGAAATGATAAGTTGTAGTAGTAGTAATAGTACTGAAATATTATAAGAGGGAACAACTTCATGAAGAAAATGCAGGAGAAAAGAGCTACAAATAATTCACATTCCTTTGGTACATTTTCAGGCTGACTTTTTTTTTTTTTCTAGCATTGTTACGTACCAGCTCAACACATATGGAACACACGTCGATGGGCTCAGTTTTGAGGTAAATTGTTCTCAAGGGTCTTTCTCTGCTACATTTACAACAAGGACCAAATTGAACTCCTGAAAATGTCTGGTCACACATCTTTCGTGTAGGATGATGCTGGCAGAGAAAGAGAGAATGAATGAATTGGATTTGAAATCTTTCCTCTATTCACATGATAGCTAATGGACATTAGACAGCTGTACATGGGATAAGCTAAACTAATCTCTAAAGCCTGAGGACCAGTTAATACATTTAGAACAGTCTCAGAGCTCTGGAAGTGCCTTATTGTAAGGACAGCTCATACAGTACATTTATTTACTTATTATTAATAAAGCAAGGCTTTATAGTTGATTTTTCAGAATGCACTCATTTGGTGTATTTTTTTTAAAATAGATGTTAATTTTAAATATGGCAGCTCTAAGAGGCAAGCGCTAAATGCTCATATTTGCGCATCGGAGCATTTAGCGCTCTGGGTCGTGGTGGGAACCTCTACTGTAGCTTAGTAAAGGTGTGTGTGTGTGTGGGGGGGATAATCAGCAAAATTCCTGGCAGTGGTCAAATACACAGAGATGACACACTACTACACTTTTTCTCAACTTGCAGGTCAGCACTAGGGTAGCTTAATTTTTGCACAGAATTTTTGGTACGTCTCTGCATTTTGTAGCATAGTGACTTTGGTACATGTATAGATGCTGCGTTTTTTTTTTTCCTTTTTGTATGTTTATTTCTTGAAATGAATAAATAGAACGCCATAAATTAAACAGGACAGACCTATTTCCTTATAGTTTATGTTATGATGTTTTATTGTAAATTACCTGAATCAGTGATGGCTTGGTGGTTTATGAAATTTTTAATGGAAACTGAATTGATTTAGGTTCTAGGCCCCTGCCTCTTCCCATCTGTCTGTGAACATAAGAGTAGGTCCATATTTTGTGTCCTAGGTTTATTGTATATATATATATATATATATATATATATATATATATATATATATATATATATATATATATATATATATATATATATTACATTACATTAGTGATTTATATTCCGCCTTTACCTTGCGGTTCAAGGCGGATTATATAAGAATTGTTGTGAAAATAAGAGGTACATATTGTTAAGATATTAAGAAGTACTTAAGGAATAGGTTGAACATTTTCTAATTTGCTAAGGAGTAGTTGGAATTGCAGGAGGGGTTCAGAACATGTTTGGTTGTGTTATATTGGTTTTATGTATTTTTTGAAGAGTAGGGTTTTTGTTTCTTTTTTGAAGGTTTTGGAGTCTGTGGTCGAAGTCACCTACCTATCAACTTTCCATCTCTCCTCTCAGCCTCTTACCCCCTCTCTAGCCCTCCTATTTCCTGTTTCACTCCTTCCATAGCCTATTATTCACTTTTGGTTTTCACCCACTATCCATTATCACTGTTCCATCCTCTGACTCAGTCCCATCCCAGTTCTCACCTACTTTCTCCTGTTTCTTACTGCATCCAATCTCCAACTATTCTTTTAACCACTTCCCCAACTCTGTTTCCATTCTCCATCTCCTTGCCAGCCTCCCCAAGGCCTCTCTTTCATGGTTCTACCATGTCTTGCACCTCCCCCAATTAGTCCAACATACCCCCCTTTCTCTCCTTCCGCCATAAAAGATGTTGTTAAGATAAAATATATCTTGTAAACAATTGTATTAAGTTATCATTATGCATCTTTGTACATTGTGTGTCCTTAAGGACAGAGGAAACTTCAGGAACTAGTAAGTTCTGAGTCTTACAGAGAAATGATGCAGCCACAGTGAATGCACTGATCACTTGACATAGCTCAGAGAGGAGAGAGACAGACACACTACACCGAACACTAGATACAGTAACGACTTGGATGGAAGACCACAAACTGAAACTTAACCCAGACAAAACTAAATTCCTCCTCCTCGAAAATAACAAAGTCCCAATCATAACCAATTTAGAAATCAACTCAATCAATTACCCCATTCAAACCACCCTAAAACTACTAGGTATGACAATTGACAGATGCAACCACAAATAAATAAAACAATACAGAAATCTTTTGCAGTTATGAGAAACCTTAGACAAGTCCGAAAATTCTTCAAAAGAACACAATTCCAGCTCATAGTACAATCCCTAATGCTAGGCCTACTGGACTACTGCAACATCCTCTACCTCCCCTGCCCTGCAACAATGATTAAACAATTACAAACAATTCAAAATACAGCTCTGAGACTCGTCTACTCATTGAGGAAACACGACCACATTATAGAGGCATACATCAACTCACACTAACTTCCAACCCAGGAAAGAATACTATTTAAAACTATAAACGGAAACAGCCCAACCTACCTGAACAACCGCCTCATCCAAACTACCTCAACCAGACATAGAAAAACACACACTTTCCAATCAAAGAAGTAAAATGGAAAAAACTATACGACGGCCTACTAGCCATTCAAGCAGCAAAATTAGATAACCAAATCGCCAATCTACTGATAACAACCCCAGACTACAAGATGTTCAGAAAGGAAATAAAAACTATACTCTTCAAGAAATCCCTAAAAAAGGCTTAATACCACGAGTACCTTCCTTCTTCCTATCTTCTCCCTAACCCACTGATACTACCTGACCCACTCTTGGAAATGACATGTGATCCTCCATCTATAACTCTCTTTGTAATCCGCCTTGAACCGCAAAGTAATGGTGGAATAGAAATCTCTAATGTAATGTAATAAGATGTTGTTAAGATAAAATATATCTTGTAAACAATTGTATTAAGTTATCATTATGCATCTTTGTACATTGTGTGTCCTTAAGGACAGAGGCAACTTCAGGAACTAGTAAGTTCTGAGTCTTACAGAGAAATGATGCAGCCACAGTGAATGCACTGATACACTTGACATAGCTCAGAGAGGGGAGAGATTTTAGTTATATAACAAATAGTGCATACTTTTAGAAAATAACTCTCAGGCCATTAAAATTTGCTGCAGAGCCCATTGCACACTACAGTCTTTGCAACAAATAAATATAGTTTTAGCATACATTAACTGTTAGTAAATGACCCCCAAAGAGATACATTTATTCATTAACACACTATTGCAGCCTTTAGTAAGTAAAATGTCAGTTTTATTACAAGTAAGTTTGAAGAATATTCTGGATAGTTGTATAATACAAGTGTGATGCAAGTATTACCATATCAAGAAGCCATTTACAAAAGGTTTTCTTCCATTTTATATATGTGCAGAAAATATTTAGTAAGAAGGGTGTGATTCTGTAAAGAAACAACTTATAAATCTTGCTTTCAGATATATGATATTCAAAACATTAGTTTGCTTTAACAATTCAGAAATGTTTTTAGAACTATGATGACAGTTTTATCACATTTAACGTTCTTTGCAGACAAAGAAAGTGAACTGCAATCTCAAACATATCACCTTACAAAATCTTCATGCTATGTTGGTTTGGGAATACACCTTGGAAAGAGACATTCTAACTTCCTTTTTAAAATTACATACCCAGCACAGCACGATCACTTGAAGTTGATTCAGTGGATGTGGAGCAAATGTAGGAAGCCAACCGCAAGCCAAAAGCTTAATAATCTACTTAGGAAGGTATTAAAAGGTCAGGTCCTTCTGTATACAGATACAACACAATCAGGAGTAGCAGACATTTCCAAAATGTATCTTTCTTCTCAGTATTGGGTGCGCAGCAGGCTTTTGGATTTCTCGTGACAAGCTAAGCATAAAATCGAGTCAGTTCTGGTTTTTAAATACCTGTACTAACATGTTCTGTGTTAAAAAAAAGTGTATTTTTACTAATGAATACTAAGGGCTCCTTTTACAAAGGTACATTAGGGCCTTAACACGTGGAATAGCGTGCGCTAAAATGCTTTGCGTGCTAGCCGCTACTGCCTCGCTTAAAACGCTAGCGCACCTTTGTAAAAGGAGCCCTTAGTATTCATTAGTAAAAGTGTACTTTTTTTTAAAACACAGAACATGTTAGTACAGGCATTTAAAAACTGGGGGCTAGATGTACTAAATGCTCCAATCGAGTACCAATGGTCACTAAACCACTTTGACTGGTTTAGCGACCGATGGAATTCGCTGACCCAGTTCTCAAAATGGCTCATCGCATGGATTTCCATGCGGTTGTACATTCTCCAATTCTGGAATGCAAATTACTTTATTGCTATGAAAATGAGGTCATTAATATTAAAATCAGCCATCCGATCAATGGCCTAACACTGCATGCCATAATCAGATCAGTAATACAGACCCGAAAAAACCCGACAGGTCTATTGTGTTACCGACAGGTCTGACATGTTTTATTCATTTTCTTTCTATGGGCATAGATGTGTGTGTGTGTGTGTAACACACTTGTCAAGGGCACGCTTCTCCTGATGTAGGACTGATTACTTATTAGCCATTCTTTAATGTGATGAAAGCAGAGATTGGGCCGTACAGGGTCTCTGACCATGCGTTTGGCTGCAGATGACTTAGGGGTATCCAAGGGTAAAAGGGTACACATGGAAATTTCCATGGGAACTCTTTGGGGATCAAAAGCAAAAACAGCTTTCACAACAATCAGTTTAAATTGTGGACTACAGTACAAATAGGAGGAAAAGCCTCAGAGCGGCATCTACCTGAGGATAATCAAGGAATTGAAATGTAATGTAATTTGTAATGTAATTTATTTCTTATATACCGCTACATCCGTTAGGTTCTAAGCGGTTTACAGAAAATATACATTAAGATTAGAAATAGGAAAGGTACTTGAAAAATTCCCTTACTGTCCCGAAGGCTCACAATCTAACTAAAGTACCTGGAGGGTAATAGAGAAGTGAAAAGTAGAGTTAGAGGAAAAATAAAAATAAAATAAACATTTTAACAAGAAAGGGGTTTTTGCTGAACTGCTCCAACTAATAGCCAATCTGTTTCTCAAATCAGGAAAGATTCTGGAAGACTGGAAATTGGTGAATGTTATGCTGATCTTCAAGAAAGGTTCGAGGTGAGATCCGGGAAACTACAGACCAGGGAGTCTGACTTCGGTACCGGGAAAGATGGTGGAGGCGCTGATAAAGGACCGCATCATTAATCACCTTGATGGATACAAACTGATGAGGACCAGCCAGCACAGCTTCAGCAAAGGAAGATCTTGCTTGACAAACTTATTGCACTTCTTCGAAGGAGTAAATGAGCAGATAGACAAAGGTACCCAGTCGACATCATATATCTAGATTTTCAGAAGGCGTTCGACAAGGTTCCGCATGAATGCTTACTTCGGCAAATTGCGAGCCACGGAATCAAGGGTGATATACTCACGTGGGGGAGGGCTGGTGTTGGAAAGGGGTGAGAGGGGGGTGATTGGGGAAGTTATTGTTTATTATATAAAATATTTGAAGAAATGTTAGAATTTTATAGAATACATGGATTAGAATTTTAACATTTGTAAAATCATTTGTAAAGAATATCTTTCTATATAATATGTATGTATTTTTGCTCTATTCTTTCAATAAAATGTTTGAACATAAAAACTGGTTGGGGGTGAATGGACAATATTCGGACTGGAAAATCATCACAAGTGGAGTGCCGCAGGGTTTGGTGCTCGGGCCTGTGCTCTTCAACATATTTATAAATGACCTAGAACTTGGCACGACGAGTGAAGTGATTAAATTCACGGATGATACAAAATTATTCAGAGTAGTGAAGACACAGAAGGATTGCGAAGACATACAGAGACATAAATACGCTCGAGGAATGGCTTGCAAAATGGCAAATGAGATTCAACGTGGATAAGTGCAAGGTGATGCATGTTGGTAACAAAAATTGTATGCATGAATACAGGATGTCCGAAGCAATGCTTGTAGAGAGCCCCCAGGAAAGAGACTTGGGAGTACTTGTAGACAAGTCAATGAAACTGTCTGCGCAATGTGCGGCGACAGCAAAAAGGGCTAACAGAATGCAAGGAATGATTAAGAAGGGGATCATGAACAGATCTGAAAAGGTTATCATGCCTTTATACCAGGCCATGGTACACCCTCACCTGGAATACTGCATCCAACACGAAAAAGGACATAGTACTACTCGGAAGGGTCCAGAGAAGAGTGACAAAAATGGTTAAGGGACTGGGGAAGTTGCCTACAATAAGGGGCTAGAGAAACTGGGCCTCTTCTCCCTTGAGAAGAGTAGACTGAGAGGGGACATGATTGAAACATTCAAGATATTGAAAGGAATTGACTTAGTAGAGAAAGAGAGACTGTTCACCCTGTCCAAGGTGAAGAGAACGAGAGGGCACTTGCTGAATTTAGAAGGGAAAAGATTCCGTACAAACGTAAGGACATTTTTCTTCACCCAGAGAGTGGTAGAAATCTGGAATGCTCTTCCAGAGGCTGTTATAGGGGAAAACACCTTTCAGGGATTCAAGACAAGGTTGGATAAGTTCCTACTGGAACAGAACATACGCAAGTCTAGACTCTAATAGGGCACTGGTCTTTGACCTAAGGGCCGCTGCGTGAGCTGACTGCTGGGCAGCGGCAATTCTTATAACCTCACTCTCTTAACTTTATTTTTTAATAATAATAATAGTTTATTTTTATATACCGCCATACCCAGGAGTTCTAGGCGGTTCACATCAATCAATCATTATACATACAGTACAAATAGATACTTAAAATTGAAATCTAAAATTTCGGCAAAGTTAAAAGCTTACAGTGGGAAGATACAAACAATTAAAAAAAAAAATTATAAGCAAGTAATAAGATACATTAGGTTGCCAGTCTATTGAATAATTGAGTTTTTATCTGTTTTCTAAAATCAAGATAAGAGGAAGCTTCTAACGCAATTTTGGCAAGTCATGTATTCAGTGTGGCTGCCTGAAAAGAAAAGATTCTGTCGAGGAACCTTTTGTGATGACAGGATTTTATTGAGGGATATGCAAACAAGTGTACTCTTCGAGAGCTCTTATTAATGTAACTCAGGGTAAAATGAGGGGTAAGATAGCCTGGTAGCATGCCAAATACTGCTTTGTAGCAGATACATGAGAACTTAAATAAGACTCTGGATTCCAATGGCAGCCAATGAAGCTTTGATAGAATGGAGTAATATGCTCCCATTTTTTTTTAAACCAAAAATAAGACGAATAGCCGTACTCTGAACTACTCTCAACTTTTTGAGAATTTTCTTAAAAGCACCCAAATATATGATGTTACAGTAGTCCAGAATACTTAAAATGGAAGATTGAGTTAACAAGCGAAAAGAGCATTCATCAAAGTACTTCTTGATGGTGTGGAGCTTCCAAAGCACTGACATGCTTTTTTAAAATATTACATCGGAATGTTTTTCCAATGTGAAGTGTTTATCCAGAGTTACTCCCAATATTTTTAAAGGTTGTTCAATAATGTAATCTATCCCATTTACATGTATCATTGTTTCTTTGATTTTATCATTGGGAGTTGCTAAAAAAAATGTGTTTTTTTCTGAATTTAATTTGAGTTTGAAGGCAGCCATCCAGAGTTCAATCTGATTTTAAATAGTTAATAATGAATTTGTAAACTCAGATGAGAGACAGGTTAGCGGGATGACTATAGTGATGTCATCCGCATAAATATAGAATTTAAGCTTTAAGCTCTGTAAAAAATTTCCCAAAGAAACAAGATAGATGTTAAATAGGGTGGGAGACAAAGGGGAACCCTGAAGAACTCCGCAGGAATTAACCCAGTGGTAGGACAGAATATCGTCCTTCAACACCTGATAAGATCTTTTGGCCAGAAACCCACGAAACCAGTTCAGGAATTTTCCCGAAAATCCAATGGATTCCAAGCAATCCAGAAGAATGTTATGATCGACCAAATCGAATGCACTACTTAGATCAAGTTGCGAAATCATAGCGCTTGAACCTTAACTAAATAGTGAGTGCAGGTAGTCAAACAGAGAAGATATGACTGTTTCAGTGCTGTAACCTGATCGAAAACCTGATTGGTTATCATGCAAGATGTTATACTTCTCCAGGTAGTTCAACATTTACCACCCCCTCCAATAATTTAGTGGCCAAGGGGATATTAGCAATAGGTCTGAAATTGGATGCAATATTAGATGGTTCTTTAGTACTTTTTCTAATTGATGTGATCACAATTTGACCTTGTTCCACTGGAAATTTTCCTAAGGATAATAAAGAATTAACCCAAATCAGGGTTTTAAAGCCTTAAAATTAACCAGGGCTGTTTTCATGACATTCGGAGGGCAGGTGTCCAGTCTACAGTAGGATTTGGCATACTTATCGTATAATTTACTAAAGGTTTGCCATTCAATAGCTGTAAATTTGTTCCAACTCAAATGAGGGGAATTTCAGGTAAATAATCAAGCCCACAGTGAACAGCCAATCTTATATTGGGAAACAGCAAAAGCTGTGCTTCGGAGTTGGGGGAGTGGAAAGAGGATATTGCCTATATGACATGCAAAAGGAAAATGTGGAACAAAGAAATGCTTTGTTTAGAGTGGCTACACCATACTGCCCAAGTGTGATATGGTGCTAATCCACCTGAGTCTCAAAAATTAGCATTATTGGCATCTCAAGCAGCTTTAAATGAGCTCATACACCAAAAGACCATTAAGTCCCAAACTTATTATGAATAATTATTCAAATATGGTAATAAAAGTGGGAAACTGTTGACCCACTTAATCAAATGTTAAGAGTGCTCAAGAAAACATTTAAAATTACAGAATAAAGGGGGACAGATGGTATGGCATGTATGTACTGATTGGGGTATTATTTTAAATAATTTATTTGAGCATTTCTATGCCGGATCGGATGAGACTCAGATGGATAGTAACATGTACTTGGCTAACTTAACTCCTCTTACCATTTCACTGTGTCGATGGGTATCTTTGAATGCCCACAATCTATGTAGGAGAATGAGTAAGTTCATAACTCACCAATATCTCTCAGTATCTTACTCACATCAAAAATATAGGAATCTCTTGTCTTGCACCCTCAACTGCTGTCAGTCAACAATCCCTAAGAGAAAAAGACCTCAGTTGGGCATCATAGACAAAAAAACTCCCAACTACAGAGGAAGTGACATCACTCAAAGAATGGCTTAATAGCAAATGTGCTAGAAATACTTCCCATGAGTGGCATTGCTCACAGTTGTAGTTGCATCGGTGGTCTAAGTGTATGGCGAGTTACCGGAGGTTGGAGAAGTTTCGTTTTATTGAAACCGCGAGTGGTAAACGGACCATGAGATCGCCGGCTTCACCCACAGTGAAATCTAAGATGGTGCAGAAACCCGAGCTGAACCTTGGCCCTGCCTTCGGAAAGTGACTCAACATTGAAGTGCACACTGGAAACATGGTTCCAGGATTTGAAGGCGGAAATGAAGGGTGTCCGGGAGGATGTTAAAAATGTGATGGCGGAGCTTCGGGCTGAAGTTGGGGAATTAGGAGGCCAGGTCAAGGCCTCCGAACTGTATGTATCTCAACTGCAGTGGGAATCCCTTTGTTAATATTTAAAAATGGAACGTTTCATGGCCATTCAGCAGGGACGTTACAGGAATTTTATGGATGTTTGGGAGCCATTGGCTAAATTTTGTAAGGGATGATAACTGATTTTATTTCATTGACCTGTAAACAAACACATCCAGGGTGGAAGGGAGGGAGGGGGAAGGGAGTTGTACTGGAATTTGATTAAGAGAATTTATGGATAGTTTCTTGAAGGGTTTTATTGTTTGAATATTAGGTGGGAGGGTGGGGGTAAATATAATTGTACATTAATGTATGAAAAGTTTATTGTGCTTTTCTTGTAATATTATATGTATATGAATTACTTGTTGCACAATTGTAGTTTGAAAATTCAATAAAGATATTAAAAAGGAGGGGGAGTTATGATTTATAAATATATAGAAATGGAAATCCTAATTATAATGCTTGATGTTTGCATGGTTTGCAGAAATTTTTCTGGTGTTTGCAGTGTTTCCCTCTGTGCTGATAACTATGACCTTTACTGACTAAACATTCTCCCTGTGCAGAAAAAGAATAAACAAGCCATCCTCACTTCCCAGGCAACTAATTACACCTCTCTTGGCTCTGGAACTAGGCAACTTCACAGCATTAATGAAGTGTGACTGGTGCCTTTTGTATCCATCTGCTATTGTATTTGAACCACAAAATATTGTTTTATTAATAGTAGTAGTAATTTTGATATTAGTTTTCTTTTTTGTTAAAAAAAAATTGCTCTGTGTGCATACATACTGCTTCTACAGATACAACATGAACACAATGGGTGATTGTAGTAATATTTGTGCCAGTTTGTGTATATAGGGGGTAATTTTAACAGGTCACCTAGGTTGGGCGTCAAAGAAGTGGAGGAGTAGCCTAGTGGTTAGAATACCAGGGTGACAACAAAGGAAGCTTGGTTCGAATCTTGTTGTGGTCCTGCTGAGATCTTGGGCAAGTCACTTTTGGAGCCTTTTACTAAAGCTTAGCTTGCATAATGGACATTAGTGTGCACTAACGGCGCTGGTTTTAAAGTGACTTGCCCAAAGTTACAAGGAACAGTAGTACGATTTGAACCCTGGCTCCCAGCCCACTGCTCTAACCAATGAAAATGGTAGAGAAAGCACAAAGCAACTATCCCATGCCCCAGGCATCCAACAAGCTGTGACTAGTTTGGGCCATCTATCATAATAAAACCCTTAGCACGCATGCGCACTTGAAACTCCGTAATCTCTGTGGCCATGATCCTTAGCTCTGTGGCCCCGCCTGTGCAGTAGAAGGAGCCTGTGATGTTTTGTGTGCGGCGGTTTTCTGGCTCCTACTGCGCATGTGGAGGCATGGAGTTTGAAGTTACCATGGCGGCGACTCCCCCCTCCTGCCCTCACTCCGTCTAACACTAAAAGTATCCACCGATGAGGAGGACAGTGCACTGAACCAAGGAGCCAAGAGAAAAGAAGCTACGGGGAACCAGCTCGTGCTCCTCATCGTGTATGACATGGTGAGGAAAGCCACTAAAACTTTAGGGTCCCTGCAGGCAACAGTGCTGCTTACCGGTATCAGGGCATTCAAGTAGCACCAGAGTGACCGAGTGGCATAATAAAGTGTTTTTGTAATTTGAGATGGGGGAGAAGGGCAGTATGATAGGTTATTAAGGGGAGAGAGACAGAAATAAAGAAAGGCACACACAGAAAGACAGGGGGCCAGGGAGAGAGACAGAAAGACAGACAGCGGCTAAGGAGAGAGACAGAAAGAAAGAAAAACACAGACAGCGGCCAAGGAGAGAGAGACAGACACACAGACAGCGGCCAAGGAGAGAGACAGAAAGACAGACAGACACACAGACAGCGGCCAAGGAGAGAGACAGAAAGAAAGAAAGACAGACAGGGGGCCAGGGAGAGAGACAGACAGACAGAAAGAAAGAAATGCCTAAGTCTACACATCTATTCTAGCACCCGTTAATGTAACGGGCTTAAACACTAGTAATAATAAGCAAACCTATGTTTTCTTGGTGCCTTGGTGTGAGTGAAGTAAAACGGAGGATGGATTGAGACATCCGGGTTTTACTTCCATTGAAAGCACTGGAAGTAAAACCCGGATGTCTTAATCTGTCCTCCTTTCTCTGGAGCCAGATGGTAACCTTTAGTTACAGTTAGACCTGCTGTCTATTGGTTTTGTAAAGTGATGACCTGTTTCTTTCATTGCTAAAATGTCGTTCGGTAATAAAAACATTTACATCAAAGAATTTTGTCCAAGTGGTTTATGGAAGAGGTAAGGGGAGGGGTTGAGTTGGGCAGGGCACCTTGTGCCAAGTCATTTTTATGGACTGAAAATTCTTTTAATAGTACCACAAGGTGGCTGGTGCCTGAGAAAAAAAAAATTAGTATCTAATTGGCTATGGTTGAACAGACCACAGATAAGAAGTGCCTAGTTCAAAGTCTGCTATGATAATAGTTACCACATTAAGTATGCACTATTTCACGTGCTAACTGCACAGCACAGTAGTAAAAAGGGACCCTTTCTTACTACTGTTTATACTGTTTTCATAGTAATATTGCTTGTCTAGAATTTTAATTGAATGCCTGTATTGATTTCAGATATCTAGAGCAGTGGTTCCCAACCCTGTCCTGGAGAACCACCAGACCAGTCGGGTTTTCAGGATAGCCCTAATGAATATGCATGGGGCAGATTTGCATGACAGGCACTTACATTATATGCTGATCTCTCTCATACATATTCATTAGGTCTATCCTGAAAACCCAACTGACCTGGTGGTCCTCCAGGACAGGGTTGAGAACCACTGATCTAGACAAGCAATATCACTATGGGTGTAATAACAATAAAAAAATTTACCATATTGTCACTAATGCAACACATATGCTGTCATTTACAAGGGGGTGCTGAAAAGATGCCAACAAAAAGTGTGGAACTCCAAGCCGTCATGAAGTTCCTATTCCTGCAGAAGAAACCTCCAAAGGAAATCCGTGAAAGTACGTATGAAGCAAACATTGAGTGCTAAATGCCCATCCTACTCCACAGTGTGCAAACTTTCAGCGTGAAGATTTCGAGATCAAAGATGCAACAAGGTCAACTCCTGAAATTGTTGACCATTTCCATTACCTGATTTTGGCACATCAGTGTACATTGGCTAAAACAATTGCTGAGATACTACAGATATCCAGGGATGGATAATCCATGAACAGTTGGGATGCAGAAGCAGTCAGTCAAGTGGGTGCCCAAATGTTTGAATGCTGACGAGAAACAATGGCGAGTGGACACTTCCAAGTTGATTTTGCAGCATATTTAGCATTTGGAACGATTAGTTACTGTGGATGAAACATGATTACACCACTATGATGCAGAGACAAAACAATAGTCCATGCAATGGCAGCCCTCAGGTTCACCAAGGAAATTCAAGACTCAAAAGCCAGCAGGAAAGGTCATAATCACAGTGTATTGGGATCAGGAAGGTGTTGTAATGACTATCTTCCGAGAGGCCAAACTGTCAATGCAGAATACTAGTGTAACTTGCTATGCCAATTAGAGGTATTGAAAGAATAAAAGAGCGGGAAGGTGTGGAAAGGAGTTATCTTTTGCAAGACAATGCACCTGCTCATAAGAGACAACACGATGGAGGTTTTGGCGCAGCTGGGGCTTCAGTGCATAGACCAGGAGTGTCCAATGTCGGTCCTCGAGGGCCGCAATCCAGTCGGGTTTTCAGGATTTCCCCAATGAATATGCATGAGATCTATTTGCATGCACTGCTTTCATTGTATGCTAATAGATCTCATACATATTCATTGGGGAAATCCTGAAAACCCAACTGGATTGCGGCCCTCGAGGACCGACATTGGACACCCCTGGCATAGACCATCCACCCTACTCACCAGACCTAGTGCCATCTATTATTTCTTTCCAAATCTTAAAAAGAGTGTGAAAGGATGACAGTTTGAATGATTCGGAGGTGATTGCAGCAGCAAAGCAGTATTTCAATGACCAGACATCAGAGTATTTTTTGGAAGGGTTATAGAAACTTGGGACACGATGCGCCATGTGCGTTGAACTTAGGGGTGAATATGTGGAATAACTTGTAAATTTCTTTTCTTGGTTGGGCTGAGAATTTTTCAGTACCTCATGGTAAAATATTTTTCTGTGTGGTAACAGTATAGGAACAAGAGGGGAGCACTCACAGGCCTCACACTTAATCGCAAAAATTTCTCACACTTTCTATTAAAAGGACCTCAGTATATAATGGCAGATAAAGACTGCAACAATAATTAGAGTTACCATATGGCTCCAGAAAAAGGATGGATTGAGACATCCAGATTTTACTTTCCCTGAGAATAATGGAAGTAAAATCCAGATGTCTCTTCCCAGCAACATCTATTTTAAGGGATGGGCTGGGGTCATCTTTTTGGGCTTTCTATGTGTGTGTGTGTGTGTGGGGGGGTGTCTGCTCGGGCTTTCTACAGGCACAGCACCCTTCCTCCTCTCTGCCCCCACCCTGCTCCTCTCTTTGCCACGCGTGCATGCCCCTTGCTTTCCCCGTACCTTTTTGCTGCCTGCATTGGCGCTCTCTCTGATGTAACATCTGGGATCCATGCCTAGGAAGTGGAATCAAAGGGTGAGTGGACACCGACGTGGGCATGCTACTCACGCCAAAGTTAAAAAGGTACAGGGAAGAGGGTGTGTGCGCAGCAGGGGGGGCAGGGAATAGGTCTGGGGAAAGGCACCACGCCCCCTTACTACACCAGATTTTAAGTGTTATTCTATGTACAGTAGGTTACCCTCCCCCATGCCTTCTATTCAGGGGTATAATTGCTGCTGCACTCAGGCCACCCCCATGCTTCTCTTCAGCTGCACTGCTGCCCTGTGCATGTCACCCCCCTTGCTTAATTCCCAGGATCCTTTGTGACTTTCCTTCCTCTTCTGAGTCCATTCCAGGCATCCACAAACCCACTACCCTCTCCATAAGAAATACTGTCTGCTATTGTTCCTGAATCTACCTTCTTGTGCTTCATAACCAGTCTCAACACACCCAAAATCTCACTAGAATTCTCATTTTCAGGATATTCACCCTGACCTTATATATTGAAATTTCATAGTCAGTCTAATTACATGCATTAACCTGGTACTGACTTTGAAGGATAAGAATGGATAACATCTAGGTCCAGGCTGCTTCTTGCACTTGCCCTCTGCTTAGATATGTAGGACACAAGATGCAGCTTTGCTTTGAAGCAGAAGTTCAGATACCACACCCCCACCCCTAAAGGGGCAGATGAATGTTTTTCTCACCAAACCCTTTCAATTTGCTATTTCTGAAACTTATTTTCTAGGCGGATTTCTATGGTGGTTCTCTGCAATGCGTCTAAATCTCAAGGAGGTGTGTTAGAGACATGCTGTGGGTGGGCCTAGGGTAGAGTTACCAGATTTTCCCAAAGGAAAATCTGGACCCATGGCCACACCCACAGGCCCATCCAGTTTTGCCCCATTCTGCCTGCGTCACATCTCGTTCCACCCCCCAGCCCCAACCTAAAATTCACGCATGCAGGGATGGGAAGTGATGACATCACTGCATTGCGTCCATGCATGCGCGGATGCCTCCTCCTGATGCGATTTTGACAGGAAGCTTTGCCAAACGGACCAGATGACCACTGGAGGGATATAAGTATGACTCCCTCCCCAAAAGATGTAAATGAAACAGTACATACCTGCCTGTATGACAGCTTTAGATGTTCTGGGCAGTCCTAGTAGAGCAGTAAGCAGGTCACTGGAGTGGAATAGTGGTCAATGCAGTAGACCCAGGTCCATATCCCACTCTACTACACTTGTGGTAGAGGGTGTGAGCCCATTAAAACTCACCGAAAACCTACTGGACCCAGCTCTACATCAGAATAGCCCTTATGCCTGCAGGTGTCACCTATATGATGGTCCAGTGGGGTCTAGAGGGCTCATGCCCTTTATGAGAAGTTCACTGCAGTGTCTCCCGAGCTGCTCTGTTGGGATGTTTATGTGGCCAGTCTACTACAAAAACTGCCCCTCCCACATTCCAATGGCTTGTTTTGTGTGGTTTTCTTTTGGATGTTTTTTTTTTTTTCAAAAAATGGCTCATAAAGATGGCCATTTTAAATAAATAATTTTGCAGTTTTGAAAATGGGCATTTTTGATTCAGGATTTTTGTACTTCTTCCACAAAATGTCCAAACTTGGGCTTGGATATCAAAGCAAAAATGGTCCTCTATGAGTATACATCCAAAATGTATCTGTCTGTCTTTAAGAGTTAGGGTGTTCCAGAAACAGGGCCTACATCTATCCATGGAGTGGCAATACCCAGCTGCAGTACAGATAAATTTATCCATATAAGCAGATCACACATATAGTCATTCTAAGTTTATATGGATATCTGTAACAGAGTGTATACTCTCCCAAGAACCTGGAAAGAGAAGCGGTATAAGAAAATCAGTTGGGTTAGAAGAGGGAAATGGCCATTTTAGGAGCCCTCTGCTGGGTAAAAGTGACCTAGGGGTCTCTGAGAAAATGTTGAGGTTCCGAGCAATTGATAGGATCTTCAAGTTCCTCGCCTCATTCATTCAATTTTCTATACCATCCTCCCAGGGGAGCTCAGAAAGGTTTACATGAATTTATTCAGGTACTTGAGCATTTTTCCCTGTCTGTCCCAGCGGGCTCACAATTTATCTACTGTACCTGAGGCAATGTGGGGATTAAGTGACTTGCCCAGTGACACAAGGAGCAGTGTAGGTTTGAACCCACAACCTCAGGGTGCTGAGGATATAGCTTTAACTATTGTGCCACTCTTCCCTCCTCTTAACTAAGGGATCAAGACCCCTATCCTATAAACCCAGTTAGTTAGGAGAGCTACCCTGACTCACAGGCATCCTTTGGTGGGAGGAATGCAAGCATAAGCCTAACCACAAGTAAGCTTGAAGGACCAGAAACTATCCCTAAATGGCCAGAACATGGCCAAGGGCTACCTGAGTGGCCAGAGTGTAGCTAAGGGCAACCAAAGTGATCAGAGGTGACCTGAAGTGAGAATTGGCCTATCCACAATAACTAATTCAGTTCAATTAAGATGTAAGATACAATGACTTTTTCAAGGTCCAAAGAGTTAGACTAAAAGTTAATTTGTGCAGATGGCTTGTACTACCTTAGATATAGTTCACCAGGAAATAGTGAATGAGACCAGTTACAGGCTAAATCTGAAAAAGATAAATAAAAAGCTAGTTCCAACCAAGGGAAATGAGCAACGTGGCTGCCAGTGAGAAAAATCAGAGAAAGTGCATCAGTTATAAATGCTCATCAACTGCTTCAATTATAAATATGTCCAGTTGATGAGCATGATATATGTGGAACCTGGACATTACTTGCTATTGGACGATCAACTGGACATATATAAAAATGAAGCAATTGATGAGCATTTAAAAGTGAGAACTTTAGAGTCCAAGTATGTTTTATGCTGGCTGCTGTTATTAATTGCTACGATATCCAGATGATGGGTGACTATTTCATGAAATTTTTAAAGGGATTATTTTATTGATTGTTAGAATTGCAGAGGCTCGGTGTATGTAAAAGTATATGTAGGTTGTGTGATATATTTGATAAAATTATTTTATATTGATGTTAGAATTAATGCTAATCTAATATAATAAAGAGCTAGCCACGCATGCGCACTTCTATTTGCGTGTTCCGTACGCTGTAGGTCTGTGGCCGAAGGAGTGCGCATGCGCGAGTCCCCAGTCTTGACCGCGGCTTGAGGCGTATGCGCCAGTTAGCTGCATCGGGCGACAGGAGCGGCTCTGGCAGCGGATGGCGGGAGGAGGGCTCATGGTCCTACCACCGCTGCCGCTCCTGTTCACCGACTCCCCCCTCCCGCAACAACCGCTACCACTCCTGTTCTTCCCCTCCCTCCAGTCACCGCTGCCATTCCTATTTAAAACGGCCTGCTGAGGTTCGCGGCCGGCTGTAGCGAACCTCGCAGGCCGCTCTTCACATGGTAGCACGTTCCCTCTGATGCGATCGTGTCAGAGGGAACATGCTACTGAGGTGAACAGCGGCCTGCGAGGTTCGCTACAGCCGGCCGCGAACCTCAGCAGGCCGTTTTAAATAGGAATGGCAGCGGTGACTGGAGGGAGGGGAAGAGGAAAAAGAAGGGCCATGGAGCAGGCAGGAAAGGGGGCTGTTTTGGTGGGAGGGTTGTGCTGAGTGCAGATAGCAATCATGGGTGGGGGGGGAACAGAAAGGGGCCATGGAGCAGGTAGGCATTGCAGAACAGGGGGAGAGGGAAAGGAGGCTGCTTTGGGGGGAGGGGTGTGCTGGGTGCAGACAGCAATCAGGTGGGGGAGGAACAGAAGGGGGCCACGGAGCAGGTAGGCATTGCAGAACATGGGGAGAGGGAAAGGCGCTTTGGCAAGCAGGGGGGCCAGGGAGACAGACAGAAAGAAAGACGGACAGACAGGGGACCAGGGAGAGACAGACACAAAGAATGACAGACAGACAGCGTCCAAGGAGAGAGAGACAAATAAAAAATCCCCAGACATACAGACATCTATTCTGGGCGGCGGTAGGAAGGCAGTACGGAGTGCTGCTGGGAGGAGGGCTTTGAGTCGCAGAAGACTGTCCCCAAAGCCCCTGCGGAGAGTTGGACCAACCTCTCCTTCCTCACCAACGCCGAAGAAGCTGCAGGCCCCGCTCCCTGTCGCGCTCTGATCACTCACGATTGGCTGAAGGGTGTCATGCCAGTGCTGCAGGTACAGGGGGATGCTTTTGTTGCAGACGTGTGCTGAGGGGTAGACAGCTTTGCTTGGGGGGGAAGGGGAAGACAGCTTTGCTCTGGGGGGGGGCGGGGGAATGACACAAGGACACAGACACAAAGAATGACACACAGGGGGGCCAGTGAGACAGACAGAAAGGAAGACATTCAGGCAGCGTCCAAGGAGAGACAGCCAGTGTCCAAGGAGAGAAAAACAAATAAACATAGACAGACAGACAGCGGCCAAGGGGAGAGAGAGAAACAAAGAAAGACAGACACACACATCTATTCTAGCACCCGTTAATGTAACGGGCTTAAAGACTAGTAATAAATAACTATTCTTTTATACCGCCATAACCAAAAGTTCTAGGCGGTTTACACTAAGAAGAGCTGGATAATCAGCGAAATACAATAATACAGTAAAAAATAAAAATATTTGTAAAATAGAATTTCAATAATAAAACTCACCAAGTAATAAACTTATCGAACAAAGTGGTCTTAATTAATTTCCGAAAACAGCAATAGGATGACATAGGTAAACCAAGATTGTTGCCTACCAGCTTGAAATGCTTAAATAGCTTTTTGGAATTGATTTATATTGTATTAGTGAATATGCATGAGACAGATTTGCATGCCTTTCACCTCTCTTACATGCAAATCGGCCTCATGCATATTCATTAGGGATATCTTGAAAATCCGACTGGCTGGGAGTCCCCCAGGACAGATTTAAGAACCACCGTCATAGCAGACAGGATTTTAAATAAAAAAATAAAAAAAACCAACCACCTTTATCTATAACAAACCCATTTTTCCTCGCCGATAGCCTGTTTATTTTTGGGGGGGTTTTGTAATGAGGTGGGAGAATGAAGAGCTTAAAGTTGTGGAGAAATTTGGGGGAATGCTAAACAAAACAAACATAGTTTATAGTTTTTCTAATAATAATAAATTTACTCTTCTATACCACCATTATCTAAGAGTTCTAAGCGGTTTACACCGTAAGAAACTTAACAATCAGCGAACTACATACATGTCATAAGATTTAAAAAGAAACCAGTAGTAAAAAGTAGTAAAATAATTACAATGTTACAAAGACCTAATTATGTGATAAATTTGTCAAACAAAGCAGACTTTACTAATCTTCGAAAAGAACAATAAGACATGGCTTGATGAAGACATTCACTGAACCAACATTGAAGTTTGCCTGCCTGAAACGCTAAGGTCCTTTCAAAAAAGGTCTCTCTTACAAACTGCCCTTTGGTTGAGAAAAGTTGTTGAAGAAAAATAACAGAGAAAGATGTATTTGAAAAGGTTTTAATGGAACAAAATAAACAAAATAAACAAAGTTGATATATACCTCCTTTTAGGTACAGATAGAATAAGAACATAAGAATTGCCGCTGCTGGGTCAGACCAGTGGTCCATCGTGCCCACCAGTCCACTCACACAGAGGCCCTCTGGTCAAAGACCAGCACCCTAACTGAGACTAGTCCTACCAGCGTACGTCCTTGTTCATTATGAAATTGTCTAACTTTGTCTTGAATCCCTGGAGGGTGTTTTCGCCTATGACAGACTCCGGAAGAGCATTCCAGTTTTCCACCACTCTCTGGATGAAGAAGAACTTCCTTACGTTTGTACGGAATTGATCCCCTTTTAACTTCAGAGAGTGCCCTCTCGTTCTCTTCACCCAGAGACCGCACTAACACTTGAAAATGTCAGCCTTGTATAGCACTGAAATAAAATTAGTTTTTCCTACTTCACCTAAGGTCTGATGTATCTTCTTGAATGTTTTCTCTCCACTAGCTAATACTGTATATATTTAACTGCTGCAGATTTTGCTGTGTTATGGCATCAACAGCACATCCTTGCAGAACAAAGTATTGACAAAACTCTGGAAACTAGCAGCTAAGGAAAAGGTGATCGCAATGTCACATTGGCATTTTCAAGCAGTGAGGGATCAGACTCTTGGTTGTACCACTCGAGCTGGCAAATTCAGGCACCTTAATGCTTGGCTTCCTTTTTTTTATATTAACATTTTTTATTGCATGAAAAAAAATTAACATAGCACCCAACAAGCTAGATGTACACTTAGGGGGAAATTCTGTAAAGGACGCCGGTCTCAGCAGTTGCCTAAGAAGCGGCTGAGAATCACGCACCGGTGTCCCATACAGAATCGCCCCGATTCTCAAACCCAGGGGTCCCCAAAGTCCCTCCTTGACGGCCGAATCCAGTCGGGTTTTCAGGATTTCCCCAATGAATATGCATGAGATCTATGTGCATGCATGCTTTCAATGCATATTCATTGGGGAAATCCTGAAAACCTGACTGGATTCAGCCCTCAAGGATAGAGTTGCGCGGGGACAGAAATCCCACCCATCCCCGTGAGGAATCCCTCCGTCCCCACCCGTCCCCGCGAGGAATCCCCTCCGTCCCCGCCCGTCCCTATAAACTTCAGAAATAGTTATTTCATTTAATTATGCTACTAAATTAAAGGCTCTGGTAGAAACCCATTTACAAATAAGCAAAAAGACTTTATTAATTTGAATGTGTCTGCACCTTCAAAATATTTTTTGAAGCTGCTATGTCCAGAGGATTACAATATTTTTTATCCTACTGTGACGCTGAGGTCTTTTCTCCACTTTCTTAAGAAGATTTGTGGCATTTTTCCTATTGCACTGTGGAACCTGAATGCATGTTAGAGTTGGAAACACAATATACTGCAGAGGACCACTCTGTCAAAATAAGACATCAAAATGCAGAGAAACACTTCCCCAGCAAATAAAATAATTCCTAAAAGTGAGGGCAATTGAGCCTGTTGCACCACTGTTTTAACTATCTCCATGGTGATGGTATGGGTAGAGTCTGCTCTCTGAGGAATTCTGAATGGCTAAAGTAACGACGGACAAGCCACTGTTAGAAAGTCAGTGCAGAAGGTATTTTTGGCATGAAATACCTCTGGTGAGAAAGATCGCCCAACTCCAAGAAAGGTGACATGTGGCACATTTTATGTCCTTTTGGCTGGTTTGGCTGTTAATTGTTTCTCTCTCTCCAGTTCTTTTTCTCGCTGCTGTTCGCGCTCCAAGTCCTCCTTCTCTCTTTTCTGCTGTAACTTGAGTGCTCTTTTCTACAGCAAGAAAAAGACTGGGTTTATATAACCTTATGTCAGGCCTATAAATGCTTACAGTTAAAAACAGACCTTGCAAAAAATAATCTACAGTGGATTACGAGCATAATCCGTTCCAGGAGCATGCTCGTAATCCAAAATGCTCGTTTATCAAAGCGAGTTTCCCCATAAGAAATAATGGAATCTCGCTTTGATGCGTTTCCCCCCCCCACGAGAACCGGCATTGCTCCCCACGAAGGCCCTCCCCTGCGATTAGGCACCCCCCGGCGCGATTGGGCACCCCCCTCAACGCGATTGGGCAACCCCCCGACACTTCTTACCCTCATCCGGGCACCGGCATGTCCTGTGCTTGGTGCAGGTGCCCGAAGATCGGCCTCCTCGTCTGCTGGGCCTTGAGCATCTGCGCATGCTCAAGGCCCAGCAGAAGAGGGGGCCAATCTTCGGGCACAGGCACCAAGCACAGGACGTGCCAAATGAGGGTAAGAAGCGTCGGGTGGGGAGTGCCCGATTGCGTTGGGGGGAGGGTGCCGGATCGCGGGGGGACGCTCGTATATCGAGCCATGCTCGGTTTCCGAGGCACCGATTTTGCAAATGTTTTGCTCGTCTTGCAAAACACTCGCAAACCAGTGCGCTTGTAAACCGAGGTACCACTGTATAAAGATTCCAAGATAAAGCAACTAGGGGATTGAAAATACCATGAAGAATTTTAAAGATGGCATAGGCACATTCGAACTGGACTCTGAAAAACACAGGGAGCCAATGAAGACTATGAAGCAATGGTGTCACATGGTCAAACTTATGCTTCCCGAAAATCAACTAGCAGCAGTATTCTGGACCAATTGTAGTCTGGAAAGACATGTTTTTGTCATACTAAGATAAATGACATTGCAATAATCAAGATGAGATAAAATGATTGACTGAACTAGAATGGAACAATGACCAGAAGAGAATTGTTATTATCCAAAAGCATCCTGGAATAGTAGCAAGGTACTCTTAAAAGAACATAAGAATTGCCATCTCCGGATCAGACCCTAGGTCCATCAAGTCCAGTGATCCGCGCACGCGGAGGCCCTGCCAGGTGTACCCTGGTATAGTTTTAGTCCCCATATCACTCTTAGCTTCTCATAAGGAAATGTGCATCTACTTTACCCTTACCCATATCACCTTATGCCACTCATAAGGAGATGTACATCTAGCTTACCCTTAAATCCTAGAACGGTCGATTCTGCAATAACCTCCTCCAGGAGAGCATTCCAGGTGTCAACCACTCTTTGTGTGAAGCAGAACTTCCCGACATTTGTCCTGGACTTGTCCCCCCCCTTAGCTTCAGTCCATGTCCTCTTGTCCGTGTCACATTGGACATTGTTTTTTTCCTGCTCTATTTGGTCGATTCCCTTAAGTATTTTGAAAGTCTCGATCATATCCCCTCGCAGTCTCCTCTTCAAAGGAGTACAATCCCAGTCTCTTAAGTCGTTCCTCATATTCCAAGTTCTCCATACCTTTTATTAGCTTCGTTGCTTGTCTCTGCACCCTCTCCAGCAGTTTTATATCCTTCTTTTGGTATGGAGACTAATGTTGGAAGCAGTATTCCAAGTGTGGTCTGACCATCGCTCTATAAAGCGGCATTATTACTTTCTCTGATCTACTCATGATTCCCTTCTTTATCATGCCTAGCATTCTATTTGCGTTCTTTGCTGCCGCCGACAGGTTCACAATCTGGTGAAATGGAGGGTCAAATGACTTGCCCAGAGCCACAAGGAGCAGGCTGGGATCGAACTCATAACCTCAGGGTACTGAGGCAGCTACTTTAAGCACTAGGCCTCTCCACCCCTTATGAGGCTTTTTAGCAAACATTTTGGGCTGGATTCAGTAAAATGGTGTTCAAACTTTGGCATTTGGGGTGGGGGTGTGGGAAGGGAAATCTGCACTGAACAGTATTCTACAAAAGGTGTTTCCAAGGTTGGCATGCTTTACGTAATATAGTGTGTAGTGCCAGGATCTGCACCCAGCTGAAACCTGGTGTAAATCTTGGCACATATATTAAGCGCAGATCCCCAGTATTCAGTGATACTGCGTGCATCTCCAGTGAACGCTCCGACCTGCCCCTTCCAAGGCCACACCCCCTTCTGCATCACACTCTAAGAACAGTGCTTAGCAAGATGCACATGGAATGCCAATTAACACCAATAATTGATTTTTTTACCACCCAATTAGCTCTAATGGGCTCGTTAGCCAATTTAGTTGCATGTAGGAATTGGCACGCCATTAGCACAAATCCAGCCGTTGTGTATAAAACATCAATTTAGACCAATATGAGCTCTTATAAAACACTGATCAGCTTAAAACAATGCTCGCATCGTTATATCTTTATTAAAAATTTGATACACTGCCCATCAATGCCACATTCAAATTTACAGATAGGAAGAAAAAGAAATTGATCTAAAAAAACGTACATTAAACGTACTTTTGATGTCAGTGGCATGGAGGGTGCAATCTGGGAAGGGCACACATGGGCATATATAGATTATAACTTCTGCTAATCCAAGTGCCTAATTGCACAATCCAGACCAGCTTGAGAGTAGGTACGAGTGTTCACACCTGCAAAGTGCGTGTGACTTCTGCTGCTTGCGTCAATGCTGTCTAAACGACACACAGGCCAAGCAGCAGTTATACACTTCTTTGTTATGAAGAGATTTCCTTTTAAGAATATAAGGATTGCCGCTGCTGGGTAAGACCTGTGGTCCATCGTGCCCAGCAGTCCAATCACGTGGCGGCCCTTAGGTCAAAGACCAGTGTCCTATTTGAGTATAGCCTTACCTGCGTATGTTCTGGTTCAGCAGGAACTTATCTAGCCCTTTCCTGAATCCCTGGAGGGCGTTTTCCCCTATAACAGCCTCAGGGAGAGCGTTCCAGGTTTCTACCACTCTCTGGGTGAAAAAATACTTCTTTACGTTTGTACGGAATCTATCCTCTTTTAACTTTAGCGAGTGCCCTCATTCTCTTCACCTTGGAGAGGGAGAACAATCTCTTTTTCTCTACTAAGTCAATTCCCTTCAATATCTTGAATGTTTTGATCATGTCCCCTCAGTCTCCTCTTTTCAAGGGAGAAGAGGCCCAGTTTCTCTAGCCTCTCATTGTACAGCAACTCCTCCAGTCCCTTAGCCATTTTTGTTGCTCTTCTCTGGACCCTTTCGAGTAGTACTATATCCTTGTTCATGTACGGCAACCAGTGTTGGACGCAGTATTCCAGGTGGGGGGCGCACCATAGCCCGGTACAGCAACATGATAACCTTCTCCAATCTGTTTGTGATCCCCTTCTTAAATCATTGCTAGCATTCTGTTTGCCCTTTTCGCTGCGGCTGTGCATTGTATGGACGGCTTCATTGACTTCTCTACAAGTACTCCCAAGTCTCTTTCCTGGGGGCTCTCTCCAAGTACAGCACCGGACATCTTGTATTCGTGCATGTGATTTGTTACCGACATGCATCACCTTACACTTATCCACATCAAACCTCATCTGCCATTTCGCGGCCCATTCCTCAAGCGTATTTATGTCTCGTTGTAGGTCTTCGCAATCCTTCTGTGTCCTCACTACTCTAAATAACTTTGTATCGTCCGCAAATTTAATCACCTCACCCATCGTACCAATTTCCAGGTTGTTTATAAATATGTTGAAGAGCACGGGCCCGAGCACCAAACCCTGCGGCACTTCACTCGTGACGCTTTTCCAGTCCCAGTATTGTCCATTTACCCCACTCTCTGTTTCCTGTCTGCCAACCAGTTTTTAATCCACGTGAGTATATCACTTCGATTCCATGGCTCGCAATTTGTTTTTTATTATTCTAATCTTCCCCCTTGATGCGGGCTGTGTATTTGTTTTCCTTTTTCTATAGCTGAAGTAAGTGCAACATGTTGCTAATTTCTTATTCTGATTTCTGTATATTCCTTATTTTGTGATGTCTAAATGTAAACTTCAAAACTGAACAATCAATAGGAAGCCGATACTGCTTACCTTTAACTTGGATGTCTTTTCATGCAGCATCAGCATCTCTTTCCTGATATTCACTAGCTTGTTGCGATAACATTTAGCTTCGGAAAACTACAAAAAGAAAAAATGGCTTGTTTCAACATAACAAACAAAAAAGTCAACACCTTCTCAAGTGCTCTATTCCCAAGCAAAATCTCCTCCGCCACACATCATCCTCAAATGTCCCAACCACCTAAACTATAGAAAGGATGCATCCCTGACCAAGTCCCTTGGCACCCCAAAAATTAAAGACCCTTGCCTAAAGCCATTTCAAAATTACAATATTGGGGGGGGGGGGGGGGAGGATGACACAGAAAATAAACAGCCACTTGTATATCAGTACAATCTCATAAGACTCTCCACATATACCCAAAGGACAAACACACAGAAGAATATATCAAATACTGGCTGCAAAAATATTGTTACTACATATATACACCAGACCGTCAATATTCACAGGGGTTAGAGGCAGAGCCAGCATGTGGCTACTGAAATATTGCGGATAACTTTGACCCACCCCTGCGTCCCGGGCCTTCCCCAGACCTTACCTGGTGGTCTAGTGGCGACGTGGGGCAAGAGCGATCTTCCTATGCTCCTGTCCTATGCAGAGCCGTCATCAGAATGGCTGCCGTGAGTTCCTGTTGTACCTTCAGTGCTCTCTCCGAAGTCACTTCCGGAACTCGAACCTAGGAAGTGACGTCAGAGAGAGTGCCGAAGCGAGCAGCTACTTTGCGGCTGCTCGGAGAGGGGCGCCATTCACCCCCGCTACGCCACTGCTTGGTACCTCAATCCAGAATGGTAATGGGGCATTGTGCAAAGGAATATTTGGGTGAGAAGAACTTCCCAGATACTCTCAGTTGACATTCCCTAGAGATGATACCAGGTAAAGTTTTTAATTTATCTCCAGTTTTAGCACTTTTACTACTTCTGTTCTCCATTTGAATTTCTGAAGTACAGATACAAAATCCTTTATCCAAAATCCTTGGGAGCAGGCATATTTCGGGTTTGGGAATTTTTCCGTTTTCAGAATGATAATGTCAGCCCCCCCCAACCTTTTCTACTTCTCAATGCCACCCAGAGTGTAATCCGCAACTCTTTGCCACTTTCCAGCCATTTGACCTGAACTGCACAGAGGTTAGGAGAAAAGCTGTTGGTTTTGATGTGCGTTACGCCAGGGAAACCGACTTCGTCCCATTCACGTCGCATTTTGGTTCTTGGAACTTTCAGGTTTCGGACTTTTGGATAAAGGATCTTGCACCTGAACTCGTATACTGATACTGCTACTTCAATTTGGACCTGCTCCCACAAGATTAACTGAAAACATTTTAGTACAAGCATTTGAAAAAGCTGCCTGTTGATTAATTACCACAGAATCTGGCTCCAGGCCATCTAGTTATATAAAGATACATAGAAATATGTCAGATAGACCAAGCTTTACAATCCTTTCCTCTCTCTCAGTGCTTGTTTCGTGCTTTCTTGAATTCAGACGTTGTCCTTTTCTGCACCGCCCTCTGCTGGAGACCACCCCATGCATCCATCACCCTTTCTCTAAAGACGTTTTTCCTTAGTTTACTCCCAAGTCTGCTCCCTTTCATTCTAATTTTATCACCCTTACAAAAGATGCTGGTCTTACGGCATGGGTATACAAATATTCATGAAAACTGGGCACTAATCTAAAATATTTTTTAAGACATCAGAATTATGTTTTAATGAGATACGTAGGAGGAGCCGCCTATTGGGAACCTAGCAGTCTTAGGACCTGGGGGAACTGGGTTCAATCCCCACTGTAGCTCTTTAAGACTCCACTTAACCCTAAATTGCCCCAGGTACAAAATAAGTACCTGTATATAATATGTAAACTGCTTTGACTGTGAATTTAGTCACATAAGTAGTCACTTCTTTTGCTTCTCTTGCTCGCTGCATTCGTCTGTCCCCTTCCAGACTCTCTCTACCAGCCATAGCAGCTCTCCTTTGTCAAGTACATGCATGAGGTTTTAGGAATCCTGGCAACTGGCTTTTCTGGCCCTCCTTTTTTTAATTCTTTATTGATTTTCCAAACTTCAATAGTGCAATAAACAGATATAACATATAATAAATCAATAAAAGCACATTCAGCTTACAAATATACATAACCAACCATTTTCTCCTAACCACCCACCCAATGATTATTCCATAAAACACAAAAACAGATTTCCCCGATAACCTTACCCTATTCACATTAATAATATCTTCCCAGCCTCCCACCCCCAAGCGTGTAAATATTCAAAGGTCAAAATTGGACAGAAATAACACCCCCCCCTTCCCTGGATGTGTACAAAAATAAATAAACAAAATAAAACAAACTGATTCATAATCAAAACCCTACTATAATGAAGTACTATAAGATGTCAATGGGTCCCAGACCAATTTAAAGAAATTACTGTGCCCCAAACTATCGGCATTCATCTTTCCATATCTATAGCTGGAGCACAGATTTGCCCCCTTTTACAGTTCTTGATAAAACATACAAACTCAAAAGCAGAGGAATGTAGTTATTGGCCTAACAAACTAAGCCCCAGTCAATGCTAACCTGTCATTTATTTACAATAGAATGAACTGACTCACCAAGGCGTTGATATCAAGGATGGAATTACACTCCTTGAATTTAGAAATTTCTTGGTCTAGAGTTTCGAGTAACACCAGCTGGTTCTGCCTATTCAAAAATCCACAAAACCAAGATATCACATATATAGAATCGATCAAGGGAAACCCCACAAAACAATTCCCTGTGACTGATAAATAGAGAATAATAATTTTTTTCTTTTATTATTTGATTTATTCAACTTTTCAAATTGCAAACAAGCAAATCAATACTTGAATACAGATATGTAATTGAAAAAAACCCACATAAAATTATATTACCAAGCACCACTTAAATCAGTAGTGGTTGGAAAGAAAATTATTATTATTTAGTCTACTACAAGGAGGAAAGATCCAAGTTTTAGAATTACATTATCAGGAAAGTTTTAGAATTACATTATCAGGAAAATTTTCCATTCATCTTAAGAACAGCTCAGGAGGCATTGATCGAAAACCCCAATAGCCTGGACTTAAACTAACGGAGAGGCTATCAGAGCTATCACCACTCTATCCCCTTCTTTGGCCACAATAAATTCTAACAGTTGCTTTGGTTTAAAAAAAAAAAAAAAAAAAAAAAATTTCCTTGTACTGAAACACAGTACTTTGCTGGAAATTTCAAAATAAAGGATGCAACCAATGCCAAAATTCTGGGTTTATAAAGTAGAAAATCCTTTCTCCTTTTCTGTGTCACTTGAGCAACGTCAGGAAAAATCGGAATTGTCGAACCAAAGAACTTATCATTCATATGTCTAAAATATAGTCTAAAAAGTAAATCTCTTGTCATGCTCCAAGGCGAATGTCACCAAGAGAGTAGATCTCTCCGTGACAACTTCCAGAGAGCTTTCCAAGAATTCTATTAAGTTCATTTCTCCCTTTTCTGTTGCTCCAATTTCAATAGGGGTTGAACTATCTTGCTTCAAATAAAGAATAATTTTATAACAGAATGCTTAAATAGCAAAGCAAATCGATTATGAGGAGATAGAACAAAGTTACAAAGACAAGGGGACGCTCAATTAAGCTACATGGAAATACTTTCAGAACCAAAAGGAAGAAATATTTTCACTCAATGAACAGTTAAGCTTTGGAACTCGTTGCCAGAGGATGTGGTAACTGGTTAGTGTAGGTGGATTTACAAAAGGTTTGGACAAGTTCCTGGAGGAAAAGTCCATGGTCTGCTATTGAGACAGACATAGGGGAAGCCACTGCTTGCCCTGGGATCGATAGCATGGAATTTTGCTACTATATGGGTTACTGCCAGGTATTGGTAACCTAGATCAGCCACTGCTGGAAACAGGACCACGAGTTACATGGACCACTGGTCTGACCCAGTATAGCTATTCTTATGTTCTTACAAGGGGCCACTTTTCTTGACACTTTTTGTTTCAATGATATGAAATTAGGGTTACCGAATGGATTGTGACATCCGGGTTTTACTTCCACAACGGAAGTAAAACCCGGATGTCTCAATCTATCCTCATATCTGGAGCCATGTGGCAACCCTAAATGAAATGAAGTGTCAAGAAAAGTGTGGACCAACCTGTAAGTTTCATGGCTCTACATCAGGGGTAGGCAATTCCGGTCCTCGAGAGCCGGAGCCAGGTCAGGTTTTCAGGATATCCACAATAAATATGCACGTGGGAGATTTTCATCTCAAGGAGGCAGTGCATGCAGATCCATCTCATACATATTCATGGTGGAGATCCTGAAAACCTGATCTGGCTCCGGCTCTCAAGGACCGGAATTGTCTACCCCTGCTCTATATTATTCTCTTCTTGATTGGGCTGAAAACTTTTCAGTAGCCCCTTGTGTGATGTTAATATGCGAGTCCTGTTTGGTGAACAGGTTCTCGCATATGCTTTATGAACCACCTTCTCAGGATAGCCCCTTTTCCCAAACAATGCATCATTTGATAAATTCATGAGCAGATTCACCCTCGAGAAGAGAAGACTGAGAGGGGATTTGATAGAGACTTTTAAAATATTAAAAGGATTTGATAAAATAGACCAAGAAGCAGCATTACTAACATTTTCAAATGTGACACGGACTAGAGGTCATAGACTGAAACTGAGTGGCAGCAGGTTCAGGACAAATGTCAGGAAGTTCTATTTCACACAGCGAGTGGTGGGTGCTTGGAATGCACTCCCGGAGGAGGTTGTGGAGGAGACTACTGTACTGGGATTCAAGCGCAGGTTGGATGCACACCTTCTTGCATATCATATTGAGGGATACGGTAAATCCGGGTCTCCATAAAGGAGTACTTAAATGGGCCGCCGCATGTGCGGATCGCCGGACTAGATGGACCTCGGTCTGATCCGGTGAAGGCGTTTCTTATGTTCTTAACCATAAAAACTAAGCTGCAGGGATATTTTCTCATAACTTTCATGGATGACGACTGCAAGATCTCAAAAAAGAGTATTCCTATTAGTCTCAATGTCTGATTTCCTTAAGTAGATCAGAAAATTTGAACAAATCGGCACAAATCCTTGCTAATGGTGTTTGGCAGCAGCTGTGGAAATCTGCCTCCTGGGTTGCACAAGCATGGAGAATTTGGACATAACCCATTGAGTGCTCTGACCCTATTACACTGAGGGTTCCTTTTACTAAGGTGTGCTAGCGTTTTTAGCGTACGCACAAAATTACCGTGCGCTAAACTGCGCAGTACGCTTCTAGAATAACGGCAGCTCAATGCTGGCGTTAAGGTCTAGCACGTGCTAGTTCATGCGTTAAGGCCCTAATGCACCTTAGTAAAAGGAGCCCTAAGTATTTTTATTCTATAAGTTTTGGTTGATGTTTGAGAAAGATTTATACTATGTTTTTTGTACATTGGCTCATTTGTTTGATGAAGTGATGACGAATACTTATACTTGTAATGGGTAAAAAAAAACCAGCTCATATTTGACTCCATCTCACATTTTTTTAAGCATTAGGGTATTTTGTCATATGAAATTGGCTGCATTACCTTGATGGTTTTGAATGGAAGATTAGATTTATACCTTTGATAATCTTCTGTTAGTCCCTAGAGGATTCCATACGCTATGTGTTCAATTCCAACCCGCAATCTGGATGTTGCAGAAATTTACATCTTTTCTGAACACATGCTGCACTCCCCCTAGTGTTAGAATCAGTTCAGTCCCAAAGCCAAGCACATACCTGCAAATCCAGGACAAGGGGGCAAGGGGGAGAATTTCCATCACATAAGCAACTCACGAACTGGTTTGCTCTGCAAAATATTAACAAGTAATAAACAGGCACAAAAGCAACTCAGAAAAACAGGCACAAAAGCAACTCAGAAAAACAGGCACAAAAGCAACTCAGAAAAACAGGCACAAAAGCAACTCAGAAAAACAGGCACAAAAGCAACTCAGAAAAACAGGCACAAAAGCAACTCAGAAAAACAGGCACAAAAGCAACTCAGAAAAACAGGCACAAAAGCAACTCAGAAAAACAGGCACAAAAGCAACTCAGAAAAACAGGCACAAAAGCAACTCAGAAAAACAGGCACAAAAGCAACTCAGAAAAACAGGCACAAAAGCAACTCAGAAAAACAGGCACAAAAGCAACTCAGAAAAACAGGCACAAAAGCAACTCAGAAAAACAGGCACAAAAGCAACTCAGAAAAACAGGCACAAAAGCAACTCAGAAAAACAGGCACAAAAGCAACTCAGAGGAACAATGCAGTACGAACCTGCTGGAAGCCTGGAAAGCGGAAAATCCAAATGGAGCTCTTTCAGAACATCAGTCATAAATAGGCGGACAGAAGCCCACTGAAAATGCGAAGAAGGATCAGCACCTCCAAATCCAGATGCTCAGGGAGGCCGAGGAGACCAGTCTCAGCAAAGGCATCAGCCGGATCCAAATTAAATACAGGCAGGAGACAGAAGAAACATAAAAATCTGCATTGCAACTTATGCAATCAAAATCTGGCACTGACAGACAAGAGAGCTCCCAAAAGGAAGCTTTGCCACAGACGCCATAGACCAAAAAAAAAAAAAACACCCGACATGTCTGCCAGCTGTGTCAAAACGAGCAGGGTCTGAGGATATGCCATTCAGAGGAGCTGAATAAAATCTGGTGAAAAGGCCAGTCACAACCATGGCAGGACATTGTTGAGGTACATGCAGTGCGTCAAAAGTCTCTAGACTTAGAATATAGGTGAACTGTGCCAGATTCCAGAAGGGCCCCTGGGCGAGATTTTCTTCAGAAGGCATGGACCAAGGCCGGTTCCCCAGCCCAAGAGAACACAGAGGAGGCAAGGTCCAAAGCTCCCGTCCTCCCTCCCTGGCATGCTACGGCAAATTGCCCATCTGGTACAATCAATGTCCACATCCAAAATATTAGGGGCTGGGGAGTCCATCCCAAAATGATTGAGTCAAATCGAGAGGTTTTTGAGGCAGAATTTAAAGTTAGAAAAAAAAAGATCAATTTTAAAATCCAAGATGGCTGCCGTCACAAATTCACACCAAAAACAGCAAAAATAAACAAATTCTGAAAAAAAATAAAAATAGTGAGTTGAGATTTGGAGAACCTGTACCCTACCCTTAGAAACTGTGAAAAATGGAGTTTAAAGAAAATTACAAGCCACCCCCCCCCAAAGTTCCCATAGGAAACAACGGAGATACTTGGTCTCTGTAGCGCCTTTACCTGTCAATGTTTTTAAAGCAGGTCAGTGGAGAAAAGGACTTTCTGCCTCAGAAGCAGTTCCAAATTCAGTAGAATTGAAGATCTTCAGACTGCCAGCCGGCCAGAGACAGACTACACCCTCCACCCCCACGGATCCTCTGCCACGCGGTCAGCGGTCGGAAAGGCAGCCTGTGCTTTGAAATCTGGGTGGGTTTCTGTCCAGATGCACAGTCTACACTAGAAACCTGTAACAGGGTCACCAGCCAGCAAACTCCACAGGAAGGGACCCCAGGTACTTCCAGAAGGTGGCACACATCAGGCTGGCTTCACAGATCCAGCAGAGTCTCAGCAATGCAGGACTGTGTACTTTTCTCCGACAGCGGACCACTGGGGAGGGGTTTCAAGGCACTGAAGCCACCGAGAAACAAAGTTTTAAGCGAAAAAAATAAGAAACAGAAGCAGAGCAACAGCAAAAGACTTCTGCTCGGACTACTTGCAGAAATTTAAACTGATCCTAACACTAGGGGGAGTGCAGCATGTGTTCAGAAAAGATGTATATTTCTGCAAAACCTGGACTGCGAGTTGGGATTGAACACCTAGCATATGGAATCCGGAAGAGACATAACAGAATATTTTTTTGAGTAGCAGCTACATAAGGGTTAGCCACATTTGTAGCCATGTGGCACACACTGCAGTTTCTTTTAAACTACAAAAAATTATTTCTGAATATAAATACATTTTTGGTTAATGCATATTGGCCAAATTGCACAAAGTTAGATGGAGGTTCTGAACCAGGGGTACACTGTTCGAAAGCATCAAACAAAACCAAAATAACTCTGGCCTGGGGAGCGTTAAGTGCACACCACCTCTATGTCAGTCGAAACTAGAAACCTCTTTACATTTAAAATTTGTTTTGCAGGATGATTGATACTCATTCTGGAGGCAGGTAAAAATCACCAGAACTTTTCAGCCTGAAAATAAGCTGTGGCTTGCTTAGCCATTGTTTATGGACACCCTGGAAGTAGATAAAATTGCCAAAGAACTACAGCTCCTTGTATTGTGGGTGTCAGGCTGATGTGAAATTCTCAATCTGCACAGCACCCTTTCAGATAAGTTAAACTCTTTATATGTTTCCTTTTATTGGGGGTTTTTTTTTAAATTTAAAACACTTATCTCACATATCACAACAATCTATGTGGGTTACAATATATACATGAATACGTAAATGGACAACCATCAAAACATATCATTCTACAATCAAAAATTAAAATCCTTAAAATCACAACCTACCATACATTTCAGAAATTTAAGACTTATTTATGGTCTAAAAAGAAAAAAAATCAGATCATGTAAGCCCATATTATAAAAAACTACACTGGCTGCCAAAGGAAGCAAGGGTCATTTTCAAGTTTGCTTGCCTTTGCTTCAAAACCATAACAGGTTCATCCCCAATCTACCTGTCTCACCATTTTGAATTTCCAGGCACCACTTGCACACATTGTGCCTATCTGTTTGCTTTTCCATCCTTGAAGGGCTGTATCTATAAGAGATTCCTTGAAAGATCAATATCATTCCAAGCAGGCAAATGGAATAAATGTCTAACCACCTTCATTTCAAATGCACCCTCCTACCAAACCTTCAGGAAATCAATTAAAACCTACCTTGTTGATCAATTTCTCTGACTCCTTTCCTGCCTTGTTGTATCTTTGAAATGCTTCCAGATAAATTTTGACTACTCTTGGCATGCTAATGTAATTTGAAAGTCTTTTTCTGTAACATCGCTGTCTCTATACAGTCTCTTCCTCTGTAAAGCACTCTGAACTGCTTGTGGTACAGCGGTATACAAAAATAAAATTATTAAATGCATCAATCACAAATATCTACACTATCATTTGACTCAAGAGCAGTATCAAATATGTTTTACTCTTTGGGATGTTGCCAAGTACTTGTGACCTAGGTTGGGCACTGTTGAGAATAAGATACTGGGCTTGATGGATCTGCAGACTATCAGCTCTTACTAGATTTCACATCTATGTGTGTGATATCCTTCAGAGACCGTTTCTCATTTATTTTTGGCTCATAAGAACATAAGTATTGCCTCTGCCGGGTCAGACCAGGGGTCCATCGTGCCCAGCAGCCCGCTCCTGTGGCGGCCCTCGAGGTCCTTGACCTGTAAGTTCGCACCACCTGAATTGTTTATGCCCTAATCCTTGTATAGAACTCGTCTATCTATATCCTGTAATCACTTTCTCCTTCAAGAAGTCATCCAGGCCCTTTTTGAAACCCATTATTGTACTCTGTCCTATGCGTTATATATTTGTCATGGGTGTCGATATGAAGGGTAGACGACTGAGTTGGTGTACCAGGATTGGATCTGATATACCGCCATTTACATAACTATTAAGTGGTCTATAACAAAACATAGGTCTGAATATTTCTTGAGGCTGATATCTTTCTTTATAATTATTTGAATCATCATTGATATTCTATTTATACCAATTGCTGTTCACAAGTCCCAGTGGCACATTTCCGTGCTAAGATTAGCACAATAGTTTGCTTCTGGTTTAGTGACTTGTGTGCTATAATACTGACCATAGTGCACACAAAGTCAGCTACAGCACAAGTAAACTGCAATACTGGGGATTAAGACCCTGATGTGATAAACCATTGACGAGTAGAGTTTCAGATTAATTGTATGAAACTCCAATAATGCAAAGTTCTACCAGTTATGCTGGTGAAAAAGGAGTTAAGTACGAAGCAGAAATACTAGTCCGCAATTTCTTATCATTGGGCCAAACAAAAAGACATTACAGGTGACAAATGGGCTAGAGTAGCGATTCTCTAACCCAGTTGTCTCAAACTCAAACCCTTTGCAGGGCCACATTTTGGATTTGTACGTAGTTGGAAGGCCTCAGAAAAAATAGTTATTGTCTTATTAAAGAAATTACAATTTTGCATGAGGTAAAACTCTTTATAGTTTATAAATATTTCCTTTTGGCTAAGTCTTAATAATAACATTGTAATTTATATATAAGAAGCAAAATGGCCGCGGTGCAGTGAAGACGCCGACTTTCTGTCCTTCTGCTGAAAATTATTCTTACCTTTGAACGAGGATTTCTCTGATGCCGAAAAGGAGGAGGAGAGCAGCTGCCACAGCCTGGCAACCTGAACTCTCCTCGCGACAATGGGGAACGATAGAAGGCTTCCTAACGTCTTCGCCTCGGGGTGAACCGGCTATGCCAAGTCGGAGGGAGGTCTCGGCACTCGGGAGCGAGGTATCGCTCAGCCCAGCAGGACCTGTCTCTCCCCAGCAGCCACGAGAAGGGGTAACTACGGCGGCTCAGAAGGGACAGGAAACTACTTCCCTTCTTGAGCTGGAGGGCTTACCAGTGTCCCTGGATGTACACCTGGCAGCTGAAGAGATCGAGGAGAGGGCAGACATGCCAACCCCAGAGGGAGGACAGATTCCACCTATTCCCCCACTGGAAAGGCCAGCAGAGTTCACGTTGGAGTCTATCTGGAAGGCTTTAGACTCCTTGTACCAGCTCTGTACAGGAACTCTACTACCAGTCAAGGATTATGGAAAAAAAGATTGAAGAACTACAGGAAGGAATGAAGACACAGGGGGTAAGAGTGGACTCCTTGGACCAACAGGTTCAAGGGATACAAAAATCTCAAGTTACCTTAATGCAGGATAGACTATTGCTAGTAAGGAAAGTTTAAAATATGAAAAATTATACTAAAATGCTCAATTTAAGAATTCTTAACTTTCCTAAGGTACTGGCAACGTCTCCAAGAGATCTATTTAATAAATTTTTAAAGGAAGTGTTTAAATATCCCCGAGTCTGAACTTCCATCTCTACATAAGATATATTTCCTTCCAACATCTAAGAAGGTTTCACAACCAGAGGCATTACCTGATTTGACAAGTGCAATGGATTAACAAGAATATTGGAAAACTCAGTGGATGAAGCCATCTTGTATTCTACACTTCTGGTGACTTTTGTTTTCCAACAAGATAAAGAGACACTTTTTTTTAGTCTTAAAGAGCTGATCTTTAGGATTCAAAGATTTATGTTTCCAGATGTTTCAAAGATAACCCAGACTAGAAGGAAAGAATTCTTGCAACTGAGACAATCTGTACTGTCTTTGGGTGCGGAATTTCAACTTAGATACCCTTGTAAATGTTTGATTCTTTTGGATCAACATTCTTATACTTTTTTTGACCCTTCCCAGTTACAGTTTTTCCTTGAAGGAAAAGGAGTAGTCCCTTCCAGTACCTCCACGCGGACTAGTCCTTAATAATTTAGAAGATGTACACTGCACTATTGTATGGTTAATTTTTATATTACTTTGATGAACTATCAGATCCCATGATGGTATGTGTATTGCTTCTCCCAAATTGTGGACTTACTTTTAGAGAGATTGTTTAATCCCTAGGGAATATACTTTATTTTCCTGTTTAACTATATGTAATCTCTTTTTTTCCTTTATATAGATATTGTTATTGCAAATTTATAAATTGAATAAATATATAAAATTAAAAAAATATATATTGTAATTTATAGTTAGACATATGATCAAGAAACTGCTTTATTTTACTTTTGTGATTATGATAAAAATACTGAGGGCCTCAAAATAGTACCTGGCGGGCCACGTGATTGAGACCACTACTCTAACCTGTCCTGGGCCTAAGTTGGTTTTCAGGACATTCACAATGAATAGGCCTGAGAGATTTTCCTACACTGCCTCCATCACATACAAATGTCTCATGTGTATTCATTACTGATTTCCTGAAAACCCAACTGGCTGGGGAATCCTCTAAGCAGGTATGGGACCCACTGGAGTGAAAAAAAGCCACTGGGCCACTTCTTGAATTCCTGCCCTATATTCTCTAGCTAAGGAAGCATCCTCCTTTTAATCTTATCTTTAGAAAGGATGGCATCTTTGTCAATGGACTAAAAAAAGAGATTTTTTTTTATTTTTTTTATACTCGATATACCACTAGCATGGCCTAAAAATATCAAGGCAGCAAGCAGAGATTGCAACAAAAAAACATATAAATGCCTTTAGGTTTCTTTGTCTATGAAAAGTAGATCTCCTCTTAATCACCATGTATATCAAGAACTATCATTAGAATTTTATTTATGCAGAAACCAGAACTATGTGCTCGAATACTCATCTATAAAATCTCACATCAGACCTCAGGTCTGACAATGTTATGAACAGCAAAACCTATTGTTAAAGCCCAATATATCATTCCTAAAATATTGTGGCCAAAATGTATTAGCTTAGCAGCCTCTGATTTAAGAGCTGAAGGACAACTGATCAGGTGCATGAAATTATTCCGTTTACAACATCATGAGAAGCAAATTCTGTTTTGTGCATACGTGAGCTCCTGCAGTGCCAGCTTTGAGTGCTGAAGATCAGGTAAATAGTGCGACATCAATCCTTTGGTTAACTGCTCCACGGCTCTCCGACTGACAGGTGGCAAGTCTTCGCCAAGACCCTCATCGGCAGCTCGGTCGCTGGAACCTGCAGTATAGGCAAAAGGCAAGAAACGACAGATGCCGGTGCTCATCTGCTGATACACCTCATCTGACAGAAGTTACTATTAAACCCTCCCCCCCCCAAAAAAAAAAAACCCAACCCCAAATCGGCATTAACCCCCTTCTTTACTAGTGCGTAGCATGGGTTTTAGTGCCAGCAGCGGTGGTAACTGCTCCAATGCTTATAGAGCTTACGAGGTTGGTATCCCCAAAGGAAGTTACTGCTCTTATAAAAAATATGCGATTTATTAACTACCTTTTTCATGAATAGATTTAGCCAAAGCAATTTATAATACATTGAATAGTACGTGGGTACTTTTTTCCTATCTGTCCCTGTAGGCTCCCATCGAACTGTGGTACCTGGGGCAATGGAGGATTAAGTGACTTGCCCAGAGTCAGAGGGAGAAGGCTGGGATTGAACTTGCAACCTCAGAATGCCGAGGCAGAAGCTCTAACCATTTGGAAATTTGGTATGAAACAATACAGAGGGTGCGTCTTGTGCATGTTAGGGCGCGAGCGGACTGCTGGGCACAATGGACCCAGCAGCGGCGATTCTTATGTTCTTCTGCAAGTGATAGTTTTCTATAACTTGTGCATACAACTAAAACTGCTTATTCTAGGCGTTACCATCTACACCAGGGGTGTCAAACTCAATCACATTAAGGGGCCGAAATCCAAAACACAGACTAAGTCGCAGGCCAGACCCCGCCCAATCTCCGCCCCTATAATAATACTAATTATAACACCATTTTTTCCATTCATTTTTCATATATACACACAAAAGAACCAAAAAAGAAGAGACAAGGCCTCAAAATGCTATAGAACAATGGCAAGAAGAGGCACTGGAGACGTCACAACCAGCACAGGGACTCAAGTCTTTATTGAAGTAAAATCATAAAGGGCTCCTTTTACTAAGGGGTGTTAATGCTACAATACCGCCCGGGCTAAATGCTAACGTCTCCATAGAGCTCGTGTTAGCATTTTTCGTTTAGTGCATGGTTAGCGTGTGCTAAAAACGCTAGCGCACCTTAGTAAAAGGAGCCCAAAATATGCAAAATCCCAATCATAAAACATATGAAAATTCAGGGTGGCTCAACATCTTAGAAATCTCAGATTGGATAAGGAGAACACCCCGCTTGTTTTTCATTGGCAAATTAATGCTCATAAGGTAGAGGATATGCGGTTTGTGGTTTTGATTCAAGTGTCTTTACTAAGTGGTGGTAATGTTTCTGAGGTACTGCTTAGAAGGGAACAGAGAGCCTTATGGACTCAACAAAGAAGTGGAATGGAAGTTGTTATAACTGGAAAGGGATTGTTTGAACAGGGATATAAGGTTGATGGAGAGGAAATGAGGTCATGCAGTTTGATTTCCTGGTAGACAGTGTGCTTCCTGCTTGTCAGCTGATCCCGGCTTGTGCCGAATCCTGGGTCCCTGCTTGAGTCATGCTTAATTTAATGGTAGGTGAAAGGTTTTTTTAATGATTATGGTGAGGTTTGAGTATGAATGAAAGGGAATGTACGTGAATTATTTTGTATTGTAGATGAAGTTGTGATGTTGGCGAGCCTTGCAAATATAGCTCCTGAAGACGCCAGGCGGCAAAACACAGTCTTGTGTTGAGCTGAATGCTTTACGAATTGAAGAACAGGACCATCATGAGGACAGAGAGGCCTGCCAGTTGCGTTTAAGAAACTGTGATTCTCATATGCTAGACTTTTGTACAACTCTCAGTTTGAAGCCTCTCTGACTAGATGATCATGGACTAATGAACTAACTAAGATCCAGTTTTGGATAAAAGTGATCACAATGACTGTAGCATGTGTGTGAAAGTTGAGAAGTTAATGTAAGTTGATGGGAATTAGGTTCACTGACTAAATTAGTCTGATATTTATTAATAAATTAAGTTGTAAAAGTATTGTAATGAAATGAATTGTGGGAGATATTAAAATTGAATTGATCAAGATAATACTTGTTTGTACTAAATATTTAAATAGCTGGTTTTAAGAATTTGAGTTATGCATATTCATTAGAGATATCCTCAAAATCTGACTAGCTGGGGGTCCTCCAGGACTGGTTTGAGAAAACACTGTGCTAACTGATTAGAGCCATCATGGCTGCCCACTTTCCATCTCTTAACACACCCCTACCCCCCAAAAAAAAAATTTGTGCATCATGTTCGCAAGCTAATTGGCCATTTTACTGCTGCATGCCAGTGCATGACCCTTGGTAAGCTTTTTTAATGTGAAGTGAGAGCTGGCACTTACTGCAGTTTAGTAAAAGGACCTGAGCTATTCAAGATACCCGAGGACCAGAGAGAGGGCTTTCTTCATGATTCACTAACAGCGTTCTACTATACTATATTGATAGATTTTACCTTATATGATGGGAGGAATAAGACAATATGTCCATGGGGCTAGTGTGGCGCAGTGGTTACAGCCTTAGCACCCTGGGGTTGTGGGTTCAAACCTTTTCCGACTACTACAAAAATCACTAGAGTGGATCTCATTTCGTAGAGCAGTAAGTCTGGTACCATAGAACCAAATTAATAAATCCTACTTAAGAAAACACGCTGGCTATAATTAATTGTATTAAAACATTAAGAATTCTGCAGTTAAAGTTTCACCCCTCCTAAAACAAATTAAATTGCCACTAGAAAGGTTAAAAGCCCTACGATAAAGATCCCTTCCCTCCATGACAAGCAGGCGTGTGGAGCCTTTTATTCCTCTACCTGTCGCATCTTCCGTCCGCTCCGGCGCAGCTTCCACTTGCAACGGGCCCACAATTCCTCCATTGGCCTCCATGAGTCCTATCCCCTGCTCGGTGCGAACCGCAAGCAGAACAGGGCTCTAGACCCCCGGGACACCGTTCAGCCCTCCCCTTCCGCAACAAGGACTCGCAGAACCCGGAAGAGCAGCCTCTCACGAGGCAGCCACCCGTACACCAAGCACTTCCGGGCTTTCAAGCGAAAGTCTGCCTCTGATTGGTCACTGAGCGCAAGCGAAAGTCTGCCTCTGATTGGTCACTGAACGCTCCTGCCTGATTGGCTAACTATCATCCATGCTCTTGGCCTAATTACAAAAGACTCTTTGGCTTTCTCTAATGGACCACTGGTCCTTTCAAAGGGAAAGGATGCAAAAATTTGACATCCTGCTCTTCACAAAACGAGCTCTGACAGGTTTGTTTGTTTGCGGTTTTGGTTTTTTTAAAAATCAGAACCCATGTAAATATATTACCGTAGTCATCCCCTAGGGCCTAGGCCAACTTTTAATCCTCTAACTATGCGCTATTTAGTCCAATAAAAAAGGTATTTCTTGGATTCTTTTTGTTTTATTTCCACGATCCTATACCAAAACACTTCCTCTCACATAATCTAGCATCTTATTGTTCCCTCTCTTACCACAATATCCAGCAACTTCTTGTCACCCCCTCCTTATTTTTTTGTATTGCCTCACAGCAGTCCACCAAACTACATTATCCTCTACTTCAGGGGTCAGCAACCTTTTTAAAGCAAAGAGTCATTTTGTCCTAAATGTTTGATCCAAGATTTACAAATAACCGCAATGGGTAGAGAAGAGGATTAAAAAGGAAGCTCTGGAATGAGAGGGCATAGGATGAGTGGTAGATGCATGAACAGTCTCCCAGAAGAGGTGGTGGAGACAGAGACTGTATCTGAATTCAAGAAAGCCTGGGATAGGCAAGTGGGATCTCTTAGGGCTCCTTTAATCAAGCTGCGCTAGCGGGGTTAACGCGTGTGTCGTTTCATCATGTGTTAACCCCCGCACTGGCCTAAAAACTACCGCCTGCTCAAGGGAGGCGGTAGCGGCTAGCGTGGCCGGCGGTTTAGTGTGTGGTATTACACACATTAAACCGCTAGCGTGGCTTGATAAAAGGAGCCCTTAGACTACAGAGAGGAAGAGATAATGGTTACTGCAGATGGGCAGATTGGATGGGCCATTTGGCCTTTATCTGCCATCATGTTTCTATGTTTCATAATGCAGAAGACTTCAATTTACTTTCACAGCTTGCTAACATTTGCATTTGTATGTACGCATGGATCTAAAATATGTTTCAATTATTTTAGGGAGATCAGGAAATCACATGCTTTTCTGGCACAGGCTCCTAAAAAGCTACTTAGAATAGACTTTGGCCTTGATTCTTTAAACTTCTTGTCTTAGAGTTGTTCTGTTGCAAAACCAGTCATCTGAGTCAGCTTGATGGAGGTTTGTCCCCCCCAAACCTTGTCTCTTTGGGGCCATTACTGGAGGGCATCTGCGAATGTCACCGTGTCACATCCTCGCATTTGCAGATGCCCTCCAGAAGCAGGCCCTGATCTCAGTGCCATTAAAAAAATATATATTTTTTTTTTTACCCAGTTTTACACAGTTACCAACAGGTCTACAGCAGTCAGGTTATAGGATCGTAAAACCCGATGCAAAATAGCCAAGCAAATGTTAGTGAATCAATCGCGTGGCTATTTTGCATGGGGTTTTACAAATTTGTATGGCTGGATCGGAAAATGGGCAATCGAGGGAGAAAACATGCGGTGGGCCGTTTTGTGAATCGGGTCGGTTAGCAGCGATCGTTGCTAAACCTGTCCATGGAGAGATTTGTTCAAATCTCAGAACAGAAAATAATCTGAGGGAGCCAGGTCACAACTGTAGGTTGGATGGTTCAGCTAATGAAACCCACATTCTCAGATGGCAGCCTGTGATTGTCATGACATGTGCACCAGTGCATTATTGAGAAGCATGACACCTGCTGTGAGATTTCCTCTTTTTTCTTGGATTGACTCACGCATTGTTTTGGTGTATCTCTCCCTGGTCATGGTTGTCTTATGTGGCATGAACTCCAGAAGCAAAAGTCTATCATCCCAGAAGACAGTTGCCATGAATTTGCCTGCAGATTTTTCTGTCGTTAACTTTTTGGGGTGGGGAATGACTTGTGCTGCCACTGCATTGACTTCATTTTGGATTCAGGATCTCTGTGATAGATCCAAGCAGTGGCGTAGCAAGTATAGGAGGCGCCCTGGACAGTGGTGTCTCCCATGGCCCTCCTTTCCACCCCGTTCCTTGCACACCACACTTGCTCTCTCCCTTCCCACCCCGTACCTCTTTAAATCTTTGCCAGTGTGAGCAGCTTCTCTAGCCTACTGCTCGTGCTGGCTCTCCCTCCAATGTCACTTCCTGGCCCGACATGAAAGTATTTCAGAGAGAGAGCTAAGCCGGCGTGAGCAACAGGCTAGGGTAGTTGCTGACGAAGATTTCAAAGAGGTACCGGGGGAGGATGGGGAGGGGGTGAGCGTGGTGTCTGTGTGGAGGGATGGACAGAGAGGTGCTGGTACTCCCACCAATACAGTGCCCAGGGCGGTCTGCCCCCCCCCACCTCCCTTTCTTCGCCACTCACCCTCATTACATCGCTGCTTCCACAGGCCATCCAGTGTGAGGCCCATCTTCAATGGACTCTCTACCCCATTTAAACTGCTTCTTCCAGAATTGTACTTTGTAGGATGATGGGGCAGACTCACCATAAGCTGCACTCATGCTTTCATGGATCTCCTTTGGCTTTTTTCCCTTTTGTGAAAAATTTTATCATTTTTTATTTGTTTATTTTATTTATCGGCCTCGCTGAATGTTTTGTATTTGAGTTTTGGTCTTTTGTACACCATTATGGACTGTTTGGGATATGTGCATGTATAAATAAACATTTTGTATTTGTATGATAACATAAGAACATAAGCAGTGCCTCTGCTGGGTCAGACCAGAGGTCCATCATGCCCAGCAGGTCCAGGACCTGTATATTAATCCTCTATCTATACCCTTTTCCTTCAGGAAATTGTCTAATCCCTTCTTGAACCCCAATACCGTACTCTTATCACACCCTCTGGGAGCGCATTCCAGGTGTCTACCACCCTTTGGGTGAAGAAGAACTTCTTAGCATTGGTTCTGAAACTGTCCCCTCTTAATTTTTCTGAATGGCCTCTTGAAGTTTTCGAAAGTTTGAAGAATCTGTCCCTCTCCACTTCCTCTATGCCTTTCATGATCTTGTAAGTCTCTATCATGTCCCCTCTAAGTCTCCGCTTCTCCAGAGAAAAGAGCCCCGGTTTCTCTAATCTTTCAGCATATGAAAGGTTTTCCATACCTTTTATCAATCACGTAGCTCTTTTCTGAACCCTCTCGAGTATCGCCATATCCTTCTTAACCCTTTCAGGACCAAGGGACATATTTGTCCCATAACTTTAAAATCCTATAAATTTTGATTGGGATAGTCTACAGTTCTAAATTTGATATGTACGGATTCCATATGATACTGCCTTTATGTAAACAAACTGGTTCCGACATTCATTCATTAGCGTCGTTGCCAGATTGACGAGAAGATTCACTTGCCACACTGTCCATAAGCCAGAAGTGTGATTTTTAAAAAAAAAAAATAATGATATTTCACAAAAAAAATCAATTTTTTGGCATCTGCAAGCCCTTTTTACCATAAAAATGTCGTCAAAACCACAAAAATTGGCCTACGATCCTTATGGTCCTGAAAGGGTTAAGGTCGGCGACCAATATTGGACGCAGTACTCCAGATGCAGGCGCACCATCGCCCGATACAACAGGCATTAGTTTTGATAAATTAGAGGTGTTTCCAGCGATAATTGTTTGGTCCACTTTTTGTTATGAGTTGGGCTGGAAATTTTTTGACTGCATAGTTAGACTCCACTGAGCTGCAATTGTGTATGAGTAACTTTGAGACATGTCACAACATGCACAGACTTGTTTCAACACACTTGTTACTTTCATATTCAGGTAGATAAATTATTGAAAGCCAACAAATCAACCTTTATAGTAAATGCAAACAGTTGTTTTCTCCAAGGATAAGAAACTTGACTTGAGCTAGAACTGAAAATGGTGTGAGCCACATCCTAAGAAATATAAATATTTAATCAAAAGCTCTTTATTTTATTTTGTATTCTCTTTGAATCCAAACTTTGTTGGCCTCATTCACAATAGTGGCCTTGACCAAATTAGCCCCAGCTTGTGTACGTCTCTATCTGAGTAGCTATTGCCGTTTTCAGCGGTTTATTTATTTATTTATTTAATTGGAGTATTTTCGTCTTCTAGTCACGAGTTATTCCCAGCCTATCTGTCGAATCTTTGCTCCCGCCTCCGCGCGCCAGCAACGGCCCTTCTTGTCCTCCCCGCCCAGCTGCTCCGGGCGCCTTTAAAGGGGCTCCCGGCTCGAGCGCGAGCCCGCTGGCTTTCCCGGCGCGTGAAGCGCCGGCTCATGGAGGGGGAGTTCGGGGGCGTGACGTCACAGCCGCCGCACGGGGACTATGGCGCGGCCGAAAGCCTGGTGGAGCCGCCTCGCGACGCTGCTGCAGCTGCCGGGCCGGCGCGAGCCTCCCCTTTACCTGAGCGACGCCAGCAGCACCCTCGACCTGACGGACGATGCGCCGGACGAGGACGCGCTGCGCAAGTTCAACAGGCTGCGGGTGGTGGTGTCCGAGGACGTCCCTTCGGTGAACGGGGCGCAGCGCGACGCGTCCTCGCCTCCCTTCTCCTCCTCGTCGGACGAGTCCCTGCTGGAGCGGGACAGGGCGCAGCTGCGGCCGCCACTGCAGTGTAATGGCTGCCAGGCGCGGGGGGAGCGGGGCAGCCTCAGGAAGGTGCGGAACAGGTTGCTGGTGGCCGGGGCGCTCTATTTCCTCTTCATGGTCGGGGAGCTGGTGGGTGAGTTCCGCCTCTGTTCCTCTTCCCTTTCTGCGTTAGGATTAGGATGAGTGTGTAGTGCAGGGGTGTCAAAGCCCCTCCTCGAGGGCGGCAATCCAGTCGGGTTTTCTGGATTTCCCTAATGAATATGCATGAGATCTATTAGCATACCATGAAAGTGCATGCAAATAGATCTCATGCATATTCATTGGGGAAATCCTGAAAACCCAACTGGATTCCGTCCCTTGAGGACCAGAGTTGCCCATCCTTGACCTAGAGCAGGGGTGTCAAAGTCTCTCCTCCCGGGCCACAGTCCAGTGGGGTTTTCAGGATTTCCCCAATGAATGTGCATGAGATCTATTAGCATACCATGAAAGCAGTGCATGCAAATAGATCTCATGCATATTCATTGGGGAAATCCTGAAAACCCCACTGGATTCCGTCCCTCGAGGACCGGAGTTGCCCACCCTTGACCTAGAGCAGGGGTGTCAAAGTCCCTCCTCCAGGGCCGCAATCCAGTGGGGTTTTCAGGATTTCCCCAATGAATATGCGTGAGATCTATTAGCATACCATGAAAGCAGTGCATATTCATTGGGGAAATCCTGAAAACCCCACTGGATTGCGGCCATCGAGGAGGGACTTTGACACCCCTGGGTTAGAGCTACAGCCTTGGCACCCTGAAGTTGTAGGTTCAAACCCTGGGCTGCTCCTTATGACCACTTAATCCCCCCATTGCCCCAGGTACATTGGATAGATTGTGAGCCCACCAGCACAGATAGGGAAAATGCTTGAGTACCTGAATGTAAAACCACTTAAGCTGTAAGTGGTATTAAATACTTAAAAATAAATTTAAAAAAATGAATGAAACACTATAAGGCAGGGGCAGGCAATTCCGGTCCTCCAGAGCCAGGTCAGGTTTTCAGGATATCCACAATGACTATGTACGAGATGGATTTGCATGCACTTCCTCCTTGAGATGCAAATCTATCTCATGCATATTTATTGTGGATATCCTGAAAACCTGACCTGGCTCCGGCTCTCGAGGACCGGAATTGCCTACCCCTGCTATAAGATGTTTGCAGTGCTGTACAGGCATGTATATAAGAGTTAGTTCCTGCTTCACAGAGTTTACAGCTTAATTATGACCCCCCAGAAACCAGGTGTTGAAAGCTTTGGTACTGAAAAGTCTGGAAGCTAGGTGCAGGAAGACTGAGGACTGGCTTTATTAACCTGTGTTAATGTGGGTTATAGATTCCACTGACAATAATTGGGGACCTTCCAATATGTTTTGAGTTGCTAAACACATTGGAAGGTGAAAGTTTATATGTTTTTTTACAGTGAAACGTTGGTTTCTACTCGCATATCACTTTGATTCCTTATGACTTAGAGATTATAGCCGTTTCATCCCGCACTAACTGCGGCACTTGCACATTCCCTCCGGAAGTTTTTTAAGCCAATGATGTGGGTGGAGGAGGTTTGAGCTTTCAGCTCTGCCTAAAAGAAAACCTGAGGCTTTTTTTTTTTTCTTCCGGGGGTTAGTGCTCTCAGTTTAGAGTGGAGTTTGTACTAAGTTAAAAGTAATATTTATTACCCACTTGCACCACATTAATTATTATAGATCCCCAAACCCTGCCATTTAAAGACCACCTCCTCTGGTTTGGCAGCCAGAAATTTCCAAGCTGTGTAGCTAGCGGCAGGGTCTCTTAGCTGCCACAAGTTACAGAGCTTGAACAGTTCTGGCTGCCGGTCTAGAGGAAGAGGTCTTCAGCTGGCAGGGCTTTGGGAAACCCACCAACTTAGGTATTTATATTTTGCATTTGGGTAGGGGGCATGATAGGAAGAAAATTTAGTGCCCACTCACTTTGGGCTCAGGGCCACTGCCCACCCTCACTCTCTCATCAGTTGTCTGGGAAGCCACTGGACACTACAAAGATCTGTGATGCACATATCCCAAAGCTAACATATTCTGCTTAGATAACCTTGATAGGCGGTATATAAAATCCTAAGAAACTTGAAACATATATGACACCCAGGGATGATAATTTTTTAACATCCCCCACCCATATGAAAAACTTGATTTTTAGTAATAATCCACAAGTCGCACAAGAGTGTATCTAGGGAAAGCATCTTACACACTGCAGCGAGCACATCGATACACCCAATGTAGAACAAACACGCCAGATTAGTACAGATTGATCCTGCACAGTCAATACTAACAGAAAAACATGTCTTTCGTACACACAAACACCCTTATCGCAAGCTAAAAATAGAAGTATGTAGACAAAGGGCTCCTTTTACAAAGGCGCGTTAGGGCCTTAATGTGCGGAAAAGCACACGCTATTCCGCACGTTAAGACCCTAATGCGTTATAGCGGCCTAACGTGCTATAGCGTGCGCTAATCTGGTGCGTACATCACCTTTCTAAATTATGGCAGCTGTTTCATAAGTTGCAGGCGACTGCCTGGCCTGAAGCTTTCCCTCTGATGCAACTTCTGTTTCCACCTGGGCAGCTCATGTCGGAGAGGAAAGTTTCAGGCCAGGCAGCCGCCTGCAACTTATGAAGCAGCTGCCATAATTTATAAAGGTGAGGGGAAGGGAGGAAGATGGGCCATCAAAGGGAACAGATGCCTGGACTGTTTGCCCTTAACACTGGCCCTGAACCTAGGACAATATCAGGTGGACTAGTCTATGGCCCAGAAATATCAAAGAAGAGACAATTTAATAATGTATTTTTAATGAGAATAACTCATGGGTACTGGATGGACCGTTCAGGTCTTTATGTGCCATCATTTACTATATTATTATAATTAAAGAACTATGGCTGGTATTGGACAGACTTGTACGGTTTGTGTCCCATATATGGTGATTCGATGTAGGATGGTCTGAGGAAGACATTAATAGGAACTCTACTAACTTGGAACATGAAGACATTACTGGCCAGACTTTACAGTAGATATCCTGCAAACAGGATGGTTGGATAGGCTGGAGTGAGCTTAGATGGTAATTTCAGAAGTTGGAACCTAGGTGGATTTTAGTCTATGGCCCAGAAATATCAAAGAAGATACAATTTAATCATGTATTTTTAATGAGAAGAACTAATGGGCAGACTGGGTGGACCGTTCAGGTCTTTATCTGCCATCATTTACTATGGTAAGTGTGCGTTTTCTTGTTTAGTGATTGGATGCTTCATTTATACTGTATACAATAATCATGTTATAGTCTTGCGTAAAGATCTGCAAAAGAAAGCTCACTTTCTGAGTATTACTGTATATATCGTTCTGATTTGGTTTTAATATAGTGGGGAGTGTGATTATCAGCTCTACATAAGATAAGGGTGTAATAATTGTAATTTGATTATTATTGTTAAGCAAAGTGATTAGGTAACTACATTTCCTCGTCATTGGTAAAGCCCCCACTTGGAGTACTGGGTTGAGTTTTGGAAGCCATATCTTGCCAAGGACATAGTTCAGAGAAAGGCAGCAAAAATGGTGTGGCTTTTGTGCCAAAAAGTGTATGGAAAACATTTGAAGATCTGAATATGTACACCCTAGAGCAGTGATCTTCATTAATTTTTAAGCTAGGGCCATTTTGGATTATAATGAAGTGTAGGAGAGACACCAAATATGTTCCCATGCAGGGTCATGACACTGCCATTGTCTGGACTTCCTTTCATCTCAAGCTATTCTTGACCCTCTTCAATCGGGCTTTGGCCCACTCCATTCCACAGAAACTGCCCTTGCTAAAGTCTATAATGACCTGTTCCTGGCCAAATCCAATGGCCTCTACTTGATCCTCATCTTTTTTTAATCATTTAATTTTTATTGAAAATAACACAGCATGGATCCTGGACTGCAGTTGGGGGGGGGGAGGGGGAGAGGAGGGGACATGGATGCTATACCTGTAAGTGGGTTGGGAAGTGGGGGTGAGAAGGAAGAGATGCTTAGCTGTGGAGAGAGAAGGGGCGAGAGATGCCTGACCATGGGGAATGGGGAATGATTCAGGGTGCAAGTGAGAGGTGGTGTGGGGTGAGAGGACTTGGATGCTGGCTCCACTTGGGAGTGGGAGAATGGTAGAGAGAGGAAGAGAAAAGTGACCAAGACCAGAAAGGGGATGGGAAGGAAGAGATTCTTAGCCAGTGGAGAGAGAGATGCTAGACTATAAGGGCCAAGGAGGGGATTCGGGATGCACATGAGAGAGGGAGACAGAACTGCAGTTGGAGTGAGAGGGAAATAAAGAGGCTGAAACTTGAAAAGAAAAGGCAGAAAGAATTTCAGTTTTGAAATATTGTGCTCCAGAATTTTTTTGCACAGAATCTCGCCAGTAATGGATGCCTGAAATACTCTTGTGGTAGAGACAAAAACAGTAATGGAATTCAAAAAAAGTGAATGATAAACACATAGGATGGAATCAAAGCAAAACTTAAACAATCTTTATCCTTTAAACAAAAATAGAACTGCAGGTAAAAATCTAGCTGCCTTCTTGGGCAGACTGGATGAACAATATAGTCATTTATCATGTTTTTACGACAGTTTTTTTTTTAAATGTCATATACAATGCTGAACAGAAGCTTTGTGATGAGATTCAGACTCTTTATATTTGATTTTCAGGTGGCTATGTTTCTAACAGTCTTGCAATCATGACGGATGCACTTCATATCCTAACTGACCTCAGTGGTATTATTATGACATTACTTGCTTTGTGGCTGTCTGCAAAATCTCCAACCAAAAGATTTACCTTTGGATTTCACCGCTTAGGTAGGTATGAACTTTGGCTTTTATGCTGCCATAAACTGTCAATGATAAAGATCTAAGCTGCACTGTAAACTAGGTTGTGCCAGGAGGATAAATGTCTGTGTACTGGTTATGAATGCAAAAACAAAAAAAGCAATATCCAAACAAACTGTAGCTTAAAATTGAAAGACCAAAACAAAGGAAAAACTGCAGATACGATGTACAAAGTGTGAAACTGATCTTTATTAAGGAAGATTCAATGTAGCATTCAAAAATAAATAAAAATATTAAAAAATGGTTCTCGAGTGTGAGTCCACAGGACCCAACACGGTCCGTGTTTCGAAAAACACTCCTTCCTCAGGGGTCCGGAGTATGATGCAAATACACAGAGAACCTGACAAATCAAATGAAGTCTGTAAGGCACGTGAATCCTCTAATCCAACAGCAGCTCAAAACGCGGACAGCGAAAACGAAAGTGAAAAAAAACGCGATTAGAGACGTCGCCAGCCTATATGTCAATATGTCCCCTTTTTTCATTCTGCTAGATGTAGTCAAGGGGCTTCTTTTTATCCTGTAGTCTGACAGTCATAGAGTTCCTATGAGCGTCTGAGCAGAACAGAGCAGTGCGCCAGCTGACGCTAAAAACCTGTTGCATGGTTTTACAAAAAAAAAAAAAAGGGGGGGGGTATGTCTTGGAATAAGTTAGTAACATGTCTTGAATGAGAGCCCTCCTGTTGGAAGTGAAATTGAGGGATAAGAAAATTCTGTGGTACTCAGGAGCAATGTTGCATTGTTTTTATTGTTCTCTTGTTGGCATCAATAAAAAAAAAATTGTTTGAACCTAAAAAAGAACAATGGGCAATTAAAAGGTTTTGGAGGAGACATCAGAGCCAAGAGTTGTATGTATGGCCACTCAGGCAGCGAAGATAGACAACCAAGTCTCCAACCTATTGACAACAACCCCAGACTACAAGATGTTCAGAAAGGAAATACTCTTCAAGAAATCCCTTAATAAAGCTTAATACCATGATAAAGCTTAACCCCCCTCTTACCATCCCTCCCTAACCCCAGATCCTACTTTTCCCTCTCTTGGAAACCTTCTCTGATCTAACGTTGTAACCCTTCTTCTATAACTCTTTTTGTAATCCGCTTTGAACCGAAAGGTAACGGTGGAATAGAAATCTGTAATGTAATGTAAATGGAGACTGAGATAAAAATATACATGTCAAGACGAACAGTTTAGCAATATAAGATCTGTTAGAGAGGCTAAAAAAAAAACTATGGGTTCCTTTTATCAAGCAGCAGTAGAGCCTTTTACTAGTGCCGGGGAGGCAAATATTCCAACACTCATAGTAATTAACATAGAAATATGGAGATAAAGGCCAAATGGCCCATCCAGGCTGCCCATCCACAGTAACCATTATCTCTTCCTTTCTCTGAGACCCCACGTGCTTATCCCACGCCTTCTTGAATTCAGACAGTCTGTCTCCACCACCTCTACCGAGAGACTGTTCCACGCATCTACCACCTTTTCTGTAAAAAAATATTTCCTTAGATTACTCCTGAGTCTATTCATCCTATGCCCTTTCATTCCAGAGCTTCCTTTCAAATGAAAGAGACTCGACTCGTGCACATTTATATCACGTAGGTATTTAAACGTCTATCGTATCTCCCCTCTCCCGCCTTTCCTCCAAAGTATACAGATTGAGATCATTAAGTCTGTCCCCATACGCCTTATGACAAAGACCACACACCATTTTAGTAGCCTTCCTCTGGACCGACTCCATCCTTTTTTATATCTTTTTGAAGGTGCGGACTCCAGAATTGTACACAGTATTCTAAATGAGGTCTCGCCAAAGTCTTATACAGGGGCATCAGTAGGAAAAAGGAGGTTATCATTTCTATAGCACTGAAAAGTGTATGCAGCGCTGTACAATCGACATGCAATAAGATGGCCCCTGCTCAGAAGAACTTATAGTCTAATTCAGGGATCTCAAAAGTCCCTCCTTGAGGGCCGCAATCCAGTCGGGTTTTCAATGAATATGCATTGAAAGCAGTGCATGCACATAGATCTCATTCATATTCATTGGGGAAATCCTGAAAACCCGACTGGATTGCGGCCCTCAAGGAGGGACTTTGAGACCCCTGTGCTAATGTGTGCTAGTTCCAGGGAAACTGAAGCCACATACTTTTGAAGACGTATGAGTATGTGTAGAGTTGCTAGACTTTAACACACACTGAAACTCTCTATGTGCACCACTTTAGAAGTACAGAGATGAGGCAGTTTGTAAGGTAAAGCACTTTAGCCCACTGGAATAACTTTGAAAACTACCCTGTCAGTGGACTGCTGGGACAAAAATGGCCAGTCAGTTAATAAAAAAATTTAAAAAGAAGCTATGACCTAATTTTAAGCATTCTTAAATAGGTACCAGTCCCATGGAAACTGTGTTCTGCTAAATAGAGTTGGTGGTGGAGTACTGCCAAAAACTATTAAAAGAAATAAAGAACCCAGTGTGTAGCTGCCAGTTTGCTCTCAAACAGGTTTACTAAAATTTAAACATCTGCAACTTAATGTGGTACCTAAACTGAACATTTGAACGACTGAAATTGATATAGGAATACACCCTGAGATCTAACACATTTTATTTTTTATAAATCTTTATTGATTTTTAAACTTTGACAATGCAATACAAATATCTGAACATAAATATTTCATAAAACGCATTATTAAACATACAATTTATACTTAGACTTTTATATTTATCCAAAGAAGGCTTGACATGTAAAAGCGTACCACAGATTATGGCTTCATATGTTAGGGGAATTGCTGAATCAAGAATAAGATTAATTTGTCTCCAAATTGATTTCCAGAAATTAAGTATCAAAGGACAATCTAATACGTTTTAGGAATTCTATTTTTTTTTTTCCATGATTCCTCCCTGGTTGTTAGATTTTGAGCATCCTGGATTCTGTAGACAATTGCTTCCTGGAACAACTTGTCCAGGAAAATACAAGAGGAAATGCAATCCTGGACTTAATTCTAAATGGACTGTGAGGACCGGCACAAGGTGTAGAAGTAGAAGGGATGCTGGGAAACGGCAATCACAACATGATCCGCTTCAACCTGGATGCAAGGGCGAAACATCGGTCCAGAACGACGGCCATGGCACTGAACTTCCGAAAAGGGAATTACGAAGGGATGAGACTCATGGTGGGGAAGAAGATTAAGAAGAGGATAAGCACTGTTAAAACACTAGAGCAAGCTTGGTCCCTTTTTAAGGACACAGGCACCAAGGCGCAAAATCTACATATACTATGTATCAACAAGGGATCCAAGAGGAAAAAAGAACAAGGAACCGGCGTGGCTCACTGTAGAGGTGAAGGAAGTGATCAGAGACAAGAAAACTTTGTTTAAGGAATGGAAAAGGTCAAGAATGGACAAAAACTGGAATAAGCACAAACATCAACGCAGGTGCCATAAGGCAGTAAAAGGGGCCAAAAGAGACTATGAGGAAAAAATAGCCAAGGAGGCAATAAATTTCAAGCCGTTCTTTCGATATATTAAGGGGAAACGACCCGCGAATGAAGTGGTGGGATCTTTGGATGATCATGGAATAAAGGGGGTGCTAAAGGAGGACAAAGCCATAGCCGACAAACTGAACACATTTTTATTTACCGAAGAGGATATGCACAGCATACCAGAACCCATCAGGCTATATGCTGGAAACGAATTTCAGTACAGAAACTCTTCTGGTTTCTTTCTACGATTCAACAGCTACAGTCTAGTAAGAAGTACGCTATCTTACTTCAGTTCGATCTCCCTGCAGTTTTTGATGTAGTTAATCACAATATTCTGCATTACCTGCTTTCAGAAATCGGCTCCCCCCCCCATGAGAACCGGCACCCTCCACCGCCGCCATCGGGCACCCCCCGTCACCATCGGGCACCCCCCCCCCCACTGCGACCTGAGGTCCCCCCAACCCACCCGAACCCTCTTCTTACTTTAGTTAGCCTTCGCACCGGCACCAGCATGTCCTGTGCGTTGGTGCCGGTGCCCGAAGATCTGCCTCCTGTGTTGGGCATTGAGCATGTGCTACTGCCAAGTCTCTGCCACGGAGCTAGGGATCACGGAGGTAGGAGTGTGCATGCGCACTTAAGGTTTTATTATTATTGATAATCCTTTTTGTGAACTGCCTCGAGCCCTAACATTAGTTTGGGGGTGACATGGTATAACAAGTTGAAAGATTAGATTACATTAGAGTTCTCTTGAGATACATAGAGGCTAATGCAGAAAGCAGGGTGTTGGAGCTGCTGACTGCACGTGGAGTTACCACAAAAATATTTGCTACGCCATGCAGTAATCAATTAGCATAGAAATTACTGCTGCGTTAAAATTTGCAGTCCATTGCCTGATGTCATCCTTCTTGTCGGTGCTGGAGTTGAAATTGGCTCTCGCAATGACAGTTATGGCAGTCTGTATTGGCCTGAGCATCCTATCAACTCCCCTGCCCCCTCCCCCAACTTACAAATGAAATACATCTGTCCCGCCTGGCCATTTTATGTGGCCCGCGGCAGTGCTCCCGAAGTTCCCCTTCTCACAGCCCAGCATGTCTTTCCCTTTTGCCCCCCAGCTTTTTGATAAACTGCTTTGCTTACTTCGTTAATAGTCTTTTTAGTGATTTTTATTATTCTGGGAGAAGGGGGCAACTTTGGTACTGTACTTCAAGATGAAATGTGCTTTTATATTACTTGTATGACTGATAAATAAAATTATTGTACCTATTGAGCAACAGTCTTGCTTATCAGGCGGCCTATTATGATAAAGATTTCCGACTAATGTTAGTTGGCTCTATTTCATATGAACTTTGTAGAAAGTTGTTAAAAACCTTTTTCTTTTCTAAATTTTTGATTTATTAGATACCTTTGTATTCTTTAACATTCTTTGGGGTTTTTTTTTCCTTGGTATAATCTTTTGTTAACCGCACTGAACTCATGGCTATGCGGTCTAGAAATCTGCTACGTTATCTCAATAAAATCTGTAAATAGAAGTATCCTTTTTAAAATTATTTTTAACGTTTTGTATTTTCTTTTGCAGAGGTTTTATCAGCCATGGCTAGTGTACTGCTGGTGTATATCCTCACTGCGTTCTTGTTATATGAAGCTGTTCAACGCACCATCTACAAGGACTATGAAATTAACGGTGACATTATGCTCATCACAGCTGCCCTTGGTGTTGCGGTAAACCTTGTGTAAGGTTTCATTTTGTTTTGTGTTTTCCCTAAATCTCTCAACGTTTTAAAGCAACAGTGCTTCCTGCTGAAACTGAATTGGGGTTGTTTTAAGAGTGAAGAATTGCTGGGTTGTGTGTTCGATTTTTCTATAACTCTCTTATTTCACACTTTATTCCCCCCACTCCTCCAACCCAACCCTATAACATCCTGAGATCTTGTAAATCGAGAGAACAGTACAGTGAAGATGACCAAGGCAGAAAGATTTCAGGCTGCATCACCAGTAGTGCTGCCAGATTCAGAAAAAAATATTTTGATTCGATTCACCCTGTTGAATCGATTTTTCGATTCGATTCACTGTTAATGACACAGCTTTTTTTAAATTTAAACATTTTATTTAACCAAGGCAATATCATATCAAAAATTCCCAGCTTTCATCCCCAGCCCTCCAGACTCCCCAGCCCCCCTGCCGATTCTGAGCTTCCATCCCCAGCCCCCCTGCCGATTTCAGCTTCCATCCCCAGCCCCCAAGACTCACCAGCCCCCCCTGCCGATTCTCAGCCCCCCCTGCTGATTCTGAACACCTCCTGCCGGTTCAGTTACTTACTCGACTGGATGTGGAATCGCGGGGAAGATAGGAGAAATGCGGAGACAGCCAAAAAATACCCTTTGCTTCCGACTGGTCCGCTGCACGAGGTCTGTTCACTCCCCCTTGACGGTCCCACGTCCTTTCGTTTCTTCTGATGTAACTTCCGGTTTGCAAAACCGGAAGTTACATTAGATGGGAACGAGTCCGGCGGCCGGCAGTGAAAAAAGAATTAACTTTAATCGGGATGAATTGGTAAATCCGTTTTTTTACAAAAACGAACCGATTTGAATCGGGCAGCACTAATCACCAGGCAGTGTCTCTTCATCATTCAAACAGAACCACTATCCCCCCCTCTTTTACAAGGGTGCGTTAACCATTTTAGCGTGCACTAAACACTAACGCGTCCATAGACTTATAATGGGCATGCTAAAATGCATAGCGCACCTTAGTAAAAGGAGCCATATAATAGATATTGCCTTATTAATCAACAAGACCCTAGACCCAGGCCTGTTGGCCGAAACACATATGCGTCAGGCCACCTTGAGACAATAAACATTTTCAGCACCCTTGGTCATCTTGGTGAATCAGACAAGAGGTCATGGACTGAAGTTGAGAGGCGACAGGCTCAGGACAAATACCAGGAAGTTCTGTTTCACGCAGCGAGTGGTGGACGCTTGGCATGCTCTCCCGGAAGAGGTTGTGACGGAGACCACCATTCTGGGTTTCAAGGGCAAGTTGGATGCACACCTTCTTGCAAATCACATCGATGGATACGGGTAAACAGGTTTTCATTGGGGAACACCTGGCTTGGCTTCCATGTGTGCGGGTCACCGGACTGGATGGACCAAAAAGGTCTGATTCGGTGAAGGCGTTTCTTATGTTCACTATGCTGTTCTGTTGAGCGTCACCCTTGTGAAGGTGTTTTTCTCATGTTCTTATAAATCAAGAAACACACCGAGTCTTTGGTTTCCCTACTTTTTTTTCCCATTTTTAATGCCTTGCTCAAACCTTTGGTTGGGTGCTTTTGAATTGGGTTCCGAGTAGTGATGTTGGGCCTAGTTAAGTGGCATCACCTTTTTTTTCCTACAACGGAAACAACAAGGAAAATAATTTTTACACTTGGGAGATCTTCCTTCTCACTGTGCTGATGGTGGGTTTCTCCCTCCCCCCCCCCCGTTTACTGATATCTAACAAACATTCAATCATTTCTGTACATGACTTAATAAAACTTATGACCTACATCTGCTTTTCTGATACTAGACATGTTTGTCAGTGCTGCCTAATGTAAAAGGTTTTTTATAGGGTTGTATTGTTTTACTATACTGTATCAGAGTATACTTGGCGATTCAGCAACTTGAAGTCTATAGTATTACTTCTGCAATTTTTGGATGCTTTGAAAATCTTTGCCTTATGTTTTTATTTATTTATTTTTAACTTTATTTCATTTTTAATGCCAGCAAAAAGTGCAATACAATTTATATACATAAGAACGTAAGAATTGTCATCTCCGGATCAGACCCTGGGTCCATCAAGTCCGATGATCTGCACACGCGGAGGCCCTGCCAGGTGTACCCTGGCATAATTTTAGTCCCCATATCACTGTATACTTTTCAAGGGAGATGTGCATCTAATTTACCCTTACCCGTATCACTCTGCCACTCTTAAGGAGATGTGCATCTAGTTTACCCTTAAATCCTAGAACGGTGGATTCTGCATTTTAACTCGTTTATTTTGAGACATGCCAAAATAAAATATCTCTGGATGCAATGTTGTAATCGGTATGTAAGCTGGACAGTCCTACTTTTGCCCAGTTTCATAGAACAATTGACTAGTATTGGGAACTCATTTAGCTGACCCGACACAAGTGTAACCCCAAAACGTGGCCCAATAAAATTTGTCTTCCACATCAATTCTCGGGGTCGATTGTGCTGTTCAAATGTTGGTCTAACAGTTTTTTTCTGTTTGTTTTGCAGAATGGGATTTCTGCTGAGTCACCCTCCTTCCCATTCTCATTCTCATCATCCTCCAACAAACTCTTCTGCCACAAGTGTGGAGCAGAATCCCCGGCAAGGCAGCCTGGCAGTGAGAGCAGCATTTATTCATGCTCTGGGGGACCTGGTACAGAGTGTTGGTGTCCTTATAGCTGCTTATATTATTCGTTTTAAGGTAGGGTGTCCCTTTTATATGTGTGATGCTGCTTGAAGTAAATCTTCTGCTGGAAGATTGACATGGATACTTGAAACTTGCCTTTCTAGACCAGCTTTATTGCAAGTTGAGCTAATTTTATAGTGAATATATTTTCAACTGGTGTACCTCTTTCTGGTTTCTGGATTTTCAGTCCAGCCAGGGCCCTTCCTAGGTCCATATAACTTTGTAGTGATACTATGGGTTTTGTCACACACACCCCTTTCTCCATTTAAGATATAACAATTTTTTATTGATGAAAAAACAATACAAAACTGCAAACATACACATGGGATGCAGCATCACCAAGACATACACAACCCTTCAGCACCTCCACTCCTCCTTCCCCATTTAGCCTTCCTTTTTCTCTTTCTATTTGAAGAATATGCATTGTAATTTCATTTTGACCTGTACACTTTTATTTTAAATAATGCTAGAGACTCCTCTCTTCTCTTGGGAGCAGGGAAATGTGTCCTGAGCTGGACAGGAAAGGGAGAATGCATTTGATCTTAACATTTTCCTTGAGCTACTCAATGGAGGGGAACCCCTAAATACAGCCCACACATGACCAGTGTAAAAGTTCCTATCTTTCCCATCGCACCTTTAGCGTAGACTGTGGTGAATCATCCTCTGCTGCAATCCCGCTATTGGTTGGTGTACATCAGGGCTCTGTCTTGGAACTTTATTTATTTAATTTAATTTAAAACAAAATTTATATACACCCAATCTGCTACAGTACTCCCCCGATATTCGCAGGGGTTCAGTTCCAGGAATCCCCGCGAATCTTGAAAAACCATGAATACGGTTTTTCATGGGGGAGACTGGAGAGGGCAGTGGGAGAGGCAGGAGAAAGCAGCTGGAGCGCTAGCGAGTGCAGGAAATCACTCGCTGTATGCTCAGACCGCCTCTTCCTGCCCTAAGTCGGGCCTTACCAATCAGATCAATTTACCTTAAGGAAATGCCTGAGAAAACAATGTTTTCAATCATTTTCTAAATTCATTCAAAGATTCAGATACTCTTCAGAAGTGCATTCCATAGTTGGGGGTCCCACCACCATAAAAATTGACTCTGTATACATTTCAAGTCTTATTTGCTTAACCCTTTAATTGGCTGCTTTATGTAACTTGATGATGAACAAGAGCAACAGTGTCAAGGTAACAGGCATTTGTAGATGTAGATCTCCCATAAGAGCCATAGAAGGCTTCTGAGCAACAAGACCAAATAAAGGGCTACAATCTGGGACATCAAATAAAGCCTGATTACCTGAAATCAAAGGACGTCCTGGTATATGAACTTTTAAGGTAACAGCAAGGCAAAAAGGTGGTTTATCATGTAAAATCTTAAAAATGAATGTCAAGATCTTAAACTGGATATGCCAAAGAATAGGCACCCAAAGTAATTTTTTAAAAATCGGTGTAATGTGTCCAAAATGAGGACACCCTGAAATAAGTCTTGCAGCCACATTTTGTGCAGCCTGTACTGCTCTTAGCTCTTTCTTAGGCAAACCAACTAATAGTGAATTACAATTAAATAATGGGTAAACATAGGCTTGTACTACAGTTAGAAAATTCATAGCACTCAGTAATTCTTTGAAAGAATGTATCAACTTCAACTTAAAAATACTTTCTTGATCATTGTTTTTATGTATGGCTTCATTGACAAAGAAGAGTTAAGAAGTACTTGGAAATTAAAAGTTCAATCTACCTTGTTTTTAGATGGATTCAGTCTTGGTTTCTTAGCCGATGACCAAGATTTAACTGTATTCATACAAATGAAAAGGTATCAGAAATCCACTCATGAACTTGAAAATAAAACGGAATATCAGCATATAGTTGAAAACATACTCCGGATAACTCAAAATTTTACAGAGTGCAGATAGAGAGGACCCTTGCGGGACTCCTGAACTGATCTTTCCCCAAGAACACCTAGCCCCTATCTTCACCTGAAACTGTCGATCTTGTAAAAATGTAAACCAATTCAGTACTTCTCCAGAAATCCCAAACGTTTGCAGTCTTTTTAGTAATAACTGATGATTTATTGTATCAAATGCTGTACTAATATCTAATGTAACCATCAAATATACTCTTGCTATGTCAAATCCCACCCTAATATCATTCAATACCGACAATAACAAGGTCTCTGTATTATCTTTAAATTTAAAACCAAATTGGTATTGATCTAACAAATCTTTCTCATCAACAAATCTTTGAATCTGAATTAATGATAGTTTTTCCAAAACTTTAGTCAAAAAGGATAATGAGGACACTGGTCTAAAATTATCTACCACAGTATTGTAGACGCCAAGCTCTTTTTTTTTTTTTTTTAAGTGGCCTCATTACAGCATGTTTCAAAACAACAGGTATCATTCTCTCTGTAAATGATTTATTAACAATTGCTTTAATGGAGCAATGTGAAGTGCTAGACCTTTTTATCACAGATGGTGAACAAATATTTAAACTGTTTGTGGAGTTATTTAATGAACATAAAACCTCTATTGTCTGATTGACCTCTTGAGGTTCAAAAGAAGTCCAAAGCTCTTGGGACCACGTCCTTTTTTCCATCTACATTTCTTTCCTTAGTGCTCTAATCTCCTCCCATGGCTTTTAGTATCACCTCTATGCCAAAAACTGACAGATCTCTCTACACCTGAAATCTCAACAGACATACAGTCCCAGGTTTCAACTTGCTTGTCTGACATCGCTATCTGGATATCTCTTCACCATGTAAAATTAAACATGGCCAAGACTGAGCCCTAAACTTTCCACCTAAACCCATTTCTCCTCTTCCTCCATTCTCTATTTCTGTGAACAACACCCTCATCCTCCCTGTCTCATCAGTTTGCAACTTTTGGGGTAATCTTTGACTTAACAATCTTCTTCTCTTCACATATCCAATAGCCTGCCAAACTTGTTTCTTTTTCTACAATATCGCTAAAATCAGACCCATTTTTTTTCTGAGTGTACTGCCAAGACCCTTATCCATACCCTCATCACCTCTCGCCTAGACTACTGCAACCTGTTCCTCGCTGGCCTTCCACTAAACTATCAATCTGTTCAAAACTCTGCTGCACACCTCATATTCCACTAATGTCGCTAAGCCCACATTATCCCTCTCCTCAAGTCACTTCACTGGCTTCCTATCCATTTCCGCATACAGATCAAACTCCTTTTACTGAATTAAAGGTGTATTTGCTCCACAGCTCCTCAATATCTCTCCTCTCTCCCCACACTCTTCCCCGAGCACTCCGCTCATCAGATAAGTCTCTCTTATCTGTACCTTTCTCATCTAAGGCCAGCTTCAGACTCTGTCCTTTCTACTTTGCTGCACTTTATGCCTGGAACAAACTCCCTGACTTGATACGGCAAGCTCTGTCTCTGGCAATATTCAAATCCAGACTCAAAGCCCACGTTTTTAAAGGTGCTTTCAATTCCAAACTCCAATCCACCTGCTAAGCACCAATATCTGTCTCGTCATTCCTTCCTTAAGTAGATATAAGACCTTCTTGGATAGGACCTTGGCATTTCAAGCTGGTAGGCAACAATCTTGGTTAGGTAAATGTGTTCAGCAAGCTATGTCATCCTATTGCAGTTTTCGGAAATTAAGACCGCATTGTTCGATAAGTTTATTACTTGGTGAGCTTTATTATTGAAATTCTATTTTACAAATATTTGTATTTTTTTTACTGTATTATTGTATTTCGCTGATTGTCCAGCTCTTTTTTAGTGTAAACCACCTAGAACTTTTGGTTATGGTGATATAAAAGAATAGTTATTATTATTATTATTATTATAAAATTCCTCTACCTGAGCACAGTATTTTGATGACCTTCTTGTCCAGTTTGTCTTGACTAGATTGTAAGCTCTTTTGAGAAGGAACTGTCTCTTCAGTGTTTTGATGTATAGTGCTGTGTATGTCTACTAGCACTATAGAAATGATTAGTAGTAGTAGTCGGTGGTGTAGTAAGGGAGAGGATGGTCTGCCCTGGGAGCCATGTTAATGGGGGTGCCAGCTGACCCGTATATAAGATGAGACCCACATTTTGGGGGGCCATTTTTTGGCCCCAAAATTTCTTCTTATATTCAAGTATATACAGTAATTGTCTTTGGTGCGGGAAATTGAAGATAGAAGCCGTCGGTGCAATGTGCGGCGGCAGCGAAGAACGCAAATAGAATGCTAGGCATGATAAAGAAGGGAATCACAAGTAGATTGGAGAAAGTCATAATGCCGCTTTATAGAGCGATGGTCAGACCACACTTGGAATACTGCGTCCAGCATTGGTCTCCATACCTAAAGAAGGATATCATACTGCTAGAGAGGGTGCAGAGATGAGCAACAAAGCTGGATTACGAGGAAAGACTTAAGAGACTGGGGTTGTTCTCCCTTGAGAAAAGGAGACTACGAGGGGATATGATCGAGACATTCAAAATACTGAAAGGAATCGACAAAATAGAGCAGGAAAAAACGTTATTTACAATGTCCAATGTGGCACGGACAAGAGGACATGGGCTGAAGCTAAGGGGGGAAAGTTCAAGACAAATATTAGGAAGTTCTGCTTTACGCAACGAGTGGTAGACACCTGGAATGCTCTCCCAGAAGAGGTAATTGCGGAATCCACCATTCTAGGATTTAATAATAATAACTTTATTTTTGTATACCGCCATACCCAGGGAGTTCTAGGCGGTTCACATCAATTAAACAAAACTTAATAAGAAATTACAATAAACTATCTTTACAAGTAAAGAAGGTATTGGAACAAAATTAACAAGAAATTACAATTGATCATGGTTACAGTTGATCATAATTACAAGCAATGAGGAGATGAAGATGGGCATGCGAGGGGGGGGAATGAGTAGGTGATTGGAGTTAGTGAGATGGGGGAGATCAAAAAGAGGGGGGAGGGGACTGGGAGAGTTGGGTCGTTTGAGGGAGGGTAGAGAGAAATGGAAGAGATGGGATTAGGGTAAGTTAGATGTACATCTCCTTATGAGTGACATGGGTAGGGGTAGGCTAGATGCACTTCTCTTTACGAGAAGCTTGGAGCGATATGGGGACCAAAACTATGCCAGGGTACACCTGGCGGGGCCTCCGCGTGTGCGGATCGCCGGACTTGATGGACCTAGGGTCTGTTCCGGAGATGGCGCTTCTTATGTTCTTATGCTTCCGTACAATATGACCTGATCTTCCTGCTTGTTGTTTTGTTTAATCGTGTACGGTATGTTTATTTTGTTAAAGTTATGTTAAATTGTGTTATCTGTTTTTACCCTATTTTAAAATGTATAACCACCTTGAAATAAATGATAAGGTGGTATATCAAATTTTAATGACCTCGAACTTGTAATGAAATCAATTCTACTAAATAATATGGCACCTGGCCTTACAGAATATTAAAAATCATAATACAAAGCTTAATATAAATCCTTGCATTTACTGGCAACCAATGTAATGAAATTTTGGTGTAATTCTATCATATTTAGAGATGGAAAAAATTACTCTTAAAGCAGTATTCTGCACAGTTTGTAATCTTTTCAACAATCCTTTAGCACATCCTAAATAAACAATATTACAGTAGTCTATCTGTAATCTAGCCTGCAGTTTTCATCAAACAAAATAAATGTTTCTTCTTAATTTTGTATTGTAATAAACAATATTTGGTATAAAAAAAATATTTCATTTAATAAATTTAATGCCCAAAACTAATTGTGTAGTGCTCAAACCAAAATGGAAGATTCTAGTTGAATGTTTCTATCTCTAAACTGTCCACATAGGTGTACCCCACCGTACTCGCCCCATAACAGGTCTCATTGATCCTGTCATATTGTGCCAGTGGAAGTTCCCAATCCCTGCAGTCAAAGGCTGACCAGGACCATGTGCTCAGAGAAGTGTAGTCTGAGATGTGTAGTCCTGCCAACCGAAGTCCATATAGCAAGATCCACCACCCAATTGGTTTGTAACAGCGGTATATCACAACTTAATAAACTTGAAACTTGATATGTGACATGGTGGTGGGACTTGCTTTATGGACTTTGGTCTTTGGCAGAGCTCTGAGCACATGTTACAAATTAGTTATTCATAATTCATGGTTATAAATTGAGATCATTATTTAAAACTTTATTATAATCTATTGCCCCTATATAGTTTGCCATGAAAAGTCAAAATTTTCCAATCAGATTGGACTATGTAGACTTCTGCAGTGATGTGGGCATAGGCAATCCCTCCCTCTAAAATTGAAAATAATGGTTTAAACTGTGTTCTTCTATTATAAAGTATTAAACTTGTCTCTCTGAAAGTTTATTCCTGTTTGTCTTTTAGCCAGAGTTTAAAATTGCTGATCCCATCTGTACATACGTATTCTCAGTCCTGGTGATTTTTACAACCCTACGAATCATGCGAGACACCATTCTCATAATACTTGAAGGTAAGCTATGCACGGGTTTTCTAATACAGGCAGTCCCCAGGTTAAGAACGAGTTAACGTTTTAAAGCTGTTAAGTTGGATTTGTATGTAATTCAAAACCTGTAGATTTTAAGATTCTTGCTGCTTACCTCTGCTCCCAGCTGACAAAAGGGCCAATTGTCCCTTACAGTGTTCCCTCTAAGGTACAGCACGCACAACCACACACTGTTCTTAAGATGGCCATGCATCAGTCCTGAATCTGCTTCAGGAGAAGTGTAGGAGTTTATGCTACTGGAAATACTGCGTGTTGAAATCAAATAAAGCCGCAACTGTGCTATTTTTTTTTTTTTTTTTTTCTATTTATGTATAACAATTTTTTATTGAAAGAATCAAATAATCAGTACAATAGGATAATACAAAAATACATTCAATACAATAAGAATTGCGATAATATTTCATACAAATTTAAATCATTCTTTCAAATTTAATTTCCATATGAATTAATTCAATCTTATCTACACCCCCCTTAATTCCATCCCCTACCCACTATCTTCCCCTAAATTAAATCCCTCACCCTAGATGAAAGTTGACAAAAATAAAGAATTAAAATAAATAACTGGAATGTAATTAGTAAACCTAATTTTCATAATAAATCATTGATCAAACTTCGTATTTTTGGTGAAAGATTCTAAATATAAGGATCCCAAACCTCCATAAAAAGATGAGTTTTTTTAGGCGAACCTCGAAACTCCCAACTCTCAAATAAAAATAAGCGATGTAATTGATTCCTCCAATGCCAAAAACTTGGAGATTCTTTCTGCAACCAAAATTGCATAATACATTTATGCCCAATCATACAGGCTTTCTGAAATAAAAGACATTTTAGTTGGCCAAAAAACCCCACAAGCTGATGCTTTACCAAAAATTATTCCCCTAGGACAACCCACTATCGAATTACCCCATAAAGAACCCCAAAATAATAGGATGGCAGACCAAAATGAGTTGATCAAAGGACACAACCAAAAAGCATGAGATAATGTGCCAGGATCTTTATTACATTTAATACAAATTAGGGTATCTGTTAAATTTGCATGAAAAGCTTGAATTTGGGAAAAATAAGCCCTATGCAAATTTCTATAAGTACATTCTCTTCAAACATATCCTTTTATAATCTTTGGTAGTCTATTAATAGATTGAGTAAAATCAAGAAGAGAAATCTGAATTCCCAACTCATTCCAATTTTGTAGAATTTTATCATATGTACGGGTAGGTAATATTCCACCACCACTTGTGTAATAAAGAAACTGAAATAGGCACATCATCACATTGATTAAAAAAAGAAATAATTCTGTCATGAACTCCACAAGAAAAATTCAATCTCTTCAATTTACCAATTGCATATACACATATAATGATCCAGGACCCCCTCCCACTACAATAGAAAGGTTAGGAAAACTTAATCTTCCCAGTTTCATCCAATACTTGTGATAAATAATAAATACCTTTAAACCCCCAAATTCTAAAAATCCTAGATGTCATACCAGGTTGAAAATCTCTATTACCCTTAATATGTAGCAAATCTGTTATACATGGGTTATATTCCTCAAACTGACCTCATTGAAGATACAATAGGATTACCTTTAAAATGGATCGGTAATTTAGATGGATGTATCTGAAGAAGATGTAATAAATGAAAAGGGTAATAGAAGTCTTAAGTGCTCTTAAGTATGAGTTGTAAGTCGGGTGTCTAGAACTTGGGGACTGCCTGTACAGCAATTATCCCACCACTCAGCCTAAAATGTGATATAGAGAAGAATGCATGTTTTATGTTTGAAATGTATTACAATCCAAACATGTTTTGGTCTCTGGTTTCCATATGATTGCCTTTAGTTAGTTATGTTGCTTGGAATCTACTATAATGTATCCGAAACATTTTTTATGGTAGTTGAGAAGGACCTTAGCTTTTGTTTTACTAGCTTGATCCTCAGTGTGCATGAAATTAAACACCACTAAGACAAAATTATTATGGTTTGGGCCAAAAATTGAACCGTTGCCTAGTTCAGTTTTTGTTAGCCTCTGGTGACTCACTGAAAATTGATTTCTCATCTAAAATTCTGGGTTTTATTCTAGATTCTTTAGTTTTATTATCTAGTCAAATTAATAATGTCGCAAAAAATGCTATATCAGTCTAAAGATGCTTAGAAGAGTATTTCTTTCAGCAACATTTTGCAGTTCTGGTTCAGGCTATTATTCTATCTCAGTTGGACTATGGTAACTCGCTTTGTTTGTTTAAGTAAATGCAATTTGAAGAGACTACAACTTATCCAGAATAAGGCGTCCAAATTGATATATGGTAAACATAAATATGATCACATTAATTTATTGAGATTCCTTCACTGGCTTCCTGTTTATTGGAGGATCCAATTTAAGTCTGCAACTGTAATTTTCAAAATCATTTATGGTATTTTTTTCTCCTTTGGTCTCTGTTTCACTTAATTCACAAGAAATCTTTAATTCTAGGAGTTCTCATAAATTTAAACTTGGCTTTCCCACTGTTAAAAGAATAAAAACTATGACCAATTTCTGTCGATAATTTTCTTTTTTGTTCGTAAAAATTGGGAATGACTTTCATTCTATAGTTCTCTCATTTATCCATTTTTCATAAAGCATTGAAGACCTACTTATTTCAGAAATTTACTAATGACTCTTCCTTTTCAAATTAAGTATAAAAGATAAAACATTTTGGTATAAAAGATAGTTTTCCTCTAATCTCTTGTATATTTGGTTAACCAAGTTGAGCCCTCTTGTAGGGATGAATCTGTATATAAAATCAAAGATTAGATTAGATCCCATGAAGGAGACGGGTGAGTGAATGTTTGGAAGCAATGTAAGATTACTGCTAAAATAATCTGCTGTTTGAGTAGGGTAGGGAAGACTCCTGAGAAGCCAGATCACAAAAACTCAGATTTTTGTCCAAACTAAGCTAACTCATCAGATGTCCTGTAGGTAATGTATATTTCTTTATATGGAAATTTTGGATTCATTTTCAAACCTGTAGAAAAAGTCCATAACAGTGTCTCTTGATAAATGGAGATATGTTATGCCAGAACACTGTATTAGTTTTAGTTAAGAATTACACCATGGGAACATACGCAAAAAAAATCTTTTTTTTTTTTAGACTTATTTAACATAGTAACATAACATAGTAGATGACGGCAGATAAAGACCCGAATGGTCCATCCAGTCTGCCCAACCTGATTCAATTTAAATTTTTTATTTTTTTTTCTTCTTAGCTATTTCTGGGCAAGAATCCAAAGCTCTACCGGTACTGCGCTTGGGTTCCAACTGCCGAAATCTCCGTTAAAACTGACTCCAGCCCATCTAAACCCTCCCAGCCATTGAAGCCCTCCCTAGCCCATCCTCCACCAAACGGCCATATACAGACACAGACCGTGCAAGTCTGCCCAGTACTAGCCTTAGTTCAATATTTAATGTTATTTTCTGATTCTAAATCCTCTGTGTTATCCGAAGCTTCTTTGAACTCGGTCACAGTTTTACTCTCCACCACCTCTCTCGGGAGCGCATTCCAGGCATCCACCACCCTCTCCGTAAAGTAGAATTTCCTAACATTGCCCCTGAATCTACCACCCCTCAACCTCAAATTATGTCCTCTGGTTTTACCATTTTCCTTTCTCTGAAAAAGATTTTGTTCTACATTAATACCCTTCAGGTCTGACAATTACTGTGTTATGACAAGGGCAGTGTAGCAGTGCTTGGAGTGGACCCTGAGTCATCAAAATTGAAATACTGAGATCCCCTGGGGTTGCCAAGGACACCATAACATGTTTATTTCCATTTTACACATAGGGAAATGTTGGATGTCTCTTCCCTTTCACAGTGTTTCTCTTACCAATGGCTTCATGCTCTACCCCAGTATATAATTTATTCAAAATGTCCAGATAGTTCTCTGGAGACCAGCAGGGGAGATGTAGTCACACTTGTTGGTGAAGTCCTTAGACTGATCCTGTGTGTCGGTGCTATCCCATAGCAAAAGTAAGCTTTTGGCTTACTCAGCATGTGCCGGGATTCCCACCCTCAGTGGTCCCTCTCTTTGATACTCAGTTTTATCTCTAGCTGAAGAAGTCATATATACATATCTTAGAGGGGAAGGAGGGAGGGGGAAGTGCTGTCTATGGAGAACCCCCGTTTCAGGTAAGCGACTGCACTTTCTGCACAAACAGGAGGCACAGGTTTGTTTTTCTTTGTGTTGCGCTTTTCTAATATTTTAATGTACTCATTATCAGCATAAGAGGTAAAACATCCATCTGTTTTGTTCTTAAAACAGTCTTTTAAAGTTTTCATGTAGTATCCCGGTTACCAATAATTGTGATCATTGAAATTCATTGTGGTTTTATTTTCTGCAGGTGTTCCATTACATTTGAATGTGGATCGTATAAAAGAAGACATAATGAAAATCGAAGATGTGCATTCAGTAGAAGATCTTAATATCTGGTCTTTAACGACAGGAAAATGTACCGCCATTGTACATTTGCAGCTTAGTAAGTAAGATTCCTGAGAGAGAGAGCATTTGGCATAAACATTTTGATTTTTAAGTCATTTTTTAAAATTTATTTTAAAAAAACATTTACTTGTACTACTGATCCACAAGTTTAGTTCTTGGCAGTTTATAAAATCAGTACAAAATCAAACTGAATAAAAAATTAGGAATTGTCGGAAAGGCATGGAAAACAATGTTATAATGTTTTTCATCACTCCATGTTGCGACCTCACCTCGAATACTATGTGCAATTCTGGTCACTGCATCTCAGATAAAGGTTGAGACATAAAAATCCTGATTATGACGATGGTTTTCAGAACATTTATCTTGCAGTTTCAACATGTTTTGTTCCTGTTTTTATATTTTTCAGGACCTGGTAGCTCATCTAAATGGGAGGAAGTCCAGTCCAAGACCATGCACTTACTGTTTAATACTTATGGACTGTACCAGTGCTCCGTGCAGTTGCAGAGTTACAGACAGGAAGTGAACACCTGCGCAAGCTGTCAAAGTTTCAGTGCCTAACCGAATTCAGCAAACTGCTGCCTTATCACTACACCTCAATTCTGTTAGACTTGAGAGCAATAAAGACCAACTAAAGAAGAACTGAAGGATTCCCTTGGGACAAGAGATGCCACTGAAATCGGTGGTATAACCAACAGCGCCCACTCCTTCCATTAGTTCTGTATGGCTTTTTTTTTTCCCTGTATTTTCACATTCTTTCTTTCCACTTTTACACAAGCACTAAGTACGTTATCTCGCTAGAAATTATTAAAAATAAAAGTGTATCTATATGGAGGGGGGTAGAGGGGTATCTGCACCTGCTTTGTTTACAGAAGATGCAAATTTGCACAACTCGTACGTAAAATGACACTTGGGAGCGAATGATAGAAGGCCTGCATTCTAAAGTGACCAGGAATTCAGTATTTAAATGAGAAGCTTGGACCCATCTCAATTTTAGTACAAAGGGAGCAAAACTTAACTGCAGTCACCAGCTCCTCTGCCAACTACTTCTATAGCGATGGTAAAGCTTAAGCTATATATTGGATTAACACAGGACAATGAGCAGTATTCAGGTACAGTAAGAAGACCCTGTTCAGATGGCGTACAATCCAAAGTCTCAAAGGTTGCTGGTGAGACATGGGATTTGAATGCCTAGTTCATAGCCATTGTTCTAACGAACCAATAGTAGTCCAGTTCTGTGGCCCTGGTATTAATGTTTTAAGATAAGCCAATTTAATTGTAGCCACTCCTTACAAACTTCTAATTCTCTGTTTGTACAGGTGCTTTCTGTTTGGAGTCTGAAGTTCCCCACAGGACATTGAAAAGGAAAGAAGGTAGACACAGGTGGGGGAAGTAGCAGAGCAGCCCTGCTTTAAACTGGACTGAGATGGTAGAGTGGCAGGCTCTAAAAATGGGGGAAAGCACTTTAGAGGCAAGAGGAGAACCTTATTATTAGTCTCTTGTTCCTATTCCAGTCCACTAGAGCAGTGGTTCCCAACCCTGTCCTGGAGGACCAGCAGGCCAATCGGGTTTTCAGGCTAGCCCTAATGAATTTGCATGAGAGATTTGCATATAATGGAAGTGGCAGGCATGCAGATCTGCTGCATGCATATTCATTAGAGCTATCCTGAAAACCCGATTGGCCTGGTGGTCCTCCAGGACAGGGTTGGGAACCACTGCACTAGAGATCCTCTTGTCTAAGGAAACATACTAACGCTTTGCACATTGCATTACAGCAATGCAGAAGTATTTAAGAGTTAGCATATGCACTGTATCTTAGTATTGTGGCATAGAAAAGGTCAGCATCACAGAATCACCTTGGTAGGCTACTGGTGATAATGGGCAGATTCCAGGACTTAATTTTAAGCTGTTAAGTGGAGTTTCTGTGCTACTCCTAAGGGCTACGCCACTGCTGTCTCTTTGCTCTATTAATGCTATGAACTTTTTTTTTTTTTTTTTTTTTTAAAGACTTCTAGCCAGCTGAAAGATTTTCTTGTGTGAATTTCTTTCAGACTTTGGTATTATGTAATGATTCATATGTTGGGGGATATGGGGGTCACCTTTAGCTAGTGACATAGCCAGGCAGCCAATTTTGGATGGATCTGAGCCCAAAGTGGGTGGGCACCTCCTTCCTTCCTTTTCCGCCCCCAGCCTATGCAGCAGCCTCTCTTTCCCTTCCTTCCTACCTCCAGATCATGCAGCATTTTTGTTTCTCTTTAGGTTGCTGGCAGCAGTTCATACATGCTCCTGGAAGCCTTCCCTCTGATGGAAAACAAACACATCAGAGGGAAGGCTTCCAGGTCTGCCGCTGGCAGTATATAGGATTTGATGCTGGTGGCCTATGGCTGCTAGGAGGGTGGGCCAGGCCTGCCCAGATCTGTTCCATGGCTACACCCCTGCCTTTAGCATGGTACTGTGCTAGGCTTTTTCAGAAGGAAGATGTTCTGTTGGTCTTTAAAAACCAATATTTTACAAGTGAAAAAAATGTGTAACATGCGCTTCAGGTCTTGGAATTTATTGGATTCTTTCCTTTCACTTATGCAATCTTTAATTCTCTTCAGCATTTGTTTTCCAGTACTCTGAAATTATTTCATTTCTCTCTCTGCTGGGCTGTTTGGTGCAGTGTCAGTCTGATTCAGCTACCACTGTTGCAGGTCTGACAAGTGAGTGATCAGATTTGAAATTTTTCCTTCTCGGTTTGTAGGATGGAACTGTGCTCAGGGAAATCGTTTTAAATACAGGAGTATTACATCACGTGAATTGCAAAGTATAAGGAAGTTGTATTCTAGTTCCTAGACCTGGAAGCAATACCTGGGTTTTGATCTCATTAGTGTGTTACTGAAATGTGCAAGTTTGAATGTATGATGATACACTAGAAAGAATGAAAATGACCCCCTCCTCCATTTCTTTTTGGCAAATAATTGGCTTTGTGCTGTACAGCTGAATACTCTTAAGTTCCCTGGCATGTTATTAGTATTACTGTTGCGGTGAAAGTGTACTTTGGACCAAGAGTAATCTCAACCTCCTCCTCTGTCTATAGATTCAGGTGCATTTAAAATTGGTGCTGATCTTGGCCTAGATTTTTACTTTGTAATTGCAACCGGCCTTATTGTGCTGAGTCTAAATGCAGTGTGGTATGTGTGTTTGTTTTGACCTGGGTAAACGGGCAGTATTACCTCACCCTACCCCCTTTTCTTATGTCGGCCTTCCAGTAGTGAAGTTCAGGTTGGTAACATGTGACCCGATGAAAAACATTTTAAGATTAAGAGGCCCACCTACAGTTCACCTAGGATTTGTTTGTTTAAATCTGTTTTCAGTATCTGCTTGCGGTGGCCAGTTTATAGTATTGTAGTGCATTGCTTGGTTTTTGGAGCAAAAAGTATGCACTGGTTGACAAGAAAATCTTCCTCTGTTCAGGGTTTCTAGTATTTCAGAAGCTGTGAAGGATGAAAAGTCTTGGCATCAATGCTGCGCACACAGCTCAAACTTTCTGGGAAAAAAACCCCGATTGTTTTGTGGAAAGATCTTTTAATTAAAAACACTTCCCTCCATTTTGCAACTTGTGATGGGTTAAAAATGATGTCTCTCTCAAATGCTGTGTTTGAAGTTGATGCTGAAAATAAGTATATAGTAGACAAGGCATGGCAGATTTTCATATGGAACGTGAATGGACCTTGATGCCAGACTTATTCTAAAATCGGATATGCCACAAGGTAGCTTGTGGTTGACTGATTAAGCAGTGCTGTGTCTGGACAGGATTGGTCTGATTATAGGAATATATGGGACTGGGAGTGTATGGTAGCATTTACATGGGATTAAGACGTATACAAGAGTCAACATTCCAAACTACTATGATCATGATGGCCTGCTTATGGGTTGTTTTTTTTTTTTATTGTTGTTGTTCCTTCTACTCCTCTGTACCTCTGGTTCATTTTAAACCCATGCTGGAATCTGGTGCCACGAGACTTCATTTGCGACTAGTTGAGTTATTGCAGTGCTGGTCCTGGGTTGAAGGCCACGTACCATGTCTCTTTCCAGAATCCTGGGGCCCTGAATCCAGCTACTAGGTGTTGCTCTTGAGCCATTACCAAAACTACCCCTGCCCCGGGGCTGTGAATACTGCTTCCACAGAATTCTCATCCCCCTCTGACCTGGGAGGTGGAAGATTGTGCTTCGAGCTTGAACTTGGGGGACCTTCCACATGGCAGCACTTTTCACCTGAGCCACTGGGTTGGCACAGCCATGTTATTTCTAAGCCATTGGCATTTCGGGCAACAGTATTACTGCTGCAGTATGTATGTATGCACATCAAGATACATATTGTTTTTTTTAAGTGGTTAGTTCTGATACTGCTGTTGGTTGATCCAGTGATGACATTATTAAACCAAATGATTAGAAAAGATGTTTAATAAAACCAGAGATAGATACTAGTCATTGTGAAACAGTCAAGTCTCTGTTCCGATGACTTGTTTAGTTTGAAAGCACTTAACTTATAGGTATGTGTGGTGGAATCTAGTGAAAACTAGATCAAATAGCCTTATGCACATCTAAGCAGAAATTCTTTTTTTGCATACTAAATGAGGCCCTTTTTTTTTTTGTACTATGATTTATCTGATGATTGCTAATTCAATTAAATCTTCTGTATTTTTGTACAAAAATAAGGATCCCTAATTAGCTGTCAGGTTTCATTTGTATCATTTTCTCTGCATCTGGAGAACCAGCTATTAATATTTCTGTACCATGAAATTTATAAAACAAAATTTTAAAACTGCAAAATTGTAATCTTTCTAAATAAAGATTTTTATTTAAATTATTCGTATTTTTCTTGACTCTGTGTTTCTGCTCTAACTTTTATATATTTGAAAAGTTTCTAATTCTTTTGGCAGATGTTTAAATACCGCAGGATTAAACATGATTTTAATGTTGCTTAGATATGGCCAATACTTGGACTGGAAAAGCGTCAGGAGTGGAGTGCTGCAGGATTTGGTGCTCGGGCCTGTGCGACCTAGAAATTGGCACAACGAGTAAGGTGATTAAATTTGTGGACGATACAAAGTTGTTCAGAGTGGTGAAGACACAGGATTGCGAAGACCTACGATGAGACATAAACACACTCGAGGAATGGGCCGCAAAATGGCAAATGAGGTTCAGCGTGGATAAGTGCAAGGTGATGCATGTCGGTAACAAAAATCATATGTTCGAATACAGAATGTCCTGTGCTATACTCGGAGAGAGAGCCCCCAGGAACGAGACTTGGGAGTACTTGTAGACAAAACAATGAAACCGTCCGCGCAATGTGCAGCGGCGAAGAGGGCAAACAGAATGCTAGGAATGATTTAAGAAAGGGATCACAAACAGATCTGAAAAGATTATCATGTCATTGTACCGGGCCATGGTACACCCCCATCTGGAATACTGCGTCCAACACTGGACTCAGTACATGAAAAAGGACAAAGTACTACTCGAAAGGGTCCAGATAACAGCGACTAAAATGGTTAAGGGGCTGGAGGAGTTGCCATACAATAAGAGACTAGAGAAACTGGGCCTCTTCTCCCTTGAAAAGAGGAGACTGAGAGGGGACATAATTGAAACATTCAAGATATTGAAGAGAATTGACAGTAGAGAAAGAGAGATTGTTCACACTCTCCAAGGTAAAGAGAACGAGAGGGCACTCGCTAAAGTTACAAGGGAATAGATTCCTTACAAACATAAGGAAATTCTTATTCACCCAGAGAGTGGTAGAAATTTGGAATGATCTTCCAGAGGCTGTTATAGGGGAAGTACCCTTCAGGGATTCAAGAAAAGGTTGGATAAGTTCCTGCTGGAACAGAACATACATAGGTAAGGCTAGACTCAAATAGGGCACTGGTCTTTGACCTAAGGGCCGCCACGTGAGCTGACTACTGGGTACGATAGATATACACATTGAACATGGTTTGGCTTGGTGGGCTGAATATGAAAATGGAGTGGCATGCATTTTTTTGTCATGCCATCCTGGAAGTGAAGTGGACCAGTAGAAAATTGGATGATGGCCATATATTCCAGAGCTTGTAGCTAGAGCATTAGCATGCCATACAATAAAATAAAATTAAATAGTAGGTCAGATGCCTATGAACCTCTCGAATTAATGAATGTGATCAATAGGAAAATTTTAGTATCTTTTAAGAAATAACTCAGCAGGCTTATTCTAATAGTGTAATTTGATGACATAAGTTTAGTCATCTTTAGTGTCGTTTTTACGCCACTATATTAGTCTTTATACCATAGTAGGTTCATTTAAATAACATAATATGATGACGTAAGCCTAGTCTATTCAGTGAAGTCGGGACAGTGATGCTTTATGTCCTGACGTTAGCAACTCACCGGTACACTATTGGCTTTAAATAGCGTCTGTACTGTGCTCGCTTGGTTCGAGATATTTAAGAAGAAACATACATTAAATGAACCAGCGTTTTTCAATCTTATGGTGAGTGTCTCTATCCAGCTTATTAGTTTATTTAGAATTTTAGTACATTTTTGAAGTTGGAAAATAATCTTTATGGGTTTTAATATATTATCTTTTGCTTTCAGTGACTTCACCTCCAGCTTTAAACCTAGCTGTTTTGTCGGTTCCCTGACGCAGCAACAAAACGTGGCACGTCGGAACCAGTCACTATTTTCAAAGCTAAGTTATTTCTTAAAAGATACTAAAATTATTGAAGCAATGACAGTGTTAGCATAGCTTTTTGGGCTAGCACTTAATCTATTGAAAGTTTATATCTTCAGAGTCAATTCAGTTTTTGAACACTGCAATGATTGGGTGGTGAGGCGGAGTAATCAGCCTTCGTGTCTCTGAGCAGAGTTCTAAGAAAATAATTGTGAATAAGTGACTTTTGAATTTATTTTGTGTGATGATGCTGTAGTGACTTTCAGGTCTTACTGATCCAGGACAAGCAGTGGCTTCTCCCATGTCTGTCTCAACAGCAGTTTATGGACTTTTCTTACAGGAACTTGTCCAAACCTTTTTTAAAACAAGCTACATTAACCGCTCTTACCACATCCTCTGGCAACACATTCCAGAGCTTAACTATTTCCCGAGTGAAAATATATTTCCTCCTATTGGGTTTAAAAGTATTACTCTAACTTCAAGTGTCCCCTAGTCTTTGTAAATCTTGATGCAGTGTAAAAAAAATATCGATCCACTTGTACCCGTTCTACACAACTCAGGATTTTGTCGACTTCAATCCTATCTCCCCTTAGCCGTCTCTTTTCCAAGCTGAAGAGCCCAAACCTATTTAGTTTTTTTCTCATACCTTAATGGTTGATAGCCTTTTCTTTAGAACTTGTTCAGAATTTTAAAACTTTATTATTCCAAAATGCTTTTACCAAGTTCACTGGCAGTGAATGCCAGAACTATACTGAGTGAAGAAATGCTTTCTCCAATATTTTTCTAACATGTCCTACTTAGTAACTCCACTCCTTGTACAGTTGGAAAGGCATGCTTTTCTGGACTTCTACCTTTATCTCCCCTCGGCTGTCTTTTTTCTAAGCTGAAGAGCCTTTGCCTCTTTAGCCTTTCCGCAGAGGGATGTCACCCAATTCCCCTTATTTCAGCTGCCTTTCCCTGCATCTTTTCTAATTCCGCTATATATTTTGAAATGCAGTGACCAGAACTGCATACACTATTTGAGGTACAATCGCACCATGGAGCAACAGAAAGGCATTATAAGATTCTAATTTTTGTTCTCCATTCCTTTTCTAATAATTCCTAACATTCTATTTGCATTCTTAGCTGCCACTGCACTCCGAGCAGAGGATTCCAACATATCGGCAATGACACCTAGAATCCTAGATCCTTTCCATGATGGATGACGCCTAACGTTGAACCCTGCATTGTGTGGCAGTGGACTCCTCTCGTCACCTGTACCCATTTCTGTATCATCTTCCAAAATGGGGAGGACTGCCACTGATAAACAGAAATGAGAGATTAAATAACTGTCCTTTCAATCCGTGGCCAAATTTCATCAAAGCTGGTCTTAGTCAGATCCTTCCGATAGTCTCTACCCTTTTGCCCAGCATTGCCATCAGACTCTAAATTTCTGGATCGCCTCCGGAACCCTGTTTGAAAATTAGATTTACCAGGTTGCAATTAGAATTGTATATTTAAAAAAAAAAATCAAAACTGCACTGAAGTTAATGAAACATGTTGGTTTACTTAAGGTCAGCACTATTCACACGGTAAATTCTAGCTTTAAGAAATACAGTGAGATCACGAAATGTCCTTCAGGATCAAATAGAACATAGTGTACAAGAAATGAACATACAAATAAATATTAGTTGTTCATAGCAAGTTGTCTTTTTCATTACAAATATTACATGACACAATCATCTCGGCTCTTATTTATAACTCTTCTCTCTTTTAGCAGTTTCTGAGTAGCATCTCTGCCTTTTAAAAATCCGTTCATAAGACTCCAGGTCCTGTTGGTTTATGGATGGTTTCATGGTTGTCAGCAACCTGTCAAAATGCTCCGGTTGCACGGCCGTGGCCTCCAATCCATTCTCTTGTAATGCCAATAAAGCTGCCTGCAAAAAAGCAGGTCCAAGTTATTTCTTTGGCGGATGATGTGCATTTTAGGCAAATATAAAACTTTTCAGAAATGGGTCCGAGATTATGCCAGAGCCAAGAGAAGCCTAAAACTGTTAACTTGATTTTACATTACTGCTTCAGAACATGATTGATTAAGTCCAGTCCGGTTACTAAGATATCCAAAATGGATTTAATTTTTTTATGGTTCACAAAGTACACCAAGAAGAGCTTGCCAGTAATATTTAACCCCCCCCCCCAGAAAGAAACATAAATCAAGAAATTATTTTAACCTGCAAAACACATTTCCTATCCTTCATCCACAACTTAACCAATATCATAAGCACCCCAAACTACAAGTAATGAATATTCCCACCTCTGCCCAGCCTTTTACCATCCAGAAAAAAAATATTAAATTAGCAGAGTTTGAAGAATAGATAAGTACTGCATTACTAACTTAGGCCTCCTTTTATGAAACTGTGATAAGTTTCTAGCGCAGGGAGCTGCGCTGCTCCTGATGCTCACTGAGTTCCTATGAGTGTCGGGAGCAGCGCGGGCCATTCAGCGCGGCTCCCTGCTCTAGAAACTATCAACAGTTTTGTAAAAGAGGGAGTTAATGTCTTTGTACATAATTGGTGAACTGTGATTGCATTCTTGACTTCAGCCTTTCATGGTTTTCTTAGTTCATTTTTTAATTGCAGCTTTCTAATTCAGTATCAAAATTCAAATATTTCTTGAAAACATAAGGTAAAGAGGCCCTTATTTTTCACACTGCACTGTTTCACTTTGGAGTCAGCAAGAGAGCAGCTATTTTGATAAAGTTCAGAAAGTCAGAATGCAAAGAGGTATATTTTTCCTTTTAGCGCTGGGGAGTAGCCTACTTTAAGTATCAAGGGCTACAAACAGGCCCAACTTTTATCCTAACCAGGATACCACAAATAAAGCAATCACAAGCAAACACACTTTAACGCCTGAGATAGTAAAATATTTTTCCCAAAGTACGTCGCTAGTACTGGAAGGACCACACAGGTTTTTATCTGCCGTTATTTACTATGTAAGTTAAACAATAAGATATTTAGGGATGCTTACTGCAATACCCGGACTGCGGGTTGGGATTGAACACCTAGCATATGGCATTTGGAATGGACGTAACAGAATTGGGCCTGGAGTTTGGCACATAGTGTGTGGACTTACACTAATATTCTATATCACAGATTTGGTGCACAGCTCTGCAGTTATAAAATACCACCTTAGCGTCCAGTTTGGTTTTTTTTGGCACATATCTTTTAGCAACCTATATAACATTTACTGCAGTGTGGTTACATGGGATTTTTTTATGTTTTTTGACACCATTTTCCCTTTTTTTCTTCTCTCCCCATACTTATTTATGGAAGATGGGCAAATATGTATTGTATGTTTAGGGATGTTTGTTTAATTAATTAATTAATTTATATACTACTTATATCTTAAGTGGTTTACATTCAGGTACTTTATCATATTTCCCTGTCCCGACGGGCTCAAACTCTATCTAGAGTACCTGGGGCAATGAGGGGATTAAGTGACTTGCCCAGGATCACAAGGAGCAGTGAGGGATTTGAACCCACAACCTCGGGGTGCTAAGGCTGTAGCTCTAACCACTGTGCCACACACTCCCTTTTTGTTTTCTAAATGATCTAACACCCATGTTTCTAAGTTTTCCTGGCTTGTTATATAATTGTTAAGAACTGAAATACGTGATTATGGATGTTGCAATGGCTTAAATCAATGCCAGTTCTCTTCACGGCTAACACACTTACCTCTTTACAGAAAACTTCCAGATCAGCTCCAGAGAAGAAATTTGTTTTAGCTGCTAATCTTTCCAAACACACACAAGAGTCCGTGGGAATCTTTGCAGTGCAAAGTTTTAGTATGGCGAGTCTTGCCTATGAGGAAATAAAAGGCCCAAAATAAACTCAGGAATAACAAAGTAAGTTTTCAAGAGATGTATATTTGGCTGTACAGTAGAGCAAAGGTTCTTGGCCAATGCATCCCCAAGAGGCGGGAGTGTGTGCCAAAAAATATTTGGGTGTGGTAAGCAAACCTGTGTTTTCTTTCCAGCCATCAGTGTCTGCAAGCTGGAAAGATCAGCAATCTTCAGTCAGCTTCTTGAAACCCCCATAAATTGTCCCTATTTCTACTTCCCTAATACCCTAACGTGATGCTTTTTCCATGGAAAGATAGTTCTAAACTTGTTTCTTCTATTTTTATAAAAAATGTCCCCCTACAATCAGTTAACAATACAAAAATCTTAGGGGTGATCTTTGATCATAAACTGACCTTCCATGACCACATTATTGTTAAAACTACCTTTTACAGGGCTGCGTCAAATTCGTTCACTCTCACAATTTTTATGCTCAAAATCTCTTAATATTCTCATTCATTCTTTGGTGATCTCTAAACTTGATTATTGTAATGCCCTTTTTAAGGGCATTTCTCTGAATGAAATAAAACGCTTACAAATTATTCAAAATGCCTCCATTAAACTTATAACTAAAACTAGGAAATTCGACCATGTAACTCCTCTTCTTAGGAAAGCGCATTGGCTTCCTATATCTCACCGGATAACATATAAATTATGCATACATACTTTTAAATCCCTATTTTATAAAACTCCAGCATTCATTTATAAATTATTAATCCCTTATATTCCAAATAGAACACTGAGATCCAATGAACAAAATCTATTGATGATCCCTTCTCTTAGGGTTATTAATACAAGACGGCAATTTATTTTTTCTATTACTGCACCTCAAATTTGGAATTCTCTCCCTATTTACTTAAGGGAAGAACGTGATCTGGAGAAATTTAAGAGTAATTTAAAAACTTTTCTTTTTAAGGATGCTTTTGATAATTAGTTAACAGTCCGCTGGTTAAAATTTTTATTTTATTGTTTAATATTATGACTTTTGTTTTCCCTGCCTTTCGTTTTTTACCCTGATTGTCTTACTTTTCTTTAAGGCATTTGTATTTTATTCTCCTTTTTCCTTGTGTTCACTGTTTAAGTATGTCTTTTAGTCCGCTTGGATGTAAAAAATTGTTAAAGTATTGCATTGTCCCCCCAAATACTGTAATTTTTAAAAATGTTCATCGCTTAGAAATATGATTAAGCGATTAATCAAAAATTTTATTAAACTTGAATAGCCTCAACAGAAAATGTTGCAAGTTGGCTGTCTATAGATTCTGTTTGCTATATAGATTAGTAGCATAGTTGCACGCTCTTGTATTGCTTCAGTGTCTGGCAGTGAGTGGAGGGATTTTGTGTTGCTGTTACTGAGGTGATACTACATTTTGAATATTCTTGTTTTGTTGTATGACAAGTGAGAAATTTGGGATTGATGTGTTGCATACAGCTTTTTGATACTAAACATACAGTTATATGGTTGGGATAGGCTGGGAGGGCTTCAACGGGAACTACAATTTGAGATGAGTTCTTAATAGGAGAGTTCTCGCGGAAAGCAGCGCGGGACCAGGCCGGCAGCCTTGTGCGCCGCTCTGCCACAAGGGAAGAAGACTGCGAAGAAGCCGCGTCAGCTGTCAATGCTCCAGGCAGCCGCGTCCAGCGAGGGAGGGCCTCAGAATTTTAAAAAGGTAACAGGGGGGGCAGGGAGGGAGGCCGGGAGCTGACCTGACTAATTAAAAATAGGTTCGGAGGGGGGGGGGGAGGACTGCCTCATCAGCCGTCAGTGCTCCAGGCAGCCGCGTCCAGCAAGGGAGGGCCTCGGCATTTATAAAAAGGTAACGGGAGGGGTTTGGGTATTCGCTCTATAAGATGCACCCTTATTTCCAGCCCCTTTTTGTGGGTGGAAAAAGTGCGTCTTATGGAGCAAAAAATACGGTAAGGGAAAGCTGCTCTATAAGCATGCCAAGGAGCTCTACAAATAAATTTACAACCCATTTCAAAATATGTAAATATCAGAAAGAAGACCATACAAAATCTTTGGATATGGAACCCTTGGAAGCTGAATATTTCATTCTGCATTCCAAGCTTGAGAGGGAGGGAGGGGAGCATGAACTTGGGACATACGATGAAAGACTGGAGGGAGTGAGGGAAAGATGCCGAGGTAGGGGAGGGACTAGAAAGGGAGACTTGTTGGGCACAGGTGTCTTGAGTGAGAGAGAAAAAGATGGTGCACATGGGAAAATGAAGAGAGAATTCTTGGGCACAGGTAGAGAGAAATATTGGACATGGTGGTGGGAGAGGCGTGAGGTATAGATGGTCAGAGAGAGATGAGAGGGAGAAATGTTGAACAGTAATAATAATAATAATAATTTATTTTTTGTATACCGCTATGCCAAAAGTTCAAAGCAGGACAGATTAAGAACAAAAGTAAGTGTAAATCTCCTATCTTTTCTTTCTATTTAAACTACAGTACTTTATTTTGAGGACTGTTTTATAAAAAATGTTTTTATAGACTGTGCACTGTACAGGTCCAAAATACATACAAATTCAACTTAATGGTTTAAAAAAACGGAACTCGTTCTTAATCTGGGGACTGCCTGCATTTAGTAATCCCTCTGCCAAGATTTAGTGCGAGTGGCATTTAAATTAAAACAGTGAGCACCGCCATTTTTAAAGAGGCATTTACGTTGAAAGTTCAGAAACAGCAATGCAATTGTGGGTGGACTGAGAACATTATATGTCAACAAGCAGGCATCTTTCTCAATAGGAAGTGCCAGACTGTGGAATTTATTGCCAGGACAAAAAGTTTTATATAAGAATGCTAAACAAGTTAGACGACTGCTCAAGCATTTTCACAGTGACTGCTCCCTCCCTTTGGAATTCCATTCCTAACCATTTACGCGTAGAATCATCTCTAAACCAATTTAAAACCTTTTTTATTTCTCGAGGCCTTTGAAACCTAACTGCCCTTGTAAGGGCGAAAACACGCTGCCTTCCTCCGCAGCAATCCTGCCCAGTATACTTTCCTTAATTGTTCTCTCTTTCTCTAGAATATTGTAGGACTCCAGCACATCTGCTTCATCCTGGAGAGAGAAACACTCAGCTCAGGTGTCCTCTGGTCACTCCGTACAACTGCCAATTGTATGTGGCTATGTACAAGAATGACTTTATAAGCATCAGTACCCATGATCACTCTAGCAATATGGTACTTGCATGACAGCAGACATACTGTTCATTCAATTTGTCCACACTACAAGGATATAACCCAGCTAGAGATTGGGGCTATCTATAATATGTGGTTTTCAACCCAGTCTGGTTTTCAAGATACCCACAATGAATATGAAAGAATCCAAACAGAGACCCCACAACCTGCGCTCAAGCTTCTAATAAATCAGAAAGCGAGCTGGCTCCCAGGGGAATGGACCCCCGAGCCTCAAAGAAACCCAAAGCAAGCTGGCTCATCAGGTACACCGGAATGTTGCCCTGTGAACTGAACTGCAGTCCACGCTCGTGGAGTCTGCATCCTCTCCCAGACAGAGCAGCCCCAAAAATGGAGTCCTCTGGGCACCAAAGCCTAACAAAACTGAAGAAAAATACCTGAAAATAATAAAAACTGAATACAGCATATCAGAACACACATTCTCGCTTGCAGAAGGCAAAATTGAAGAGGGCACTATACTCCACTGCTGAAGGAAGAAGAGCGGAAAGATGTGATCACATCCTTCTGAAAAAAAACATACAAACTCCTGTGTTTATGTAACAGAATGCGCATTCTGTCTCCATCTGCCTGGACTGGTCTGATTGAGATGAAGAAAATGCCTTTAAATACCAATATAGTTCTTGTTTCAGGTGCAGGTGCACCCCCCCCCCCCCCCCCCCCCAAATTAGTCACCTGTTCATCTGGAGGTGGAATGTAAATCAATTTGTCTAATCTTCCAGGACGCAGCAAGGCATCATCCAACATGTCAGGTCTATTTGTTGCAGCCACGATCAGAATATCTTTGTTACAAACTTCATGATAGTCAACCTAATGGAAGAAACAATGGTAGTAATTAGAATTATAGCCAGGGACACTCAGGGAGGCTGAGCCCTCTTCGCTTTGCACAAACAGAGAAGCTAAGGAAAAGATGCTGAGTGATTGGAGAAAATAGCTTCTGAAATGGAAATAAGCTACAACTCTAAGACAAGAAAAAAAGACAATTAAGCCAAGCTATTGAAGGCTATCAAAATGCAAATCAAGGAAATTAAAGGAAGAGGGAAAGTCGGGAACATAACATGAAAGATTGCGTGTCCGGCACCAAGATTTCAAATCGCATTGTTGTACTTTATATGTGACTGAAATTGAAGAGGTTTAGAATAAAATGAGCACAATTTTGCTATTTCCTGGAATTAGCAAAGATTTTCAAACACATCTTTTCATAACAGTTCTTGTGATTGTTACATGGGCGCCAGCAGCACCTTGTGGGCACATAGGCCCAGATTCATTATAGGACGCCCGGGAGCGGCATCCTATACAGAATCGGGCCTACACTACCGATGTCCATGTTACAGACACCGGTTACAGAATCAGGTTAGAATAGACGCGGCCGCTATACTTATTGCGTCTCTTGCTCTACTAGGGAGAGGCATAGGGCCGCCTAGGTTTATCAAAGGCCCTTAGGTGGTCTTGCAGGCTTCCCTAGGCTCCCAGAGGTGCCGTCAATATAGACGGCCTGCCTGGGGAACATTTAAAAAAAAAATAAACGTGCGTCGCGATTGGCTGATTAGACAGCTATAGGATGCCTACAGCTGCCTAAAATCGGGACGCAATTTGCAGAATTCAGGCCTTAGTGTACAGCAGGTACTAAAGAATCTGTACTTTCAGCTTAAAATTTCTGGAACGGTATTGTTTATCTCCTGCAATGCTATTGAAGAATCATGGATTTTCGCTGATTTTTTCAAACCTGCAGCTAGGGTAAGTCTGAAATGACAACAACTCTGGATTCTCAGCAATATAGCCTCCCTTTACCCCTATGCCACCAAACTCATAGCACACTGGTTTGTGCACTAGTAATCACAAATTACACAGGGATGTCCTAGGATGTTTCACACATAATACCCTGCTGGGTGTATGATTGTGATAGTTGTGCATTAGGGGGCGATGTTTCCCCACTGCGGGCTGTGGGACTGAGGACTCCCCCCCACACTTGTTTTGGTTCAGGGGAGACTTCTTCCTTGTTTACTAACAGTTATATTAACATTACAGTAGCCAAGACTCAACCAGTAAATGCACTCCTAGCATAAGGGGAAGTACATTTTGAGAATCTCTTCTTCATATTTCCAGTAAGCTAAAGACACAGGTTTATAAGTCACTTTGTTGAATAAGTATTCTGTTATATCCATGCGGTAATTTTTTTTTCAGCTTATGTGGACTGTCCTAAAAACATATCACTTGCTATGGTTACAAATCGCTTTTCAGCTATTGTGAAATTCAGTACCAGCAGTGCATATAGACAAGTAATTTCACAGCTTGTAAGATAGTTGCCCCTGGTGTTTGGATTTGGTTTCTTTACATATTTTGAGCACAAACCTTTAGTACTGGCTTCATTCTCCATTGGCAGTTCTCAGTTTATTCATTTTTCTCTACCTCGGTACAAATGGCCCTGTCCAATTTTGTGATGTCAGGCCAGGCACACCACCTGAGTTTTCACATCTACTCTTCAAAATACCTTTTTAGCCTCATCCTGTTCCTGGTCTTCACACGCAGTGAGTTTATGTCCTCGTCTTTCCGTGATCTTGATTCCCACCCCATCCAATTCATTCAGAAGAACAGAGAGCACTCGCTCCTGCACACCATGGCCTGATCTGCCTCTTGATCGAGATCCCAAAATCGAATCAATCTCATCCAGAAACAAAATGGCTGGGCTGCTGGCTCGGGCTTGTCGAAAAACCTGGCCGGGGTATCAGGGAAGAAAAGAGCGACATACATTAGTTTCATCTTACCTGCTATAAACTAGAGATGTAACTAAAGGTGGGTCCAGATGGACCTGGGCTCTCTCCAGCAGCTGGCACACATTTGTGTAGCTTCTGGGGATTCCCAAGCCCTGCCAGATGAAGAAATTCAAGAGTCTGCTGTGCACCTTCCTCCGCCAAATTAAAAAAAAGAATGGAAGTAAGTGGCAGCATCTTCATCCCTGGGCACTGGCATGCTTAGTTCAAATGTATGTTCAATCCATAAGTAACCAAGAATACCTATGGTGCCAGCTAGAGCACATGTGTCAAACACAAGGCCCGCGGGTTGAATCCAGCCCGCCTGGCCTTTTTATGTGGCCCGTGGCAACGTTCCCGATCTTTCCCTTTGAGCCCAGCATGTCCTCCCCTTCACACCAGTGCGACGCCACCGGCAGAAGGTCTGCCAGCCTCGGCAGCGACTCAGCAGTACTGTTCATGGCTCCCCCTCCTGCCCTCCGTCTGCCGCAGTCCACCCAGGCGGAAACAGGAAGTTGCGTGTCACTGGAGACAGACTGCGGCAGGCAAAAAACAGGAGGAGCCACGCACAGCACTCCCTAATCACCGAGGCCGGCAGATTCCCCAGCCTGCCAGCGACATCGGACAAGCGCCAGAGGGAAAGGCACGATGAGCTGTGAAGAGAGTGAGATGAAGGGAGAGAGGTTGGACCTGAGGTAGTGTGGAGAAAGAGGGAGAACCACTGGTAAGAGAAAGGGAGAAATGGTGGACCTGGGAGGAGGGAGGCAGGCAGGCAGACAGGGGGAGAGATGGGATAGAGGGCATTGGGAAGAGAAAGGGAGAGAAGTTGAATCTGGAGATGGAAGGGGATGGAGAAATCCCCACCAGCTAAGGTATTTTTAAGTTTGGTCTACTCAAAATTTCCCTTTACCAATTAATTCACACAAAACCTCAAAAACTGAATGCATAATTAGCAGCATAAAAGGAGAAAGTAGTACACTAAGTTCACAAGCTAAAATGTCATAATCACACACTTGAAAGCTTCTGGTACAACTTGCACTTAATAGGATGTCCTTATGTACATTTTATGAGATCGTATAATTTTTTATGATACACTTGCTGTAGTATGAAAAAAGGAATAAAAAATGTAAAAACAAACATAAAACTGTAGTTCGCTTGTTGAAAGTAAAATCTAATATGAGGAAGTCAGCATTACCAAAAATTAATGCAAACAAATCAACACTGGGCTATGTTCTAAAACAGATCAAACCTGTGCCAAAATCTTTTCTGAATCGCCAACATATGGGGAAAAGAGATCAGCACCACTCAGCGAGAGAAAGGCACAGTGGCAGCTGGTGGCTGAAGCCTTCACTAAGGTGGTTTTGGCACATCCTGGTGGTCCATAAAGGAGAATTCCCTTGGGTGGAGTCAGTCCCATCCTAACAAATGCCTCTGGGTACTTCATAGGCCACTCGATACTCTGCAAATACAAAATACAAACCAAATTGTTCTCATTGCTCAGCTTGAGGCATCCTCCCTGAAGAATAAAGATCCTCATGTGGTCTGAAAGTCTCGCTCCATTTCCAGTGCCAATGCTCAGTCACTTAGGGGTCCTTTTCCTAAGCTGTGGGATTACTGCGAGATGCACTCAGGAGTCTTGCAAGTAAGTCCCTAATCTGAAAATACAAACTACACGCTAAAAATATTTAATTTTTCTGTGGAGGTGGTGTGTTGGGGTGGAAAGTAGGCCCCCCAGACTTGGAACTCTTTGCCACAATACATAAGAGATGAAAAGGAACTTAGTCTCTTTAAAAATAAATTAAAAACTTTCCTTTTTAAAGATGCTTTTAGTCTTTAATACAAATACTTTTAATTACTGTAGTTAAGTCATCCCTCCTTATGTTTTTTCCTTGAATGTTCCCTTTTTTCTTCTCAAAACATCTATTATGTAACTTTTCCCCTTTTATCATTATGTGTTCTTGTGTTTTTCTGTTCATGAGTCTGTTTTTTACCTTTTACTTAATATTATTAATTTTTAAAATGCTTATGTATCTTATTGTAAATCGCTTAGTAAATTATGGATAGGCGATTCATCAAATTAATAAAATAAACATAAACATGCCAGTGTCTCTCTCAAACTGTGTGCCAAGACGCAGTGGTGTGCCCTGAAGAGATTCCAGAATGTAACTTTTAATTTTAAAAATTCCCTTCATAAGTATACACAAGCATAGATGACATGTACTTTGCAAGAGTCTGTCAATGTTATGAGTGTCTGTGTGTGTAAAGATACAATCGCCCAGAAAAGCATCATTCTTTGAAGCAATACTTTTCAAGGCCCAAATGGCAAGTGTTTTTAGTTTTTATAATAATAACAACAGTTTATATACCGCAGGACCTTGAAGTTCTAGGCGGTTTACAATGATTTTTATATAGTAGTTATCCTAACTTGAGCAACAAAGCAATCGAGGCTTTGTTACTGTTTGGGTCTTCTTATCTTTGCGAACTTGAATTTTCAGCTCTGACAGAAATTAAATTGAAAAAAAGAGAACGACTGCAGATGGTGGATGATGAAATGTGTGTTTGCTTGTCAACTATTGAGCCGTGTTTTGAGTTAATTTGCAATAAAAAAAAGCAAGCACATCCATTGCATTGATTAGCAATTCACCGTTGTTACAATTTATCCATACCTAGCTTAAAGAATTTTAAATAAATAACTTTCACAAATTTAATTTTTTATTGGTTTTGCAATTTTATAATTTATTATAACATGCCTTGAAAAACATTTGCTCCGTTTAGTGTGCCAGAACTTAAAAAGTTTGAGACACAATGCTTCATGCGGATCAGATGTCGGTAGTGCTCGTACACTAATTTATTTTTAATAGCTGCATGTTAATGACAACGTAAGTGCATGGTCATTTTCCAGCTACGATATAAATGGCTTTAGCATGCAGGAAAAACCCACTTAAGAGCACGCTAAAGCTACTTTTTATTGCAGCTTAGTGAAAAGAACCCTTAGCTCATAATCATTCACTAAAAACAGTGTCCCTCTCCCCGTTTTTAAATTTTTACCTGTTGTAATTGTAACTTAACATCTTCAAGTCCACCAATTTCTTCCCAGCTAACTGGTTTCACATCTGTCAATCCAACAGAGCTTCGGAAGGAGGATGGACAGATCTTCTTAAACGCCTCGTTGAAGTCTGCCATGCTAATCGAATTATCGGTGGTACCCTGAAATTTGCACACACAGTGTAAACAAAGAAAGAAGAATCCAGTCGGGATCTAAACTCTACCATTTGGCTACAGCCCTTTGGAATGCTAAATTGTGTCTTAGGTGGAAAACTCATGCAGGATTTTAATGAAATTTAACAAATCAGTGGTGCAGAAGTCAGAACATAGTAACATAATAGATGACAGCAGATAAAGACCCAAATGGTCCATCCAGTCCGCCCAACCTGATTCAATCTAAAAATTTGTTTGGGGAGGGGGGTTCTTCTTCTTAGCTATTTCTGGGCAAGAATCCAAAGCTCTGCCTGGTACTGTTCTTAGGTTCCAACTACTGAAGTCTCCGTCAAAGCTCATTCCAGTCCATCTACACCAGTGGTCTCAAACTCAAACCCTTGGCAGGGCCACATTTTGGATTTGTAGGTACTTGGAGGGCCTCAGAAAAAATAGTTAATGTCTTATTAAAGAAATGACAATGTTGCATGAGGTAAAACTCTATAGTTTATAAATCTTTCCTTTTGGTTAAGTCTTAATAATAATAATATTGTAATTTATAGCTAAAGAGACATATGATCGAGAAACTGTTTTATTTTACTTTTGTGATTATGATAAACATACCAAGGGCCTCAAAATAGTACCTGGCAGGCCACATGTGGCCCCTGAGCCACAAGTTTGAGACCACTGATCTAAACCATCCCAGCCATTGAAGCCCTCCCCAGACCATCCTCCACCAAACGGCCATATACAGACACAGACTGTGCAAGTCTGCCCAGTACTGGCCTTAGTTCTTCAATATTCACTATTCTTTTCTGATTCTAGATCCTCTGTGTTCATCCCATGCTTTTTTGAACTCTGTCCCTGTTTTCATCTCCACCACCTCTCTCGGGAGCACATTCCAGGCATCCACCGCCCTCTCCGTAAAGAACACAGCATTAACTTTCAGATTTGGCTTTCTAAAACCTTTTCCTTCTTGGTCATTCCGGCCGGTTTACATCTCTAAGCCTCCAGGTTCTCTATCCAGGATGCTGGCACATTATTCCATTAAGCATGTCTTTTTCTGGTAGATCAAACATCTTGTCTGCCCCCTTTTGATTCTTACCTGGTTGATAACCTCCGCAGGCCTCTGGAGACGCTTATTCAACCGCTTCTCATTAGTACTCATCAATACTGATAGGCAATCCAGGCTGGCAAGAAGCAACCAGTCTAGATAATAGCTGGCTGCCTGATCGAAATAGTCTTTTCAAACATTGGCTAGTGTCATCCTCTGTTCCATCCTGCTCTATCTTAAGGCTTTGTGGCAAGAACCACAGTGCTTTGGCTAAAGCACATTTTGTGATCCAGTGAAAACAAATATGCGCCATACCTACTACTTCACAAGTCTAAAATTCCTATAGCAATATTTAAATTCTGCATGTTAAATTTAGTGGCTCTAAAAAAACTCATACTATGTGGATTTTACTAAGAACTAGAAATAATGGGGAATTAGAAGAAGTCCAGAGAAGGGTGAAGACAATGATAACGGGAATGAGATCCCATTGAAGAATATATGGCTAAGGGGAAATATGGCAGAGGTCCATAACATCCTGAGTGAAGGAATCGACTGTTTTCTCTTTCCAAAAATACAAGAACTAGGGGGTATGCAATAAGCTACTGAGCTATGTTCCCTCTAAGGGGAGTACGTGAGTTAACACTCATACATTTTACAAGGTCATTACATGGTAGCTTACAAAAAATATTGACCCAAATTTCAAACAAAATTAGAACTATAAAAAACTAACTAAATTTTCCCAAGTCTATCTTAATAATTGCTTATTTATTCAGAACTTTCTAAACTACTTTTAACTGTAATAACAGAGCAAGACAGTGTACAAACTAATAAATGAAAGAACTACAATTTGTATTTAGAATAGTTACAATCACATTAAGATCCATTTGTATCAGACAGACACAATAGGATTAGAGGAGAAAGGAAAGGGAAGGTTAAGGTAAGGGATACAGGTCCTACTGATGTCAGGGCAGATTGACTGTCCTCTTAGTTTGAAAAGGCTTGATCAAACAACCAAGTCTTCACAGCAATTTTGAACTTTTTAAGAAGGGACTTCCATGGAGAATTACATAATGCTGGGGCCATAAAGAAGAACTCAAGAAGAGAGCCAGGTACAGGTCTCAGTGACGAAGAAGGCAAAGCCAGAAAGGGGAAGTCATGAGGCAAAAGATGTCAAACACTCTACGATGGATTGTTCGAAAGCGTACTTTATTGAAGAACTTTATTGAAGAAACAGCACGATATCAACAAATGGCCTCGACAGTGTTTTGGCAATACTGCCTTTGTCAAGAGTCTACAATAGCTGTTCTGTCTCCATGTAAATGCTTGTGTGAACACAAACCGAGGGCGTGTGAGGCAAATGTCCGAGTCACAACTAGAAAGAAGAAAGCAGATTGTCTAGTGAACTCAAGGTGTGTGTGTCTGGGCGGAGGTAGAACTAATCGATGATCATTTAGTGTGCCGAGTATAAGAGATGTGTATAAGGGATAGTCAAACAACAAAGGTAGTCAGGTGATTTATATAAGAAAAATGATTTTAAATTTAATTTTTGTGTGACTGGGAGCCACTGTTCTTTTAATAGTGGCGACACCTGTGTATTTGTTCACGTCACAGAGGACACGAATTGCACAATTTTGTAGGTTTTGTAATTTTTCCAGCATAAACAATATTACAGTAGTCGAACCTAGTGGTAAAAAAGAGAGGATAAGTTGGAGAATTATGTTGGCATTAAGTAGGACTCACACTATTTGCAGCCGTCGTAGAGTGAAGAAACATGATTTACTCAGTGCAGAGACTTGTGGTCCAAAAGATAATCTAGATTCAATAAGTATGCCAAGGTACTGAAAAGTATTAACTTGTGAGATTTTTGTACCAAGAAGGAAGAGGTCATTTTCATGGTGTGGTAAGTGACCAGATAGCTGGCAGGCTGTTGTCTTTTCAGGGTTTAAGATCAACTAATGTTCAGAGAGCCAATCAGCAATCTTGGTTAAGACACTGATGGAGGATGGAGAGCTGGATTAGTAGAGTTAGTGGGATATACTGTAGGAGAAGAATGTCATCTGCATACATGCGATATCAAAGCAGGGCAGATTCCTGTATTAGTAAAGCTAGGGGAATAACGGATAGATTAAAAAGAATAGGTGAGCGTATGGAACCTTGTGGTACCCCACAGTTGAGTTTCTTACTAGATGACAAAGAGGATGTGGAGGGGGGGACTGGACTCTGAAGGATCTATCTTGAAGAAATGTGAACCATGAAAGTACTGTCCTGGATAGACCCAGGTTAATTAAGCATGAAAGTCACAAAGAGCGAATTACCAAATTGAACGCTGCAGTGAGATCGAGAGAGAGAGAGACAAAACTAGTCAACTCTGATCTATAAGAGAGTGCACTTATGGACTTTTCTTTCAGGAAACATTTTCTAAACCCTGCTAAATTAACTTTCACCACATTTTCTGGCAACAAAATTCCAGAACTTAATTACATACTCATATAGTATGAAGAAATATTTTCTCCAGTTTGTTTTAAATCTACTACTTAGTAGCTTCATTGAATGCCCCCTAGTCCTGGTATTTTTTGGGAAGAATAAATAAATGTCTACCTGTTTCACTGCACTCAGCATTTTAAGGACCTCTATTATATCTCCCCTTCTTCAAACTGAAGAGCCCTCATAGGGAAGTCATTCCAACCCCTTTATCATTTTTGTCAACCTTCTCTGGGATGAGCAGCAAAAAATCTGTCTAAGTATTGGGATCTTGTTAAGATACTTTTGACCTACTTTGGCCATTGTTGGAAAACGGGATATTGGGCTTGATGGACATTTGGTCTGTATTGTGATGCTTATGTACCACTGTTCCCTGGAAGCTAAGACAGGAGTCCTCCAACTACATGGCTGCCAGTGGGGGAAGCTGCTTCAATTTTGTGCTTTCAATCACTAAGGACAATCGGGTTTTCAGGATTTCCCCAATGAATATGTATTGAAAGCAGTGCATGCACATAGATCTCATGCATATTCATTGGGGAAATCCTGAAAACCCGACTGGATTGCGGCCCTCAAGAAGGGACTTTGAGAGCCCTGGCTTAGAGGGAACAGTGCTGAAATTAACTCTGCTAACTCTAGATCTCAAAGTCACCTGTGAACCTCCCCATAAAATAGAAAAAAACACCATCACGTGCTTTCTCACCAGACAACTGTGCAGTACGGCCTGCATTGCAGCTTCTCTGCAGAGTGCTGTAAGATCAGCTCCAACGTAGCCTGTTGTCATTTCTGCCAGCTTCCACAGCTCCACGTCCCTGCCGATAGGCATGTGGGACAGCATCATGTCCAGAATAGCTCCTCTCTGTTTTAGTGTTGGTGTTCCAATAACAACCTAAAAACATACAGCGTGTACTCATTAAGTTGGAGTACTAGGGCCAATTCAGCCAAGCTATTTTGACCAACTGGTGCATCCTTTTTCAGGATCATTATCACTCTTGGGCAATATGAACGGGGGCAATTTTTTTCATGGTCCAAAGCAGATACTTATACGATTACATGTGTCTTCGGGGAGATCTCTTACTGTAAAGGAGTGCTTCCTCTAGCAAGAATGCTGTCCCTCCTCCCCAATCTACTTTCTCTATTACTAATGCACAAAATATGACAAATTTATGCAATAAAAATGTATCTTTCACAAGGCATCTAACTTACTTGAAGAATTAAAAAATCTGGCAAGGTATGTTTTTCCAGGAGGCAGCACTCTTATCAATATCCCCTCAATAAAAAAAAAAAAAACAACATGTCTCTCTTACAAAATACCTGACAGAGTTACGAGAACAGAGAGCCCTCTACCCCCAGTGGAGCAGTGAAAGCACTCAAAACTTTAGTTGTTTGTTGTATTTTTGGCATCTCTAACACGAGCAGATTAAATAGATCATAAATATCTCATGCCAAAATGTGGCAATAAAATTAGATAAAAGAACAAAGTCCCTAATTCTAGAAGTACAGAACTTTAAAAGATATTTCTACATTATGAAGCACATTTCTGAAGAACATATCATGGTATAACTACTAATTTTAACACCTTTTAGATTAAAATGGATTACTAGAGAATTAAGACAAGTGAAACATCAATTATAGCAACTTTTACCTCTCTGTCAAATCTACCTGGTCTCCTCAGCGCAGGATCTAGTGCGTCAGGCCTGTTTGTTGCAGCCATAACGATTATCTCTTTTTCACTGCCCATTCCGTCCATGAGGGTTAGCAGTTGAGCGACAACTCGATTCTCTGGGGCACGGCTGGAGTTTCCCCGTCTAGGGCAGAGCGAGTCAATCTCATCGATGAAAAGAAGAGTGGGCCCTCCTGCAGCTGCTTCCCTGGCTTGCTGGAAAAGGTGACGCACATTTTCCTCACTTTCTCCAGGCCTTGAACCGTGTACGGCAGGACCATTAATGCTAAGCAAATATGCCCCCGCTTCCTGGGCCACAGCTTTCACAAGGAGAGTCTTGCCTACACCTGGTGGCCCAATCAACAGCACACCTCTAGGACAGGAAAGGCCCAGTTTTTTCAATGTTTTGGGGTAATGGAAGGGCAAATCAATGATCTCTTTCAAGGAGATGCGCAAATCATCCATGCCAGCAACCGACAGCACTGGCCCTCGAGAAACACATTTATATTGCTCCAAAGTGACTACATCTTTAACCTGTACATGTGTGTTTGCTGTTACAATGCCAGCCTCTTTTGTTAAAGGATCCACGTCAAGGATTTCTAGCAGCGCAACTGGTGTCTCCAATGTGGTGAGCGAGACTACATGGAGAGGGGATATATAAACATCTCTGAGCAGTTCTCTTACCGTCTCTTGCAAAACAGAACTGTGACTACTTTGTTTGGCATCTGCAGTTCTCACTACTATTTTCAGTCTGACTTTTTTTAATTTGTTACAGGCCAGAGGATGCAGATGGCAGGAGCTCAGACTTACATTTTTCAGTTTGCTCCAAATCAGACTTGCGCTAGCACATTTCAAATCAAATTGGATGAAACCATCGCATAAATCTTTTCTGGGCCAGGCGGTACATAAACAGTCACCACTCTCCAATGTAATCCGGAGCGGAGAGCCAATTTGAATTCTTAATGAGGAGAGAATTGAAGGTCCAAGCCGACATCTTTGTGTTCCAATGTCTTCTGGGTCCAGTGGGAGCATTTTTCCAACTCTTTCATCCATAGCTGTTGGAACATAGAAAGCACATTACAATTCAGTAAAAGTCATGCTGAAGACAATTTTCAAAAAGATCTAACCACCTAAGGAGTTAGCCATTACCTCAAAGAATTTAAAAATTGCTAATGGCCGTGCACTTAGGAAACCAGGCATCTATATTTAACTGCTCCAAGAATACAGGGTTGGTGGGATGCAGACTTGGGTCTTGGGAGAGGAGGAAAAGAGTAAAACACAAGCAGGTATTAAGGGTCTAATATTAAAGTGGGGTTATATTTATACATTTACACCCTAATTTGAGAAGAAGTGACGTCACCGATGTAGCCAGACACTTGGGGCTGAAGTTCTGATGGGGCCGATGCGATAATAGCTCATAACATTCTCTTCATGCTGAATTAAACCCCTGATTGAGCGCTCACCCTCCAATGAATGTGAGCATGATGACCCAGCGCAAGCTGGAGGTGTACAAGTTTGCCAGGAGTAAGTTTGGAGCGTCTTTGGGCGGAAGTAAGATGGCGGCGAATGGTGGTGAGGGGCTGCGGCATGTGGCAACATGGCAGAGAAAGGGTTGGAGGACGGGGTGATAGCTGCGGCGGCATCAGAGAGCCTGTTGGCACTGATGCTTGAGATTAAATCTGAACTATCATTCCGAACGGACATTACCCAGGAGGTACATGACTTAAGACAGGAAATGGTGGATCTTGGCACAAAGAGATGGGCTGGCTGGATTCGATAGCGGAGGATCTGATAGATGCTCAGCAACAGTTGGTCGGATTGGGCAAGGCTCATGAGGTCCTCTGGGATAAGATAGAGGATTTCAAGACTAGGTCCCGCCGATGTAATTTGCGGCTGCGAGGCATCCCATAAGACGAGGTGCATCGGGATGCCTAAGAGCCAACCTCATCAGTGATGTCATAATGGCTTGATTGTCCTATACTTGGCTCACATAAGAATTGCCACACTGGGAAAGAGCGAAGGTCCATCAAGCCCAGCATCCTGTTTGCAACAGTGGCCAACCCAGGTCCCAAGTATCTAGCTAGATCCCAAGTAGTAAAACTGATTTTATGCTGCTTATCCTAGGAATAAGCAATGGATTTCCCCAAGCCATCTCAATAATGACCTACGGACTTCTCTTTTAGGAAATTATCCAAGCCACTGAATACCGATATTTTTAAAGACTCAACTCTTTGATAGGCTGGTATCCTAACGCATTCTGCTTCATTTTTTCAATCAAGTTCCCTATATTCAACTTGATGCTTCATTTTTTCAATCAAGTTCCCTATATTCAACTTGATGTATTTTTATCTGTTTTATGTATTACTTCTTTCCCTGCCATGCCAGTATTTTCTGCATTATATTGTAAATGCTTTCTGGCTTTATCTGTTTTTAAGTCCATTATTCTAATTTGTATTTTATCTGTATCCCATGTATTAGCTCACCTTGTTGTGAACCGCCTAGAACTTTTTTCGGTATGGCGATATATAAGAATGAAATTATTATTATTATTATTTACCTTGCTCCTGTGGACAACGCGTCCGGTCTGAACCTCCTCTTCTCTCCGTCCTCAATTCCCCACGCAGTTCCTACTGCTACCAGTCATTGAGCGTGCAGCAATCTTCTGCGTGCTAATGGTCACCAGTTTAGGTGGGTTTTCCCACCAAACTGGGGCATCTTTGAAGTCCGGCTGCAACAATTTTTTTTTATGGGTACGGGTTACTTTTTTTGCAGTATATATCGCATGCTTTTTTTGGGGGTGGCATTCGCCATTCAACCAATCAGCCTTGCAAACTTCGGTCCGGGGTTCCGGACGCCTATCTTTGCATTCGAAGCCTCATTCCCGTGCGCCAATCGCCTCTCCGCAGTGCGTTCCAAGCTTCATTCTGGTGGTCCAATAGCCTCTTTCAGTGTATTCGAGCCTCATTCTGGGAACGCTATTTTTCTTCTTCTCAGTGTGTAGAGTTTGGACTTGAGTTTAGTTGTAGACATTTCAAGAAAAGTAAAATAAAACGAACATACAGAAGGGGGTAAAACACACACAATTGGTCTTAAGAAGGGGTACTTTTATTGTATTGACCCGACGCGGCCTGTAAAAGCTTGCATTATGGGTCAGCAGCCCAACTGAATTTCTCTATCATGACTGACCAAAGCGATAGAGATTTAATAGTCTCCTGCAGCCTTTCTTCATATATTACCTAGGCAACTGACTTGGTCAACACTTGCAAACACTTCAGAGCAGTCAGTGAGCTTCTTTACAACCAGAGAAAAGTAACAAAAGCTTGATAGTCTTTGTGCGTAAATTTATATTATATACATGTTTAGTTGGCTTTAGATATTAAATTAAAAAAAAAAAAAAAAGCAGGCATTGGAAAGTGCAAGGCTTGGTCTTTTGCAAAATAGAGCTGCTTCAACTTTTCATTAACATGGCGGAATATACAAATTTATATGCATAAATAAATGAGTGCTCAGATTTTGCATATTACCTTCTGGAAAAGCTCACAACCAGCTTTTATTTTCAGCTTTGAAGAGAAACTCAACATGGGAACCCTGAGACAGCTGAAACTTCATTTTTTGGTTTTCTAGCAGGTGGGTTTTTGAGTCTGTTCTCAGGAGAGCACACACAATGCTTGCCTGAGGTTTTATGGCTCAAAAGTTTTGCGTCTCTCCTCTGGGAGTCTGCATTGCAAGCAGGGCTGGCTGACCCAACCATTAGAGAAAACTTGGCAGTTATTTGGGGCAGTAGCTGCATTACCCAAGAAAGACTCAGAGGAGTGGAGGCCCATCCTGGATTTCAAACACATCAACGTGGCTCTGAGAGTTCCTAGGTTCCAGATGGAGACCGTTTGGCCTGTCATTGCAGCTGTAGAACCAGGAGAGTTTCTGGCTGCCCTAGATTTGACGGAAGCTTAGCTTCACATCCCAATCTTCACAGAACACAAAGTTCCTCAGATTCCATGTGTTGGAGAATCACTATCAATACTTAGCGCTTCCCTTTGGGCTGGCAACAGTGCCCTGAACTTAAACCGAGGTTATGGTAGTGGTTGCCGCTCATCTCCACAGAGCTGGTTGGCAAGTGCACCTGTACTTAAATGATTGGCTCATCAGAGCCTTGTCCCAAATGGAAGGAGAAAATGTGATAGCAGCAGTTGTGGAGGTGTTATAGAGTTTGGGATGGATTGTGAGCTTTCAAAAGAGCCAACTAATTCTGACACAGTCCCTGGAATATCTGGGGGTCTTATTTAACACTGCAGAAGGCTGAGTCATTCTTTCAGAAGCACACAGACAGAAGCTTCGGGTTCAAATTATAGACCTACTGGCCAAGCCAGTACCTACTGCATGGCATTACCTTCAAGTCCTTGGATCAATGGTGGCCACGGTAGAGGTGGTGCCCTGGGTGAAGGTGCACATGCACCCCCTCCAGGATGCCCTATGTTGCTGGTTTACCTCCGAGAGACTTCCTGTAAGTTCTGCTCCCCTAGACGGTGGCAGCCAGACACAGCATGAGCTGGTGGTTCTGTCCACAGTCTCTAGCAAAGGGGATCCTGCTCCGGATCGCGTCATGGATTGTCCTAATGATGAATGCCAGTTTGTTTGGCTGGGGAGGCTCATTTCAATGGTCACCCAGTTTAAGGCTATTAACAGGCTGGACCTATGAGCAGTTTGTCTGGTGCTGCACTGATTACAGTCTTTGCTGGAGGGCAAAGCAGTCAATCTTCTCCAAAAATGCCACTGCAGTGGCCTATGTCAACAGGCAAGGAGACACCAGGAATGCTCCGCTCTTGAGGAGAAACACACCTGCAGGTGATCTCTTTGGTGCATGTGGCCAGAGTGGAAAATGTTCAAATGGATTATCTTAGCAGAAGGACATTAGACCTGGGAGAGCGGTCATTGTCCCTGAAAGCGTTCTAGGCCATTGTGAGAAAATGGAGTTGTCCGATGTTCAACTTCATGCCGATTGCAAAGAACAAAAAGGCAAATCGGTTCTTCAGCTGAAGATACGAACCTGGAAATTCAGGGCTAGATGCCCTGGTTCAACCATGGCCAGAGACCAGGGTACTGTATGTGTTTCCCCCTGGCCCATGATAGACTGGGTGATCTGCCAAATAGCACATCACACAGAAACAGTAGTTCTTGTAGCACCAAGTTGGCCCAGGCACCCATGATATGCAGACCTCATACGACTACAAAAGGAGCAAAATTTCAGACTCCAGGTACATCCAGACTTGCTCTCGCAGGGGCTGATTGTCCTAGAAAATCCGGGATGCTTTGGTCTTATAGCATGGCTCTTGAGCACACAGCACTTGTCCATAAAGGATACTCAGAAGTAGTCATTGCTACTCCTTAGAACCAAAAAGCCAACAATGGTTTTAGTGTATGCTAAGGCATGGGAGACATTTCAGTGCTGGTGCAACAGACAAAAGTTAGAGCCTGGCAATGCTCCAATCTAATTTGTACTGGCATTCCTTCAACAGAGAAGGTATTGGCAGTGGCATCCCTTAGAGTTCAAGTAGCAGGGCTCTCATTTTTCCAGGGCTGAGAGAAGAGAGCTTTGTTAGTGACCTATGCAGACATAGGTTCTTGGGTACCCTGAGACTATAGTTCATGATTTGAGATCTGTTTCCATCTTGGAATCTTAATATACCGTATTTTTTGCTTCATAAGATGTACTTTTTTCCACCCAAAATTGGGTGGAAATTTTGGTGCGTCTTACACCCCCAACCACCCCGTCGTACCTTTTTAAAATGTCCCACTCGGGGGTATGCGGGCTGACTGCTGCCCGCCCCCGCTGTGGCTACCCGCCCGCCTGCCTGCCGCCACTACTCCTGCTCCATGCTCGTCGTCATTGCAGTGCAACTCCAGGAAGGGAAGAGAAGGGCCAGTGTGCAGCAATTGTACGTCGCCAGCCCACAAGCTTCCCCCCGACGTCAGAACTGACATCGGGGGAAGGCTTGTGGGCCAGCGACGTGAAATTGCGTGCACACTGGCCCTTACCTTCCTGGAGTTGGTGGCAGTAGACCGGGGCTAGAGAAGGAGGAATCGGCGGAGGGTAGGCAGGCTTTGGCGCAGTAGGGAGGGAGGAAGGCAGGCTCCGGCACGGCAGGGAAGACAAAGGCAGGGAAGACAAAGGCAGGGAGGGGGAGGGGGCACAAACTCGGGACATGGGAGGGAGGGAGATTGAAGAACAGAGGCTGCAAGGGGGAGAGGGCACGAACTTGGGACATGGGAGGGAGGTAGGAAGAAGAACAAAGGCTGGAAGGCAGTGAGGTGGAGGGGGCACGAACTTGGAACATAGGAGGGAGGGAATAGAAAGGGATAATTGTTGGGCCTGAGTGAAGAAAGGAAGGAAGAAAGAAAGGAAGGAAGGAGACTTATGAAATCACCAGACAACAAAGGTAAGAAAAATGATTTTATTTTCAATTTAGTGATCAAAATGTTTCAGTTTTGAGAATTTATATCTGCTATGTGTATTGTGTGTATATGAAAAATGATAGGAACAGCCTGGCAGGGAAGGGGAGATAGGGTGCAGCTTGGCAGAGAGTGTAGGGGGCTGGGTACAGAGCCTGGTATATATTAGTACACAATTTAGTTCTGAATCTAGGGTGCGTCTTAATGGAGCGAAAAATACAGTAGTTTTAGACTGGGATTCAGCAGAGCTCCATATGAGCCCTTACAGGAGGCCTCCTTCATGGATCTATCGGTCAAAGCATTCTTCTTGGTGGCAATTACTTCTGCCAGGAGGGTTTCAGAATTGCAGGCACTGTCGTGCTGGGAGCCATTCCTCAGGGTCATCGATCGCTGTTGCAGAATCGGCCCAAAAATCGGCCCACAGCAACCTGCACAGTCTTAGCAACCGTGTTTTGTGCATCTAACCCTTTGTCCTTAAGCTCTTTTGCCAGCTGTTTGGCACTCATAGATGGGGTGTTTGCTTTGAAATGTATTATATCTCCTCCTCCGATGCAAAGCATGATACTTAGAGCCTAAGTCAGGGGTGGGCAACTCCGGTCCTGGAGGGCTGGAATCTAGTAGGGTTTTCATTTCATTGCGGAAATCCTGAAAACCCGACTGGATTCCGGCCCTCCAGGACCGGAGTTGCCCACCCCTGACCTAAGTCGTAGAGAAGGAGGACATGGCCTGAGGCTGAGGTATTGTATTTCCACTGTCCTCTTACAGCTTTTGCTTTGTGGTTTGCATATTTTACAACCCCTTTTATCAAGCTGCGCTAAAGTTTTTTAGTGCGGGTCGGCAAAGTAAGTGCTTTAAGGCTCATAGAAATTCTATGAGCATTTACTGTGCCGGCCCACAGTAAAAATCTCTAGTGCAGCTTGATAAAAGGAGCCGTGTTAGGTATTTATTATGTACCTGAGACAATGACATGCCCCGAGTCGATGGGAGTTGAACTCGCAAGTTCAAGGTGCTGGAGCAGCTGCTGTAACCACTAGGCTACTCCACTCCTGGGTAAGAGAGAAGTGAATTAGAAGAGGGCCTTTATCACTGCTGCTCTGCTACAACCACCTCTGCTATTGTGGCTACTGTGGGTCTTGGTCTTCCATGGTATTTTCTCACCAGGAAGGGCAAGATTTTGAGTCCCTTTCTGTAACCATTCAATTGTGGGAGACTAGAGCACTGCTCATAATATAAGGAGACAAAGGCAGCGGAATGCTGTCTGGTTTTGGAGGGGGAGGGGAGGAGTTCCACCCTAGCCCCAGCGGAATCCTGGGGCACGGCCCGTTGTCAGCTCCTGACTCCATCTCCTACCGCCTTCTGGCATTCTACTTTCCAAGATTCCAAGTTTATTTATAATTTGATAGACCGGATATCAACAAGTATCTGGTCAGTGTACAAAGCTAAAATTTCTAATTTAAAATAAAGAAAGAAAGAAAAAAAAAGAAAGAAAGAAAGAAAGGGTGGGGGGAGTGACTTGACAAAGGCGATTAGGAAGGGGAGGGTTGTTACATAAGGTAATAGGGGAAGGAAGATAAAGGGTAGAGAATGACACGGTGACAAAATTCATCACCGTTCCCGTCCCCACGGGAAATAATCCCATGTCATTTTTTAGTGTCTATCTCAGCCTCTGTCCTTCTACACCAGCATTCTTCAAAGCAAAGCTTGAGGGTCAGTGGTTGTGGCCATTCATACTCTGATTCTTCCCTCTCTCCTTAAAGAATGACATGAAGATTGTTTACCGCGGTTATCCGCGGGGACGGGAATGGTGATGAATTTTGTCACTGTGTCATTCTCTAATAAAGGGTTCTGGGGCCACCATTGACTGCCAATTTTTGTGGCCTCCCCTGTTCCAACGCCTATGCAAGGAGATATATACAAAACAAGTTTGTTGTGATCGTGTTTTCATTGACAAGCAAAAGGCCACAAGATGGCAGTTGAATACTGGGAACTAGTTTACTGCTTTTCATGCTCTTTGAAACAGAGGTTGGAAGAAACCATATCTACTTGTCTTAGGGCTACATTTATAATTTTATAGTTTATTTATTTATAGTCCGCTTTTTACAAAGTGGATCACAAAATCACATACCTAATATACATAACAAACATCCATGCAAAATCAGACAACAAAACGTACATCCTTCTCCACTACAATATACACTGTTACCCCTACAGCTACTCGTCTTTCTCTAGGGAAAGCCTAATAGAACATCACAGAAGTGTCTTAAGTAGTCAGGTGGGTGGGCTAGTGAACCATAGAGAGGAGGAGCCAGGCCCATAAACCACTCTTAACCACATTTATGGTGGAAAGTGTGAGTCGTAAGAACATAAAAATTGCCGCTGCTGGGTCAGACCAGTGGTCCATTGTGCCCAGCAGTCCGCTCCTGCGGCAGCCCCCAGGTCAAAGACCAGTGCTCTAAATGAGTCCAGCCTCACCTGTGTACGTTCCAGTTTAGCAGGAGCTTGTCTTTGTCTTGAATCTGTGTTGGGTGTTTTTCCCTATAACAGACTCCGGAAGAGCATTCCAGTTTTTTACCACTCTCTGGGTGAAGAAGAACTTCCTTACGTTTGTATGGAATCTATCCCCTTTCAACTTTAGAGAGTGCCCTCTTGTTCTCCCTACCTTGGAGAGGGTGAACAATCTGTCTTTTCCCTTCAGTATTTTGAATGTTTCGATCATGTTCCCTCTCAAACTCCTCTTTTCAAGGGAGAAGAGGCCCAGTTTCTCCACTGTATGACAAATCCTCCAGCCCCTTAACCATTTTGGTCACTCTTCTCTAGAACCTTTTGAGCAGTACTGTGTCCTTCTTCATATACGGCGACTAGTGCTGGACGCAGTACTCCAGGTGATGGAGCACCATGGCCCGGTACAGCGGTATGATAACCTCCTCCGATCTTTTCATGATCCCCTTCTTAATAATTGCCCTTTTTGCCGCCGCCGCACATTGCGCGGACGGCTTCATCGACTTGTCGATCAGAACTCCCAAGTCCCTTTCCTGGAAGGACTCTCCAAGTACCACCCCAGACATCCTGTATTCGTGCATGAGATTTTTGTTACCGACATGCATCACTTTACACTTAACCACGTTGAACCTCATTTGCCATGTCGATGCCCATTTCCCTAATATACTGCCATATAGGTGCTACCTGCAGACATAAGGGCTATTGGATTGGTGGACAAGTGGGTATAGTAAGGTTTTTTTTGTGTGTTTTCTTGGGGGATGGAGGGGGTGGAGGGCTCACCATACATTATAAGGGGGTTATGATGAGGTGTACTTCTGGCACTGTTTATGTGAAGGTCACAGCAGTGCCTTCTAATGTGCCCCAATGTTCTTCTGTTGGTATGTCTGTGTTGCCAGTCCATTAGAAAGCTGGCATTTCCCATGTCCAAATAGGCTTCATTTAGATAAACATAAGAACATAAGAACATAAGCAGTGCCTCCGCCGGGTCAGACCATAGGTCCATCCTGCCCAGCAGTCCGCTCCCGCGGCGGCCCAAACAGGTCACGACCTGTCTGAATCACCAGAAGGGGCCCCCTTGCCACCTTGGTTTCCCATTGAGTCCTATCTTCCCATCGAAGTCCTAACCCTCCGGTCCTGCACATGCACGACCTGGTTGGGTTTCTCCCAGCACCTGTCTCAGTATCCCACGATCCCTTTATCCCTCAGGAATCCGTCCAATCCCTGTTTGAATCCCTGTACCGTACTCTGCCTGATCACTTCCTCCGGTAGCGTATTCCAAGTGTCCACGACCCTTTGGTTGAAAAAAAACTTCCTTGCATTTGTTTTGAACCTATCTCCCTTCAGTTTTTCCGAATGCCCCCTCGTACCTGTTGACCCCTTCAGCCTGAAGAATCTGTCCCTATCCACCCTCTCTATGCCCCTCATGATCTTGAAGGTCTCTATCATATCTCCCCTGAGCCTCCTTTTTTCCAGAGAGAAGAGCCCCAGACTATCCAACCTCTCGGCGTATGGGCAGTGTTCCAGCCCTCTTACCAGTTTCGTTGCTCTCCTTTGGACTCTCTCAAGTACCGCCATGTCCTTCTTGAGGTACGGCGACCAATATTGAACGCAGTATTCCAGATGTGGACGCACCATCGCTCGATACAATGGCATGATGACTTCCCGCGTCCTGGTTGTTATGCCCCTCTTTATGATGCCCAGCATCCTGTTGGCTTTTTTCGAGGCTGCTGCGCACTGTGCAGATGGCTTCAGTGATGCATCCACCAGCACACCCAAGTCTCTCTCAAGACTGCTGTCTCCCAACAATGCCCCCCCCCCCAATTTGTAGTCGAACAACGGGTTCTTTTTCCCTATATGCATGACCTTGCATTTTTCCACGTTAAAGCGCATTTGCCATTTGTTTGCCCAGTCTTCCAGCTTGCCCAGGTCCCTTTGTCAGTGTCCTTAGACCTAGGTCTTTAGGTGGAATAGTTAGGTAGGTGACAAAGCATTATGTACATACAAAATGTTGAAGACCGTTCGTTTTGTTGTGGAAGCTGCTTCCTTGTTCCTTACTCGACTTTGGTATTCTTTGTTTACTTCTGATGTTTTGCTGTTCTCAACAATAAAATCGTTTGAACCTAAATGAAAAAAAAAAAAAGTCATGGGATAAGAGACAATGTTTTTTTGTGGACTGGAAACTGGTTAAAAGATAGAAAACAGAATGTAAATGACCAGTTTTCTCAATGGAAGAAGGCGAATAGTGGAGTGCTGTACTGGGACTGGTGCTTTTTAGCATATTTATAAATGATCTGGAATTGGGAACGATGAGTCAGATGATCAGATTTGCAGATCACACAAAATAACTCAAAGCTGTGAAATTGCACTTGAACCAAATGAAATTGCAGGAGGATCATGGGAAGTTATATATAAGACTGGGCATCCAAATAGCAGATGAAATTTTTTTTTTTTTTTTAAACTAATCTGTGGTAGAGGTTTCTACTGCAGCGTGGAGGGATAAATGCTCCGATACTCATAGAATTCCTCTTCTGCGGTAAAGTGAGAGGGTTGGAGTAAAAGGCCAATACTCAGACTGGCAATGGGTCACGAGCGGAGTTCCTCAGGGGTCAGTGCTGGGACCTCTACTGTTCAATATATTTATTAACGATCTGGAGGCAGGGACAAAATGTGAGGTTATCAAATTTGCTGACGACACCAAACTCTGCAGCAGGGTTAGAAACACGGAAGACTGTGAAGACCTGCAAAGGGACCTAACGAAACTGGAAGACTGGGCAAAAAGGTGGCAAATGAGTTTTAACGTAGAAAAATGCAAGGTCATGCATGTAGGGAAAAAGAACCCGATGTTCAGCTACAAAATGGGGGGAACACTGCTAGGGGTGAGTAACCTTGAAAGGGACCTGGGGGTGATGGTCGACACATCACTGAAACCATCGGCGCAATGTGCGACAGCCTCAAAGAAAGCAAACAGAATGCTGGGCATCATCAAAAAAGGTATTACAACCAGGACGAAGGAAGTCATCATGCCGCTGTATCGCGCAATGGTGCGCCCGCACCTGGAGTACTGTGTTCAATACTGGTCACCGTACCTCAAGAAGGACATGGCGGTACTCGAGGGAGTGCAGAGGAGGGCGACTAAACTAATAAATGGTATGGAAAATTTTTCATACGCTGACAGGTTAAAAATGCTGGGGCTGTTCTCCCTGGAGAAGAGGAGACTTAGAGGGGACATGATAGAAACCTTCAAAATCCTTAAGGGCATAGAGAGAGTAAATAAGGACAGATTCTTCAAACTGAGGGGAGCCACAAGCACTAGGGGTCACTCGGAGAAATTGAAAGGGGACAGGTTTAGAACAAATGCTAGAAAATTCTTTTTTACGCAGAGGGTGGTGGACACATGGAACGCGCTTCCGGAGGAAGTGATAGGCCAAAACTCTGTACAGGGGTTCAAGAAGGGTTTGGATAGGTTCCTGGAGGATAAAGGGATAGAGGGGTACAGATAGAACTTGAGGTAGGTTATAAAAGTGGTCAGAAACCACTTCACAGGTCGCAGACCTGATGGGCCGCCGCGGGAGCGGACCGCTGGGCGAGATGGACCTCGGTCTGACCCAGTGGAGGCAACTTCTTATGTTCTTATGTTCTTATCTTATTGTGGACAAGTTTAAAGTAATGCATATTGAGAAAACTAACCCAAATTATAGCTCCGAGATGCTAAGTTCCGCTTTAGGAATCGCCACAAGGAAAAGGATTTAGGGGGTCAATATGGACAAAACATTGAAATCTTCTGCAAACAAATATTTGGAATTATTAGAAAAGGAATAAAAGAGGGAATATTGCAGTATAATGTTTCTGTATCATTCCATGGTGAGATATCTTGAGTATTGTGTGCAAAGATGATCCCCAAAATTTCATATGCAGGTTTGGATAATTTCTTGGAGGAAAAGTCCTTAGTCTGTTGTTGAGAAAGACACGGGGGAAGCCGCTGCTTGCCCTAGATCGGTAAGGACCTGATTGTCCACCGTGAGAATGGGCTATCGGGCTAGATGGACCATTGGTCTGACCCAGTAGGCTATTCTTATGTTCTTATGTCCTGTGAATAGGAGTTATGTCAGAGGGAAGGCACGGGGCTGGCATGAGCAGCAAGCAGGAGTTCCTGCTCCCTGTCAGGAAGAATGGAGGCATTTAAATGCACTCCCCTGGTACCTCCTAAGAGACCCTCTGTCCAATCTTATCTTAAATTTAGGAAATTATTGAAAACTTACCTATTCGATAAGCAAGAATGTTAATTTTTAACAGTATAATAACGATGGTGTATTTTAATTAGGTATTCACATTTTAACTGAATTGTATTTTTTTTTTTTAATTGATGTTGTATTTAAATTAGGTACAAACGTTAAGGCAGAAAATGAGTCAGTAGGTTCTGAGAGTGATATTCTGAAGATTAGAAAATTGTGTGAGCACAAGGCGATAAATAGAATATTTTATATGTATAAAATTTTTTGTGAAACGGGATATCCTCAGTGTGAGAGGTCAGCGAAGGGAGGAGAACCTCCAGCGCTTTGAACAGCAAGGCAAAGGCTCAACAAATCCCTACCAGCACACCATCATCGGATACCTCACAGTGTAATAAATAATGATAATAATCACACAAATGAAATCAAGCAGAAAAACCACTCTAAGAACCCCCCAGCCAACTCCCACAGTAAACTCAGACTTAGCTTGGATTAGATGAGAACAATTTCCTTTGGTTTAACAGGAAAGTCCAGGGAATCACCAATTCAAAGATCCACTTATGGCAGGGTTCAACCAAGCCCGGTTTCGGTAACTCAGCGTCCCTTCATCAGGAACCCATCGGTACTGAATCGCTGAAAAAAATCAGTGGCCACGCAGATGAATAATCCAAGCTGGCTAGGAGGAGGGTGGAGCATGTTTTTTGAATTGTATTTCTTCACTGAAATGTCTCAGTTTCTCGTGTTGTAATCCGCCCACAACTACTGGCAGGGCGATATACATGAAAATAAATTATTATTATGCTAGGCTGCTATGTGGCACCCCTGCCAAGATGGCACCCGAAGCGTTCCACCTACTATACCACTGCTAATTCAAAAGATCTCAAATAACTCCCCCTCTTGATGGTTCCTGAGCCAGCTACTCCATAAAAGGAAACAGAATTTTCTTTGCTGGAGCTTTGGCCACCTTAAATCTCAAGAGAGTTTGCTGAAATCATGAATTTCTGTGCTGCAGTTGCTTCATCACTAAAACCTTGCACACAGTTTCAAGTTCCATGAGTTTCCCTTGGCACGGTGCAGGCACATTTCAGCAGTCCAAATTAGCACAGCACACGCCAATTGCATAACTTCCATCTGACATCTGGTTAGTTCCACAGCTCCACGCTGGAACCATACATGCAAATTTCATGCCCGTAGAAAGATACCATACGCACAATATTCTTGGTCTTCATATAAAACATTTTGTCGAATATTGCACTGTGTGTGTGTGGCATGCCTTCTTTTACCAGTAGGCTGAAGAATGAGCCTAGATTGTAGCAGTACATTGTAAACCCATAATTATTTTGCGTTAGCTTCAAGAATGCCACCATGACCAGCTATGTTAAATCTAACACCACATCTAGAATTACAACTGGTTTAAGCAGTTTAGCGATGGGCCAAACACATGGTCTACAGAAGCCTTTAAAGCAGCAAAGGCGGTGGGAGGAGGAGGAATCTTGTTTGAGGAATGAGGAAAGACTAAAAAGGTTAGGGCTCTTCAGCTTGGAAAAGAGACGGCTGAGGGGAGTTATGATTGAAGTCTACAAAATTCTGAGTGGAGTAGAACGGGTACAAGTGGATCGATTTTTCACTCCATCAAAAATTACAAAGGCTAGGGGACACTTGAAGTTACAGGGAAATATTTTTAAAACCAATAGGAGGAATATTTTTTTCACTCGGAGAATAGTTAAGCTCTGGAATGCGTTGCCAGAGGATGTGGTAAGAGCGGATAGCGTAGCTGGTTTAAGAAAGGTTTGGACAAGTTCCTGGAGGAAAAGCCTATAGTCTGTTATTGAGAGAGACACAGGGGAAACCACTGCTTGTCCAGTATTGGTAGCATAGAATATTGCTACTCCTTGGGGTTTGGCCAGGTACTAGGGACCTGGATTGTCCACTGTGAGAACGGGCTACCTGGCTTGATAGACCATTGGTCTGACCCAGTAAGGCTATTGTTATGTTCTTAGATTCTGTGTCTGAGTATCTGCTAAACACAGGAAGCATAAAAACCAGCCTTGTGGGCAGAGACATAGTAAGGGGGGGTGGGGGGAGCAGACTGCCCTGGGTGCTGTCTTGGAGGGGGAACTGGCACCTCTCCTCCTCTCCGCCCGTCCTTCACTGTCCCTATCCTCCTGCTTGTACTGGCTTTGGATCTCCCTCTGAAGTCACTTCCTGGTCCAGGAAGTGACATCAGAGGGAGAGATGAGGCTGGTATGGGCAGCAGGTTGGAGATATTGCTCGTTCCAGGTGGAGGCAGGGAAGGAGGAGAGAGGGCAGAGAAGATGGCAGGGGTGGGCACCTCCTACTCTATGTCACTGCCTGTGGGTGCCAGTGGGTGTTCAGTACTTCCCATTATTGAGGAAGCTCCTTCATTGTGTTCAGGGGAGGGGCAATTTGTATTCCATGTGGCATCCCCATACACAAATCATTTTGAAATGTTGGTGCCTATGACAGGAAGAAGGAGCATTTGAAGATGTGCTACGTCATATTCAAATTGATTTGAATGGTCAGGAGAGGCTCCTAGATGGTTAAGTCACTTGTGTAGGGCTGTCCACTGATATTCACAGCTGACTGCCTTTAGGAGGCTGGCTATTTTCTGGGTGGGCTAGGGGTGGAGTCAGCACTTAACCTCTAAATTAAGTGGCCAGATCGGACCGCAGAAAACTCAGTCCTATCTTTATGTGGCATCACTTAGGTGGTTAAGAGCTGAATATTGTATTTACTATAACCACCTAAGAGACAGCCAGTTGCATAAACCTAAGTATTTAATGCCGGTGAGCAGACATGGCCCAGGACTGAATATCAAGCAATAAGGGGGAAAGGGATTGGGACTTATGTACCACTGTTTTGTAGTTTTTACAACCACACTCAAAGCGGTTACATACAGGTACTTCAAGCATTTTCCCTACCTGTCCAGGTGGGCTCACATTCTGTCTAATGTACCCTATGGAAATGACGAACTATTAGATCTTACTTTGAATTTGCTGCTTTTAGATTATTGGTTTAATCGCTTTTATTAATAATAATAACAGTTTATATACCGCAGGACTGTGAAGTTCTATGCGGTTTACAATGATTAGAAATGTTACAGATTGAATGAATAAACAAAGTATAGATTTAGCGACAGGTGGTTCTTGCGCTTGGTTGTTAAGGACTAAGATTGAATAGGTTGGTTTCCTAAGTATTTCCTGAATTCTCCATTAAGTCTCCTTGATTGTTATAATATCATTTATTTGACATTTACTAAGAAAGAGTTAGCGAGACTTGTACTGATACAGAACACGGCGGTTAGGATGATTTATGGCCTGAAGAAATACGATCACGTATCGACTTTTTTCTGTGCGTTACACTGGCTGCCTATGTATTGTTTAAGTTGGGCTGCTTCTGCTACAAAGGCCTCTACGCCACAGCCCCTCTATACTTGGTTCATAGATTTGCCCTGGCGTCATACAGACATAGTAGAAGAACCCATCCTTTGTTTAACTCTCCTTCAATCCGGGGTTGTAAAAGTATAAAATTTCTCAAACACACTTTGGCATCCCAAGCAAAGAATTTCGAGGTTTGCTGCTAGCAGCTCACTCTTGAAAACCTATTTATTCTCTAAATACCTGACCAACTAACTCTTTTCATCCCATGAATGATGATTTTCTTTAGTAATTTTTTGTAAACCGCGTTGAACTAATGGTTACGCGGTCAACAAGCACAATGTTATGTTCTGACTTGCAGTTGTGAAAACTGAGGATTCCCACTCACCGTTATTATCATTTTTATTATTTTTTTCTCATGTGAGTTGATCGGTGTGATTCCTCTGTGTCAATGCACTCCACATTTCATGTAGAAATTCTCAGTATATCTATAGCTTTATTTCATTGGAAAACTTTTTTTCCAGACAGATGAAGTCGACGTTAATACAGCAGGTACTTCCTTCTGATACAGCATCAATCATGTTATAAACTGTGAGATTTTTTTTGCTCATATCACAGATTTGGTGTCATGGGCATTCAATTAGATAATTTCTTGAGCGTGGAGCATCAAGTTAATCTGGTTAGGAAAAAAAATAATTTTTTCTTTTAAGGAAATTATGGGTAGTTCAGAAATATTTTGATAAGTCAGTTTTTGTACTTGTGGTTCAATTGCTTATTTTTTTCCAGATAGACTACTGTAATATTGTTTATTTAGGATGTGCTAAAGGGTTGTTGAAAAGATTACAGTAAGGGTCTAGACTGGAGGAAGGAGTCCTTAACATCATAATAGCTCTCTGGTACGTAATGTTACCGAAGTAAAGAAAGGTCTCATTAGGAAATCTTGTCCACAAACCTTTACACCTAATTGAGCTTTAATCCCCCCAACAAAAACAAGCATGAAACCAAGAAACCAAACCCAAACAAACAGAAAAAGAGAGATGGACTGTATTTGGTTTTAAAACTTACAAGAGAACATTGTTTTATTTATTGATTTTTAAAATTTCTATACTGTTTTTTTCCCCAAAACGGTTTACAAAAAGTTACATACATAAAATATTATTTAAAAAATCAGAACAAGATAGGAACAAAAACAGACAGATTCAATCTTTCCATAAGGTCAATTGTTCAAAGAAATGCATCTATAAATAGTTGTGTTTTTAACATATTCTGTAATATATTTATGTATGCACTATTTTAAGTTTAAAAATGAATAAAGAATTATAAACACCCCCCCCACACACACACACACACATTTTCCTAAATGAATTCCTGTCTCTACATTTTCGAATTTGAATTAATATGTGCAAAATAAATCTTAACAGTGTGAGCTTGGAGGTTGGAATTTCAAAAGAAGATAATCTATTCAGGCTAAAGTTAGTCTCTAGTACCAAAATGCAATGTTGTAACCCTTATTTGGCAGCTTTAAAAACGTGCATGTTCTGCAAGGGGAGATCGTGCCTAACGAACTTATTGCACTTCTTTGAGGGAATTAACAAACGGATGGACAGAGGAGACCCCATAGACATCATATATCTAGATTTCCAAAAAGCCTTTGAGAAGGTACCCCATGAATGCCTGCTTCGGAAACTGAAGAACCATGGGGTGGAAGGAGATGTACATAGATGGATCAGAAACTGGTTGGTGGATAGGAAACAGAGGGTAGGAGTGAAGGGCCACTACTCGGACTGGAGGAGGGTCACGAGTGGTGTTCCGCAGGGCTCGGTGCTCGGACCACTGCTATTTAATATATTTATAAATGATCTAGAAACAGGGACGAAGTGCGAGATAATAAAATTCGCGGACGACACCAAACTATTTAGTGGAGCTTAGACTAAAGAGGACTGCGAAGAATTGCAAAGGGACTTGAACAAACTAGGGGAATGGGCGACAAGATGGCAGATGAAGTTCAATGTTGAGAAATGTAAAGTACTACATGTGGGAAGCAGAAACCCGAGGTACAACTATACGATGGGAGGGATGTAATTGAAGGAGAGTACCCAAGAAAGGAACTTGGGGGTAATGGTGGACATGACAATGAAGCCGATGGCAAAGTGCGCAGCGGCCGCTAAAAGAGCGAATAGAATGCTAGGTATAATCAAGAAGGGTATTACTACCAGATCAAAAGAAGTTATCCTGCCATTGTATTGGGCAATGGTGCATCTGGAGTACTGCGTCCAATATTAAGAGTACTGCGTCTGGGTACTGCGTCCAATATTAAGAAGGATATGGCGATACTTGAGAGGGTTCAGAGGAGAGTGACAAGTCTGATAAAAGGTATGGAAAACCTTTCATACGCTGAGAGATTGGAAAAACTGGGACTCTTTTCCCTGGAGAAGAGGAGACTTAGAGGGGATATGATAGAGACTTACAAGATCATGAAGGGCATAGAAAATATAAAAGAACAAGAGGGCATTCGGAAAAGTTGAAAGGGGACAGGTTCAAAACGAATGCTAGGAAGTTTTTCTTTACCCAAAGTGTGGTGGACACCTGGAATGCGCTTCCACAGAGTGTAATAGGGCAGAGTATGGTACTGGGGTTCAAGAAAGGATTGGACAATTTCCTGCTGGAAAAGGGGATAGAGGGATATAGATAGAGGATTACTGCACAGGTTCTGCACCTGTTGGGCCGCCGTGTGAGCGGACTGCTGGGCATGATGGACCTCAGGTCTGACCCAGTGGAGGCATTGCACAGCGTCCCACACAAGCTTCTAATAAATAAACTGTATAAAGACCCATGAAAAGAAAATAAAAAATCCTCAGAATATTATTTGGAGAATATTCCAATCGTTGGCTATAAAAACCTTCCTAAACAAACTTTATTAAAATAATTGACTTTATGGAATTATAGATGTTATAGAAAAAAAGTTCCATAAATTAAATTATTTTTTATATTAATAAAGATTGCCTAAGAAATATTTTTTTTTAATATACGCCATTGATTGGAATATGGTAAACACCATGTTGTCCAAACAACTGATGTGAGATATGTGCAGGACATGCACGATAAACTCTGGGCTCACTGTCTTGCTGTATGCTAGGTTTGGGGGCTCGGGAGGGGGGGCAGAGGTGGCACAGAAACTAACATTGGCTCTTGGGCACTGGAGATCCTTGCTACGCCACAGGAGTGATCCAAAGGGGGTTGCCCCTTTGGTAGCTACCTAAAAAGCCACTAGCATCTACCAGGTCTCTGTTTGGAGCTGTTGGGAGCCTAGCTGCATATGAGAGAAGGAGATTAGGAAGGGGAGAGGGGTTGGTAAAAGGCAGGGGTTGTTCTGGGGTTCCTCTTGCATTTTTAGAATGATGTCCTATTTTAATCTTGACATTTCTGTATTATTTTCTATATTTCATGTTATTCATTTTGTTTTATTGTATTTGAAATAGCATATTTTATATCTGCTGTGAACCACTTGGGGCTGAACACTGAAGCAAGACATCCGATCTAATCGGGACTTCTTAATCGCAATTATCCAGTACCGGTTCAAGGTAATTTATAAAAACAAGAGGTCCATGCAGCACCACAGGGAAAAAGTTACATCATTCCATAGAGGAAGGTTACACTGTTACAAAGGGGGAAAGAGTTAACAGCACATTAGAAAGGAAGGTTACATTATTGCAAGAGGGGAAGTGGTTACATCACATTGAAGAGGACTGTTACATTGTAAGGGAGAGAGGGCAGAGTTATTGAGCTGACCTAAAAATAAAAAGTGGATTTTATTCAATAAAGAGCCTACCAAAAACAAAGGACCTCTTATACTAAGGTGCGCTAACCGTTAATTGCTTTGCGCACCTTAGTAAAAGAGGGAAAATCTGTCTTTACATATGGGGAACCCCATATAGTAAAAAAAAGAAAAGAAAACCCACATAGACATATATATTTTTTATTTATTTTATTTATTCCATTTTCTATACTGTTCTCCCAGGGGAGCTCAGAATGATCTACATGCATTTATTCAGGTATTCATGCATTTTCCCCGTCTGCCCTGGTGGGCTAACACTCTATCTAATGTACCTGGGGCAATGGGGGGATTAAGTGACTTGCCCAGGGTCACAAGGAGCAGTGTGGGTTTGAACCCACAAGCTCAGGGTGCTGAGGCTGTAGCTTTAACCACTGCGCTACTCTAGAAATCAAAGTGAGCCAAATATAGGATAATGAAGCCATTGTGACATCACTGATGAGGATGGCTCTTAGGCATTGGTGGAATGAGGCATTATGACATCACAATACCAGCTCTGGTTACCAGAGACAGAAACTTTTCCCTGTTTATTTATTCAGTTTTCTATACCATTCTCCCAGGGGAGCTCAGAACAGTTTACATGGATTTATTCAGGCCTTCAAGCATTTTTCCTCATCAGTCCTAGTGAGCTCACTATCTAATGTACCTGGGGCAATGGGGGGATTAAGTGACTTGCCCAGGGTCAGAAGGAGAAGCGTGGGTTTGAACCCCCAACCCCAGGGTGCTGAGGCTGTAGCTTTAACCACTGCGCCACACTCTCCCCCCCAAAACAAGCCCTAATCTACATAAATTGCAAATCTAAAGTGTAATCTTTTTGACATGTTTCCTTGGCACCTCCACTCTGTTCCATCATCTCTATTGGATTGCCAAGAAGGGAAAACCGATCCATAATTCCTGGGGGCTAACTTTTCACCACGCCCACTCACACACTGTAAACAGATGGGCTGACAGTGGGACGCAGGAGTGCATGGAGGTTTGAAAAGATTACATTGTTGAAATATATGTAGACGTTTCTCTCTACAATACATGCTGGAACCTGTAGACTCCAAAGGAAAGGGGTGCAAAGCTAGAAAATAATGCAGAATACGAGCAGCCGTTCAGCGAATGTAAGGGCTAATAGACCCCATTAAAAACTTGTGCATGCTGGTTTATTGGGGGGGGGGGGGGTTTCTGTGAAATTAACTAAGGGGTCCTTAGCACGTGTTAAATCGTTTAACGTGCCATAGTGAAAGGACCCCTAAATTTGAGAAAAGGGAATTTGAGTAGTGAAATATAAATGATAACATGTATTCCTTCCATGACGAAATATGAGTAATATGTAAATGATAGTGAAGACAGACATCATACTGGTCTACTCAACAAATTTCTCAGGCTGTGCACTGTCTTTATAGACTTTTAAGATTGTTACGTTTCATGTTTATTAAAATGTGATATAAACGCTTATAACATAGGGCTCCTTTTACTAGGAAATCTACAAAATAGAGCAGGAAAAAAATTATTTACAATGTCCAATGTGACACGGACAAGAGGACATGGACTGAAGCTGATGAGGGACAAGTCCAGGACAAATATCAGGAAGTTCTGCTTCACGCAACGAGTAGTGGACACCTGGAATGCTCTCTGAGGAGGTTATTGCGGAATCCACCATCCTAGGATTTAAAAGCAAACTAGATGCACATCTCCTTACGAGAGGCATAGAGGGATATGGGTGGACTTGATGGACAGAAGGTCTGATCCGGAGATGGCAGTTCTTATGTTCTTATAAGGTGTGCTAGCGTTTTTAGGACACGCTGCTGATTAGCACGTGCTAACCCCCATGCTACGCATAAAAACTAACACCAGCTCAATGGTGGCGTTAGCGTCTACTGCGTGCCTCGATTTAGCACATGCTAAAACCACCAGCGCAGCTTAGTAAAAGGAGCCCTTAGTTTCAAAGCGAATTACAAATATAAAAAGGGGCAACAGGAACATTTTCACACATATGTTAACAAAACTAGACAGACTTACTGACAACAGCGGGAGAAGGGGGGTGGAGGTCCAAAATGTTTAGGAAAAAGATAACAATGAAGGGTCACATAAAAGGGAGGGGCTAAAAGCAGAAGCAAAAATGTTTAAAAGCAAAAGACCTACAAAAATAAATGCGCTTGGTGAATTTTAATTTTTGAAAGCGTCTTTAAAGAGAAACGTTTTCCAAAACACTTTTTAAACTTATCGAGAGTGGATTCTCCTCTAATATATCCAGGCAAAGAATTCCATAATTGAGGCGCAGCTACTGAAAATATTTCTGCTCGTCTCGTGCCGATAACTTTAAGAGATGGTACCGAGAAAAGGTTTTGGTCAGAGGCCCGCAGAGTTCTGGATGGAGTATGAGGGATCAGCAACCTGTCCAAAAAGGTCGGCAGATTAGATTGGTGGATCTTACATGAAAGTAATGGTATTTTATAGGTAATACACTGGGGGAATTGGCAACCAATGAACATTTTTTAAAAGAGGTGTTACATGGTCGTACTTTTTTGAATTTGTTATGATTTTTATTGCAGTGTTTTGGATAAGTTGAAGTTTCCTTATTTGTTTTTGGGTGATGCCTTTTAGTAGAGAATTACAATAATTGAGTTTCAAAATAACCAGAGAGTGGATACGTATATTGAGTGCGTAATTGTCGCAGGTCTTGTGCTCTCCTTATGGATAGAGGCAGTGAGGAAGTTTTGTCTGTTTGCACTGAGAGGGCTTTATGAACAGTTGAAATTGCATTTCCCTGTGAAGTTTATTTTCTGGTAATTAACTTTTCTTTGTTTTGATTTGCAATTGCATATACACTTCTCCCTCCGGATTCGCAGGGGATAGGGGCAGAGCCAGATCGCGAATGATGAAATACCACGAATATCTTCTGGTCCGGCTCTGACCCACCCCTGCCTCCCTCCTGCCTTCCCTCAGGCATCCCGGCCTTACCTGGTGGTCTAGCGGGCGTTTGGGGCAGGAGCGATCTTCCTACGCTCCTGCCCCGTGCAGATCGCCAATAGGAAATAGCTGCCGTGAGTTCCCGTAGTCTCTCGAGACTACGACGGAAACTCCCCACAGACATTTCCTATTGGCGATCTACACGGGGCAGGAGTGTAGGAAGATCGCTCCTGCCCCGAAAGTCCGCTAGACCACCAGGTAAGGCTGGGATGTCAGGGGGAAGGCTAAACTGTGGGGTTTTTTTTTCTTTTTTTCCCCTCCCCCCAAAATCGCGAATATGTGAAACCGCGATTGCCGAAACCACGAATGGGGAGGGGGAAGTGTATATTTAAGGTCTGACCCAGGTCCACTGTTAGGTAGGCCGGGCAAAGGGCAAAATTTTGGGAGGGGCTCTGAAGCCCAGCAACACACTAAGAATAGCCTTTCATGGCTCCACAACATTCTCTTCTTGGTTGGGCTGAGAACCTTTCAACGGCCCCTCATATATACAGAACGAGATAATATTTTCAATATTAAATCAGATTTAAAATATAGTGAAATACAGAAATATGTATAATTTCCAATGTTCCATCACTAGAAACATATTTATTTATTTTAAAAATTTATATACCGCCTTTAAATAAAGCGGTTTCCATAAAAATAAAACCATAACAATAAAAATAAAACCATTAAAAAAAACTTCTTCCTCCATATCCACGGTTTCCATATCTGTGGATTTGCTTATTCGCGATTTTTTGGAAGCTGACTCCGCCCCCCCAAAATGACATCATCATTAAAGTTATTTTTCCTTTTACTGTACTGATAAAAAGTGTATCGCTTACCATTCACTCTGAAAATCGCTGCTACCATGCTTTCTCCCACAAATTTGCTGCTTCCATGCTTCCCAGTGTGCACTGAGAAAAACGCTGCTTCCCAGCATCCTTAGAGAGAAAGGCTTCTTCCCAGCATGCCTGCCCAGAAATCACTGCGTGCCTGCTCCGAATTCGCTGTAGAAAAGTTATTCACGGTTCCAATAATAAAAATGGAAGGCTTTTTCTAAAAACCGCGAATAACATTGAAAAAGTTATACACGGTTTTTCCGTATTCACGCGAATATGGCGGGAGAAGTGTACATAATTGCAGAATACAAGACAAAATTACAATTCGAAAATTAAAGCTAAATTGCAGTACCATAAAATACATTTTCTTTAAAAAGAAAAAACCCAAAACATACATGTACAGAAAAATTGATTAAAGTGAGGAAAACCATATATAAATGATTTACCTTGGCTACAAGTTATCTTTAATTATGGGAGAACTCATAGCAAAAGGAATGTAATACTTGGGGTCCTTTTATGATGTTGCAATGAAAATAGGCCTTAATGTGCCCTTACATGGGTCTTTCTCATACACTAAGGCCAGTTTTACTAGTCATGATTTTTTTTTTCATTAATAGCCATATGCTAATGTTGCTGTTAGCCTCTTGCAGTTTTTTTTTAAATCACCTCATGAGCACTTACTATCACTTATGTTGTCTGTGTGCTAACCAGTTAGCACTTGGTAATGTTTGTTTATTTTTCACCCACCCTTATCCAGGGGAGTTACATATTAATACACAAAATAAAAAATTTACATTTATCGTACAAAACACAGAGGTGTTCAATGGTCTGGTTTGTTTTATTTGTTTGCTTAGTGAATCTAGCCCGGTGGTCTCAAACTTGAGGCCCGGGGACCACATGCGGCCCGCTAGGTACTATTTTGAGGCCCTCGGTATGTTTATCATAATCACAAAAGTAAAATAAAACTGTTTCTTGATCATATGTCTCTTTAGCTATAAATTACAATATTATTATTAATACTTGGCTAAAAGGAAAGATTTATAAACTATATAGTTTTACCTCATGCAAAATTGTCATTTCTTTAATAAGACATTAACTATTTTTTTCTGAGGCCTTCCGAGTGCCTACAAATCCAAAATGTGGCCCTGCAAAGGCTTTGAGTTTGAGACCACTGATCTAGCACTATGGGCTAGATTCACTAAGCAAACCGATCGTGTACCGTATTTAAATGCCTCTTTCATATCTCCCCTCTTCTGCCTTTCCAGTCTAAAGCATATATTTTACATTAATTTCTTATATGCTGTTTACTACAAGTCCAACAACTATGATCAAAAGTGGTGTACATTCATATCCAGCAGTTTAGGGGTTTTTTTTTTTGTCCCTGGAGGGCTCACAATCTAAGGGCCGGATTCTCTAATATTGCCAGTAAAATCCAACGGGTCGTGTAGTGGCTTTAAATCTAAGGATTCAAAAAGACGAGTCATTCTCAAAGAATTTCTCAGGCAAATGAGGTTTGTGGAAAGTCGCCGCTGATGATAGCGATTGGCAGATGCACAGAATAGTCCATGGAAAGAGGCGTAAATGTGTGCATATACCGAGAAAAGCTATACCATAGGAGGTCAAAGAAGCGTGGGATGAACACAGAGGATCTAGAATCAGAAAATAATAGTAAATATTGAAGAACTAAGGCCTGTACTGGGCACACTTGCACGGTCAGTGTCTGTATATGGCCATTTGGTGGAGGATGGGCTGGGGAGGGCTTCAATGGCTGGAAGGGTGTAGATGACGTAGTCTTCAGTAGTTGGAACCTAAGAACAGTACCGGGTAGAGCTTTGGATTCTTGCCCAGAAATAGCTAAGAAGAAAATTAAAAAAAAAAAAAAAAATTTAATTGAATCAGGTTGTGCAGACTGGAAGGACCATTCGGGTCTTTATCTGCCGTCATCTACTATGTTAGGCATGTAAATCATAGGCTCATGGATGGCAGAGGTGGAGAACTACCAGCAAACAATATGTCCTTGTGTTAATCATAGGCAGGGCCAGTGCTATTGGATGGAGGAGAAGGGAGATGGAATCATTTTTCAACATGTGCATACAAGACATGCCTTTAACACACATGCTCGAAATGCATGCTTTTGAGATCCCCCCCCCCCCCCATTATTATCATAGTACAAAAATTAAGGTGAATAGTGTATTTAAACTCTTTTTTTATCATGAGCCACAGCCATCCACACAATGGACACGCCCTTTTCACAGTCCTTTCACTCCCGGACCAGCTGGTAATTTTTTGGTCGCTAAAAGTGGGCATTTCATTTGGAGAATCACCCGGAGTGCCTATTTAAATATTAATGAGCCCAATTTAATAGCAATCACCTGGCAGAGTCGGGAGTCTTCTAGGAAGCTCGGAAAAGACCACAGCGAGCCGTTCTGAAAATCGAGCGGTAAAATCTTGGCACGCTAAACAGCCCGGAACCCGTTTTTAGCCACCACCACCACGAAAGGCATGGCGAGTTTTGAGAATCCGGGCTCTGAGTTCATACTTGAGGTAATGAAGACCCAAATGACTTGCCAAGATCACAAGGAAAGAAATGTCGAGGCTTGATGCAACAGCAGATCCAGAGGCCTCCCCCTCCATGCGCACCGGTGTTTGGGCAAAGCTTGTCCACTCTGTTGGTCTTGGAAGGACTAAAGCAATCGGGCGGCGTCCCTACCCCCGAGAGCCAACGCACAGATTGGTCTGACCCAGCCCGAGGTCATTTCGGGGCACAGTGCACATTGCCGAAGTTTGAGCGCCTTGAGGGACCAAAGCGAGAAGGTGAGGTCGGGAGCTGCCCAAATCTCGTCTCACCCCCCCACCGGTCTGGAGGGAGCGGGGGTTCCCCCTGGCAGGGCTCGGGAGCACCGCCTCCCTCTCGGCCGGGCACCACTTCCTCCCCCCACCCTCCCCCCCCGTGTCCGCGGCTCCTCCCTCCGCCTCGCTGCCTGTCTGCCAGACCATGATCGCTCGTCTAACGGGCTCCAGGGTGGTAAGTACCGAGCCCGGCGGCTCTGGTTCGCCCCCCCCCCCTCCTTGCGCCGCAAATCCCCGGTTCTCTCTCCCTCCCCCCTTGCTGCTTGTTGCTTCCCTTTGCACTTTCCGAGCCTTGGCTGGCCGTGCACGAGGCGACCCCGGAGGAAGGAGGTGGGGGCGATCCGGGCGAGTTCCATCCTCCCCCCCCCCCGTTGGGGGTCTCTGCATACTGGTCGTTAAGGTCTGTGAACAGAGAACTCAATGAAAGAGTGTAAAGGGAGGGGGGAGGGGTGGTACCTGGGCTGCCATGCTTTGCAGTAGCAACACCTGTGCTTGTGTCTGGGGAAGTGGGGAGGCCCGTTCACTTGGGGGGGGGGGGGGGCTCCTTGGCACTTTCTAAGACTCTCTCTATGTGCTTTCATGCTATTCTTATTACATCAAACATGCCTCTTTCTTTTGTATTTGTGCAAATCATATGGTGCCCTAGTTCTCAGGCAGGCAAAATCTATACGACAAGGTATGCCACAGTCTAAACTCGTTTCCAGGAAAGAATAACCCTGTAGTTCTGAATCATCTCGTTAGGATGTTGCCCTTCCTTATCCGAATACAAAGCTTGTTGCCTGATGGATGCCCGTGCTTCGGTATTAAAAACATCTGGATGTTGAAAATAGCGACATCTGCATTATTTTCATGCATTTTCAGACCTAGGGTTAAAATAAGAGGCTAGCTTGGGCTTCTCAAACCTGGCCTGGTAACCTCGCAGCCAGCGTGTGATTTAGGCCATCCAGGTAGGTTCCGGTTTAGCCTTAGGCGAGTGCCTTTGGTACCAGATTTTGGTAGAAGCCAGGGTGCTGCCGCTCAGTCCAGGCCTACGTCCACGGTGTCTCAATCCTCGGCAGCAGCAAAGTTCACTGTGGGGGCCTGAAGCCCTCTGGGGCTGACAGTTCCTGGGAGGCTCCACCCCCCCCTCCCCTCACATAGGTTTCCATGGTAACTGCGCTGAATTTTGCTGGTGACTTGTTGCCATTGGGATCAAGTCACTGTACAGGACAAGTGGCAAAGCGAGGGAGCGAGGGGGTTATGGGATTGGGGGGGGGGGGTGCAGTGAAGAAAATCTTCCCTTTTTGGTAGTGGGTGACCTCACTTGAAATCCAGCCTGGTATGCTGAGCTAGATTGGCATATACCAGCGTGCCAGACTTTAAGAATAAATGGGATACCCATGTGGGATCCCTACGAGGGTCAAGATAAGGAAATTGGGTCATTAGGGCATAGACAGGGGGTGGGTAAGCAGAGTGGGCAGACTTGATGGGCTGTAGCCCTTTTCTGCCGTCATCTTCTATGTTTCTATGATGGGTCATTTGGCCTTTATCTGCCATCATGTTTCTATGTTTCTATAATCAGAAAGTTCTATGACATCACAATGCAGGTGTAAAGAGCCTTAGCCTATAGGAAGAGGAGATGCAAATGTTAAGAGCCTTAGTCAATAGGGAGAGGAGGAGAGAGTGTTGATCATTGGAACAAGCTTCCAGTGCAGGTGATCGAGGCAGACAGTGTGCCAGACTTTAAGAATAAATGGGATACCCATGTGGGATCCCTACGAGGGTCAAGATAAGGAAATTGGGTCATTAGGGCATAGACAGGGGGTGGGTAAGCAGAGTGGGCAGACTTGATGGGTAGTGGCCCTTTTCTGCCGTCATCTTCTATGTTTCTATACCAGATTTTTCTCATGCAAGCATTCATGAGCAATATCCTGAAAACTCAGCTCGTGGTGTCGTTCCCAGGACAGGTTTGGATCATCAGCAGACTGACTCCTTCTCTATAAGTTGCTTTCTATATGCTCCTTAGTTTGTAACCAGTCATGTTCTTAAATGGATAGCGAGTAACGTGGATTACAAGTCGAGCAAAACATTTTCTTAAATTTTAACTCGCTAAACGAACGTGGTCTTGGCAGTACGAGCACATATACGTGCGTCGCGTCAAAGCCGTACAATATATGCGCGGCTCATCGCTGATCACGGCGGAACGTAATACATGCTTCCCCCCCCCCCCCACCGGTTCATTCTGTAATGCGTTAAGCACATCTCAGCCCTGTTAGGGAATTGGCGCTAAGCGTGTGCTTTGCTGACATCTTAATGCCCCCTTTGTGTGTGGCTGATTAGTTAGATCACCTCTTGCCCAGTTAGATCACTTTGAATATTGACTTCAAAGGGGGTAACTTTATTAAGTGGGGGTCTTGGGTTCATAGACAACCCCGCGAAAGACAAAGGTGCGCGCTGACAACTGAGCGCAAGACGGAGGCGCACGCTGAATAAAATTACAGTTTTTAGGGAATCCGACGGGGGTTTTTGTTGGGGAGCCCCCCCCCCCAGTTTACTTAATAGAGATCGCACCGGCGTTATGGGGGGTTTGGGGGTTGTAACAGTCCACGTTTTACTGTAAACTTAACTTTTTCCCTAAAAACAGGGAAAAAGTGAAGTTTTCAGTAAAATGTGGGGGGTTACAACTCCCCGCAACGCGGCGTGATCTCTATTAAGTAAAGTGGGGGGGTTCCCCCCCCGCCCCCCCGTCAGAGCCCTAAAAACAGTAATTTTGTGCGGCGCGCACCCCTGCACTGCACTCAATTGTCTGGGCGCGCCTTTGTCCTGGCGCGCTTTTGATCTGACACCGGGGTCTTGTGTGTGTCCTTTTATAAAATGCTGACCGGTGTAAAAATAATGGGCGATGGTAAGTATGCGCATGGTGGACTTCGCAAGTAGATTATAAAACGCATTAATTTACACACATACCTGGGTTGGGTACACCTGCAATCGGATGGCTGAACGCGTTGAAAACAACCATGAGGATGATGCTGGAAGACATTACCGGATTGACACAAAACCGATCTCGTTTTAGATCTGTAATTCGTCGAGTCGATGGCACTTACCTGAGTACAGACATGGCCATCTGCTTGAGAGGGAGGTGTCAAGTGTCCACATCTGCAAGGAGGGCTGTAGGTCAGAGGCTTCAAGGGCTTTTGAATCCCAGTAGGTGAGGCCAAGTCCTAACTAGTAGTGTGAATTCACATTTATTTATTCAATTTTCTATACCGTTCTCTCAGGGGAGCTTAGAAAGGTTTATATGAATTTATTCAGGTACTCGAGTATTTTTCCCTGTTGCAATCTATCTAATTGTACCTGGGGCAATGAGGGGATTAAGTGACTTGCTCAGGGTCGCAAGGTGCAGCGTGGGTTTGAACCCACAACCTCAGGGTGTTAAGGCTGTAGCTTGAACCGCTGCGCCACACTCCTTTCGAAGAGCCCTCTGCTCAGCTGTAGAGAGAGCCTGTGGTAGAGTGAGACTGAGAGCTGGACTACCACGACAGCTGCGCTATAGGAAGAGAGGTACAGAGAGCTAGGTACTAGTGCTAGTGTACAAAGAGTGGGGTGGTGGGGGCAGTTGGGGGGTGCCTGTAAGCGCTTGAAGGGCCATGATCCACATGCCCGCAGCTGTTGGATTCTCCTGGCCCCGCCCCCTCGGACATCAACTTCCTGATCCAGGGCAGAGGATGGCAGAGCCAACAAACGTGCGAAACTGTGAGACTACAGCCCTGTGACCACTCCAGGCACCCCCACAACTGCCTGGAGGGGAGGGGGTGCTCTGCCCTGGGTGGCTGCTGGGTCAGGTACACCACTGGTGTACTAAAACAGTATCGACCCCGTGGAAAGGTAGGGGGGTTAAATCCTTATAAATAAGTTCCTAATCACATGGACTTGAGCCAGTGGGGCTTGTGCGCATCTGAGAAGATGAAAGCTATGCCCGTTGGTAGTTTTACGACCAGCAGGGCCTCCCAAGGCAGGCAGGTTTCAGTAGAGATCTCAGATCCACGATGGACCAATCTGGGCAGCAGTACATGGGCAGTGTTTAAGTTTATTTAAGTTTATTAGGATTTTATATACCGCCTATCAAGGTTATCTAAGCGGTTTTTACAATCAGGTACTCAAGCATTTTCCCTCTCTGTCCCGGTGGGCTCACAATCTATCTAATGTACCTGGGGCTATGGAGGATTAAGTGACTTGCCCAGGGTCACAAGGAGCAGCGCGGGGTTTGAACCCACAACCCCAGGGTGTTGAAGGCGGAGGATCCTATTTGATGCGACAATGGCGACAACATCAAATTTATACTGCGCAGACCAATCTGCTTCTCTATTCTGCCACGAAAACGTGATCATTAAATTGCTAGAACTCGGACACCAATCGTTGGCACCTGACTGTCACCTTCAGAGGTCGCTCAGTGTAGCATTTTCAGGAGCTTAAACTTTCTTAAGCATTTCTTGTTCCCTTTAATAACTATATGCCTAAATTTGCTATTGGTGATTATATTTGCTTTTTGTATCAATAAATTGTTTGATCGTAATAGCTAAATGAGAGAAACAGAGAGGTATTTAGTAGTCCAGCAGCAGGATAGAGGTTGCCAGTCTCTGACACCGAGTGCAGCGTTGACAGTATCTGTCTCTTGGAGAGAGATCATTTGTCTGCACCCTGCATAAAGAAAAGCCTGCTGCCTTTAGAGGTATAATATGCTTGCATCATGTAATTAAACTCTGGAATTCGTTGCCAGAGAATGGGGTGAAATCAGTTAGCTTAACGGGGTTTAAAAAAGGCTTGGATAATTTCCTAAAAGAAGTCCATAGGCCATTATTGAGATGGTTTGGTGAAATCCACTGCTTATTCCTTGGATAACCAGCATAAAATCAGTTTTACTACTTGGGATCTAGCTAGGTACTTGGGTAGAGTATAAATTTTTAAAATAATATTTTTAAGCCTACATTTCTCCCTCTGTATTTGCGGTTTCGATTATTCACGGTGTTTAGTTTGCTGGCTCATCCCCTCCCAAATTACATCAGCTTGCACAGAGAAAATCGCCGATTCCCAGCACTTTTCTTCACCGTGTTTTGCCTCTCCTTCAGGAACAGGCCAGGTCTCCCACCATGTTGTTCGTGGTTTCACCCTATTCACGATGGTTTTTAATAGAAAACAGTGAATAACATATGAAAAAGTTTATTTGTGTTTTTTTTTCAGTATTTGCGGTTCTGTTAATTCCCCCATCGCAGCGAATATGGAGGGAGAAGTGTATTCTATAAAGAAAAATTAGTAGTCAAAATGCACATACATTTTATAGCTGGGATAAATTTTTTATGCCTCTTTGTGAGCTGAACTTTGCATAAATTATAATATGACATGTTTCTCGGTTGATAGTCATTAGCACGCAATTGTCGCGCTGAAATGTCTGGGTGCATTTGACTTGCCGCCATGTTTCTCGCATGTAAACTAGTCCTAAACCCTGAAAAAACAGTGGCTTATTGGATTTCTGGTTGTTCTTCTCAGTATTCTCTAGTTCCTGTATTGTTTGATATACTGAGTTACCCCTATGGGCTCTTTTTACAAAGCGGCGCTAGCGGTTTTAACGCACGCACCGGAATAGCGCCCGCTAGCCGGGAATCTACCGCCCGCTCAAAAGGAGGCAGTACCGGCTAGCGTGTGTGGCAATTTGGCATGCACTATTCCGCGGCTTTGTAAAAGGAGCCCTATGTCTTAAATTTTGTAATTTAGGATTCATATTTGACCCTGATTGTTTTTTGGTAAGCAGGTCTCTAATGTTCTTAAATCAGATTTCTTAGTACCACCCTATTTGTGTTCCTTGCATAATCTTCTTCTTGAGACTATTACTGTATACAACCGCCGGCAGAGGAAGCAGCAGGATGATGTTTGGTTTCATTATATATTTTTCAATATTTGTTATGACATATGTTTTCTCCTTTTTCTACATGGACCCCTGATGAAGGTTGTCCGAAACATGGACCGTGTTGGGTCCCCTGTTTGGTAAAAAGGTTTTAATATATAGTTTGGTTGTCACAATAAAATTCGCCCACATCGTTGTACATATCTGCAGTTTTGGTTTGTTTGTACAACCTCATTCACACATTTTTAATATCCTGACTTGATTATTGTAACGATAGTTACACCAGTATTGCTCAATATCTAATCAAGCAGCTTCAAGCATTGCATTATCAATGGAATACAAAAATCACTCCAGTGTAACAAATACACCATCTATACCCCAATAAGTCTGATACTAAAGCGAAAGAAAAGCCTCAGATCAATGGAGGGCTGTACCCACCCTCTTCCACCCTGACATCGCAGGCAAAAACTTTCGCCAACGTTAAATACTGGCAGGTAGAAGCCAAGAAAAAATCATGAGAAAAACCACTGATCATAACCACAGGCCGACGATCACTGCTTCGGGGCCAACACTCCAGGCTATCCTGTAACAATAAATAAGCCAAATTGAAAACCAAACTTACTCCCCTGCTCAAAATAGGGAAAATAAGGCCACATTTCTGTATTCGCGATTTGCAGTTCGACTTTGCTGCTTTCAACCACAAACCCACTGGCAATGCTGCAGAGTTTAAAGCAACGCCCAAGCCTGTCAGGTGAAAAACCATGTGACACAATAAGTCTGGCCAATCAAGGCAGACTCGGTACAAGCCAATCACAACGCTGCAAAATCGTCAACACAAAACAACTTTGGACATTTCCTACAAGATGTCCAAAGTCAGAAGTGGCAAAATGTCCATTTTTTTGAAACTGGCAAAACCACTAGACGTCCCCCCCCCCCCCATTTTTTTCCCCCAAAAAGGCCCATTTAGATGTCTTGGCCTCCAGGGCATACAACCATAGGATGTTTAATTTTGTTCTTCATTTTTGACAACAAAAAGTCCAGACCAAAATGTCCAAATCCAGATCATTTGGATGTGGGATGGGCCAGCATTGTAATGGACTGGTCATATAGATATACCAATAGAGCAGTGGGGCACCTTAGAGGGTACTGTTGTGAACTTCACATAAAGGGTGCCAGAAGTACATCTCGCCATAACCCCTTTCTAATGTACGTATGTTGAGCCCTCCAAAACTCCCCCAAAACCTACTATATCTAGCTGTCTACCACCTCAATAGCCCTTATTTATTTTTATTTATTTTAATTTCTTATATACCGCTATACCGTGAAGTTCAAAGCGGTTTATAGTAAAGATACATTTTTACAGTACATGGGATGAAAAGGATGAGGTCCCAATTACTGCCCCACACTCTCTCTCTGTCATTAGCAAGACAGATGCATCTGGGGACAATATCTTAGAGACAAGAAACCTCCCAAACATGTCCAGTTTATTGAATGTTCTGTAACTCTTTTTATATCATTTTACATGAGTCAATGTCGTCAGCATGTGACGTAAATACAAACCATATATGGACACAGGTCACATGAAACTTTAAAGAAATAACAAGCATCTTACTATCTAAAGGCCAAAGTTTAAAGGTGCTTTGGTCAGCAGAGCCTTTTTCTTTATCTAAAGCTTCTTGCAAATACAGCTTATGAAAACAATTGAATTCACTTCACAACAAGATAAGAACACATCTCTCAAACATAAAATGGCCTTGCAGTATTTCAGCAAGAGAAGACAAACAGTGTCTGGATTTACAGCTTCAAACACAGCCTAAGGAAAACTACAAGGTACATGATACGTGTCCCTTCATGGGATACAAGCGGTTTACAATAAAGATACATTTTGTCAGTGCATGGGATACAAGTGGTTTATCATAAAAATACATTTTGTCAGGACGTGTTGTGCGAGGGGAGAGAGGGTAAGAGTTAGTCTCAAATCTAGAATTGGGGAGGCGGGGTAGAGCGGAGAGCCGTTGCGAGGAAGAGGAAGTTGGGCATTTAGAATTTGTTAAACAATTGAGTTTTCAGGGATTTTCTAAAGCCTGCGTATGTAGTGGCCTCCAGTATGGGTTTTCCAAGCCAAGTGTTCAGCCTATGGCTGCAGGTGGCACCTATATGGCAGCATAGTAGAGTTTTGGTGGCCTTGCACTTTCTACCATCAATGTAGTGGTTAGAGTGGCTTATGGGCCTGGGTCCTCTCTATGGTTCCTTAGCCCACCCACTGCTGCTCTATTAGGCTTTCCTGTACCAGGTGTTGCTGTTCTAGAGACAAGTATGCAATGTTTAATTTAGATCTTCGTGGGGTAGAAGGGGTTTATTGATCACTGGGGGCCATTACTTTATCCCTGCAGAAGTCATCTAGTCAGTTTGGGCTCCTTTTTGGCACTTAGATGCTTTTAAAACAGGTCTAGCTCCGGACGTGGAAGTTCCGTCCAGGATGTCATGGGACATGTTTGATTATCAAGTTTCAAGTTTAATGAGATTTTTGATTAATCGCTTAATCTTGTTTCTAAGCCATGAACATAATAAAATTACAATATTTAGGGAACAATACAATACTTAACAATGAAATAAGTCCGAGAGGACTTGTGACTAAACTTAACATACCCATAAACACAAGGAAAGAAAGGAAAGTGAAATACAAAATCATTAAAGAAAGCAAAACAATCGGGGAAAAAACATAAGGCAGGGAAAACAGAAAGTAGCCATAATATTAAACAATAAAAATAAAATTGACCAGAGAACTGGTTAATTAATTATCAAAGGCATCTTTAAAAAGAAAGGTTTTTAAATTACTCTTAAATTTCTCCAGATTACGCTCTTCCCTTAAATAAATAGGGAGAGAGGTGCTGTAACAGAATAAATAAATGACGTCTAGTGTTAATAACCTTAAGAGAAGGGATCGTCAGTAAATTCTGTTCATTAGATCTCAACGTTCTATTGGGAGTATAAGGGATTAATAGTTTATAAATAAATGCTGGGGATTTGTAAAGGAGGGATTTAAAAGTAAGTCGGCATAATTTATATGTTATCCGGTGAGATACAGGAAGCCAATGTGCTTTCCTAAGAAGGGGAGTTACGTGGTCAAATTTCCTAGTTTTTGTTAGAAGTTTAATAGATGCGTTTTGAATAATTTGTAAAACGTTTTATTTATTATTGCTGCAAGACACCCAAAGCCCATCCAGAACATACCTCCAAACACGTCCCACTTTAATTTTGGACGCAAAGTGAGTAGGACGCCTTACAAGATGTCCAGAAAGACAGTTTTGAAAATTGGCACTTGGATGTCCCGGGGATTAGGACAACCAAGTGCCGATTTATGCCATTTTTTGGCCCATCTTAGTGTTTTGAAAATGCTCCTACTTGTCTCTTTTTTTTTTTTTGTATCTTGTGCTGACTGCCTTTGTTCTGTAATCACTTGCGCCACTCGTTTTACGGGAATGACTTTGTTCTGTCCTATCTATATGATGGCGGTCTGTCTAAACCACTTAGTCCTGGGTGTCAGATAACGAGGTATAATAAGCTTTTTTTGAACAATTATTTAAAAATATAAAAGGCTGGCTTAAAAATTCAGGTTTTGAACTAGCATTTGGAAACCAGCTGGTGGACACTGGAAATCAGTCTTGATTTTTATTTATTTATTTATTTAAAATATTTTATAAATACTATCTACAAATTCTAGGTGATGTATGAAACCAACATACATAAACCCCCCCGAAAAACATTTTCAACATAAACAAAACAAATTTCAGTGTACATAAAACAATAGAATCGTGTTGCCTGCTCAAAAGTATTTCTTATCTTTTTGTTGTATCTAGAGTCGCCTGCTCACAGTCTGTAATCCCTAGTGCTGCTCTTTTTGCTGGAATGACTGTTATTCTTTCCTATTTGAGGGCAGTTTATACCTCTCTGCATTTCAGCCTGTAAACCGCTTATATAACATAACTTAACTTTATTCTTCTATACCGCCTCAATCGAATGATTTCTAGGCGGTTTACACAGAAGAGAGCTGGACAATCGGCGAAATACAAATAGTTAAAAAAAAAATACAATGTTTCCTGCAGAACAGATTAACCCTCCCCCCCCCCTTTTTTAAAAATTTTTTATTAAGCTGCGGTAGAGGTTTCTACTGCTGTCTGGAGCAGTAAGGGCCTGATCTGGAAATGGCATCTGCTGCGGCAGGCACCTGTAAAAATGGGCGCCTACCGCATGTCAATTACTGGTAGGCGCCATTTTGATAATTGCATCTATTTTCCTCTACAGATGCCTTAAATGTAGGCCCGTTAAATATAATACCAGTGTATCACTTTTCCTTATAATTATCTTTTTCACAAACTTATCACAATCCTCAGAGGGTTAAAACATCCCATTGATTCATACGGCAAAGAGCCTATGAACCCAATCGTCGTAGGATCATTAGTTTATAAATTTTTTTGTAAAATTTTTGTATATATATATTTTATTTTTGTGTTTTAGAATATTTAGCATTTACTTAACTTAAATATTCATAAGTCAATCCATGGGAGCGCCTCTACCGACATGTACAAGTTTCAAGTAGATCTTTTCATCAGGGTTGAGGCTCTCGTAGTTACTTATCTAGCTTGTTTATTAACTGCTCTCCTCCATAGAGTATCATGGTGTATGGAGGAGAGCGGTTAATAAACAAGCTAGATAAGTAACTACGGGAGCCTCAACCCTGATGAAAAGATCTACTTGAAACGTGTACATATCGGTAGAGGCGCTCCCATAGATTGACTATGAATATTTAAGTTAAGTAAATGCTAAATATTATAAAACACAAAAATAAAACATATATATACAGTGTGTTTGTCACAAAAGGGGATGGGGATCACGTGTTCCAACCTGTCACTTCCAAAAATCATCGGTGCAGCAGTATTCTGGACTACCTGCAGTGCCCTACAATTATGTTCTTAAGGGGATTCTCGTGCGTCAAGCAACATATTGGTATGTTATCACGTTCCCATTTTATACTCCTCAGCCTTTCATAAGTGCAATTGATCTTTGGAAGATTTTTCTTACTTGGATTGTTTGTGGTTGGAAATAGAAAAGGTTCAGACAAGGACAACTACAAGATAAAAGGAATTGACGACTCATAAACAGGTTTCAGGCGCTTTATTTTCTGTAAGTGTAAAAGCAGGTATAAATTTTTTTATTTTTTTTTAAATGTCTTACTCGTTACATCCTGCAATTCTGTGCGAGTTACAAAATTTAAAACACAAATCACAATAGACAACATCTTAATAAACAAAGAAAACTATCTAATAACAAAGTTAAAATCATGCATTATTCATGCAACTTATTTGTAAAACGTTATATACTGTTATCTGAGCCAATGCATTCAAAGTGGTTTGCAATAAATAAATGTATTCGGGCAATCATGTCTGGTTAAGAACTGACTTGTATAGAAAAACACATCGAAGATGACCAAGGGTGTTATAAACCTTTCTTAACTCAAAACGTTGGGTTGTTTTGAGCTAATAAAGGTTTATATCGCCCTTGGTCATCTTCGATGCATTTTGTTGTCAGACTGACTTGCCCAGGGTCACAAGGAGCAGCGCGGGGCTTGAACCTACAACCTCGGGGTACTGAGCCTGTGACTCTAAGCACTAGGCCTCTCCTTCCATTTAACTCTAGATTTTTCTTTAAAACTGATACATTTTTTTTAAAACCGGGCTTAGGAGTTCTATATTTGACCGTGTTACTCCTCTCTTGAAATCTGAACACATCCTCCCGGTGTCATATCGAATCCCTTTTAAATACAATATTCTTTCCTTCTACCATATTTCCCTGAAAATAAGACTGTGTCATTAATTTTGGGTCTAAAAAATGCATTAGGGCTTATTTTTTGGGGATGTCTTATTTTATTTTATTTTTTTCATGTACAACAATCATCTCTCCCTTCCTCTCCTCTACCCTACCCCAATTCTTCCTCTTTCCTTTCTCCCTCCCCCATGTGCAGCATCTTTCCTTCCTTCTCATCCATCCCCTTGTGCAGCATCTTTCTATCCCTCCCACCGTGAGACTGACATACATCCGCTTCAAGGCCTCCAAAAATAGCCGAGGTGGCAGCGCTCTGATCGGGCTGCTTCGCGGTCTTCCTTGCTGGGGCCAGCATCTTTTTATCCCTCCCTCCCATTCCCCCTGTGCAGCAGAACCCCACTGACCCTCCCACTGTGATGCAGCAGAGAGAAAGCCCCAGCGGGGAAGACCACAAAGTAGCCCATTCAGAGTGTTGCCACCACCGCTGCTTTAGGAGGCCTCGGAGCAGAGGTATGTCAGGTCTCATTGGGGTGGGGGGGGGGTCGCTGAATTGACGAGTCCGATTTTTTTAGTTTTTATTTTTTCAGTGAATCGGGCAGCACTATTGTCAGGGATGTAGTCAGGGCTTCAGGGGTTGATCTTAACTAGGGCTTATTTTTGGGGTAGGGCTTATATTAGGAGCATCTTTAAAAATCATGCTAGGTCTTATTTTCAGGGAAACAGGGTGGATTAAGTCCTCTAGCCTTCCTTTTTTTTTCTGTTCAGTATTCTCCACGAAGAGCCCTTTGTCCTTCTCAGCAGTATCTATTGACCGTTCCCTCTTTCAGACCATTATTCCTTGACATTCGCAGCAATTCATCTTTCCCTGTCCTGTGGAACTCTTCCCTTCTACCTCCAGATGGAAAGTTCCTTCTTAAAATTTAAAGCGCAGCTAAAAGCCTATTTCTCACGCACTTTTGATGCGTAGATCTTTCTACCTTCTCTTGACTATATCTACCTTTTTAAAATGAAATAAGCTTACCCAACATCCAGTGGCATAGTAAGGGAGAGCAGTGCCCCTTTCTGCCCCCTTGCTGAATGCGTGCGTGCGCCCCTTTCCTTTTCCCATACCTTTTTAACTTCTCCAGTGGGAACAGCATTCCCACGGTGGTGTCGGCTCGCCCTTTGATGCCACTTCTTGGGTGTGAGTCCCGGAAGTGATGTTGGAGAGAGTGCCGATGCCGACACGGGCAGCAATCTCGTGCCAGGAAAGTAAAAATGGTACGGGGAAGGCAAGGGGCATATGTGCACAGCAAGGACAGGAGCGTGGGGGGGGGGAGGGTTGCGGAGAGGAGGAGGGATGTTGCGCCCTTACGAAGACTATGCCAACATCCTTTATGCTCTTCTCCTCCCCCTTACCCTTGATATTGCAACCATTCTTTTTATTTTCTTCCTTGTTTGTTATGTCTTATTCTGTTTATTGTTTTGTCTGAAATTTTTTATTGGTTTTTCCCCTGCCCTACTTACTTTTTATTGTAAACCGCTTAGATTTTAACTATGTTTTATAGTAGCGGTATATCAAATAAACTGAACTAGCTGTAAATGCTTTACACCAAGATATTTTTGCATTTTCTCTTTTAGAGCATCTGCAGAGTGAAAGATGATTTTCTTTGGATGTGATATGAAAGAGAGTGGAAGGAGACAGAGCAGGTTGTTCTGTTGTGGTAAGTAGAGAATCAGTTGGTAAGGCGGGGTTCAACCTGGTTGGTGTGATGTGTTGTCAGCTGCTGATGGAGAAAAATGCCTTGTTACCCTTAAGAACCTTTTGTCATACTGGGACAGACTGAAGGATCCTGTTTCTAACAGTGGCCAACCCAGGTCCCAAGTACCTATCAGAAACCCAAAGAGTAGCAACATTCCAGAGCTGAGACTCTGATGTCATAATGCCTCATTCCATCAATGTCTAAGAGACGAACTCATCGGTGATGTCACAATGGCTTGATTGTCCTAGACTTGGCTCATATAAGAATAAAAGAACATAAGAAAGCCACACTGGGACAGACCGAAGGTCCATCAAGCCCAGTATCCTGTTTCCAACAGTAACCATCCCAGGTCACAAATACCTGGCAATATCCCAAAGAGTGAAACAGATATTTGCTGCTTATCCCAGAAATAAGCAGTGGATTTTCCCAGGTCCATCTTATGGACTTATCTTTTAGGAAAGTATCCAAACTTTTTTAAAACCCTGCTAAGCTAAGTGCTTTCACCACTTTCTCTGGCAATAAATTCTATAGTCTCATTACATGTTGAGTGAAGAAATATATTTTCTCTGGTTTATTTTACATTTACTATTCAGCAGCTTCATTGCATTCTCCCTAGTCTTAGAACTTTAGGAAAGAGTAAACAAGTGATTCATGTCTACCCGTTCCATTTCACTCAGTACAGTCTATCATTATTTCTAATTGATACATAGAAGTGCACATTTGATATGTCCCTAATGTTGTGCAACCAGCTGAATTTGAGGACTGCTAGTATTTATCATTTCTGTAGCTCTAGAGGCTGTCTCTCTTCTCAGTACAGCTTACAATCTATTCATGGTTATAGGGCAAATAAGGTTAATTTAGGAATTTTAATTATTATAACATAACAAAATGTTTATTTATATATCGCATAAACCTTGCGGTTCTATGCAGTTTACAAAAGAGGAAAAACTGACCAGTGTCAGCGAGCTACAATAAGACTGGGAAGTTTCCAAGTTTATTTACATTTTAATATACCGACCATCAAAGCTAAAAACGTTAAAATAAATTTAAGAATTGGGTGAAATGAAAGGTTGGACATAATAGACGACATGATTTTGAGGGAGAGGGGGGAAAGGAAAGTTTATAATTACATCTTTAAATAAAATAAAAATAAATGATGGGAAGAGGGGGGGAGGGAAATACACCAGGAGAGGGGGGGGCGCTTCTTAAAAGCGGCTCTTTTTGTTTACTAAAGTGCTGTTGGAAAGGGGTATTATTAGACGCTGCGGTATGTGTCTTGGAATAAGAAAGTTTTTAGTAGTTTTGAATTTGTTAAGAGAACTTTCGTGGCAAAGGTAAGGTGAGATGGCATGGCATTCCAAAGGGTTGAAGCTGTAACAGAGAAATTGGTATTTCTAGTGTAGTAAAGTTCTTTGATTGGGGGTGGGGGGACAGTCACGTTCTGGTCAGCTGATCTGAGGGTCTGTGGAGAAGAGTAAGGAATGATAAGGCAAATAGCAGCGGAGTTACATAGGAGGCGGACAGAATATATTTATTAAGTGGTAGAAAGGTTAAGACAAGGGGCTGATATAACTTGGCAACATTGGTAAACGAAGCTGTAGAGGTAGGCAGTTTGTTTTTATTTATAAGCTGCCTTTCCCAAGGTGACTCATAATATAAACCTATAGCCTTATTTATTAAATAAATCACCACTAAATTATCAATACCCTACATCTAGTTGTGTGTGTGTGTGTGTGTATATATATATATATATATATATATATATATACATATACATATACACACACACACACACACGTATACATACAAATACATATTACTAGGTGTATGGTATTGATAATTTAGTGGTGATTTATTTAATAAATAAGGCTATAGAGATATTACTTGTTTATATTATGAGCTACCTTGGGAAAGGCAGCTTATAAATAAAAACAAACTGCCTACCTCTACAGCTTCGTTTACCAATGTTGCCAAGCGTGCAAATCCTTCTTAGGCCTTAATATCATCATTTAATCTGCTTTTTTGTAAAAGATTTTTGTGCATATAAAAGTGCTTCATCTGCATAAAACATTCCTTTTATCCAGTTATTTTTTTTTTTACATAAATTAAGATGCTACAAAGCATTCAATTTTTATATATAAACTCCACTTAGCTTTTAAACTGCTTTGCTGTCGGCTTTAACTTTCAGTTTGAGTACTCATCTGTGCTGGGAAGGGACTGATCAACATGTTTCGCATTGCGCTTTTTCGAGGGGAATGTCTTATACACATGAAGCACTTTGATTCAACAGATGGTCACAATATAAACATACATAATAAAAAACCATAAAATACATATAAAACAAACAAGATAAGCGACTAGCACTTTCATCAAAACAAGTTTCTTAGTGCCCATATTTCATTTTGCAAAATAAATGCCTCTTCAGTAATTTCTTAAATGCCTGGAGATTGCTTTGCATTCTAATATGCATAGGTAGCCGGTTCCATTCCTGAGGGCTCCTACAGGAAAACGCAGTTGCACCTGAGATACTCAATTTCAATTCCCTTACTGATGATGCAAATGGGTCGCTTTGATGGACAGAATGCAACTTGGATAAAGGGGCATAAGTTTGAATAATACCCAAGCTTGCAGGAGCCAAACCGTTCAAACACAAATAGACTATCACAAGAAATCTAAAGTATATACGGTTTTCCAATTTCAACCAGTATAACTTCACTTAATATGCCGTGACATGTTCAGTCCTGTCCAAACGAACAAAAAGTTATAACCACTCAGTTTTGAGCCACCAACAGGGACAATGGTAAACCCCCCCCAAAAAAAAAAAAAAAAAAAATTACAATAGTCCAAACACGATAACACTATTGACTGCAAAATGACCCTAAAGATGCTAACAGGCAAATACGGTCAAAGCTTATTGAAGAGCCGCAATCTGAAAAACATCTCTCTTTAATCAAATCTTGAACATGGCTTTTAAAGGTCAATGTCGAGTCCACCACAACGCCCAAGTACCTAACCTCTTCAGAAAGTTTTATTGAGGTGCCCCAAAGGTCTTCATGCGCCTGCGATCTCTGAAATAACATCATTTTTGTTTTTTGTACATTCAGCTTGAATCTACTACCCTCTATCCATTTCATCACACTCGTCATTACTACCTGCAGGCAGTCCTCCATATCCCTCACAATCCCATTGACAGGTAGCAAGAGCAAAATATTGGCATAAATCAGGTACTTAACCTGAGAATTTCGCAGCAGCTTACAGAGAGGGAGAAGGTATGAATTGAAAAGGGCAGCTGGACGTATGAGGTAGTTATATGCGGAACGTTATTGCATATTAAGCCCCCAATGGATTGCTATAAATGCCAGCTTTTCCTTATGACCAGGATAGCCATGGAAATGATTACTCGCAATTGGAAGAATTGGGATCACCTTAGTTTCCCTTTTTGGTGGGCGAGCTTAGTAACTTATAAATATGAGAAAATGAATGTTGACATGCTGGGGCATAATAAGATATTCAAATTAGTTTGGGGTCCATTGACGTCTTTTGTAGATTTGTTATAGTTGTCCTTTATCTTTATGGGAGTAGAAGGTTGGGAGCGGAAACCCATGCAGAACATACACCTTGAACGGTGAAAACTTAGCGAGAACCACTGCAGAAAGGGACTTGGGAGTTCTCATCCGAGAAGATATGAAAGCTGTCAATCAGGTGGAGAAAGCTTCAGCAAAGGCTAGACAAATGCTGGGTTGCATCAGAAAGAGCTTTATCAGCTGAAAGCCTGAAGTCCTATTACCGTTATACAGATCCATGGTGAAGACCTCACCTGGAGTACTGTGTCCAGTTTTGGAGGCCACATTATCAAAAAGATGTGAAGAGAATGGAGTCAATCTAGAGAATGGCCACTAGGATGATCTCAGGACTTCACATATGAAGAACGTCTAACCAGACTGCACCTATATTCTCTCGGGGAGCGCAGAGAAAGAGGGGACATGATAGAAACATTCAAATACATTACAGGTCGCATTGAAATGGAGGAAGAATTATTTTTTCTTACGGGCCCCACGGCAACAAGAGGGCATCCGCTAAAACTTAAGGGGGGAAGATTTCATGGTGACATCAGGAAATACTTCCTCACCGAATGGGTGATTGGTCGATGGAATAAACTTCCACGCCATGTGGTCGAGGCTAGTAGCGTGCTCGACTTCAAAAGTTGATGGGACAAACAGGTGGGGGTGCTACAGAGTTATGCATAAAGGATGGGTACACCAGGGAGGGAGGGTTCTCAAGTGGGTAGACTTGTTGTGCCACCGGCCCTCTTCTGCCGTCTTATTCTATGTTTCTATGTTTGTTTTTGGTATTATTCCTGATGGTAATGATGTATGGGGGAGGGAATTTTTATCTTTTGTATAGATACTGATTGATTATAAGTGCTTGGTTGATTATCATTATTTGTATATAAATTGTATTGCACTTTTTGTTGACATTAAAAACTAAATAAAGTTAAAAAAAGAAAAAGGGCAGTTGGAAGCGCTGAGCCTTGAGGCACACCTGTCGGTAGCATACTACATTGGGAAACCTCACTATTCCCTCCCACTTCTTGAGCTAGTGGGGGTGAGGGGGGCGGTCTACCCTGGCTGCCATGTTGGTGGGGTGCCAGCACCCCTCCTCCTCTCCGCTCCCTCCTCACCCCATTCCTTCCCTCCACTTGCGCACCCCTATTCCCTTCCTCCATATTTCTAGTTGAAGTTGTTCACAGCGGTCAACAATGTGTTCTTCGTGACCCTGTCTGCTCTCCTGCTGATGCCACTTCTGGGTGCTGCACATAGGAAGTGACGTCAGAGGAAGAGCCAGTGGGGTTGCGAGGAGCATGTTGTTGACCGTTGCGAGCAACAACTTCAAGTAGAGGTACATGGGAAGGGGAGGTGTGCATGGGGGGTGGAGGTGGGGGTCACCACCACCACCACAACCACCACCACCACCCACCCTCGCTACGCCACTGAGTTGAGCTTACAAAGGAGGTAAGCTAAATCATGAGTGCCAAGCTAGGTAAGCATTTGAGGTAGCTTCCAAGAGGATCTAAGAAGGACTGCTGAATTTTGGAAAAAACTCTGTTTTTAGGAGCTTTCTAAAGTGCATGTAGGAGGTAGATTCTTTGAGACTAGTTGATTCAATTCTGGGTCTTTGGTGGCAGCTTGATAAGATAGTAGTCTGCTGATCGAATCTTTTGTGAGTGTCTCCTTTGAGGGGAAGGTGAAGTATGCTTGATGACATGCGGATCGACCAGGTCCATTGAATATGAATTGATTAGTGAGGTAGTTGGGCAGTAGATTGTATAATGCTTTGTAAAAGAGCCATCCGAATTTGAAGAGGACTCGACCTTTAGTCATCAACCAATGAAGCTTCTGATAGGACGGAGTTATGTAGTTTAATTTTCTTTTGGTTGAAGATTAGTCTGATGGCAGTGTTTTGGATGACACTTAATTTCCAGAAGTGTCTGCGTGGTCCCGCTAGGTATACAATGTTGCAATAGTCAAGGATGCTTAAGACTAGTGCCTGGACTAGGAGTTGGAATGGTGCCAGTTCAAAGTGTTTCCTTATGGACCTGAGTTTCCATAATGTATTGAAGCCTTTACGTATGACGTTATTCACTATGGGACATGGTTAAAAATAACATGGTCATGAACAAATGAATAAGGGGTTAGGGTTTAAAACAGCCCCAGACAGATGGACTTTTAGGTTAGATTTAAATAAAGTCAGAGGGAGAACATGACATATGGATTCGGGGAAATTACATGGAAATACTTTTAAAATATTTAGGAGGAAATTTTTTTTTTAACTCAAAAAATAGTTGAGCGCTGGAGCTTGTTGCCAGAGGATGTTAACAGTAATTAGTGTTGCTAGGTTTAAGAAATGTTTGGACAAATTCTTGGAGGAAAAGTCTATAGTCTGCTATTGAGATAGTCATGGGGGAAGCCACTGCTTGCCCTGGATTGGTAGCATGGAGTGTTGCTACTTATGGGATTTTTTGCCAGGTACTTGTGACCTGGATTGGCCACGGTTGGAAAGAGGATATACATCTCCCTCTGTATTCGCGAATTCTGTATCTACGGATTCACTTATTCGTAGTTTTTAAATCAAAAAAAGGGAAATTACATGGAAATACTTTTAAAATATTTAGGAGGAAATTTTTTTTAAACTCAAAAAATAGTTGAGCGCTGGAGCTTGTTGCCAGAGGATGTTAACAGTAATTAGTGTTGCTAGGTTTAAGAAATGTTTGGACAAATTCTTGGAGTAAAAGTCTATAGTCTGCTATTGAGATAGTCATGGGGGAAGCCACTGCTTGCCCTGGATTGGTAGCATGGAGTGTTGCTACTTATGGGATTTTTTGCCAGGTACTTGTGACCTGGATTGGCCACGGTTGGAAAGAGGATATACATCTCCCTCTGTATTCGCGAATTCTGTATCTACGGATTCACTTATTCGTAGTTTTTAAATCAAAAAAAACATTTTCATTTTTCAGGTTATTTTAAGCCCTGTAAGCCTCCTCTTAAGCCTTACCTGGTGGTCTAGTGGTTTTCGGGGCAGGAGCTATCTTCCCATGCTCCTGCCCCATGCAGATCGCTCACAGGAAATGACTCGAGAGACTACGGGAGCTCAAGGCAGCCATTTCCTGTGAGCAATCTGCACAAGGCAGGAAAGTGGAAAGATCGTTCTTGCCTGAAAACCCACTAGACCACCAGGTAAGGCTTATGGGGGGCTTTCAGGGCTTAAAATAGCCAGGAGAAGCAGGGGTTGGGGCAGAACCGGCCTAAATATGCACGTTTTTTTTAATATTCGTGGGCTGGCTCTGCCCCTAACCCCCGCAAATACGGAGGGGGAAGTGTACTGGGCTAGATGGACCATTGGCCTGACTTAGTATGGCTATTCTTTTTTGTTTGGTTTTTTAAATTATTATTTATTAATTTCAAGATAATCACACTATCACTTGCTCAATTAACACAGAACATAATTAAATGAAAAAGGCATCACAGAAAAATTTTCAAGAAACATAATAGTTCTTCCTTAGATCCCAATATTGAGGGGGCCGGAGTGACCCAAATGATAAAGAGATTGCACAAAAAAGAATAACAGAGATGAAAAGCCCTAACGTGATTATATCCCCATTGTCAACCTAAGTTTTGCTATATTAGTAGATATCTTTATATCAAGAAAGGCCCTTAGTTGCTCTGGTTGATAATAAACATAAGTTGTGCCTAAATATTTTATACAGTCTTACCCTACCAAGTCTCAAATACATATTTGATTTAATTCATACTTTGGCAATAATTCAAAACCAATTCTTCCAGACCTTGGCGACACCCTCACCACTCAAATACTTTCATAGTGATAAAACTTCATGTGTTATATTGTCATTGGTCCCTCAAAACTGGAGATACAGTTTCCACTTTTCTCATTGAGGACCTGAGACAAACCGAGTCCTCCAAGGCCCCGGTTTATCTACTCCCCGCGCCCTCCCTCTTCCCGAATCTAAACCAATCCTAAACTCGCCTTTTGGCGCGGGTCCCTCCCCTATTCCCTTCCTAATCCTACTTTCCTAACAGTCCTCTCCCCCAGCTTGCCTTGCGGGCAACACGAGGGCCTCCCAGCCCCGTGTTACTATACGCCCATTGAGACAAGCTCTCGGGCTACTCCATATTGTTGTGATTCACAGTTCTAGTCTTAATCCCATAACCTCAAATATAAACAGTTTTGTCCTTATCTTTTCAACTGTTTAATTTCACGATCTGAGAAGGTTGAATCCAACATGTTTAGCTAAAGAGCTTTTTCAAGGATCCTCCCCTAAAAATCAAAAACAACCTTTCAGTATTATGTTACTACCATTAATTTACAAATAAAAGTCAGTATAAAAACATACCAGAGAACATCCCTTGCCATCCGACCTCACCAGTCTTATCGAGTCAAGATGATGGCAATGTTTTTCTTCCCCTTGTTTAAATGACTATAAAATAGCTATCTACTGGGTAAGAATGAGTGGGGTTCATCCTGCCCCTGTCATCTCTGGAACCCTGCGAGCTGGCTGGCTAGAAGGCAACTGATGTGAGGGAGCGCTGACGTAGGGGAGGGTACCAAAGCAAAAGTTAGCTCAGGGTGCCACAGTCCCTTGAGCTGGCCGTGGCCTTAGAGGTCTGCAAGGATAGTCCCACAGGTTCAAGAAGAATTATGCATGCAATCCAAGTATGACCATAAGAAGGGTTCTCCGATTTTTACATCGGTACAATCTGGACCCCTTAGACCCTCCTAGTTCCCCCCATTCCTGCCCCAGCTCTGCCCTCAGCTCCCAGCCCTGCCCCCCTCCCTCCCCACTGCCTGTTTGTCGGGTAGAAAGGCATCAGCGCATGCACGGATGTGACATGATTTTTAGGGAAGGGGAGGGGCAGCAGAGACCAAAAACGCAAATAAGAAATGTACAGCAACAACCTACACATCTGTGTTTCTTCAGACATTTCAAAAAGAACGTTTGTTAAGAGTTCTGCTACGCGGTTTAGTGATAGTCATCGAGTAGTATTTTTTATTTTTATTTTGTAAAGCACAGCTATTCCAGACCCAAACGAGAGCCATGAAAGTCACTTCTGTGTTAATGTTTCTTTCTGCAAGTTTCAGCTTCCCATCAGCTGCTATTGCAACCGTGTTACATGAAGGAGCGTTTCCCATTCCTATCAGACCGTTACTTGTGCAATAGAAACAGAGCAGAGTTTGCCATCCTTGCATAACAGACAGGTTCCAGAACACTGCTATGATACAGAATTATTCATAGAGGTAACCTCTGGTTTCATGTACGCCTGGACCTTGTGACCCTGACCTTGATGAGACAAGTTGCAGCCAGAAATGGCTTTCCTCCATCTATAATCTCGTGTGCAAATTTACGTGCCTTGTGCTTGCATTTGTGCGAGGTTATTATGGAATGCTAGCAGTTGCACAAAAAGGCAATGCCCTTAATAAGGTGAGGATTGCCACCATGCCTGCGGAACCAGGAGTCTGCAGAAAGACAACCCCTGAGGCAGGCCTCACGGCTGAAACACGTAGGTATCGGGTCTTAATTCAAGCCAATCCTTCCGCAAACACTTGAAAACTTGGCTCTTTTCAAAAATCTAATCACCTCCCGCTCTCTGGTACCCTTGTCCCTCTCTATCTTCTTAGTTCCTCTCCTATAACCCTTCATTGTAGTTCCTTTCTATCCTAGCTCTACACTCTACGCTCGCGGAGATGGCGCGGTATACAAACCTAAGGTTTAGTTTAGTTTAATTGGGTTCATAGTCATGCGCGGGACACCAGCGCGCTGACAAATTGGCGCAAGAAAGAAGCACGCCATGGGAAAACTTAGCTTTAAAGAGTTCCGAAGTGGGGTGTGAGTGGGGAAATCCCTCCCCCCCCACTTTACTGCATAGTGTTCACACTGCTGTTGGGGGGAGGGGGGTGGTTGGGAGGTTGGAACCCTCCATTATAGAGAATGGAATTTTTTCTGATTTTTTTTTTTTCGGGAAAAGTTCCTTTTTCTCTATAATGGGGGGGTTGCACCCCCCCCCAAAGGCAGCGCGAACACTATGCAGTAAAGTGTGGGGGGGGGTTCCCCCCCCACACCCTGTCGGAGCTCTTTAAAACTAAGTTTTCCCACGGTGCGCTTCTTTCTTGCGCCGAATTGTCAGCGCTCGATTGTCCCATCACTCTTAATTGTGAATGAAGACATTGAGCACCGCAGGTTGCCTTTTCTGTCCACTAAATTGTAGCTAGACGCATAATTGCAGTTAAGTCGTTATTCTGTAGTGTCTAACTGCAAGGGGGTGTGGATGTAGGTGGGGCAGGTAATTACATGCTAACCTTATAGAATACTATCAGTTACACCTGCCATAGAGCGTAAGTGGTCGCACTTAAAGTTAGGCACACGAATACAGACTTACACTTTAACATTCGTGCTTAGGCCCTGAGGGGCTGATTCTATAAACTGCGCCAGAATTGCAGCGAGTTGTGTCTATGTAGAAACTTAGGCTCCTGAAATGTAGGTGAGGGTTTTAAAGGCCATTTCAGATGCCTTAAGTTTTTGGAGGATAGTGCTTAGTGACGCCTACCCATATAAACGCCCACTTGGGCATTAGGCACCAGTCGCTCAATTCTTTTCCCAATTATTGAGGCTATTGAGGGTATTTTGCCAATTAAGTTAAGTGCTTTTGGAACCCTTTATAGAATCAGTTTCTAATTCTATAAATTGGGGGTGTCAAACTCAATACCATTAAGGGGCCAAAATCCAAAGCACAGGTAAGTTGTGGGCCAGACCCCGCCCATCTCTACCTAATCTCCGCCCCAGACTCCGCCCCCATAATAGTACTAATTGTAACTATTTTTTTCATTAATTTTTCATATATACACACAATATAATCTTATTAACAACACATGATTAACTACAAAATTAAACTATACAAAGCACACTATGCTTCTCAGCATTCATTCCTACCTGAACACCTGGCCCCAGTCACACATGCAGAACATAGATAATAACCCCTATGCAAGCAAAGGGCCACAAACTAAAAGTACTAATACATACAAACGAAACCCTAAGATGCAAGACTCTGCATGCAGTATAATCCCAGAAAAATAGAAACAAATGCATTTCTTCCTGAATAGTGTAAAATATAGACAGCAGATGTAAATTCTCAAAATTGACACAATTCAATCACTAAATTGAAAAAGTCATTCCCACTACCTTTGTTGTCTCCCTCCCTCCATGCTGTGCCTCCCTGGTGGGTGTCTTACTTTCTGACCTGTTCCCGCCCGTGGTGTGATGCGTATTTTCATTGCCACCCCTGGTGTTATCTTCTGGCTGGCTCCCTCTTCCTCACTGCCGCAGTGCACCCTGCATCTCATCTGGAAGCCTTCCCTCTGACGTTAGCGAGAAGGGTTTCCGGTTCAGGTCGCGCGTAGGAGCCACTGCCACCCTCGGCTTTGTACACTACGGAAGTGAGGCAGAGGGTGCCGGCCAGAAGATAACACCGTGGGCGGCAATGAAAACGCTGCATCGATTGCACTGCGGGCTGCTTAAAACAGCCAGGTGGGCCAGATTTGGTCCGCGGGCCTTGAGTTTGACACCTGTGCTATTAATGGTGCCTAGTGGCACCCAATGGCTAAATGCCATTCGACGTGGTTGTCAGTCAGCCGCCAGGCGTCTTTTATAGAATCATGGTGTAGCTTGACTTTAATACCAGGAAGAGGCGGTTAGAAAATACCGCGGAAGACTGAGTCCGCGATTCGCGAGCCCCAAATTTGCGGGAAATATACTATATAGAACAGATACCTGAAAAGCTTTTTTGCTCATGTATTTTTCAGTTCTAGATCCTTTTTCTCTCATGCAGCATCTGGGCTTTAAGTAAACAACGCATTAAGTGTTGTGAAATTAATTGTCTTTATGTCTCTTGGCCCCAGAGTGACATTGTTTTCCCTTGGTTATATTCCAGGCATGTGCCAACCCTAATGCTCAGTTTAAAGATGGAATTCCTGTTTATAATTAAAGCAGAGAAGCAAGGTAGCATATGGGTGGCGTAAATACTTGCAAGATGCACTGCAAATGCTGCAAGGGCGAATACAGATTGTGCTAGCAGAAGGTTATTCCATCGAAAACGCTCTCTAACAGCGGGAGGCATTGCCGGAGTGAGCTCTAGCACTGAACCGTCACCTGTGGCTATATTTAACTCTGTTGATAGTGAGGAGCCCTAGTCTAGCCTTCAAACTGGGTCCTCGATAAGTAGAACACTTTAGTTGAAGTGCAGGAACTGCTTATAGCCGAGTGGGTTTGTTTGCAATTGTTTTTTTTTTTTTTTTTTCTTTCTAAATTACTGGCTGAGTAAATGCTTTTTAATCGGCAATTAAGAAAGCAGTGTCTAGTTGTTTAAGGGAAACACTTCACTACTGCGAACTCTGACTAAGGGCTCCTTTTCCGAAGGCACCTTAGGGCCTTAACGCGTGGAATAGCGCAAGCTAAATTGCCCCGCACGCTAGCTGCTACCGCCTCCTTTTGAGCATGTGGTAGATTTTCGGCTGGCGCATGCACTAAAACGCTTAGCGCACCTTTGTAAAAGGAGCCCTAAATTAAGATGCTCCCCTGATTTAACGCAATACGCCTTTCTGAAGTTCAGTAATTGACAATATGGTTTCTCTCTCTTTCTTTTAGGGGGGGAGGGGAAGACATAAGACAGCTCAGCCATCCATTTCCGAATACAGTTCAACCTCCTCTTACTTACTTATAACTGCATTCTCTCTGCAGCTGCTCAATATCTCTCTCCCCTTAACTTCCCGTGTGCTCCTCTTCCCCTTTAACTCTGTTCATCGGGTAAGTCCCTCTTAGCCATTCCCTTCTCCACTACCAGCCCCGGACTCCGTCCCTTCTATCGTGCTGTACCGTATGCCTGGAACAGACTGCCTGAGTCGATACGTCAAACTCCATCTCTAGCAGTATTAAAATCCAAGCTAAAAGCCCACTTTTTCAAGGCTGCTTTCAACTCTTAACTCCCTCTCACCATAAGATACTGTGTTTCCCTGAAAATAAGACCTACCCCGAAAATAAGCCCTAGCATGATTTTCAGGATAGGTCTTAATAATAATAATAATTTTATTCTTATATACCGCCAAAGCCGTGGTAGTTAGAGGTGGTTTACAACAAAGAAGAGCTGGACAAACAGCGAATACAGGTACAATGTAAGATCATCAAAATACAGGAGAGCATTATAGAGGTGAGGCATAAGAGATTTTGGGAACAATTCGGTTAGGGTTGGAGAGGAGAGGCTTGAGGGGACTTGGTTACAAATTGGTTAAACAAGTTTGTTTTTACAAGTTTTCTGAAACTAAGATAGGATGAGGAGTGTGTGATAATGTTACCCAGCCAATTCAGTTGACCTGCTTTGAAGGCAAGTGTTCTGTTCAGGTATCTTTTGTAATGGCAGGCCTTTAGTGTTGGGTGGTTAAATAGGTGTAGTCTGTGTGTTGGTCTGGATAGACATTCTAAGTTGAAATGGGGAACCAAGTATAAGGGAGCCGAACCTAGAATGGATTTGAAACAGAGGCAGGCAAATTTGAACACCACTCTCGCTTCGAGGGGCAGCCAGTGGAGCTTTTGGTAGTAGAGAGTTAGGTGTTCCCATTTTTTTAACCCAAAAATCAATCAGATTGCCAAGTTTTGGATGATTCGGAGTCTTTGAGTTGATTTTTTTTGAAAGACCCCAGATAAATGATGTTATAGTAGTCGAGTGAGCTTAGAATGGAGGATTGTACCAGTAAGCGGAGTGAGATAGTATCGAAGTACTTTCTGATGGTTCTCAAATTTCCACAATGTTGAGAAGCCTCTTCTGACCAGCGAGTCTGTGTGCGCTTCAAGGGTAAGGTAGTGGTCCAGAGTAACAACCAGAATTTTTATGGAATCTGCAATCGGAAAGACTAGACCATTCAAGGAAATTGATGAATCTTTGATTTTTGTCGTTTGGGCTCGCCAGGAAGAATTTGTTATTTTTCTGAATTGAGATTTAATTTGAAATCAGCCATCCATAGTTTGATTTGCTTTAAGATGGATGCCAGGTGATTCTTCGTCTTGGTGTTAAGTTTGTTAGGGGAAAGATAATGATGATATCGTCGGCGTAGATGTAAAATTTGATTTTTAAACTTTGCAATAGGTTCCCCAGTGCGGCCAGGTAAATGTTGAACAGTGTGGGGGATAGGGGTGAGCCCTATGGGTCTCTGAATGAGTTTACCCAGCTGAAGGAAAGAGTGTTGTCGCTGTAAACTTGATAAGATCATTTACTCAGAAAACCCTGGAACCATTTTAATACATTACCAGAGAGACCGATTGACTCCAAACAGTCCATAAGAATAGCTTGATCAACTAAGTCGAAGGCATTACTTGGGTCAAATTGCAGGACCAGTGCACTTGTGCCCTGGCTAAATAAACTGTGGAGGGAATCTAGCAGTGAGGCAATAACAGTTTCAGTGCTGTGCTCGGAACGAAAACCTGACTGGTTGTCATGTAGTATACTGAATTTGTCCAGATAGGTTACTAAATCCTGGTTGACTAGGCCTTCCATCAATTATACAAAGAAGGGAATGCTTGCGATGGGTTTGTAATTAGAAGACAGTTTAATTGATTCTTTGGGATTATTTTTACTATCGGAGTGATCAGGATCTGGCCTAGGGCCTCTGGAAAAGTACCTGACCATAGAAGGGAAGAAAGCCAAGTGTATAGCTTGGTTTTGAAGGTGACCGGGGCGACTTTCATCACATTTGGTGGGCAACAGTTTAATTTGCAATAGGAATCAGCATATTTAGAATAGTACTTGCAGAATCTTTGCCAGGTGGGGATGGTAAAAGTGTTCCAGATCATGTCTACCCTAGGTTCATCGTTGAGTTGAGCAACTAGGTAGTTCAGATGGTTGGATGTAGGGACTGAAAGGGTGGATCTCAGGTTGGAGATTTTATTGTTGAAAAATTTGGCTAGGGCATTGGCCAGAGGTGGGGAGTCTAGGGTAGGACGGGTTAAGGTCTGAATGTCGTAAAGATTAACTAGTTTGAAAAGATTTTTGATGCCCTACCCCTGAGAATAAGCCCTAGTCACTGGCAGCTGCGCTTCCCCCACCCCCAAGTGTCCCTCACCGACCCTTCCATCTCTCCCTCCTATCCAAACCCCAACTGTGAGCCGAAATACCTGGAAACAAACAGCAGCGTTGGCAGCACAGGCTAAATCGCAGCCTGCCCTTCTCACTCCCGGCTGTTCCGTGCCGCATTGCTGATGACATCAGTGATGTGGCAGAGGAACGGCCGGACGTGAGAAGAGCAGGCCATGATTCAGCCTGTGCTTCCGTTTGTTTCCAGGTATTTCGACTCGTGGTCGGGGTTCAGTTGGGAGGGAGAGATGAAAAGGTCAGCGGGGGGGAGGGGGGATGGGAGAGATAGAAAGACACTGCACAGGGGGATGAGATAGAAGCTTCAAGGGTTCTGCTGCACAAGGGATGGGAGGGAGGGAGGGATAGAAGCTTCAAGGGTTCTGCTGCACAGGGGTATGGGGTGAGGGATAGAAAGATAGTGCACAAGGGATGGGTGAGAAGGGACGAAAGATGCTGCACATGTGGGAGAGAGAAAGGAAATAGGAAAAATTGGGGTGTAGGAGAGGAAGGGAGAGATGATCATTGTACATGAAAAAAAATAAGACAGCTCAGAAAATAAGACCTAGTGCCTTTTTTGGGCCCCAAATTAATATAAGACAGTGTCTTATTTTGGGGGAAACACGGTACCTAGGTCCATCTTATCATTCTCGCTGCAAGAAACTCCCCAACCTCTATCTATTCCATTTGTTCTGTCTTTCCTAATTAGACTATGAGCTCTTCTAAACAGGGACCATCTTGAGGAGAGTGTGGTGTAATAGTTAGAACTACAGCCACAGCACCCTGAGTTTGTGGGTTCAAACCCCATCCTGTTACATGTGACTCTGGGCAGACTGTGAGCCCACTAGGACAAATAGGAAAAATGCTTGTGATTGTAAAGTGACAAAAGGCAGTACAGAAATCCTAATCCCTTTTCCTATTGAATGTCCAGTGCTGCGTATGCCTTTCAGTGCCATAGAATGATAAATCGTAGAAGTAGTAAATGTGACCATCCCCAGGAAAAGGTGATTTAAGTCACCAGAAACAAAAAGTGAGGTTCTAATGAATTCTGCTAGAGCAAGCGATTTGTAAAACAACAGTGCAAACTCCATCTTTTTTAATGGCCATTTTGAATATCGGGCCCATGGGTTTTAAAAATACTGTTCTAGAATCCACGCGCGAACTTGAGAAATATAGGCGCAGACATTTAATAATAATAGCAGTTTATGTACCGCAGGACCGTGAAGTTCTATGCGGTTTACATTGATTAAAAATGCTACAAATTGCTACGAAACTGGTGTCTTAACAGCTCTAGAGATCAGTTATTGTGGGAAAGATTGTGCAAATCAGCTACCTAAGTACTTCAGGAATAGATATGTGTTTAGGTGTCTCCTGAATTCCCCATAAGTAATTGTTCCAGATCTTTACCCCATAATGCTGCCTGATATGAGAAAAGATGTTGATGATGTCTTAACTTTACATCCTCTAACCGGTGGAGAAACAAAATTCAAGTGTGAGCTTCTCTTATGTCTGTTGGTTGAGAAAGAGAAAAGGTCAGTTATATTTAGGAGCTAAACCGAATAGTACCTTAAAGCAAAAACATCCAAACTTAAACTTCACACATGCCTCCATCGGCAGCCAATGCAGGAGTCGGTAGGAAGGTGTTACATGGTCGAACTTCTTCAACCCAAAAATCAGCCTGACCGCCGCATTTTGCACCAGTTGTAATCGCTGTGTATTCTTCTGGGAAATTGCCAGATAGGCGATATTACAGTAATGAAGTTGGCTCAGTGTAAGGGATTGTATCAAAATTCTAAATGATGAAGCATCAAAATATGCTCTAATGGACTGAAACTTCCAGAGAGTAAAAAAAAAAAACCCTTTCTAACCAAAGAGTCCACCTGGTCTTTCATGGTTACACCAGCTCAGAGGTTGGTGCAAGTGGGTTCCTACTTGTCTCTCTAAACCAGGGGTGTCGAAGTCGGTCCTCGAGGGCCGCAATCCAGTCGGGTTTTCAAGATTTCCCCAATGAATATGCATGAGATCTATGTGCATGCACTGCTTTCAATGCATATTCATTGGGGAAATTCTGAAAACCCGACTGGATTGCGGCCATCGAGGACCGACTTCGACACCTGTGCTCTAAACTAACAAGGCCCTCTCTAGAGAATGACATAGGGACAAAATTTTCCCCGTCTCCACGGAAACTCATTTTCCCATCCCGTAACAGCAAGTTCTTTTCCTGTCCTTGCCCTATTCCTGCAAGTTCCGTCCTCATCTGCACAAGCCTCGAACACTTACAAGAATGGGATGGGATGGGGAAAATTTGTCCCTGTATCATTATCTAGCTCTGTTGACGCACAGTAGACAGGTACAAACAGGCATATTTACATATTTATTTAATTAATTAGTGTACTATCCCGTTTTCCCCAAAGAGCTCAGGATGGGTTACAGGGCGCCAACCTTCCTCGCTACGCCACTGCTTCCACGGGACCTTAGCCATGGTCGGAGGAAGAAGACTTAGCTCAAGTGTGATGTGTAACAGTAGAATAGGCAGGCACAAAAGTACAGAGCGGATGGAGCACGACATGAAGTTTCCAAGTTTTTATTAAAATTTGATATACCGCTTAAAAATTGTCAAAGCGGTGTACATTCCAGAAAAAATAAAAAGTATAAAAGTTTTTGGGGATAGTCAATTAGGACGTAAACCAAAACAAGACAGACGGACAAATAGGAAAGAGGGGTAGAGTAGAACTACAGTCGCAATAGGAAAACCCCCCAATACACTTCTCTCTCCGTATTTGTGGTTTCATGAACCACGGTTTCGATTATTCTCGGTTTTTCATTCCCCGTCTCCATCCCTAAATTTACATCGCTGCTCCCGGCGTTTCACAGAGAAAATCGATGCTTCCAGCGTTGTAATGGAACAAATCGCTACACTTGCAGGTGAGGTTATTCGCGGTTTTTACATCTTTTTTTTTGTTTTTTTAGGCTTTTTTTTACAGAAAACCCACAAATAGATGTGTGCGGTTTTTCAGTATTTGCTGCCATTGCTGTTCCTCTATCACCGCGAATGCGGAGGGGGAAGTGTAAGGTCGACCCCTAGGGGGAAGGGGGAGATTTGCTGATCTTTTCCATGCTTTCATCTTTTTTGACAGTTCCTTACAGAAAGTATATGCTCATGATTGCTCCATCTTTGTGAGTCTCGAACAGGGAGGAAGTGAGAGAGGGAACTTGTAACTTGCACTTCTCAATAAAGAGCACCTGAGAGGCTGCAGCGATGCTTTGAGGGCTCCCCTTAGGAAGACTCGGAAGTGCAGGCAGGGCTCTTATCACAAGTCACGGCACATCTGGCTCTGAGAAGGTAGGCAAAGAAAGGAAATACACTTTATTTGTCACACAGCGAGTTGTACGTAATTCTGCGATTTTCTTTTTGTCAGTAATTTCTAGCGTTGCTTTTTCTTTAACCAGACAATGCGCAGTAAATGTTGTTTTTTTTTTTATTGGGAGAGTAAATGTAGAAGGGTGCTTTCTTTAAAAGAATTTACTTTTGGGGGGCATAATATAGTCAGTGTATGGAATAGCAACTATTTCATTGCAACCAACCATTTTGTTCTCTCCTCATGTTTCGTACTGATATTTGTTGACCTTGTCTTTGTAATTGGTCTTAGTTTGTTCCCTCACTAAACTAAATTAAACCTTAGGTTTGTATACCGCGCCATCTCCGCAAGCGCAGAGCTCGGCACGGTTTACAGAATTAAAAGGAAAGGAACTACAATGAAGGATAAAGGAGAGGGACAGAATACTGGAGAATGGGAGGTGATTAGATTTCTTTTGATATGACTGTAAAAAGCTTAGATTTTAACCCTGGTTTTATATTTGCGGTATATTTAAATAAATTGAGCTAGACTTGATAATCTCCATAACAAAATTTTGTGAGAACTGGGAAAAAATGAGCAAAGAACATGAAGAGTAGCAAAGGAGCAAGTGACTAAAAACACAACTGAGAATAGTGCTCTGCATTCACTTATGACTCAGGAGAGGTCAATTTTCTTGTACTGAAGCCTTATAGAGGTACTTTCCTGTATGTATTGATAATATGGGTTGAGCGGGTTTTTCAGATATCAATGGTATTGATTATTTTTTAAGATGGATGATATTTCTGACATTTTAGGCTATTAGTACATATTTTGTTTTTGATATGATGTATTTTACATATTGCTGTTCTTTATAGGCTTCTGAAAAAGGGGGCAAGCAATGGTATAGCCACAGGGGGGATGTGGGCCCCCTTTAAATGGGCAGCTCTTTTTTAAACTGTCTGACAGGGATGAATCTTGGCATGCTGAAAGAGCCTAATTGAAAGATCTAATGAAAGACCCTTACTAGCAGATCGGAAAGTGCAACAGGGTGGCATAAGGAGTAGATGCTGCTCATGCAAAAACCCGAGGGAACGGTACAGTTTAGGGGGTGAAGAAACTTTATGTGCACTACAGAAGAGCAGGACTTGGGTGGGATTGTATGCGATGTGATCTTAAGGTGGCCAAACAGGTTGAAAAGGTGACGGCGAAAGCTAGAAGGATGCTAGGTAATAATGGTTTCTACGGAAAGGCCGACTAAATGGACCATTTGGCCTTTATCTGCCGTCTTGTTTCTAGGTTGCGTAGGGAGAGGTATAGCCAGTAGGAAAAAGGAGGTATTGATGCCCCTGTATAAGACTCTGGTGAGACCTCATTTAGAATATTATGTATAACTAGCTCTTTAAGCCCGTTACATTAACGGGTGCTAGAGACGCTTCCTCCCTTTCCCCTTCCCCTTGCATGGTCTCCCTCATGGTCAGGACGGGGTGGAGGGGGCTGCCGTCCGGGGCCGGCGGAGAGGAGCTAGGCGGCTGGAGGAGTAGCAGCAATCGCTGCCGATCGCAGCCTCCGGCCTACCTGGATTTCCTTTTGTATCTGCATCGGGAAGGTGGAGAGCGGCCTGCGAGGTTCACTACAGCGGCTGGTGAACTTCAGCAGGCCGCTTTGAAGAGCAGCGGCAGCGGGAGGGAGGAGTCTCTGGAACACGCGCCTCCAGCTAGCGCAGGCGCCGTGAGGTTGTGACACTGAAGCACACCTCACGCTACCAGGAATCACGATTTTTGAAAAGCGCATGCGCGCTTAGCCTTTTATTATTATGGATTCTCGAGGCCGCGCCTTTAAAAAAAATATAAAAAGGATGGAGTCCGGTCCAGAGGAAGGCTACTAAAATGGTGTGTGGTATGGAGACAGACTTAAAGATCTCAATCTGTATACTTTGGAGGAAAGGCGGGAGAGGGGAGATATGATAGATGTTTAAATACCCGTAAATGCGCATGAGTCGAGTCTCTTTAATTTGAAAGGAAACTCTGCAATGAGAGGGCATAGGATGAAGTTAAGAGGCGATAGGCTCCGGAGTAATCTAAGGAAATACTTTTTTACAGAAAGGGCGGTAGATGCGTGGATCAGTAGAGGTGATGGAGACAGAGACTGTGGGCTCCTTTTACTAAGGTGCGCTAGCGGTTTTAGTGCACGTTGCAATGCCACGCGCGCTAAACGCTAACGTCTCCATAGAGCTTGCGTTAGTATTTTTTGTTTAACGTGTGGTTAGCGCCCGCTAATCTGTAGCGTGTGCTAAAGACGCTAGTGTACCTTAGTAAAAGGAGCCCTGTGTCTGATTTCAAGAAAGCCTGGGATAGCACATGGGATCTCTTAGAGCAGGGGTAGGCAGTTCTGGTCCTCGAGAGCCGGAGCCAGGTCAGGTTTTCAGGATATCCACAATGAATATGTATGAGATAGATGTGCATGCACTGCCTCCTTGAGATGCAAATCTATCTCGTGCATATTTATTCTGGATATACTGAAAACCTGACCTGGCTCTGGCTCTCGAGGACCGGAATTGCCTACCCCTGTCTTAGAGAGAGGAAGAGATAATGGTTACTGACAGGATGGGCCATTTGTTTCTATGTTTCTAATGTTTTGAAAAAGGTGACAGGTATGAAATTTGAAATGTGCATGTGAACTCATGTCTAGGCTTTTAATGAAAGTCAGTGAGAAAATGATGTATAGAATTTTGAGGGCTTGCTATACAATGACATGCAATGAAAGAACATACTACGAGGGGCCGCTGAAAAGTTCTCAGCCCAACCGACAAAGTTGGGGCAGTTTCCACTGAGGGCTGTACACTTAGGCCAGCAATTTTCCACTTTTTTTTCCCATTCTGTATTTTCTGACGGAGTGAAAAAAGTAGAAAGTCGCTGGACTTAATGTAAAGCCCTCAGTGGAAACTGCCCCAACTTTGTCGGTTGGGCTGAGAACTTTTTCAGCGGCCCCTCCCTCATAGTGTGAATTCAAGTGGATAAAAATAAAAAGCTTGAAATTAAAGCCAAATCCCCCAGAAGTTACTTACAGAGCAGTCTGTGACCAGTAAGACCAGTATTAATCACATCATCTTGGGGGACTGAAGTTGAGGCCATTAGTGGTTATCTGGAGGCCTAGCGTTGACCCTGTGGCGATTGTGGATTTTATTGTAGGTCTGGTTAGAAAAATTTTAAGACCGAATCCTGAGAAGCTGAGGTGTCTGTGCTTAGAGCATACCCACTTCCTTTAGCCCTACAGGCATATGGTTGTCAAGAGTTTCCTTAGAAGTTAATACATTCTATCCTGCTCACTAGGGTTTCCAAACGGATGGGAAATGATGACATCCCTAGTTTTTGGGTTTTTTTTTTTGTTTTGCTACCTTTGCATCACATTACGCTTCTCCTTTTGTTAACAGCTATATTTTGCTATATTTTTGCCGGTTAGGCTGAAATTCTCACTCTCAAATCTATGGCAGATATTTCATAAACTTGCAAGTATTGCAGAATATAGAGCTATTTGAAAAAGGAACAACACTCGGCACCTTTTTGTCCTTGTTTGGTTTCAAGGAATCGCAGCAGAACTTTCTTGCCTTGGAGTCCATGCAATACATGAACAAACTGTCGATCTAGGAGGTCATTCATGTGACCTTGGTTGCATTGTGGAAGCTCTGTTCCCCTGTTCAGTAGTATATGTAAACAATTTATGAAAGATTAATCCTGTTATGTTAGATCTTTGACAAATGGTGCATTTCCAGAAGAACATTTATGATTCCTTTTATTAAGTAATAAACACTAGCATGTGCTAACCACAATTTAGAACATATGAGTTGTCATACTGGGATAGGCCGAAGGTCCATCAAGCCCAGGATCCTGTTTGAAACAGTGGCCAACCCAGGTCACAAGTACCTAGCAAGATCCCAAAGAATAAAACAGATTTTATGCTGTTTATCCTAGGAATAAGCAGTGGATTTCCTGAAGTCCATCTTGGTAATGACTTATGGTTTCTCTCTTAGGGAATTATCCAAACCTTTTTATACCCTTCTAAGCTACTGGAGGCAGGACATGCAGAAAGGTGGCTTCTGGGGCAGGTAGACGGCAGCAGGCTCACATTGCTGAACTGCCGGCAGCCCAAAGAAAATAGAATTGCAGCACCGAAGAAGTAAGAGGGGAAGAGCCACCGGATTCTTTGTAACCATCTCTGCAAACTAGCTTCTTGGGGGCGGGGCCAGGGCAGAGCTGGAGGTAGGGTGAGGCGGGATTTATTTTTTTTTTTTTTTCACGTCAAAAATATGGTAACCCTCCATGTTGAGTTATGCTGTTGTGATCTTTAAACGCAATGCAAAATTTTATGTTTACATAAATATTCAGCCAGTGGCAGTCAGCATTTTTTTGGGCCCCTGCTGGCTTTATGCCTGGATATTCAATGCTGGGCCTTATCAGGACACTGGCATTGAATATTGGGGCATATGTGGCTAGATAAAACTTAGGCAGATAAAGAAGAACCCCATAAAGACAAGACTGTGCTGTCAATATCTCATTACCAGCAGGGCTTCCCAAGGAGGATAGGTTAGTATGCCCGGTTAGCCCTGGACAAGCACTTTAAACAGCCAGGAGAGGCTATTTAACTCATTTTCTGTTCTCCCCAATGTGTTCAGAACGGGTTACAGGTTAACATACATAATATACATTTAATAGGTTACAATTTTTTCCATAGCTACAGTGCAAGGTTTTTAATTCTAGTTTTTATACTAACTTGACACAAACTGAGGATCTAGTCCCAATATCCATTTCTTTGTGATCCATCGCTCGTGGGCAGGGGAGTTAAGTGAAGAGGTATGTTTTTTCTTGCTTTCCTAAAATTGAGGAGACCTTCAAGCGATCTGATCTGTGGGGGCAGTTGATTCCAATGGCTTGGTATGAAATGGGAGTAGGAATGTTGTTTTTTGGTTTGCATTGAAGAGCACGACCAGGGGGCGTTTTGAGGCCTAATTCGTCCTGGGAGCGGATGTTTGGTGGAAGCTTGGTTGTCGTGTAGCCTGGCGCCATGTTGTTTTAAGTATTGACCCCATTATGTATGACAAACTAAATTTGTCTGAATAGCTGAATTCATTTCTCCAGCAAAGAGTTGTTTTAGTTTGCAGAGAGAGCTTGAATGCTAGAAGTAGACAGGAAACATTTGGTTGAGCAAACTCTCCATACATCTGCTATGTACCCTTTTCTAATCCCAAAAATTGTTGGTGGAGAAGTAGTGACGGAGATTGCTGTAACCACAAAAATTTTAAAATTAGCAGGCCAGGCAGAAATTAGGCACAATAAGTATACCTTGAACTACTACTGAAATACTGTAGATATATAGGTCTAGCTAACCACATCCTGAATGTGGAGAGTGTGAAAGAAGGATTATGGTTTTTGCTATACATGTAGATTCAGCTCAGTTGGTCTATGAGGTACAGTGGCATTCACTCTGAAGCCCCCCAATATCTCTCCTCCAGACTCAGTCCCTTCTTTCTTGCGACACCTTATGCCTGGAACAGGCTGCCTGAATCAATACATTGTGCTCCATCCCTAGCAGTATTCAAATCCAAGCTAAAAGCCCATTTTTTTAATTATTATTATTATTATTTTTTTTTTTTTTTGAAACTGCTTTCAACTCTTTGCTCCCACTCTCTGCTGTCAAGACACCTAGACCCACTGTATCATTTCCTCTACCATTATCTCCCCAACCCTGAAATGTCCTGTCTAAATTAGATTGTAAGCTCTTCTGAGAAGGGACTGTATTGTATATTAAAATGTACAGCGCTGTGCATGCCTTCCAGCGCTATAGAAATAATAAATAGTAGTAAGTAGTTCAGTTTCTTATCGTACCATTGTGCCCTGTCACTTGGGAGAAGTAGAAGAGTTTGGGGTGGCCAGAGGCAAAAAGAGGTTCTCAAAATCCTGGTGAAGCAAAGAGCCGGAGGGGGAGGGGACAGGGAGTGTTAGCGGTGGAGAGGGCCAGGAAGGACCAACTGCTGGGAAAGTGCCAGAGATCCTGGAAACAAGGAAGGCCTCGAGTAAACTTTAGGGCCCTGATTTCTAAATTGATGGTGGAAATAGGAGCTTTGCCTTGAAGGAAGGGAAAAGGGGGAGGACCTTCACCTCAAATAAGATATAATACAAGAAGACTTTGGAGAAGCCTTCCAAAGGGGAGTTCAAGTTCAATTTATTTGATATACCGTAAATCTAAACCAGGGTTAAAATCTAGGCAGTTTACAATATCATTAAAAAAAGTGAGGGGAACAAATATAAACCCTACAAACATGAGGGGGAAAAAGTGGACTGGTTACAATAAAATCTGGGGCAAAGGATAAAAACACATGATCTCACTATTTTTTGCCTGTATTATTGGACTATGAACAAAATGCCTGAGAGAAATAATATGCCTTTAATTGAGCCTTAAATTTCAAAAATGAACTTTCTTTCCGAAAGTAGTAAATAAGGAGTTCCAAAGTGTAGAATAAACCTCCTTTGTGGTACTTGGGTTTTTTTGGTTTTTTTTTTAATGTTTATTTGCAATTGCAACAGAGATCATACAACCAGCTTACAGATACAAAAGAGAACAGCATAACAGACAAGAAGACTTCATTTAAGGAATGGAAAAGGTCAAAAATAGACAAAAACTGGAAAAAGCACAAACTGCATCAAAGCAGGGGCCAAAAGAGACTACGAGGCAAAAATAGCCAAGGAGGCGAAAAACGTCAAGCCGTTCTTTCAATATATTAAGAGGAAATGACCCGCTAAGGAAGCGGTGGGGCCGTTGGATGACCATGGAATAAAGGGAGTGCTAAAGGAGGACAAAGCCAACGCCGACAAACTGAACACATTTTTTGTGTCTTGTTTACTGAAGAGGATATACACAACATACAGACAGGCTATACGCGGGAAATGAAGATGGGAAACTGACAAGGTTGATGGTCAGTCTAGAAGAGGTATGCAAGCAGATTGATAGGCTTAAAAATGATACATCCCCGGGACCGGATGGCATCCAACTGAGGGTAATCAAGGAATTGAAAGGGGCTATAGCTGAACTGCTTCAGCTAATAGCCAATCTATCGATCAAATCGGGAAGGATTCTGGAAGACTGGAAGGTGGCGAAGGTTATGCCGATCTTAAAGAAAGGTTCGAGAGGTGATCGGGAAACTACAGACCAGTGAGTCTGACCTCAGTACCGGGAAAGATGGTAGAGGCACTGATAAAGGACCGCATCATTGAGCACCTTGATGGACACGATCTGATGAGAACCAGCCAGCACTGATGAGGACCAGCCAGCACGGCTTCATCAAAGGAAGATCTTGCTTGGCGAACTTGCTGCACTTCAAGGGAGTATACAGGCAGATGGACAAAGGCGACGTTGTATAACTGCATTTTTAAAAGGCATTCGACAAGGTTCCGCATGAACGACTACTTAGAAAAATTGCGAGCCATGGAATCGAGGGTGAAATACTCACGTAGATTAAAAACTGGCTGACAGATAGGAAACAGAGTGGGGGTAAATGGACAATACTCAGACTGGAAAAGTGTCACCAGTGGAGTGCTGCAGGGTTCGGTGCTTGGACCCGTGCTCTTCAACATATTTATAAATGACCTGGAAATTGGTACGACAAGCGAGGTGATTTAAATTTGCAGAGTAGTGAAGATGCAGGAGAATTGCGAGGATCTGCAACGTGATATAAACACGCTCGAGAAATGGGCCGCAACATGGCAAATGAGGTTTAATGTGGATAAGTGTAAGGTGATGCATGTCAGTAACAAATCTTTTACACGAATATAGGATGTCCAGTGCAATACTTGGAGAGACCCCCCAGGAAAGAGACTTGGGAGTACTGGTTGACAAATCGATGAAGCCGTCCGCACAATGTGCGGCGGCGGCAAAAAGGGCAAACAGAATGCTGGGAATGATTAAGAATGGGATCACGAACAGATCGGAGAGGGCTATCATGCCGCTGTACATGAAGAAGGACACGGTGCTACTCGACAGGGTCCAGAGAAGAGTGACCAAAATGGTTAAGGGGCTGGAGGAGTTGACATATAGTGAAAAGTTAGAGAAACTGGGCTTCTTCTCCCTTGAAAAGAGGAGACTGAGGGGACATGATCGAAACATTCAAGATACTGAAGGGAGTAGACTTAAGAACATAAGAACATAAGCAATGCCTCTACTGGGTCAGACCTGAGATCCATCGTGCCCAGCAGTCCGCTCACGCGGTTGCCCAACAGGTCCAGGACCTGTGCAGTAGCCCTCTATTTATACCCCTCTATCCCTTTTTTCCAGCAGGAAATTGTCCAATCCTTTCTTGAACCCCAGTACTGTACTCTGTCCTATTACGCCCTCTGGAAGCGCATTCCAGGTGTCCACCACATGCTGGGTAAAGAAAAACTTCCTAGCATTCGTTTTGAATCTGTCCCCTTTCAACTTTTCCAAATGCCCTCTTGTTCTTTTCTGTTTTGAAAGTTTGAAGAATCTGACCCTCTCTACTCTCTCTATGCCCTTCATGATCTTGTAAGTCTCTATCATGTCTCCGCTTTTCCAGGGAGAAGAGCCCCAGTCTCTCCAATCTTTCAGTGTATGAAAGGTTTTCCATGCCTTTAATCATTCGTGTCGCTCTCCTCTGGACCCTCTCAAGTATTGCCATATCCTTCTGTAGGTACGGTGACCAATACTGAACACAGTACTCCAGGTGCGGGCGCACCATTGCCCGATACAACGGTAGGATGACTTCTTTCGTTCTGGTTGTAATACCCTTCTTAATAAAACCCAACATTGTTTGCCTTCTTTGCGGCTGCTGCACATTGTGCTGTTGATTTCATTGTTGTGTCCACCAGTACACCCAAGTCTCTTTCAAGGTTACTTCCCTCTAATACTAATCCACCCATTTGGTAGCTGAACATAGGGTTTTTTTCCCCTACATGCATGACCTTGCATTTCCCTACATTGAAGCTCATCTTAGGAGATAAAGACAGGTTGTTCACCCTCTCCAAGGTAGAGAGAACGAGAGGGCACTCAAGTTAAAAGGGGGATAGATTCCGTATAAACGTAAGGAAGTTTTTCTTCACCCAGAGAGTGGTAGAAAACTGGAACGCTCTTCCGGAGGCTGTTATAGGGGAAAACACCCTCCAGGGATTCAAGACAAAGTTAGATAAGTTCCTGCTGAATCAGAACATACGCAGGTAAGGCTAGACTTGGACCACTGGTCTGACCCAGTAGCGGCAATTCTTATGTTCTTATATGGGATTTTGTGGTTAATCGGGGGAAATCTTTGTCCCCACAAATTCAGAGTCTTGAGGGAAGATGAAGTAAAAGAATTAAAGGTTGCAATAACATTATTAAATACTCGATTAGATAAAATGGATAAGGATCTAATTGAATTGCGTTCAATCCAAACTGCTGAGATTAAAGATACTATAGATCTGAGAAGAAAGATAGAAATATTGGAGAATGATGCACAAAATAATTTACATTTTTTTTTTAAAATTTTCCTCAAGTACCTACGGTAACACAAAGGGAAATGTTAAAAGGTATTTCCTAGAAATTTTGTTGATTCCAGAGATATTAATTTCCCCTTTCTCCTTAGTCTATTGTTTACCACAGAAAAATTACAAGACCAGCAAACTAATGATCAAAATCCAAAAGTAGATTTATTAGACTTTTCAACCCTATTAGAGACATCTGATAAAGAAGTTGCTAAACCATCTACTTTAGTAGCTTCGATTGCCCTTCTACCTGATACATTTTGGATAATGAAGATTTTCTTCCAAAATAGACAAAGAATTTTGGGGTTTAAAAACTCAGATTTTCCAAGATGTTTTGCATGAGACACAAAAGTGAAGAAGACAATTCTTGATGTTAAAACCTGGAGTCGTGCTTATAGCCTTGTAAATGTGTAGTTAAATATATTTCATAAATCCCTGAAATATATATTTTTGGAACCTTCACAATTAACTGCATTTCTGTCCCTAAAGGGGTTTGAAGTTTTTCAACTCTTAGAAATTAATTTCTGGCTCAGATGTTGGAAGTTTTCTAAGATTTTTGCAAGTTTTGATTTTCTTTGTTCTAGCAATCAAGGTCTCAATTATTATGTGGGCTTGAGATTGATTAGCCTATGTATTTTCTTTCTAGATATAATTATGTATTATTTGTTCTTGGCTAATACTTTATTTTCTGTACCAGTTTAAAATTGATAAATAATAAAGAAAAGAAAAATAGAATGCTTTCAATCGAGCCTTAAATTTTTAAAAAATGAACTTTCTATACGAAGGTAATAAGGTAAGGAGTTCCAAAGTGTAGGTGCCATAACAGAGAAAGAAGAATTCTTATGAACGTTAAGGAAGAAGAGGTGTAACATGATCAAATTTTGAACATCAGTAAAGTAATCTTGCTGCACTGTTTTGAACTAGTTGCAACCAATGTAACTGGTGAGCCTGCTGCTGCTGGTCTGCCCTGGAAGCCACCTCGTTGCAGGTCCTGTCTATGCGGGAGCAGGAAGTAGCTGAAAGATGGCTTCCAGGTAGGCTGGCAGCAGCAGGCTCATCTCATTGCTGATGTTGGCTGCCCGAAGATTGAATTACAGCAGTGGGGAGGAGGTTGGTGGGAAAGTTGGGAATAGAGGGAGAGCTCATGAGGGGAAGCAGCACTGGAGTTCAGAGGAGGGTCGGAGGGCTGAAGAATCAACATTGGAAGGAAAGAGGAGTGGGCTGGAGAAACAGCATGGAGTGAAGGAGGGTTTGAGGAGCGTTATAAAAAGATAGTGCTGGGGAAAAGAGCATGGAGTAGGGTAATGCTGGATGGGAGCAGAGAGACAGAAACAGCAGGAGAGGAGGTTGGTAGGAAAGAGAGAGAGGGGCACCCATGGGGAGGGGGGGGTTGGGGCTGGAAGGAGAGAGAGAGAGAGAAACACCTATGGGGGAGGAGAGTTGGAGGGAGGGGGAGAGAGAGCACTAAAAATACCAGAGGATGGGAAGGGGGACCAAGGAAATGGGTGAACATTGGGCGGGGCTGTGGGTAGAGTGGGCTGGGTGGAGTCGTATGTCCTCCCTTTTTTTTTTTTTTTTGTCTCACAAATATGGCAATCCTATCTGCAATTCCATATTCTCTATACAGGAACCCAGACTTTGGAAAACATCCCTAGGAAAATTCAAAGTTGAACTCAAAACTTATCTTGGATGTATTTGCCTCGCATATCTTTCTTATTCTTAATTCTCTTGACATGAATTGTGTGTGCAGCCTAGACCCAGAGTCTACCCTATTGTATTTTCCCCTCTCCTATCTTCTTTGATTTTGTAGTTCCCTCACTATTAACTAGGGTTTATTATTTTATTTAAAAACTTAATATACTGCCTGAAGTCGCAGTGGTTTCCAAATAAACATACATAGATCAGAAACAAAAACCAAAACCAATACAAAATAATATCAACGCATATGAAAACAAAGCCTACAATTCCTTTTGAGGACACGTCTGGGGGTCAAAACCCGGCACTTTGGTTTTGAAAAGCCTCTTTAATTCGTGTTGGGCAGGGAGGAAGTCCGTCCATGCGCGGACTTCTTCCCTGCCTGACAAGAGCAGGCAGCGGGAGTGGGGGGGGAGAGGGATTAGGACAGACTGGGGGCGGGATTAGGGTGTTATAGGGCAGGGATGAGTTGAACTGGGTGGGTCGTGGGGTCCAGATTTTCCAGTTGGAAAATCTGGCAACCCTACTATTTTTGTACACACACTTGACCCCTTAACAATAATATGTAAGCTAGTAAATACTTTAAACTTGTTGAAAGGAAGAACCCCCACAGCACTAGGCCTAAGAAGAAGCCTGCCTTTGACTACCGCCAAGGAAGCACTGAGATGGAAAGCCTAACAAAGAGGAACCCAGAGTGGGACAGAAAGTTGTAAAGTCAAAGAATAAAGTACTGTTTTGTTTGTCCATAACGATGAAAGTGGAAAGGGAAACCAGGAACAAGGAACTGTTTTGTTTGAATCTAATAATGAACGTGAAAACAAGAACCAGGACCAGGACCCTGGGGTTTTCTGTTCGTTTATTTTTTTTTTTTTTTTTGTGTGTGTGGGGGGGGGGTTGGTCTTGTTTTTGGGGAGCGGATAGTAAGCAATGTTTGAGAAATATGATACTGTCTAAGGGAAGGAGGCTGTCATTATGCCTGAGAAGGAGCTAGCCAGTTTTTCTTTTAAATAGAACCCTGGAAAAGAAAACACCCCTAAGATATGGTTAAAAAAACATAATTGCCAGAGCCTGAGGAAAAGCTGAGATCTTTTCTTAGTTAGAGAAAGATTCAGAAAGCTAAATACTTTACTGATAGCTATGGCAGGAGTAGTGTCCAACGATATAAAGAGGAACTTTAATGCGTTTGCTACTCACCGTCAGTGTAATAGTGTCTGGAGATATAGACTGTTGTGGCTGGAAAGAAGGATATGCATGGATTGTCTCTGATTTTGTTGGTTGGAGACCAGTTTTTAGTAGGGTTACCAGATTTCTTCCTGAAAAAGTGGACATGTGTCCCCCACACAAACCTTGTCTCTTCTTCCTCGAGTCCAGGCCGCATCTGGAGGGCATCCGAGCATGTGCAGATGTGACACGATGATATCGCATGCATGCAACATTATTGTGTCGCATCCACATATGCTCGGAGGCCCTCCGGACGTGGCCCAGAGCTTGGAGCCTTCCAAAACCCGGACAAACAGCCAGGCACCTTGATAGACCTCTAAAAAGAACATAAGAATTGCCGCTGCTGGGTCAGACTGGTGGTCCATCCTGCCCAGCAGTCCGCTCACACGGTGGCTCTCAAGTCAAAGACCAGTGCTCTAAATGAGTCCAGCCTCACCTGTGTATGTTCCAGTTTAGCAGGAACTTGTCCAACTTTGTATTGAATCCCTGGAGGGTGTTTTCTCCTATAACAGACTCTGGAATAGTGTTCCTGTTGTCTACCACTCTCTGGGTGAAGAAGAACTTCCTACCGTTTGTACGGAATCTATCCCCTTTCAGTTTTCCCAGACATCTGGTAACCTTAGTTCTTAGTATGGTACCTGCCACCCAAGCTGTGGTTTTCTCAAACTCTGCAAGGCTGATGACAGGATCTTTCACACACAAGAAAATCTTGCCAGGATGAAACTGACCACCTACCAGCAGGGTATTAACCTGTTCTATCTGGCTGGTTGACTGCACCTTTCCTTTCCATGGAACTTCCTTACCACTTCCTCTCAGGAATCATCTTGTGTGCCTTGGAATGACATATTACTACTTCTATTAATTATTTCTATAGCGCTACCAGACGTATTCAGCACTGTATAGAATCATAAAGGAGACAGTCCCTGCTCGAAGGAGCTTACAATCTAAAAAGACAAGACAGACAACTTAGGATGTCATGGATACAGTTAAGGGAAACGGTTAATCAGCTTTTAGGTTGGAGGGCAGAGGGGAGTACAGGACAATTGAGCCATTGTGACATCACTGATGAGGTTGGCTCTTATTGGTGGAATGAGCTCTTGTGACATCACAATCTCAGCTCTGCTTCCCAAAGACTGAAACTCTTCACACTACTACCATTATGAACTATTTCTATAGCGCTACCAGATGTACCCAGCGCTGTACAGAGTCACAAAGAAGACGGTCCCTGCTCAAAAGAGCTTACAATCTAAACGGACAAACAGGATGTCATGGATACCGTTAAAGGGAACGGTTAATATGTTGGCTGGGTTGGTGGGAAGTGGGGAGTAGGGTTATGGATCGAAGGCTATATCAAAAAGGTGGGTTTTCAGTCTGCTTTTAAACAAGTGAAGGGGCTTGGCGGACCTGTGTGAGCTTTCAGATGTTCTGTATGATATCCCATTCATCTACCTCAGCAACAGTATAGGAATACTTCAGAGAGCCATCTGTGGTCTTTGCTTGCCCTCTTGCAAGAGCTAGGACTTCAACACCCTAATAGTGCCAAATGCTATCTGATTCCTTGCTGTGACCCTACTGCCAGTGGCATGGTAAGAGGAGGATGAGTTGGGGTGGGATGTCCCATGCGCCGTTTTGGTGGGGGGCACCAGCACCCCTCCTCCTCTCCGTTCCCCACTCCTCCCCCCCCCCCACTACGTGCATGCGCCTTCACATCCCCTCCATTGTCTCTTCGCCGGCACGAGCAGCAGCTCCAACCTACAGCCCTGACATTGAACCTCTGGGATTGCTGTTGATCATGGGAGGTAGTCAGGCTGCCTCCCATGGTCTGAATATTGCCCCCTCCCCCTTATTTCTAGTTGGAAAGGTGGCTGACAAATAAGAACATAAGAATAGCCTTACTGGATCAGACCCATTAGCCCGGTCTCACGATGGCCAATCCAGGTCACTAGTACCTGGCCAAAACCCAAGGCGTAGCAATATTCCATGCTTCCGATCCAGGGCAAGCAGTGGCTTCCCCCATGTCTTTCTCAATAACAGGCTATGGACTTTTCCTCCAGGAACTTGTCCAAACCTTTCTTAAAACCAGCTACGCTATCCACCCGCAGAGCCCTCATTGCAATGTGTCCTTTGACTAAGATTTTGGGTCAGGTGCACCAAGCATTTTACCCATAGCCACAAGATGGGAAAATCCTTTTAGCACTCTGGTTCTTAATGACATAGGAAGTAAGATTATTTGAATATTTACATGGTGAGAAGCTCAAAGCTTTGTCTACATAGATTAAGATGTAACATTTTATATTGTTTATTTGCTTTAACTCATGTATTTTTATCCATATCAATAATTCAGGATGATATTTGTGCATGCTGTATGCAATGAAAGAGGTATGAGATCATCCGGGAACAAAATTAATCAGAAATATTATAGTGGAAGAGTATTGTTATTAAATAGGATTCGTAAGTGCAAACCTTGTCAGGGAAGGCTTTTGCGGATTTCTTTCCCGTGGCATATTTTGTTTACATAGGTCTAGTAGAGGATCCAGATTAATTGAAGCCGAGCCCTGGGGAGGTCTGAAGGAATTGTTAAGAACTGGCCTGATGGAATAGCTTGAAAACAAAACCCTAGAGCAGAAGGCAAACTTATGACCACAGTTGTTTTTAATATGGGAGTGAAAATGAGATTTTGGGGAACCAGAAGAGAATGATGTGGAGCCATAAAACTTACAAGTTATTCGACACTTTTTGTTTCATTTCATATTATCGAAATGAAAAGTGTCAAGAGAAGTGTAGAATGACTTGTAAGTTTCACGGCTCCATATCATTCTCTTCTTGGTTGGACTGAGAACCCTTCAGTGGCTCCTCATATTGTGATGTCATAATGCCTCATTCCACCAATGCCTAAGAGCCAACCTAATCAGTGATGTCATAATGACTTGGTTTCCTTATACTTGTGCCCCTTTGCTAGATGCATTTGCCTCATTGAAACAAAAAATGTCAAGAGAAGTTTAAGTTTCATGGCTCCACATCATTCTCTTCTTGGTTGGGCTGAGAATTTTGCAACGGCCCTTGTATTATGATGTCATAATGCCTCATTCCACCAGTGCCTACGAGCCAACCTCATCGGTGATGTCACAATGGCTTAGTTTCACTATACTTGTGCACATTTGCTAGATGCATTTGCCTTATTGAAACAAAAAGTGTCAAGAACAGTGTGGAATAACTTGTAAATTTCATGGCTCCACATCATTCTCTTTTCAGTTGGGCTGAGAACTTTTCCGCGGCCCCTTGTAGAATGACGGAGTAGCAGTTTAGATGAGTACTGTTAAACAGCCTGTCAGTTTCTGTAGCCAGTTTTTCTCCTCCCAAATACCAAACAATTTCAACAAAACGTATCGTCTTTCTCCCTGGGCCTTGGCCCTTGCATCTTTAATGCCTTCATACTAAGGAACAAGACATTACAGGCTTAAATTGCAGCAGGGGGAGATTCCATCTCAGTATTAGGAAGAGCTGTGTATTCCACGAGGGTAGTCAAGCCGTAGGAGAGTTATCAATGGCACCCGCCTGGAGACTAGATAGTCTCTTAAGGTCTGTCCTTTTTTGATTTTATGGTTTAAGAATCTGCCCGCCTGTCTAGTCCTGCAGATTTATCCAGGGGAGTTTTGCATGCCAGAAAGACGGAGGAAGAAGTTGCTCTGGCCTCTTGTTTGTTGCCTCGGGGTTTTTACTTTTGCGACTATAACTCTTGTGATAGCATTGCGAGGAGCATTGATAGTTTGAAACTTGCTAAAAGCTCTGTTAGAGAAGGTGAGTTCATATTAATTTATCTCAAAGCTTAACTGTGGGGATGGGGACAAGTTTGTTCCAGTGTCATTTTCTAGGTTATGGAGGCACTGTGTTAGGCCGCGCTCTGCCATAGCTTGTGCAAAAACATGACAGGAAAAAGAAAAAAAGCAGGTCAGAAAAAAAAGGTGTAAAAGCCTCACAGACCACACTTGACAGACTCAAGAACTTTGAGCCTGCACCCATATAGAGGTGACAAACTTCTTCACACAAGTTCTGGTTCGAATCTACTGAGATGAGGGATAGCTCACATTTTATTAATTATTTTTTTTTTTCCACAATTTATAACCATATAACACTGTTTATTTTTCTCATTTAATATACTTGCAGAGTAGCATACAGTCAGGATTACAATACTGTATATTAAAAAGCAAAGAAAGTCAATGAAACATGAGCAGATATATAAAAAAAGGAATGTTTAGCACAGTGTTTTATAGAACAAACCTTATCTCAAGAAAGATATAATGGTGCTAGAAAAGGTTCATAGAAGAGTGACAAAGATGGTAAAGGGGATGGAACTCCTCTCATATGAGGAAAAACTAAAAAGGAAAAGAGACGGCTGAGGAGAGATATGATTGAAGTCTATAAAATCCTGAGTGGAGTAGAATGGGTACACGTGGATCGATTTTTCACGCCGTCAAAAATTACAAAGACTAGGGGACACTTGATGAAGTTACAGGGAAACCAATTGGAGGCAACTTTTTTTTCACTTGGAGAATAGTTAAGCTCTGGAACGCATTGCCAGAGGATGTGGTAAGAGCGGATAGCGTAGCTGGTTTTAACAAGTTCCTGGAGGAAAAGTCCATTGTCTGTTATTGAGAAAGACATGGGGGAAGCCACTGCTTGCCCTGGATCGGTAGCATGGAATATTGCTACTCCTTGGGTTTTTGCCAGGTACTAGTGACCTGGATTAGTCACCATGAGAACGGGCTACTGGGCTTGATGGATCATTGGTTTGACCCAATAAGGCTATTCTTATGTTCTTATAATAATAATAAGACACACTATACAAAACTATGAAGGACTGGGGGGGGGGGCAAGGGGGCTGCATAGAACAACAATAGACAGCAATGCATGATTCCTATCACTATTTAACATGATGTTACCGAGATATATTATCTCTTTGGCCATGTAATTTTGTACACAGTGAAGAGCTGCGTTGAAGCATAGTTAACATACTGGGTTCACCTTTATACTCAGATTCTGAGGTTTCACTGTTGCTGTGTCATTAGGGAAAAGTTAGCTCAGTGTCATAAGAACATAAGAACTGCCATCTCCGGATCAGACCTTCGGTCCATCAAGTCCGGCGATCCGCACACGCGGAGGCCCTGCCAGGTGTACACCTGTCGTAATTTATAGTCCACCATATCCTTATATGCCTCTCTTAAGGAGATATGCATCTAGTTTGCTCTTGAAGCCTAGGACGTGTCGCTTTCTTGGTTTCATGAGACATGGTACCAGCAAGCCACAATCAAACAGCATCTTAATTTTTATCATTGGATTCTTGTCACCTTCTCTGTGAAACTTTAAAAGTGTATGTTCCAAAATACCCACCGTGGGGGTCTTAACGATACTTTGAGCTCCCAGCTACCTGTTTGCAAATAATTTGGGGCACCGGATATATTGTTCAGCACATTTTTTTTTTTTTTTTTGCCTGCTAATTTGCGCTAATTCCCACGTCAGGTATTTGTTAAAAACATTTTTTTACAGGGCATGTCATAGGTGGAGAATGGGCGTGGATGTATTAACCAGCTAATGTGCTTATTTTTCATCAATAACGCGCGCTAATGACAACCCCTTCCCATTTTAGTAAGCTGCGATAGAGGTTTCTCTTGCATTCCGGAGTGCTAGATGCTCCGACACTCATAAGAATTCTGAGTGTTGGCGCATTTAACGCTTGGGGAGGGGGGGGAGGGAAATTAGTATGCAACTGGGAAAATGTTTAGAAAGAAAATGGCCAAAAATTATAGTGTGTATAATTACTCTTGGCACTCATTAATGTTCCACATTAGCATGCATTAAACTTAAATTCCAGTGCACTTTAGTAAAATGGACCCAAGATAAGGTATAAGAAAAATAATGACAAAAGCGTATTTTTTCTCTTATTCATTCAGGCCATCCCCTGGGCCTTGTGAACAGTAACCTGATGTTATAATGCTTTTTGGAAAGAAGAAGGTGCTGGGTAAGTCATCCTATTTTCTGGTGATGTATCTGCTTGTGCTTCTGTGTCTTGAAAACGGTGATTCATTTGAAGTCAGGCAGAGCAGCAAAGCAGCCTGCTTTGCGTATAACATGCTGCAGAATGGGACTGGGTAAAATGTGGACCCCACGGATCTTGTGGATCTTAACCGCGCACACCCTTAAAAACGGCTGACCACAGAAGTGAGCGGGATCTGTGAGGCCCGCAGGAGTTAAAACGAGGATCTCTGCGGGGTCCGTGAGGTCCACGTTGTAGCCCCTCCCAATCCCAACCACAAAGAGAAAAGAAATCGGCGAGTGTAGAAGTTAAAACACAGACCCCCATGGAACTAAAAGTGCATGACCTTAAAAAGGCAACGGCTGTGGTGTGGGTTCCTAAAGAAAGAGAGCTGCAGACAGATGTACAAAGATGCAGGCTATGTTTATTAAAACTGAATTAATGATTGCGGTTAATGTTACCACCTTGAACCAAACCAAAGGACCCGACACGGTCCGTGTTTCGGTAAACACGCCTTCTTCAGGGGTCCCAGGTGGATAAGATTTCAAATAGGGCCGCAAACAAAAAAAACTGTAAAATAGAAACTTTAGCCTGTGCAGGGAAAAAAAGGGGTGCAATGAAACAACGGTGGAGTTTTTGATGCGGTTGTTTCATTGCACAAGGAATGTGGCTTTGAACCCTCAACCTCAGGGTGCTGAGACTGTAGCTTTAACCACTGCACCACTCTAGAGATCAAAATGTAGCAAAAGAGAGTCAATTAAAGGACAGTCAAGCCATTGTGACATCACTGATGAGGTTGGCTCTTAGGCATTGGTGGAATGAGGCATTATGATGTCACAATGCCAGCTCTGGTTAACCCTTTCAGGACCATAAGGATTGTAGGCCAATTTTTGTGGTTTTGATGACATTTTTATGGTAAAAAGGGCTTGCAGATGCCAAAAAATTGATTTTTTTTGTGAAATATCATTATTTTTTTTTAAAAAAATCACACTTCTGGCTTATGGACAGTGTGGCAAGTGAATCTTCTCGTCAATCTGGCAACGACGCTAATGAATGAATGTCGGAACCAGTTTGTTTACATAAAGGCAGTATCCTATGGAATCCGTACATATCAAATTTAGAACTGTAGACTATCCCAATCAAAATTTATAGGATTTTAAAGTTATGGGACAAATATGTCCCTTGGTCCTGAAAGGGTTAAGAGGCTGAAACTTTTCACACTGTTTATTTATTCCATTTTCTATACTGTTCTCACAGGGGAGCTCAGAATGGTTTACAATGAATTTATTCAAGTACTCAAGCATTTTTCCTTGTCTTTCCTGGTGTGCTCACTATCTATCAATCTATCTAATGTACCTGGAGCAATGGGGGTATTAAGTGTCTTGCCCAGGGTCACAGGGAGCAGTATGGGTTTGAACCCACAACCTCAGGGTGTTGGCCACTCACTTTATCCTCCCCAAACCGCTGAGCCACTGAGGCCCAGGTGCTGGTCAACAGGGTTATAGCTGGATGTCTGTGAGAACATGCCTCAGAAGAACCCTATGTTGAATTATCTGCTCCTCACACTGGTTCTCGGGCTTGTGTGTGTAGGAGGGAGCTGCTGATTTGTCATACTCCCAGGGTGCCCAGTTTTAATCCATCAAGAAGTTGGCAACTCTACTTTGGACACCCCCCTCTCCTTCTAAGGCCTACCCAGCCATGCAGAAAGGCAGTTAAGTTGCCTCTGTGAGTTTTTATGGGCAAAACCACCCAGAGTAATGGATTTTTAAAGAGATGCCAAGTTACTCAGTTCCATGCTGGAGATTTGGGGATAGTCCTGGATTTCTGACCAATTACAGTTGCAATAAAAACATATTTTGTTACAAACCAGTAGGCTCAGTGTGGATTATAATATAAGAAAGCCAGACAGCTAGTGAATAACCAAATTCAATAATAAAATTACATCTACTTTACATTAAAAAAATCTTTTGAAATATAAAGGCTTTCGGAGATCAAGATAGCCACCAATATGTAAGGACGCACTTGTTCTCTCTAAAACAGAGATCTCAAAGTCCCTCCTCGAGGGCCGCAATCCAGTCAGGTTTTCAGGATTTCCCCAATGAATATGCATGAGATCTATGTGCATGCACTGCTTTCAATGCATATTCATTGGGGAAATCCTGAAAACCCGACTGGATTGAGGCCCTCAAGGAGGGACTTTGAGATCCCTGCTCTAAAACTATCTATTAAGATGCTTAAATGAAGGCGAAGCACTTCAGCTCCCGTTCATTGAATTGTTTTCCCGCCAATGTGACAGACAGAGATTACTGCGTTTGCCAACACTGTTTAGGACGAACCGGCTACTCAAGCTTTGGAGGAAAGCCTGAGCTTTGGGAGCAAAATCTTGTTTAGGCTGCTTAGCCCCATACGTCCTCTGTGTCATGGTGAGAAAGCGGAGGCGATACCTAAAGTTCACATGCTGTTCATGCTGAAACATTCAGTCAGAGTGGGATGCCACCTGTGACCTCGCAGCAGGAAGTTCCAACGTTGACGGTAGCAGGAAGTTGTAAGACCTACAGAAATCAATTTGGAGACCATGGTAGGCTTTGGAAGCTTTGTATAAAGCTTCCTCAGCCATTCTACCTGCAGTGGTTCAAGATAGTGAGGATTCAAAAGATTGAAGAAGATCTTTCCAAAGTGACAATGAAAGTGAAAAGTGCTTCTGCTTCAAAGTTACAACAGGTGAAAACTACCCAATCTGTAATGGCACAAGATAGGATGGTGCTTTATCGCAGAATTGAGAATTTTGAAAACGATATCAAAGTTTTGAAATTGTGACTATTAAACTTTCTTTACGATATGACTGAGACTCCTAAGGATCTTTTTTAATTTCATTAAATAAGTGTTTAAATATGAAGAACTAAGTTAGCTTCCATCAAATAAGATATACTTTATTCCATCTTCTAAGAAATTATTTAGTAAGACCTGATCAAACTGAAAATATATCAGATAATTTGAATCTCACCAATATTCTAGAGGCCTTTCCAGATGAGATATCTTCCCATGTCACTTGACTGGTTTCTTTTTGCAGGACAAAGAATCCTTATTGTGGCTTTGTTTTAGATGATCAGATTGTAATTTTAAGGGGGGAAGGTATTGATTTTTTTTTTTTTTTTTTTAATGTTGCTAGGTGGACTCAAACAAGAAGGAAGATTTTTATGGCCTATCACCAACTAGTTTTGGCTTTAGGAACATCGTTATCCTTGGAAATGTTTGATTTCCTTAAATAATGTTAGATATAATTTCTTTGAACCTTCTCAATTACAATTTTGTTTTTGGAGGAAAAGTCCATAGTCTGTTATTGAGAAAGACATGGGGGAAGCCACTGCTTGCCCTGTATTGGTAGCATGAACTTAAGTCTCTTTTGAGCAAGGCTCACTACTAGGGTCAGAGTAAGACCTAGGCCCAGGTGAGGCCTAGCTTCAGAAAGCTGTGCTGGACTTTGGAATGTCCTGATTTGCTGTGCAGGATTTATACTTTGAGGGTTTTTTTTTTTTTAATTGTTTGTTTCTCGTTAGCCATTCTGAACCATTTCTTGTTAGCCATTCTGAACCATTATCTGACCAGGAGTGATTGCACCACATGATGTTATGACTAATTGTCTGGTTTACTTTTTGACTGTTCTTGTTTGAGAATTTGCCTGTGGGGACTGTCTCCATCTTGAGCAGCATGCCAGAGCAGTTTGTCTGTGGGTCACTCAGGACACTATCAGCCCAGGAGGGGGCCTGCTGGCCACCTTGGGTTTTGGCCAGGTACTAGTGACCTGGATTGGCCACCGTGAGAACGGGCTACTGGACTTGATGGACCATTGGTGTGACCCAGTAAGACCTGCTGAATGCTTAACATAGTAAATGATAGCAGATAAAGATCTGCATGGTCCATCCATTCATTTGAATCAACAATCAAGTAATTATTTGTTTTATTTGCTATGTTTCCCTATAAGATATCTTTCTCTCCCCCTGAGATTGGCTAGACCTGTACTCAGACTATATGAATGTGGCTTAAGCACCCTTTAGCTCTGCAGAGTTGGGTCTTTGTTTTCTCCGCCTGACCATCGGGAGTACGCTATGTTTTTGCCTGTGTTGAATACACACTGAAGTTAGTTTTTTGTCTGTGATGTGGTAAAGGACTATCTTTATGTCCATCATATACCCAGCACTTTGTCCTTTGTCTGGGCAGCTAGATGAGAAGCCCTTTCAGAGACTGAGATAACAAACACCACTGTTGTTTGACTGTCAGAAAGCCAGTGACGTGCGTGATCCTCTCGATTGCTTGCGACAGGTGGTGCTTGAGAAGGCAAGATACCATAGTTCATTCAGAGTATTATATCTTGGCTTCTTTGCTAAGCAGAGCTGAGGTGATATGTCACAGTCAGAGAGTGACTTCAAGAGTACAGTAAAACTATATAATCCTCCTACTCAGGGCAGGATTAACACTTAGGCAAACTAAGCACATGCCAAGGTTCTGCTGACATGTCAAGTCTTTCACCTATGAATGGAAGACTTCTGACAGTTGTGGGAGACTTGGGGCTAACTGATTGTTTTAATGATGGGAGGCCAGCGGTTGGCAGAACCTTTAAATGATGCTCGTCGTCTTCCCTAGCTAGCAGTAGACATGTGCCTTCATATGGCTACAATCCGTGATCCCATGCCTCCTGAATCCATCTTCCCTTCCTTCCTGCTTGTTCAGGCTCCTTTCCTCATACCAGTCTTTCTCATGCAGCCCAGAGTGTGTGCAGAGTTGGTCCAGAGTGTGGCGGCAAGGTTATGAGAGAGTGTTTATCTTGCACAATCTGTGTCCTGTATATGACATAAGAACATAATAGCTTTACTGGGTCAGATCAAGGGTCCATCAAGCCCAGTAGCCCGTTCTCACAGTGGCTAATCCAGGTCACTAGTACCTGGCCAAAACCCAAAGTGTAGCGATATTCCATGCTACCGATACAGGGCAAGCAGTGGCTTCCCCCGTGCCTTTTTCAATAACAGACTATGGATTTTTCCTCCAGGAACTTGTCCAAACTTTTCTTAAAACCAGCTACGCTATCCGCTCTTACTACATCCTCTGGCAACACATTCCAGAGCTTAACTATTCTCTGAGTGAAAAAAAAATTTCCTACAATTGGTTTTTACCTGTAACTTCGAGTGTCCCCTAGTCTTTGTAATTTTTGACGGAGTGAAATATTGATCCACTTGTACACGTTCTACTCCACTCAGGATTTTGTAGACTTCAATCATATCTCCCCTCAGCGATCTCTTTTCCAAGCTCAAGAGTTTTTCCTCATATGAGAGAAGTTCCATCCCCTTTACCATCTTGGTCGCTCTTCTTTGAACCTTTTCTAGCGCCACTATATCTTTCTTGAGATAAAGAGACCAGAATTGAACTCAATAGTCCAGATTAGGTCGCACCATGGAGCGATACAGAGGCATTATAACATTCTTAGTCTTGTTAACCATCCCTTTTTTAAATAATTCCTAGCATCCTATTTGCTTTATTGGCCACCGCCGCACATTGTGCGGAAGATTTCATCGTATTGTCTACGTTGACACCCAGATCCTTTTCTTGGGTGCTAACCCCCAAGGTGGACCCTAGCATCTGGTAACTGTGATTCAGGTTATTCTTCCCAATGTGCATTACATTAAATTTCATCTGCCATTTGGACACCCAGTCTTCCAGTTTCCTATGGTCCGCCTGCAATTTTTCACAATCCGCATGGGTTTTAACAACTTTGAACAGTTTAGTGTCATCTGCAAATTTAATCACCTTACTCGTTGTTCCAATTTCCAGATCATTTATAAATAAGTTAAATAGCACCAGTTCCAGTACAAACTCCTGCGGCACTCCACTGTTTACTCTCCTCCATTGAGAAAAATGACCATTTAACCCTACCCTCTGTTTTCTATCCGATAACCAATTCCTTATCCACAACTGAACTTTGCCTCCTATCCCATGACACTTTATTTTTCTCAGAAACCTCTCGTGAGTAACTTTATCTGAAACTTTCTGAAAATCTAGATATACTATATCAACCGGCTCACCTTTATCCACATGTTTATTCACATCTTCAAAGAAGTCAAGCAAATTTGTGAAGCAAGATCTCCCTTGGCTGAACCCATGCTGACTCCGTCTCATTAAATCATGCTGGGGAGGGCTTCGACAGCTGGGTGGTTTAGATGGGCTGAAGTGAGCTTTGACGGAGCCCCCAGTAGATAGAACCTAAGCACACTACTGGGTAGAGCTCTGGATTTCTGGCCCAGAAATATCTAAGAAAAAGGACCATTTAAATTAAATTATTAATTTATAGAGCATGTACGGTTGGGCAGACTGGCTAAGGTACTTGAGAAGACTATGCTACAGCAGTTGCAAATTTTTCTGGATAGGTGTGATATTCCAGATAGTCAGCAGTTTGGATTTCGAACAAAGCACTCCATGGAACTTCTTCTCTTGGTATTGGATCCTGTATGGAGTGGGTTCGATCACGGAAAATCATCGTTCATGGTGTTCTTATTTTTTTGGATTGAGGTGTAGTTTTGGTCTTGGTCCAGTTGAGGTTGAAGTTGTATATGTAGTGGTCTGACCAGAGGGAGGGGGACCAGGTTCCGTTGGGAGTTAGGATTGCTGGGGTGGATGTTTGGTGGGTCATGAATGCTGCGATGTCCAGTTGATGGCCTTTTTCATGTGTGGTGTGTGGGTTTAGGATTTGGAAGGATAGGGCATTGAGAAAAGATAGACAGTTTTTTGCTGGTGTGGAGGCTGGGTCTTCTAGGTGAAGGTTTAAGTCTCCAAGGATGAGGTTATATTCTGCTGTTAGAGAGTTTTGGTAGATGAAGTTTTCAAATTCCGGTCTCACTGTGGTCCAGTTACCTGGTGTTATATATAACAGAGCATGCAGCATGGTGGCTTTCCCTCTGATGTCACTTCCTGACCCCTTGACCTGGAAGTGATTTTAGAGGGAGCCAGGCTGGTGTGAGCAGCAGGCTAGAGAAGTTAATTGTGCTGGCAAAAATTTTAAAGATGTACCGGGGGTGGGGGGATAGGAGAGCATGGTATGGGGGGCGGAGGTGCCGGCACCCCCACCACGACAGTGCTTGGGGCAATCCACCCCCCCCCTCTTTTACTGCACTACTGGTTATAACCCTCCTTAAATTTGAGACCTCCTGGGAGAGGCTTTGAAAATGGAGGAGAGTGTGGTGTAGTGGTTAGAGCTATAGCCTCAGCACTCTGAGGTTATCCCTGTGCTGCTCTTTGTGATCATCGGCAAGTCAGTCACTTAATCCTCCACTGCCTCAGGTACATTAGATAGACTGTGAGTCCACCGGGACAGAGAGGGAAAATGCTTGAAGTACCTGTATGTAAACCGCTTTGAGTGTGGTTGTATAACTACAAAAAGGCAGTATAAAAATCCCTATCCCTAGATCAGGGGTGGGCAACTCTGGCCCTCGAGGACCGGAGTTGCCCACCCCTGCCCCTAGATTATGGTCCATTAGCTTACCGTGGATTTGCGACTTTACAGTCTATTTGACATCTTATCTTATTTCTGGGTGTCTGTAATTGGAGTTTGAAGGATATAAATATTCACAGTATCTTTCCAAAATTATAGGTCATTAGTAAAGAAGAAAATAATAATTTTTTGACATCTGTATCCTGCCAGGAAGCTTTACAAGAAATTCCATACAGGTACCATAGTTCCTGCTCAAAAAAGCTTACTGTCTAAATGGATACCTACATTGATTTAAGATAAAATTGTTCCCCCCCCCTAAGCTCACAGTGAGCAATATTGAATCAGGTGGGCAATGTATACTGTAAAAGCAGCTATAAGAGCTTATGCCTTACTGACTGTGACGTTCATAGCCTTTGCACCACGGGAAACAGCCAAATAATCGCCCTTCTGATTGTAAGTCTTTTTGCGCTTGCTAACTGCAGAGTAATAGGTTTCTTCTTTCGTAAATGTAATCTTTTACAATACAGCCATTCATGGTAGATAGCATTTCCCATTGTTCTTGGAAAAAGAGAAAAGAGGAGCTAGATGGGAATTTTTACATATTTGAAAGGCTTTAGTAAAGGTTGTGTAGTGCTATTCCATATGTTGGGGAGCAGGAGGGGGGACCCTATTATACCGAATGGGGTGGGGGAGGGAGGAATGAAGTCTTCAGCATCTGTTTCAGGCGGTTCTCCAGAAATTAAGTTCTGCTTGGAACATTTCCACTCTTCATAATAATTATTAATAATGTGCGTTCATTTGAAACAACATTTCCCATGTCTCTTCATATTTTTAAAACCCTGGCAAGAGAGAGTCGGCATAGGGAAGCTTGTGGGGACTGGCACAGACAGAGTACATTAATTGTTGCAGTCGCTGGGAAGTCCCTGAGAGATACTGGGGAGGGACAGGGAGATTCAGAGAGGAGACAGATGCCAGGCTGCCAGAGGAGGAGAGGAAGAGAGGTAAGTGAGGTGCTGCCTCTGAATGGAGCCAAGAATGGTGGGTACCATCCAGTACCACCACATCACTGGTGGAGACAAACCTAGATGTTGAAATTTATTTCTTCAGACTCGAGGAAACTCTGTTCCAAGTTGTCTGCCTATGTACAACCCAAGCTTCTATTTATGTCCACTTTTTGGGGCACACAATTTGAGTTAAATTATGGCTTTCAAAAGTATGTGCTCAACATATGCTTTGCCAGACCATATGCGTGTGAGTTTCCTTGAATAAGTGATTTTATAACATGCCATTTGTGGAAAAGCCTCTGAAAATGACTCTCTGCATATCCTTCTCATATAAGAAGGTTCTCAGAACTGTTTAATTAAAATCTAAGTACTAAAAAACCATGGTGCCAACTTATTAAATTAATTTTGGTTGTTAACCTCGATTTCCATTGATTACTGAAAGAAATGAACTTTGTACTGACGACACATAGAGGAGATCCATTTGCTTCAGGAGTTTTCCAGATATGATAATGGTGACAGAAGGCTTCTGAGAGAGGTTCACCTGGTTCCTTTTTTGGGCCTCTGTGTGTGTGAAATGCAAGGCTTGCTTTTTAATTTGGTAGAAGGCTTTAGAGTACCAGACAGGATGAAAGGCAACTAGATTAAGGTATATCTGATTTTATTTCTTTAAAATTGACGGCTCTGGGTCCCGACCGAATGGAGAAAAGACTACAAGTTCCAAGAAATGGTGTAACTGTGGTTAATTTTTGTACTGCATCCAGCCGCCACGTGCCCTTGTGGAATGCCTTTTGCTATTTTTAAAAGGCCATTGAGAATTTAAATTCTGGATTCTGGATCTGTAAGGCTTTATTAAATAGTAAATATCACCCAAGAAAGTAGAAATAAATCGTATAAATAAGCACACACTACTACTCACATAAAGCATGCATCAAATGCAATTAAGTGATGTATATTGTGCATCATACTCTAAAGCAGTGTTCTTCAACCACCGGTCCATGGACCAGTGCCGGTCCACAGAAATTTCCTGCCAGTCCACAGGGCCAGCACGTGCATCAGGCCCAAAACAGTGTTCTTCAACCGCCGATCCACGGTGCGATCGATGCGACGTTATCTTCGAGCCAGCTCCCTCTTCCTAACTGATTCAGTGCTAAGGTGCGCTAGCGTTTTTAGCACACGAAGGAAATTACCGCACGCTAAGCGGCTAGAACTAACGCCAGCTCAATGCTGGCATTAAGGTCTAGCGCGGGGGGCAATGTAGCGCGCGCTATTCCGTGCGTTAGAGCTCTTAACGCAGCTTAGTAAAAGGAGCCCTAAAAGGTGATACGCTGTAGTTTATAATGTACTTGTATATTCAAGCTAAAAAATTATTTGCTAATATTTTGGTGTGTACTTATTTAAACCATTTCTAATCCGCCTTTATCCAAGGCGGCTCGCAGTATCGCATTCAAAGCTGAATTGTGCACATCTTAAAAAAGTCACATACATCAGTAAAAATCATAAGATATCATCTGAACCTATAGATTACCTCTTTTACTTCACAATAAAGCAAAACAGATCTAATTAGCTGCAAAAGATGACATTCAGAAAATGGAATATTAACTTAATAAAGCAGGATATTAGCTTAGAATATTAACTTAAAAGAGCAGGATACTTAGCTTAGAATATTAACATAAAAAATAGAATATTAGCTTAAAAAAGCAGGATATTAGCTTAGAATATTAACGTAAAAAAATAGAATATTAGCTTAAAAAAGCAGGATATTAGCTTAGAATATTAACGTAAAAAAATAGAATATTAGCTTAAAAAAGCAGGATACTTAGCTTAGAATATTAACGTAAAAAATAGAATATTAGCTTAAAAAAGCAGGATACTTAGCTTAGAATATTAACGTAAAAAATAGAATATTAGCTTAAAAAAGCAGGATACTTAGCTTAAAAAAGCTGGATATTAGCTTAGAAAATCTTGCGCAAATAGATGGGTCTTAAGCAGATTTCTAAATTGCATTAGATTTTCACAAAACCGTAAGCTAGCAGCTAATGCATTCCACAGCTATAGCAAAACATGTTCCAGTTCTTAGGGCTTTTCATGCCTGCTTTGCTGCAGTGCAATTGCACCATTGCCATTTCTTAACCTTCTGTTTTCATCCGCCCGTAACCCAAGCATGTTGGCTAAGCGACCCTTGGGATTTGCAGAGGTCTCTGCTCATTACTGTGCGTGGCCCGCTCGGGGCTTAAGGACAGTTCCAGGAGAAGGAGAGGGTTCTTCTCCATCCTTTCACTGAGTATCCTCAGCAGCAGGACGTCAAGGGAAAGTCAGGCAAATGGAAAACAAAAAGAAGTATTGCCTGTACAAAGAAGTGCTTCACCTCTGGGAGCAGGTGTTGACTAATTATGTGCCATTGCTGCTGCCTGGACAAAGAGACCAAGGACAAAGTGTGTGTTTTTGACGGGAAGGGTTCCTTGGAGAGTTTTGCATTAATGGCTTGGTTGTTTGTGCTGAGAGCGGCGTGTGCCCATGCTTCTGTGAGCACTGGTGTTTTCTTTATATTGGAGCAACGGTTCTCTTTAACATCTACATCGCATTTGGCGAGACCCCTGAGGCAGGCGCTTTTTTTGCTGAAACACGGTCTTTGTCAGGTTCTGCAGTGAAAGTTGTTTGATCATCCCGAACCTGGATGGTCCTTGGTGCTTTGCGTTGCATACTTTGTGTGTCGTACTTTGGGCTTCTTTTGCATTCAACCTGCTCGTTGTACTTGTTCCATCAAACTAATGAAAGTATGATTGCATCAAAGAAAATGGCTGGGCTCAGACTGCCTTCGAGAGGAGTAATGGCACTTTGAATTCAAATGAAGACACTAGGTAACAGTTTCCCTATTGCAGCTCTTTCTATCGCCCACTCCGACCCAGCTGTCAATAAATGACTGCTACAGCTTCATCTCTTTGTTGCTCTTCTGCTGTTAAAGAGTTAACAGAAGCAGGGGGAATGGGGAACAAATTTGTTTGCATTTGTGTTAAAATTTTTGTTTTATACTGGTAAAAGGCAGATTTTATTAACTACTTTGTGAGCTTGATTGAAAGCTATAATGTTTAGAAACCCTTGGCATAGTGCTGTTTATTGAAGTCTATGGACATCTTGAATGCCACATAAGAACATAGGAGTTGCCTAATGGGATAGGCCGAAGGTCCATCAAGTCCAGTATCCTGTTTCCAATAGTGGCCAATCCAGGTCACAAGTACTTGGCAAGATCCCAAAAGAGTGAAACAGATTTTATGCTGCTTTCCTGGAAATAAGCAGAGGATTTCCCAAGTCCATCTTAATAATGGCATATGTAATACATATGTATTTTTCTTTTAGGAAATTATCCAAACCTTTTTTTGAAACCTTGCTAAGCTAACTACTTTTAGTACATTCCTTTATAGTTATTGGATTAAGACTTAGAAAAGTGTAAGATTACCAGTGGGAAAGACAGCTTGGTATATCTTGTTTAACTTTTCTCCCTGATATTACTGGTGTTTCAGAGACCATTACTTTTGCCATTCTTTTGTACTGTTGGCTTTGTCCTGAGACCTCTTCTAAGCCTGTGGTGTTCCAGTATTTGCAGAGAATTACCATTCTCTTTGCAGAAATTAGGCTAGGGCTCACATACAGGGCTTTTCTTTTCATGCCAGCTAATGATATTTGCTGAGCATTTGGTGTACAGCAGTGCAGTAAAAGTGAAGAGGTGAAAAACCATCGTAAACATGTCATTATGAAACAGAATAGACACAGAGTAGTGTAAACGCAAAAGTGTTTGTCTCTCATTTTGGCAGGAAAGCTGCCTTGAATTATTTATTTTGCATCTCTAAGAGAAGGCTTTCGAGCTTTTTAAAATATTAGACAGGGAATATTCTATGACACTTTATTCTCTCATGCAAATAAGCTAGTTGTTGCTTTGTCAAGTACCTGAATAATTTTCAGTGCAGTTATATTTCCATTATAAATACAGATATTCCAAAGTTGGAAAAATGTCATTTTTATCAACTTGTTGCTTCTGGAAGTCATTTTGGTGACACTGCGGTCTCTGAGGTAAAAAGAAGCGATACTCAACAACAAAGGGAACCCAGGCAGGAAGGTCAAATTTAGCTTGCATGAAATAATTGTCAGAAGAACATAAGAAGTTGCCTCCACCGGGATCAGACCAGCGGTCCGCACCCGCGGCGGCCCATCAGGTCCATGACCTGTCAAGTGTTCCCTGCCTCATCCTAAAATCCTATCCATATCCCCTATCCATCAGCGGTGAACGAAAACCCTGTGCTAGGAATGGGTAGTTTTGTTTGATTTTGATTATGCACTAAAAAGGATTTACATACACAGATTCAAGTTTGCATCGACAAGTTCATTTTTGAGGCAGATAAAACTGATTCCCAGTTTCCCTCTCATCTTGATCGAGGACTTAATTGTGCAGTTATCTGTGTTCAGCTTTCTTCTGCATATGGTGTTTTGTTACGGGAGGTGGGTTGAGAAGTTAAAGAAGACTTTGTTAAACTTGAACGCGTACCCTCCCCCCCATACATAACCGCGCTAGCGTTTTTAGCACTGGCCGCCTATAAGGGCCAGAGCTGTTACTGAATGCTCCGTACTGCTCCAATGCTCGTGGAGTTCCTATGAGCGTCGGGAGCAGCACAGAGCATTCAATGCACTGGCCGGCGCTAAAAACTGTTTTCCCGGTTTTATAAAAGGAGCATGCCTAAATTATGGAGCCAACTTCCTCCTGATCACAAATTTTAACCGGCTGAGAACTGGCGCACCGTAACTCAGAGCACCCGAACCTGTCGGCCATTACTGTGTTCTTATCTATTATGGCTATGCAGAGAGTATTCTATATGCAGTCTATATCAGGGCTGCCCAAGTCCGGTCCTCGAGATCTACTGGCAGGCCAGGATTTCAGGATATCCACAATGAACATGCATGAGAGAGATTTGCATACCAAGAAGGCAGTGCAGGCAAATCTCTCTCATGCATATTCATTGTGGATATCCAGAAAATCTGGCCTGCCAGTAGATCTCAAGGACTGGACTTGGGCAGCCCTGCTCTATATAGTTTGTATTCTCTTAGTTTAACTAAAGATAAGTCAAAAAGCGAAACATCTTCAAAACCCTGGTTATGACACACAAAGAGATTCTACCAAAAAACCCCAACCTATATAGCATCCAAGCTACACCTATACACACCTCTAACCGCCCCCTCCGCTCCAAAGCAGAACAAAGACTCGGTATTCCCGCCAGTGCTAGCGATCTTTGCAGGCTGCCATCAGCCTCTGGAGCTGTCTTTCCTCTGCTGTGGTCCCGCCCCTCCTCCGACGTCAGAGGCAAGTTCGCGGCAGAGGAAACAACAGCTCCAAGCCATCTCAATAATGGCCTATGGCCTTTTCTTTTAGGAAATTATCCAAACCTTTTTTAAACCCCACTAAGAGCTAACTGATTTCACCATATTCTCTGGCAATGAATTCCAGAGATTAATTACATGTTGTGTGACAAAATATTTTCTTTGGTTTGTTTTAAATCTACTACTTAGCAGCTTCATCGCATGCCCCATAATCCTAGTATTTTTGGAAAGAGTGAACAAGCGATTCACATCTACCCTTTCTACTCCCCTCTTTATTTTATAGACCTCTATTATATCAACCCTGAGCTGTCTCTTTTCCATGCTGAGGAGACCTAACCGCTTTAGCCTTTCCTCATAGGGAAGTCGTCCCATCCCTTTTAACGTTTTTGTTGCCCGTCTCTGTACTCCGTAGAGCGTTTGGGGGTTATTTCCCTGTTTTTTTGCATGCTAACTGCATGTTGACTAATTTTTTTAAAATATTTTTTGAGGGTTAAACTGGTGGAGGAAGTTAGCCTGTTGGTAACATCTTTTAAATGGTTTTGAGTACTTTTTGAGACACCACCTTAGAGAAAAAACTTTGAATCTATCATATCTTGACGCAGGATCGAAACGGGCCACGTCGGAACCTGCAATTTAAGATAAGTTTGTTATTTTGGAATTTTTTGACTTCACAAGAATGCGAGACTGTGAGAACACAGCATAATTAACATTTTTTATATAAATTGAAATACAATTAATATGCAATGATTTGGTGGTGAGCAACATTCTTGGGGTTCGCCCCTTGTTTTTGCCTCTGTCTCTGAGCATATTTGCTATGATAAGTTGATATGATCTTTGAGAAAAGTAACATCTGAATTTTGTATCGGATGAGTAGAAAGTGGGCATTCCTATGTTATCCAGCTAGTGCATTAGGATTATTATGTGCTAACCCCCAGATTCTGTATATGGTGCCTAAGGATTTGCATCTACATCTGTGCGTGTAGCTGATGTATGCGTACAACTTAATTGAGTAATTGGCCTAATCAGTGCCAATAAATGGAAATTAACACCTTGTAATTGAAGCTAATCGAGACTAATTGAACTTAGGCACACAACTTAGAAAACACGATGCTGTTCAAAGTATGCGCCAGTTGCTGTGCGTGAATTTGAAAAAGGTATGTGGCCAGGGGCAGATCGGGGGGCGTTCCTAAAAGTTAGAAGCATAGTTATAGAATATACGCGTAACTTATATAGACCTGGTTTTAGCTGGCCTAAATGCTTGCGCTTAAGTTGTGTTACATGCTGGTACTAAGCGCAAGTCTATAAAAGGTATGCACATTTTATAGCTTATAAAAATTTGATTGACCCCACTTATTATAACATTTGAAGCGTTGTACAGTATTTCCCTGGTCGTTCGCGGTCGGTGGTTCGCAGTGCTGATCATTCACGGTATTTTCCGACGGCGAACCGCCGACAAGGAGAGGGCAGCGGGAGAGGCAGCTCCTGATTAGATAAGGCCCGACTTAGTGCAGGAAGAGGCAGTCGGAGCATATCGCGAGTGATTTCCTGCACTCCCCGGCGCTCTGGCTGCTCTTCCGCTGCAGCTGCTCTCCTGCTGTCCTCTCCAATCTCCCCTCATGAAAAACCGTATTCACAGTTTTTCAAGATTTGCGGGGGTTCCTGGAACGGAACCCCCGTGGATATCGGAGGAATACTGTACAATAAAAAATAATTTAAATATAGATAGGGGAGCAAACAACAGATAATAGACAAATTCCTTATACGACAGACAAACTTGATTGGGAAAGGGAAGTGAAAACGAGAGGAAAAAACTACAATTTGTGAAGAAAGAAAACGTAGAAGGATAAAAACAATGGGATATGAAAAGGTAAAAAAAATAAAAAGAAAGGATAAATCAATTTTAGGCATCTTTAAAAAGTCGGTGCTGATTTTTTAGCTGCTGTCTAGAATATGGGTTTAACTGGATAACACTGGGTTAATGTAGGAGCACTTACTGCCTCCTAAATAGGAGTTGATTTTTTTTTTTGGGGTGCTCATATTTAGCGATATTTATAAAATGCCCCCCCCTCTAGGTCTGCTTGTTTCCTTTATAATTGTTCTTACTGTTTTCTTGTCTGGCTTTTGCAATTCATTTTTGAGAATGCATAATGCTCTGTTCATTGTGTTAAGGCATTTATTAATAAAAACTTGTAAAAATGAAAAAAAAACAACAACACAAAGCATAAATGTGGACTGCTGTAGGTTCAATATTGGGGTAAGTTCTTTTGTGTTGGGGTCACCACCTGCCTGGGGGGAGCATCTAGGCTAGGCTTACCAGATTTTTTGCAGGGGAAAAAAAGAAAATGTGTGACCCTGCCCCATTCAGCCCTGGACCACCCCATCCTGCCCCCCCCAGCCCTGCCTCATTCCACCCCCCCCCCCAACCCTGGCCCCACACAAACCTCGTCTCTTTGGGGCCGCGTCTGGAGGGCATCTGCGCAAGTGCAGATGTGATGCGATGATGTCGGACGCATGCGCTCATCCACAGATGCTCTCCAGATGTGGCCCCGATCTCAACACTTTTTTCAAAACCCAAACAAAGTGCTGGGTCTTGAAAAACTGTCCAGACACCTGGACAGTCCTCTAAAAAGAGGACATATATGGGTAAATTCGGACATCTGATAAATTTAGGAGCACCTCATCTCCCTCTCTGGAACTCTGAAGAGGAGGGGCCGTTTTGTGATGCATGGGGGGGGAACGCCATCTACTTCCTGACATCAGACAACAGATTAGCTTGAGCCGTGACTCCCTCTGGAGCCCATTATGTGTGCAGTTGCACCTTGAGCCTGGGCAGGTCTCGCCACTGAGTGATGGTTGAGAAACCCTCCCCCTGGGTCTGTTAATGATTGTTTTTCTCTCATTTATCTTTTGCCAGTCATCACAACCAATGCAGATTCTTAACCCAGTGTTTGCTTCTATCAAAGGCTCTCCAAAAGGTCTTCCCCATGCCATTAAAATGTGCATAATTATTTGCTCTCGCTTGCAATTATGTTTTGTGTACAATGCCCACTCGGGGTCTAATTTCACTGTACTTCCTTTTCAGAGGAGGAACGGCGGGTGAAGGCTAATGATCGTGAATATAATGAAAAGTTTCGATACGCAGTGAGTAGAGCACAATAAATACATTCTCTAGAAAACCTTCCCAAACCACAAATAAGTCCATTTTTCCAGGGCCAGCTTAACCTATGGACTAGGTAAGGCTCTGGCTCAGGGCACCAAACGCCCGGGGCTGTGATGTCACCAGTCCATAAGTTAACCTTCCAACTCTTCCCTCCCTCTTCTGACGCTGCTGCCCAGTGCTTGCAGGGGACCAAGTTAAGGTGCCGTTTATAGACTATGGGCCTTTGTGATCTATCGGGAGTTACCTGGGTACTGCCGAAATTCAGTGGTGTTAGTTAATTTAGGCCAGTATCGTTCTCCTACGATAGGTATCTGGGCACCGCTGCTGAATTTTAACGGTGCTTGGGTAACTCCCGGCTGCCTTGACTCCACCCCTAGATCACCTGGCACTAACCAGAATAGTGCACTGGCAGTCTCCCCATATTTTCTGTGGTCATGTGCTACTGAAAATCCAAGGATCACTTGGTCAGCAGGAAATAACTGGGTAGGAGAGGATTCTACCTGGTTACCTAGTGCTGAATCCTGAGAGATTTCTTGGCTTGCACGGATTCCTTGCTTGTAGGGATGTCTAAGGTATTGTCTTCCAGGATATGGTTGAATACAGGCAGTCCCTGGGTTAAGATTGTCTGACTTACATTGGACTCCTACTTAATGAACCTTGGTCTGCCTGTGCCAACGCGCCCCTCTTCCTCTTTTCCAAGTCCCAATGTGCCCCTCATCTTCCTTCCCTCCCTCTGTGCTGTGTCCCAAATTTGTGCCTCCCTTCCTTCCATGGGTGTTTACCTTCTGTGGCCGACTCCCTCCTTTCAGTTTCACTCCTCTTCATAAAGCTGCAAGCAGTGGCCCTGCACATGGCCCACGGATGACCCAGAAGCCTTCCCTCTGATGATAGAGGAGAGGCTTCCGGGTCAGCTGTGGGCCGTGTGTAGGAACCACAGCTGCAGCTTTGTGAAAAGGAGTGCGGTTGGGAGGAGGTACAAATTTGGGAGGGTGGGAGGGGTGTGTTGGGACATGGAAGGGAGGAAGAGGGGCACATGGGATGGGAAAGGAGAAGCTGGGTCTGGGATACAGAAAGAAGGGAGGGAGCACAAACTTCAGACAAAGGAAGGAAGGAAGAAGTGAGGGAGCATGAATTTGAGACACAGGATGGAAGAATGGAGGGAGTAAGGGAAAGATGCTGAGGTTTGGGAGGGAATAGAAAGGGAGATTTGTTGGACATGGGTGTCTGAGAGGGAAAAAGAGTTGGTGCACATTAAGAAATCAAGAAAGAGGAGAATTGTTGGGCCTAGGGAGGGAGAGAAATATTGGACATGGTGGCGGGAGAGGCATGAGGTACAGATGTATGGAGAAGAGAGAGATGAGAGGGAGAAATGTTGGATGTGGTGGTGGAGAGGGAACAGTGAGATGGGTGAAGAACAAAAGTAAGTGTAACCGCCTTTCTTTTCTTTCTATTTAAACTACAGTACTTTATTTTGAGGATTGTTTCTTTAATGTTTAATGTTTGTATAGACTTTGTACTCTACAGGATCCAAGTTACATACAAATTCAACTTAACCTTTTCCTATCGTAATAAATTTTACGTTACGCTGGTTCCAATCGTAATTATTTTAGCAAAGTTTTGTATTATTCACCGTTATCATTTACAGCTATTGTAAACATAATGTAAATAAGTCATAATTCAAATATTTTGTGTTCCTGGCTCTTTATTAGTCTATACAGACTGTTTATCCACGATGGCAACGACATTTTTGGAATGTCCCGTCATCCGGGACACACGATAGGAAAATGTTAAGAACAGTTTAAAAAAGGGACTCGTTCTTAACCTGAGGACTGCTTGTAATGCTTTGCAGTGCTTTTTCTAGATAGTGAAAACCAAATAAAAATTAAAGTTAAACAATAGCGAAATGAAGATCTTAGAGGCAGCGAGCAAGATTGGAGCGTGATTTGAATGGGCTTGAAAGGTCCAGGAACGAGAGAAGGCGGCCTGGACTGGTCCCCAGAATTGCGTAACTACCGTAGCAGCAGCCATAAATAACTGACTGAAATGCAGTTTAGTTCACAGCCCAGTAATCTTCCATTTCCCATTTTTTTGAAATGTAGTTTTGAAAAACAAAGGTACTTACGCCGCCATGCCATATAGAAGAGATCACGACTCACAGTGCCAATTATCTCTTGTTTCCAGCCTGGCATGAATTTGATATCACTGTTGCTAGGCATCGGGCACCATCAATCTGTCACCGCTGTCCTCGCCCCAGAACAGTAGAGAAAAGACTTGGTGAAGCAAAAGCTGCAGCCGTTGACCAAATCATATCTGATCCCTCTTCAGTTAATCACATTTTCAAATATTTCTGCAGATGAAACCCTAACTTGCTCTGACGATTTTCATGATTTGTTAGTAAAGATTGATTAAGAGAAGTTGACAGAGTAGGATAGGCCACTATGCCTCAGTGGTTACTGATTTTCTGATATCGCCTGGAGATTACAGCTTGTTGTCCTCTTTTTTTTTTTTTTTTTTCGGGGGGTGAGGGTCTTGCGCACAGTTTCCTCCTCCACCTTTGGGTTCCAGCTCAGTTGGAAACTAGGGCTGGGATCTTTGCTTTGGTAGAATTCTGCAAGTTCAGAATTAGAGCAGAATTTCTCACCCCTCCCTCTCGGGACGCATAGAATTTTACACATGTTGTTCAGAATTCAGTGCAGATGTGGGTCATAGAGGAGGAAATCATCCGCTGCTCAGCAGGTCACTTCCTCCTCCTGTGCTAGCTTAGACTCGACAGTTTATGTGAACATGTGCAGAATTTTGCCAGGAGTAGACCTGGTGCTATTAGCAATAATTTAAAACTACTTATGGATATTGCTTACCTACATAATGTCCCAGCAAAGCCATCAAAATGACAGTCCTTAGCTAGGGAAGGCTCCCAATCAAACTATACAATCATGGGCCCTGACTTTAGCCCCTAGGTAACATAGGGGCCCTTTTGATAGAACACGTTAAACATTTAACATGCAATATCTACTAGTGTGTTAAGGGGCTTTCTGATATTTTGTAGTTATCGCGCAGTAAGTCAAACCAACGAAAAGTAAGAGTGACCCAAGTTTCCACAGAGAGAGTGGCAAACCAAAACAAATGTCCAAATCTTCATTTTATTTCTTCAAAAAACTATAAGCACTGTCCACATATGTATTAAAAGGACCCAACATGTGCCATGTTTCGGTAAAACACCTTCCTCAGGGGTCCGATGTCATACAATGACTTAACTAACAAATGTGGAGAAACATAAGTGCTGCAGCACATCAACTTGCTGAGAAGAGCAGTAAACCAGATATTAAGGACTTTTTGTGTTAGGGGGCTTGTCATGGGTGGAGAATGGGCACGGAAGTCATTTGGGGGCTGATTCCATAAACGGCACCTAAATCGGGTGGCGCCTGGAAAAATGGCAACCCAAAAACAGACTTGATTAATGAATGAAGCCCTCAAATACCTGTGCTGCACAATGATCACACTGAAACAGCTAAATACAGGTTTGCACGTTATCTTTCATCGGGCATTCATGCAATTTTTAAAATTTTTTTTAATCTTTTAAATCTTTAACTTTAGTGCTTAAACTTTTGTGCAAATTAACTATGAAATAGTATATGAAACAGCGACACTTATCTTTATAGTAAGTTGCTTGCTTGTTGAGCTTGAACAATCGACCCAACGGGACCCGTTTCACCGATTAAGGCTTCTTCAGGGGGTCTGTTCGAGCTATAATAATGAAATGCAACGATTAAGAATGTTAATAATAAACACAACTACAAAAAGTTGTAGTAGCCAAGTATACTAGTAAATAACGGTACTCACCGCGAACAGCTCGACCTGCCTTTGCAGATCAGAAAATGGCGTCGGCAAACTGCCGGTTGTGCATGTGCACTTTATTTTAAAATTTAATGACATCATCTAACATAGTTTTACCTTGTTCACCTGTGTATCAGGTCATCTTATGCCATAGTTGTTTTTAACCTGCTTTTGACTTTCGACTGGTATGCATTCAAAAGAATGCATGCCAGTCAATAGAACTGTTCAAGCCTGCCAGTTTTATTGTATCTAAGGTGAAGATCCATCTGCATTCCTTTTGAACAGACAGAGGAGATTACATCAAAAGGATTCTCCCGTGGTTCTCCTTGCTGTTGCAACTCAGTTCCAGGGAGCCTCTTCTTTTGCCTGTTTTTCCTTCTCTGCTTACGCAGAGTCGAGGTTCTCTACTTCATCCCAACCTTCAGTCTCTTGGTTTCTCAAGACTTAATGCCCTCATTCCAGTTCTCTCAGCCTGTGCTGGACGTCCTGGAGGCGTCTTGGAATGAGTCTACTCGCCAATGTTACCATCAGAAGTGGACCCGATTTTCTTCCTGGTGTGCTACTTGACAGCAGGAGCCGCTGTCTGCCTCCTTATCTGCTGTTCTGGATTATCTGTTACACTTGTCTGGCGCTGGACTCAAGTCCTCTTTGGTTCGAGTCCACCCTTGTGCCATTGCTGCTTTTCATCAGCCCATTAAGGGGAAGCCTATCTGTTCATCCTGTGGTTTCCTGCTTCATGAAAGGCCTTTTCCACGTTCATCCGCCCCTTAAACCTCCTCCGGTGGTTTGGGATCTTAACGTGGTCCTAGCTCGCTTGATGAAACCCCCGTTCGAGCCGCTAGCAAGGGCTTACTTGAAGTTTCTTACCTGGAAGGTTGTGTTTCTGATTGCTCTCACTTCTGCCCGTCGGGTCAGTGAGCTTCAAGCCTTGGTAGTGAACCCACCTTTCACTGTCTTCATCATGATAAGGTGGTTCTCCGTACCCATCCTAAGTTCTTGCCTAAGGTTGTTTCTGAGTTTCACATCAACCAATCCATTGTTCTTCCTGTGTTTTTTCCGAAGCCCCATTCTCACCCTGGAGAAGTGGCTCTGCATTCTCTCGATTGTAAGCGTGCACTTGCTTTCTACTTGAAGCGCACCGCTCCTCATCGTTCTGCTCCCCAGCTGTTCCTCTCTTTCGATCCAAATCGCTTGGGTCGCTTTGTTTCTAAGCGGACCATTTCTAACTGGTTGGCCGCTTGTATCTTTCTGTTATGCTCAGGCTGGTCTCTCCCTGACGGGTTGTGTCACAGGCCACAAGGTCAGAGCGATGGTGGCGTCTGTTGCTTTCCTCCGCACTACTCTGCTTGATGAAATCTGTAGGGCTGCCACTTGGTCCTTGGTCCTTGGTCCTTGGTTACCTCGCACTACTGTCTGAATACTTTCTCCAGGCGTGATGGCCATTTTGGCCAGTCCGTTTTGCAAAATCTGTTCTCCTAAATTGCCAACTCTCCCTCCATCCCATTCCTGTTAGCTTGGAGGTCTCCCACATGTTGAGAATATGCTACCTGCTTGTCCTGGGATAAAGCATAGTTACTTACCATAACAGGTTTTATCCAGGGACAGCAGGCAGATATTCTCGCAACCCACCTACCTCCCCGTGGTTGGCTTCTTTGCTAGCTATCTGAACTGAGGCCACACATGCCCTAGGTCGGGCGGGGTGGGGCACGCGCAGGCCAATCGCAAGCTTGAAGGTCTTCAAGCAAGCCTGCTTGCGAAAACGTCTGCTAGGGGGCTCTGTCGGTGATGTCACCCACATGTTGAGAATATCTGCCTGCTGTCCCTGGATAACACCTGTTACGGTAAGTAACTGTGCTATTCTGTAATCCATGAGCACAGCTGTGCACCATGCCCAGCTACGGAACAGAACATTGGATGTACCAGTTTGTAGTTTAATAAGCGTCCAAATAACTTAAAAACAATCGCTATGCAAATCATAACCCGCAATTGGAAAAATTGCGACCGCCTCAACTTTCCGTTTTGGTGGGCCAGTTTATGTTTAGGTTACAAATACGAAAAGATGAATGCTGATATGCTGGGGCGTAGCAAATTATTTAAATTGGTTTGGGGCCCATTGACATCCTTTGTTGCTTCATTCAACATCGTTTTTTTTGTTTAAATTTTTGTTTGTTTTTATACATGTCCAGGACAGAGTGGGTGGGTGTGGTGGGATATCTTTCTGGTTTATTTCTTGATTAAATTGTTGGAGGGAGGGATATTTTTCTTCTGCATGGCTATTGATGGAATTTAAGCGCTTATTTTGTTTATTAATGTCTATATAATTCCTGGCACTTTGTATTAGTTTTGGAAATTAATAAAGATTTTAAAAAAACCAAAACAATAATCCATAGGGCAGCTGTAACGTAATGTTTGTGCTGGTGCAGAGCAGCGGCACTTGTGGTGAGATAACAAAGTCTTGGATTTTAGCAGCAAGTGGCCAAAAGGAAGGCTCAGTTTGCAAGGTGAGAGAAGAGCAGGACAGAACTAGCCAGTTATCAGTTATGATATCCTACTATGACTTGGTAAAATAAATTAAGATTCTAACCGTTTTATTTGGCATTGTTGCTCCGAAGCAACATGTGTCTTCTATAGCTCTTATGGGAGATCTGCATCTCCAAATGCCTGTTACTTGGCACTGCTGCAATCGTTCAGCATCAATTTACGTAAAGCTGCCATTTCACCATCTGCCAATTAAAGGATTAAATATTGTAGGTCAATGAGAAGAGTTGATTAAATAAATGTAAGACTAAGTATCAACAAATTTGTAGGTGATACCTTTTTTTATTGGATTAAACTCATATATACGTGACAAGCAGTTGAATCATTCCTCATCAGAGCTTCGAGGAAACACTTAAGTTATGCTGGGTTTAAATAGAACAGGCTCATCTAGATATTAGACAAATACAAAGTGATGCACGAGAATAATTCAAATCATAGTTACCTGATGCTAGGTCCATCTTAGAAGTCAGCACCCAAGAAAAAAGATCTAGAGCAGTGTTTCTCAACACGCGAAACGCGGGCCGCCTGTTGGAGGTACGTGGCCTCCCTGCCTCTTGCCGGGGATCCCTGCCTGCCCCCCGCTGAAGCCGCCTCTAGGGATGCCTCCCTGTCTACCCGCCTGCTGCACCACCCTCCACCCCCGAAGCTGACCCTTCCATCTTGCCAGAGCCAATATGTTCCATCCCCCCAGCAGCAACTCCGCACAGGAATGGGCCATGGTGCGTGCAGCGACTCACACGCTGTACGCTGCTGGCCCACAAGCCTTCCACCCCCCCCCCCCCCCCCCCCCGACGTCAATTCTGATGTTGGAGAGAAAGTTCCTGGCCAGCCAATCGCTGCCTAGATACACATTCTTTTGAATCCTATTCATTAATCTCTGCAAAGCTGGACACTTTCAGATTGGTTTACGGTAAATAAGCTCAAGGTTAACTCTTAAGACAGCAGTGTTGCTTTTTTCTTAAGCTTTCACTCATATCTCTAAGTTGGTTTCTTCATCTTTCTACGCTCTCCGTCAAATTTGCTTCATTCGTTCATTTCTTTAACAAAGTTCACTCTGTATTCTAATAACAGTCCCTTGTTTTGAGAAAACTTGATTACTGCAATTCTGTTCTCATTGGACTCCCAAAATACCAATTACATCGTCTACAGTTAGTCCAGAACACTGCAGTAAGATTACTTCATCACTGTTCTATGTTCGATCACATCACACTGCTTCTAAAATCAGAACACATTCTTCCGGTGTCATATCGCATTCCTTTCCAATATAATAGCCTTTCTCACCAGATTCTATCGTGTGGTCTTCCCTCGTTTTTACATAGTCTTTTGGTTCCGTACTCGCCACAAAGAACCCTACGCTCTTCACAACAGCAGTTATTAATTGTTCCTTCATTCTGACAACTTTTCCTCGATTTCCATAGGAATTCTTCATTCTCTGTTATGGCTCCTACTTGCTGGAATTCTTTGTCTTTTTAACTTCGTTCAGAAAAATTATTCGCGACTTTCAAAGTACAATTACAGGCATACTTCTCCTTGGCCTTTAACTCTTAATTCACTTCCTTTTGGCTTCTTCTCAAAAGTTGCATTCCTGGCACTTTCTCCAGGTTATGAAAGGCTTGGATCAAATCACTGTTGGGCAGGAGCTTATGCGCCTGGTGTCATTGCGTCATATCTGCGCATGCGCGGATGCCCTCCTGCCTGGTGAGAGCAGGCAGTGGGGGACGGGGCTGGATGGGATTGGGGGCAGGACTGAAGCATAAAGGGGTGGGGATGGGTGGACCTGGGGGGTGGATCTAGATGTCCGGATTTTCCAAATGGAAAATCTGGTGACCCTAGAGCAGGGTTGTCAAAGTCCTTCCTCGAGGGCCGCAATCCAATTGGGTTTTCAGGATTTCCCCAATGAATATGCATGAGATCTATTTGCATGCACTGCTTTCATTGTATGCTAATAGATCTCATGCATATTCATTGAGGAAATCCTGAAAACCCAACTGGATTGCAGCCCTCGAGGAGGGACTTTGACACCCCTGCCCTAGAGAGAGGTGATGCAACAGTAACACATTACAGTTTAAAGGCCCTCAAATCTGATAAAGAGTGAGAATGCCAATGTCCTTTTCTGTTAATATCAATGTTTGATCATTCTAATTTCATATGTTTTCCCGTTTTGTTTTTTCCAGAAGTTTCCTTTAACTAACTTTATTAAAGGTTGTTAAGGGAAAGATCTTCTTTTGGAAAATTTTCATCTGTTTTTCTCTGCTGCGATTTGGATGCTGTGTGAAGCTAGTGTCCGTGCCGGTCCCCTGATGTAGCCTACTTGAGAGGCGAACAGGTGATCCCCTGTTGGGAATATTTTGAAAGCAGCACAAGTTTGTGAAGTTAACAATGAGTTTTTTATAAACTTGTATGCTGCTTTTGTACTTTGATACATAACACTGCTAGAAGACTACACCACTGCATTTTTGCACTTTTCACCCATTTAACTGTTGCCATTACATATTTATTACATTACATTACAGATTTCTATTCCGCCATTACCTTGCGGTTCAATGCAGATTACAAAAAGAGTTATAGAAGGAGGGTTACAAAGTTAGATCAAAGATCATTTCCAAGAGTGGGTCAGGTAGAATCAGATAGTAATTTTGACCAAGAGTTTTTTGACATACTCTTATACCTGGGTCCAATTGTTTGGTGTTATGAAAATTGATAACATGTCCCCCCCCTCCCCAATTTTTGCCTTATTTTACCAATATAGAACCCTTCCTCATGCATTGAATCATTCATAGAGAAATGTGAATGAGTGAACTGAATTGTTCCTTCATCAAGCTGATAAGGAGAGGATAGCTCTCGAAAGCATGTCACAGATAACGTATTACAATAAAAGATCTCTCCTATAAACATTCAGAAAAGACATAAAAACAATACTTTTCAAGAAATTCCTGAAGCAGCCATAACATCACGTACTCTTAATAACTCTAGAATTGACAATTGATCCACTCTTTACTTCACTAGTAACAACTATTGTGCTTCCATTGTTACCCCCTTTTAATTCTTTTGTAAGCCGCCTTATCCTTAACAACCCGAGAAATGTTAAAATCTACTACTTACCTCTCTAGTTAATCAATAGTTCTCCCATTGTAACCCCCATTTTATTAATCTTTTGTAAGCCGCCTTGAACCGCAAGGTAATGGCGGAATAGAAATCCCTAATGTAATGTAATAAACCTTATTTCCATATAGCCAAGTAGGCTAGATTCACTAAATGGACCTACCGATCCAGATCTGAGTCGGGTCCGGGGGGCTGATTCATGATGCGCCCTCATGCAAATGAGGACGATCGGAATCGCGCCTTCAGCCGACTGCAGGGATTGCTAAATAGTGATCCCAACACATGCGCAGACCATCTGCAGATGGTCAACGCATGCTTACAGAGCAGTAACCTTTGTTAAGAAAACTTTTTTTTACTTCTCTTTTTCTTCGCAAGCCTGTGGTTTTAACACGCTTTAAACCCGTGGGTTAAAACTATGGGCTCGCAGTGCGGGGAAGGGCAGGAGAGTCAGGGAGGCAGGAGAGATTCGGGGTGAGAGCAGGGTGGCGAGTCAGAGTGACAGGAAATATTTGGGGTGAGAGCATGGCGGCGAATTGGGATGGCAGGCAGGAGAGATTTGGGGCGAGAGCAGGGCAGCAGGAAGGAGAGATTGGGGGCAGAGAGCAGGGCGACGAGAGGAGAGTCGGGGCAGGAGAGCAGGAGAATCCAGGCAGAGAGCAGGAGATGCAGTCGGAAAGCAGTGAGCGACTGGTCCCCCAGCAGTTGCTTCTTTTGTTGATCAGCCAGCCCAGTCGGTGTTCCAGATTTGTTTTGTGAATCGCTGCCTGCCTACATTTGAATGCCGTTCCCCCTCATTTGCTTGCAGGGATTGGATCAGATCAGAGGATGATCGGGACAGAAGTTAGTGAATCAGGTTGGAGAAAAATCGGGTTGCAAAGAGGTCGCTAAGTGGTCGGTACTTGATTGGTGGGCTTAGTGAATCTAGCCCTAATACAGCAGCCTTAATTCTTTGCTCAAGATTAGCGCTTGTTAATCTTTTGGAGGCTTTGACCTCATGATTGCTGCCAAATAGAACTTTGTGACCCCCTGGAGATGCAAAATAATGATTTGCCTTTGCAGAGCTCACCCTGGACATGACACCAGATGTCAGTTTTGTGACCTCAGATAAGTTCCTGATCCATAGTTTGGGAAGTTCTGCTAAAGACTAAGAAATAGATTGTTTTTGTGAGTTTAAAAGAAGGGGGAGGAGATAACTGGTTTTGTTAAGATTCTTACACCATTATTATACCTGTTCTAATTTAAACTTTCTGTGCCCTTTGTTTTGTGGTGCCATCTACAGGGAAAGTCTAGAACTGCAGGGTTTTCTCTTCACAACATAACAAAAGTTTACTTCTATACCACAATTACCTTTTAAGTTCTATGAGGTTTACAAAAGAAAAATAATACAATGGAATAGAAAGTTTAATTACCTAAATATCTAGTGAACAGGTATGTTTTCAAATGTCTCCTGAAAAGTTGGTAAGTGCAAGAAGTCGCAATCAAGACTCAAATCCTATCTCAAGATGCTGCCTGGTATGACAAAAGATGGCTAGGATATCTTTTAAATTTGCACCCTTTTACCGAAGGAAAGTTAAATAGCTCATGTGAGCGTCTGGAGTATTTACTATTAGTCAATGTAAATGAGTCTATAAGGTAGTTGGGTATCAGACCAATTAAAACCTTATACCAAATACAACCAAACTTAAATCTGACCCGAGCCTCTATCGGCAACAACTGTGGCTAGTGAGCTGAGGAGAGGAAAAGCAAGGCCTTCTCCTCTGGCTAAACTGAATTCCCATTTCTTCACCTTACTCTAGTTTCCATCCTCCTTTTCTCACCCCTACCAATGTTTCACTGAGATAGCAACTGTGGTCACAGATGCTGTGGAATATATAATAATAATAATAATAATAATAATAACTTTATTCTTCTATACTGCCATAATCGTGAGACTTCTAGGCGGTTTACATTGAAGAGAGCTGGACAGTCAGCGAATTACAATATACAGATTGCTAAAAAAATTTCAGACTTATGCATATGTGTTAGTTAAGGCCATGCCCAATAGAAGCGTACGAAAAGTTGGTGAATAAAAATCTGAATATGGATGTAGCCAAGGCCAGAAAAACACACTATAGATTAATATTAAGGAAAAGCATAATAATATTATTTTTATGTACTTTGCTATTAAGCCAGACCACAGAGGAAATCAGGATATATATAATACATGGAGGTATGAAACTGCCTCCATGTTTCTCTCTTTCTCTCTCTGTCTGTCTTTTTGTTCAGGGTTTTCCCGCCTTGAGCTTCGTGGTTTTAATTGATAACAGATGTGCTTAGGCCGGTTAGGAAGAGCATATTGGACTCCATATTCCAAACTGAGATATAACATGTATTAAATATGAATGAAATATATTGTGTGGATCTGTGGATGAAAGGGGCCCCAAATGAATGATGGATGTATGAAAGATATGTGAAAGAATGGTGTGTACTTAATTTCCATTATTTTATATAGTTTAAACCTGAAGAAACTCTTAAGGAGAAATCCTGAGACAACATCTGGAAATAGTTAAGTTAGAATCAGAGATGCTGTACTAGTCTCCAGTATAGGAAGGCTTCTGTGTGTATGTCTGTGAAATTTGAAACTGTCAGTATTTGCAAAGCTCAGAGCAGGAGGGGGGAATATCCCTCCTCCTTTCTTTAGTGCTGATAGAGGCAAGAACTTTTCAGCAGTGTTGGATTTAAAGTTTCTTTGGATATGTAATAATGCATATGGATATGTAATGATGTATATTAAAGGATGAATGTAAACAAAAATATGATTTCTGGAACTTTTGACTTGCTTACAACCTGAAGACTTTTTTTTATCATGGACACTGGCATGCTCATTCACTTCTGCTGCATTGCATTTGATGAAAAATCAGAAATTTCCAGTGCAAAATCTATGAATGTTGCAGTAAATATCATTCTACAACATAGTTGCCTGTGTCTGCAACTAGGGTTTCCAGATTTTAGTTGAATAAAATGCAGACCCATAGTCCCACCCTCTCAATCTGTTCTTTTTGGGAGAGAGGGCATCCATGCATGTGCGGATGCAGCGTGGTGATGTCATGCGCACGCGTGCAAATGGTCTCAAAGAAGAAGCTTTTCAAAACCCGGACAAAGTGGACATGTCCGGGTGAATCCAGAGTCTGGTAACCCTATCTGCAAAATACCAAAAAGATTTAGAACAGATTACAAGAATGGGGAAACAACTCCAGATGTACAATATTTAAATAGTTTAAAATACAGTAAAACCTTGGTTTCAGAGCATGATTCGTTTCAGAAGCAGTCTTGTAATCCAAAGCACTCGTATATCAAAGCAAATTTCCCCATAGAAAATAATGGAAACTCAGACGATTCGTTCCACAACCCAAAACTTAAATACAAAATACAATAAAAGCTTGGTTTACGAGCATAATTTGTTCCGAAAACATGCTTGTAATCCAAAACACTCATATATCAAAGCAAATTTCTCCATAAGAAATAATGGAAACTGAAGACGATTTGTTCCATAACCCCCAAATTTTAATACTATACGTACTTGTATTGCAAGACCTCACTCATTTAGAATGGTCGCTACACTCCCCCGCAGTGTCGGAGAGAGAAGATCCATCGGCTCAGTTGTGATGATATGACGCGTGTATACTGTATGTACTCGTATTGCAAGACATTGCTTGTATATCAAGTTAAAATTTAATATTTTACTTGTCTTACAAAACATTTGCAAACCAAGTTACTTGCAATACAAGGTTTTACTGTACATGAAGGGATCAAAGATGTTGTAATCTTATTTCAATTAAATTTTCCCAGATTATACCAACAACAATTTATTATTTGTATAGTGCTATCAGGCGCACACAGCGCAGTACATTGCACAAGCAAGAGATGGTCCCTGCTCAGAAGAGCTTACAATCTAATTATGAAACACAGAGGGGGCTAAAGGGTGGTAGGGGACTATTAAGGGAATGACAGACAGATGAATTGGTTGGGTCAGTGTTTAAATGCAGCTTCAAATAAGTAGGTTTTCAGTCTAGCTTTGAATACCGCCAGAGACGGAGTCTGACATAGCGAGCCAGACAGGTTGTTCCAAGCATGTGGTGCAGCAAGGTCGAAGGGATGGAGACAGAAGTTGGCGGTAGAGGAGAAGGGTACAGAGGGGAGGGACTTGTTTGATGAGCAGAGTTCCCAGTGGGGAGTATAAGAGGTAACAAGAGAGGAGAGACACTGAGGAGTTGCAGAGCGAGTACACTTGAATGTCAGTAAGAGGAGTTTGAGTTGTATGCGGACACAGACTGGGAGCCAGTGAAATGACCCGAGGAGAGATGAGGGTATAATGACCCTGGTGGATTACTATTGATGTTACCTAAAGATAGGCTTAAGAAATATTTACTGGACGTCTTCAATGTCTCTCTCGATTCTATGCCACCTATAGTGAAGATAATGGAAGTGGGCAGTAACTAGAACTTGGTTACTACCCTTTTGAACCTCCCCTCCAATTTTGAGCTTGTTAAATGATGGTCACCTTTGCCTTAACTTCAGAAAGAGAATGGTTTCTTTGCATGCTTTGTATACATTGGAATAAAATTGTTCTGAATCTTAATCAAGAGGCTTGATATTTGGCACTATTCAGCCCAGTGTCCCACAAACTTTCTCGAGGCACAGCACTCTAAAGTGGTTGCCACAGCTCGAAGCATCCGGAAGTGCACGGACATTGCTGTGATGACGTCGTGCGCATGCGTGACATCATGCGTGAAGGACCTCCAGACGGATTCTGAGACGCCAGTGGGAGGTGCCAGCAGGGAAGAGGGCCAGAGAGGAGAGGTGCTGACGTCAGCTGATTGCCTAGAGGACATGCCTCTTGCCGCGATAGGCACATCCTATAGGCAGTCAGCCGGCACCAGCACCTCTCCTCCTCCCCAGTGTGCCGCGGCACACAGTTTGCAATACACTGTTAGCCGGTCTGGGATGGTTCCAGGCCGGCTAGATAGCACAGAGCCATCTATTTTTCCCTGAATGTCTATGATAGCTGGTTCTCTCTCACTTACTATTTGGCTCAGCGCATTGGCCGGTGACCAACTATGTTGTTTAACATAGCCAGTCACCGCCAATTTTCAGTGGTTTGCTGGCTAAGTTTGTGAGTCAGACAGAGCCGCCTAAAAGGGTGGTCCATCGTTGGCTATTAAGACTTAGCCAGCTAACTGCTGAATATTGCTCTAGCCAGCCATGATGTGGTCAGCCAGAAATAAATTTGAAATTCAATGCCGGTTGCTGGATATGGTGATCTCCCACGGCCTAAATATCGGGAGGAAGATGTTTCTAGATGTGTCCACAGAGACTCGAAAGGAAGAGGAGACTGATTCTTTTGTTACAGCTAGTGTTCGGCAATTGGACATTTTACGAGGGTTCTTCAAAACGTTTCCGCATTTTTATATTTTCATGGGCGAAGAGGTAAGAGGGCGTGGCGAATGTCATGTGACTAGTCAGACAAAACAGGGTGATTATGTGGAAAAGTGACGCAATTTGCTTTTGAGATATTTAATAAATAGGGTTTAAAAAAAAATAAAAGCGCGGAAACGTTTTGAAGAACCCTTGTATATTTCCTGAAATTCCCTTGGAAATGTGTAGTAAACTCCAACAGTCATAGAGTTGAGTGTTGGAGCAGCGCAGAGCATTCAGCGTGCTGGCCGGCACTAAAAACCTCTTGCGAGGTTTTGTAAAGGGGGGGAGGGGGGTTAATTACTTTATAAGGTCAACTTTTACGGAGCATGAATGTTGTCTGTTACTTAAACATCTAATCGTATCTTGTTAATTAGCTGCTTGCCTAGTCAGATTATATGCCCCATTTGCTAATTGAATGATTCAAACTTTTTACTTCATAGATTAAGTGCTTATGCAATGTTTCTCTTTATTTCAGAATAATCGCATCAAAACCTCTAAGTATAATGTTCTCACTTTCCTGCCAATTAATTTATTTGAGCAGTTCCAGCGAGTTGCGAATGCGTATTTTCTGTTCCTGCTGATTTTACAGGTAGTGTATGAATTGCTTTTATGTATATTCTTGGGGGAGGGGGTTCGAGGGAGAGGGGCACTTGCTTTGACCCAGACTCTGCCGCTTAAAACAGCAGCGCGAAGAACTCAGTACGTGAGGAGGAGGTTTGACCATTCCTGAGTTATTGTATAGGCAGCAAACCAGTGAATGGTCTTTTTGGCCTCACCATTGGCCACAGTGAGGGTAAATCCATAGCAGGGGGGCAAGGGTTAATGGATTTCAAGCAAAGGATGCCGCTAGAATACTAGTGCAAGTTGCAAACACTGCACCTACATCTAAGACCTCATTTAGAATATTGTGTCCAATTCTGGAGGCCGCACCTTCCAAAAGATATAATAAGGATGAAGTCGGGCCAGAGGAAGGCTACTAAAATGGTGTGTGGTCTTTGTGACTTAAAGATCTCAATCTGTATACTTTGGAGGAAAGGCAAGAGAGGGGAGATATGATGGTCATTTAAATATCTACATAATATAAATGTGCATGAGTCAAATCTCTTTCATTTGGTAAGAAACACTGCAATGAGAGGGCATAGGATGAAGTTAAGAGGTGATAGGCTCTGGAGTAATCTGAGGAAATACTTTTTTACGGAAAGGGTGGTAGATGCATGGAACAGTCTCCCGGAAGATGTGGTGGAGACGGAGACTGTGTCTGAATTCAAGAGGGCCTGGGATAGGCACGTTGGATCTCTTAGAGCAGGGGTGTCAAAGTCCCTCCTCAAGGGCTGCAATCCAGTCGGATTTTCAGGATTTCCCCAATGAATATGCATGAGATCTATTGGCATACAATGAAAGCAGTGCATGCAAATAGATCTCATGCATATTCATTGGGGAAATCCTGAAAACCCGACTGGATTGCGGCCCTTGAGGAGGGACTTTGACACCCCTGTCTTAGAAAGAGGAAGAAGTCAGTGGCGTAGAAAGGGTGAGTGGCGCCCTCCCCTGCTGCGTGTGCATGGCCCCTTCCCTTACATCTTTTTAACTTCTCCAGCATGCCCACATTAGTGTCGGCTCGCCCTTTGATGTCACTTCCTAGGTGCCGGTCCCGGAAGTGACATCAGAGAGAGCGCCGATGCCAACGTGGGTAGCAACCTTGCACTGGGGAAGTGAAAAAGGTATGACGGAAAGTAAGGGGCACATGTGCGCAGCAAGGAGAGAAGCGAGGGGGGAGGGAGCTGAGAGGAGGAGGGGTGCCACACCCTTAGGAAGACCACGCCCGGGGCAGACCATTCCCTGCATCCCTTTACTATGCCACTGGAGGAAATAATGGTTACTGCGGATGAGCAGACTGGATGAGCTATTAGGCCTTTATCAGGTTTCTATGCTTTATAACCACAGAGCTCTATGACCTCACAATGCAAGTGTAAAGAGCCTTAGCCAATAGGGAGAAGAGGAGATAGTGGCTGCTGTGAAGGGCAGACTAAATGGGCTGCCATCATATTTCTATAACCACAGAGCTCTATGACCTCACAATGCAAGTGTTAAAATATAATTGGCATGTATGAGCATGTAATTGTGTGTAAATGTTGGCATAGGGTCACCAGATTTTCCGTCTGGTAAAAGAGGACGCATGACCCTGTTGCAGTAAGTATATTGCCATTGATAGAACATGGAGAAAAGCCTTTAACTGTACCTGCTTTGTACAACATATTGTGTGAATCTCTTCATAAAGATGGTTAATAAAGCCCAATAAATAAATATCTGGCCCATTGTCTCTATATAAATGTAAATGGTATAACTGCTGATTTGATTGCAAGTGTTCTCTTCTGTTTTCTTTATAGCTAATCCCTGAAATATCTTCTCTGTCCTGGTTTACCACCATCGTGCCTTTAGTGCTTGTATTAACCATCACGGCTGTGAAAGACGCCACCGACGACTATGTAAGTATTTCAAGCAGTCTGGAGCTGATCCATTGACAGTCGTGTGGCACAAATTGTTCTCTGTGATAGTCAATGACTTTCTAATCAGGGATTCCTCTCGTGACGAATGGCCAGCATACATTCATCGGGATGGTACTTGTGTGACTTGGGGAATGCACGAAGCGCCAGCTGAGGCCCAGCCATCATGGCATCCACTGGCAGAAGGGCTTTTGCTATGGAGACAGAATGGGATAATGGCTTTTTATTTTTTTTTTTTTTTTACATTGTAAGATGCTTTGTTTCGATTAGTGGAAAGGTGGGGAAATAAAGACAACAAAATAAAGCTGGAATGTGTTTGCAATTCCGCTGCTTCAAGTAGCCAACTTTATATTTGAAAAAGCCAATAGGGATGGATTTAAACTTGGCTTCTGTATATAAGCAGCTGCTGCCCAGGCTGCCATGATGCCCATGGCTTCTTACATTTTAATTCGAATTTCAGCTAGAAGTAGAGAAATGCTGCTGCTTATCAGCTCTCTTGTTGACACACCCTTGTATAGATGTTTTGACCTGGCTGTGCCTTCCTGCCATTTTGGGTGTCCAGTTCGATTGGGACCAGCCTGTGTTGGAACTAAGGTGTTAGGAACCTTCACCCAACTGGGCCATGGACCACATCACTCTCTGGAACCAGTTCTCGTACTCCTGAGTTGGCAGTGAAGTGCTGCTGGTGTTTGATTGCTGAGACACCTTCACCTACCCCCCTCCCTGTGGCATAGTAAGGGGGAGGGGCGAACGGCCTGGGTGCCGTCATTGCAGGGGGCACTGTCAGCTCTCCTCTTTGACTCCCCGTGTACATCTTTAAATGCTTCTTCCACTTGCTGCTTGCGCCAGCCTCGGCTTCTTTCTGATGTCACTTCCTGGTTGTGGGACCAGGACATGATGTCAGAAGGGAGCCAAGGCTGGCGCAAGCAGCGCATGGAAGATGCTGCTTAAGCTGGTGAACATTTCTAGAGGTACGTGGGGTTGGGGCGCTCAGGTGTGGGGGGGAGGGAGGAGAAGTGTGTGTGGAGGGGTCAAGTGGCGGGAAAGAATGGTAGGGGAGCACATGGTGATGGCAGGTGCCAACCTCCCTTGCTACGCCACTGCCTTCATACCGCAGGGGCTATGTATCATAAGCATAATTTGTGGTGGTCATGGAGGAGCAGTGCCCCCCCTCCCAGTGCTACAGATGCTAATGTTGAATTAGTCTACCTGCTCCTACTGCCAACATGGCTTCCTTATCCTTCTCCCCCTCCTCAAAGTAAGCAGGCTGACTGTACTTGGGCTGCGATTGCTCCCTGTAGCATCCGCTGTGGACCGAAAGTTGGGTACAAAAATTGAACAGGGTCTCCTGAGCTTTTCAGGCTGGATATACAGTTACTTTCTTAAACAAATATGAAGTCATGTTTAGGATTGCTACACATGTGGCACTTGCGTTACTCTGTTAGAATGAAAATGTCTAATTCCTGTGGGTTACTGTGGACCTTGTTCTGCTGAGTTTATAATTATAAAACTAAAGGAGATGTGGATCAAAATATAGAAACAAAATATTTTAGTGTATAAAGGTGCTCAGGATCCAAATGCTGTTTCATCTGTACCAATCCAGTAACATTCAATGATCCAAACAAGAAAATGTGACCTGCTTAGCTGGTATCTCTGTACTGCAAAGCTTACATCCTTCTTCCACTTTCCAACTCTACAGCTTTGAGACAGTCAGTCCATGTGCATTCCCAGTTTCTAATAATGTGAAAATAAAGTCTATCATATTGTAGATCGCCTAGGTAGGAAGGTCAACATAGGTGCCTAATGGGTGAAAATTAGCATTGTGGGCGATTGTTAAGATGTGTGCTTATTTGAGCACAGGGTCCCGTTTTATGCAATGAGACCCTGCGCTAAAATAACCCATCTTAATAGTAGCTCATGTTAATAACTTCCCCCCCTTAGTGTGAAGAGTTTGAGTCATAAGAACATAAGAATAGCCTTACTGGGTCGGATCAGTGGCCAATCAAGCCCAGTAGCCCATTCTCACAATGGCCAATCCAGGTCACTAATACCTGGCCAAAACCCAGGCAGTGGCAAGATTCCGGAACCCCAATGAGAGGAACATTCCAGAGCTGAGATTGTGATGTCATAATGCCTCATTCCACAGGGTCTCGGAGCAACCTCATCAGTGATGCGACAATGACTTCATTGTCTTATACTTGGCTCATGTAAGAACATGATGATGCCACCGGATTTTCCAGTAGATTATTCACTTGGCCCCTAATGGATTTCCAAAAACTAGTATCAATGGACAATAGAAGAGTAAATGATCTAATGTCCCAGCTTCAAGATGACAGTGCCAGCATCTATTAGACTTAGATCTATCTAGTTTCTGTAAACGAACTGGGGTCCAAACTGCTCTATGTAAAGAAAAAACCCCCAAGTTTGTCTCATAGATGCCGACGCTGTACATCTCATCCTCCAAGCCCAAATTTGTGGCCATTGAGATGCAGTAATTTGATGTTTTATCTCAATGCTCCAAATGTCACGCAGGGAGAGCCCAAATTTTTTGGAAAATGAGGGAGCCTATTTCTACAAAGGGCAGTAAATTTAGACATCAAAGATATATGGTTAGCTCTCTCAAGGACACCATCCAAAAGGGGAAGCTCTAGCTTTTTCCAGGTGGCCGCCACTACGAGGCGGCTAGTCGTCACTACTTGAATAATTCATTTGCAATGGTGGGTCAGTAATTCTGGAGGGGTGACATTTAGCAAGCAACATTCAATCGATTTGGCTACTGAGAAGCCCAATACCTCGGAGACAAAATCCATAACCTGTTCCCAGAGGAGAAGCAAGATGGCCGCTAGCAATTCATTCTCCTGCCAGAATTGTTTCCTATCTCCATTTACCAAGATTTTTATCTCGATGCCTAAAAGAAGGGGAAGAGCGGCTGCTACAGCCCGGCAACCTGAACTTACCCCGCAAAGGCAGGAGACGATGGATAGCTTCCCGGGGCGAACCGGCTTTGCCGAGTCGAAGGGAGGTCTTGGCGTTCGGGAGCGAGGTGCCACTTAGCCCAGCAGGACCAGTCCCTCCCCACCAGCCATTAGAAAGAGAAACTATGGTGGCTCAGAAGGGACAGGATGTTGTTCCCCTTGCTGAGCTGGAGGGCTTTCCGGCGTCCCTGGATTCTCAGGCAGCAAAAACGATCGTCAAGAAGGCAGAGCTGGCTCCAGCAGTAGGCGTACAGAATCCAGCAGTTCACGTTGGAGTCTATCTGGAAGGCATTAGACTCATTACACAAACTGTGTGCAGGAACTCTACCTCTGGTCAAAGAACAGGAAAAAAGAATTGAGTCTCTTTAGGAAGGAATGAAGACTCGGGGAGTAAGAATGGATCGTTTGGACCAACAGGTTCAAGGGATGCAAAGACTCAAGTTACCTTAATGCAAAATAGATTATTGTTAGTGAGAAAACTTTAAAATATGGAAAATTACACTACAATGTTAAATTTGAGAATACTTAACTTTCCTAAAGTACTAGCAATGTCTCCTAGAGATTTATTTTATAAATTTCTTAAGGAATTGTTTAAATACCTGGAGTCTGGACTTCCACCTTTGCACAGAATATATTACCTTCTAGTATCTAAGAAGGTCTCTCAACCTGAGGTCGCACCTGACCCAGTGAGTCTAATGGATATAACAAGAATATTAGAAACCTTAGAGGACGAAGCCATATCATACTCTACACTTCTGGTGACTTTTGTCTTTCAACAAGACAAAGAGGCACTGCTTAGGCTGTTTTTTAGGCTTAAAGAAGTGACCTTTATGGACTCTTAAGATCTCCATGTTCCCAGATGTTTCAAAGTTAACTCAGACCAGAAGGAAAGGGTTCCTACAATTGAGACATTCCGTACTCTCGTTGGGAGCTAAATTTCAGCTTAGATATCCCTGTAAATGTTTGATCCTTTGGGATCAACATTTGTATATATTTTTTTTTTTTGACCCCTCTGTTACGGTTTTTCCTAGAGGGGAAAGGAGTAATCCTTCCAGTTCCTCTACGGGGACTTAGTCCTTAAAGTATTGTAGAAGAATAACACTGCACTATTGATATTATTTTTTATGTTACCTTTGATATCTATCAGATCCCATGATGGAATATTTTTTTAATTTTTATTTAAGCATTTATATACTACTTACTTATAGTCTATGTAGTTTACATTCAGGTACTCAAGCATTTTTCCCTGTCTGTCCCGGCGGGCTCATACTCTATCTAATATACCTGGGGCAATGGGGGATTAAGTGACTTACCCAGGGTCACAAGGAGCAGTGTGGGATTTGAACCCACAACCTCAGGGTGCTGAGGCTCTGGCTCTAACCACTGCACCACCCACTCCCATAATGTGTGCTTCTCCCATAATGTGGGCTTTATTAGAGAGACTGATAATCTCATATTGAGTTTTATTTTATCTTTTCTTTGTTTTTTTCCCTGTTTAACTTGTGTGTAAGTCTCTCTTCTTTCTTTATAAATATATTGGAATTTGTATATTTATAATTGAATTTAAAAAAATAAATTTAAAAAAACCTGTTCCCAGAACGCTATAACTTTGGGGCAAGATCACCATATGTAGAGAAAAGAACCCTGGGACCCACAGGCTCTCAAACATTGTTTGGAGCCTGTTCCAAAAATAGCTTTTAAATGTACCGAGCTATAATACCACTGGTACGGTATCTTATAGCCGTTCTCAACCATATTGCTGGTGACTGAGACTCGTAAGAAAAATCCCAGTTGTCTCTCCCATACCTTAGTCTCAGATGTCTTGCCAGTGGCATTTTCCCAAGCAATCTGATACTGCCTGGGCACTGGAATGGAGAGCAGTATAGCACTGTAAAGATGAGTAACAGCACCCCTGCCCGCCCTCGGAAGGACAGCCTGCTCCAAGGGGGCTGTTGCAAATCTGGGAGCGCTCACTTTCAAAAAAATCCACCAATTTCCAATAATGAAAGATCCCGCCCCACCAGTCCATAGTCCTCCTGTACCGTATTTTCACCCATATACCGCGCACCCGTGTAAAACGCGCACACGGGTATAGCGCGCGGGGAACAAATTTATGTAAAAAAATTTTACTATAGCGCGCACACGCGTATACCGCCCCGACTCTCCTTTCCGAAGGACCGCTTGCATCCCCACATCCTCCCCCCCTCCCGCATGGAGAAGCTGCCTACCATTGTTTCCGGATGCCAATGAGCCCAGCTGCTTCCTCTGCCGGTGGTCCCGCCCCTTCTCTGAACCCTGCGCTATGCTGCTTCCTCTTCCGGCGGTCCTGCCCTTTCTCTGATGTCTGATGTGTTTGGGTTTCAGTCTTTGTACTGTGTTTTCTGGTTGCTCTGTTTCTTGTTGGGGAGGGATTTGTTGAGGGATATTATAAAATCTAAACTAAAACTAAACTAAACCTTAGATTTGTATACCGCGCCATCTCCGCAAGCGCAGAGCTCGGCACGGTTTACAGAGTTAAGAGGAAAGGAACTACAATAAGGGATAAAGGAGAGGGACTAAGAGGGAAGAGAGGGACAGAATACTGGAGAATGGGAGGTGATTAGATTTTTGCAAAGAGCCAAGTTTTCAAGTGTTTGCGGAAGGATTGGAAGGAGCTTGAGTTTCTGAGTGGGACTGAGAGGTTGTTCCAGAGTTCTGTGGTTCTAAAGGGGAGAGATGTTCCAAGTTTTCCTGCGGGGGATATACCTTTTATAGAGGGGAATGATAGTTTCAGTTTTTGGGAGGGTCTGGTGGAGTGTGGTTTTGAGAAATTCCAAAAGAGTGGGATAACGGGAGGAAGGACGCCATGTAGGATCTTGAAGGCTAAGCAGGCACATTTAAAGAGGACTCTGGAGTATACTGGGAGCCAGTGAAGCTTGGAGAGGAGTGGGGAGGCATGATCGAACTTGCCTTTTGCGAAAATAAGCTTGGCCGCGGCGTTCTGAATTAGCTGAAGTCTATGGAGGTTTTTCTTATAAAGCTTATAAAGATGGAATTGCAGTAATCCAGTCTAGAGAGGCAAAAGAAGCATTTTTTTTTTATCAAAGAGTTGAGGTGATCATTGAAGGAGAGAGAGGAGTCTATGACGATGCCTAGGACTTTGCTTGAAAACTCAAGCTGAAGAGTGGGTCCAGAAGGTAATGGGATGGAGGTGGGTAAATGATCTAATGTTGGGCCGAGCTAAAGTAGTTTTGTTTTGGGACTCATTCAATTTCATTTGTACAGATTGGGCCCAGGATTGGAGATTCGTAATACAAGTGGATATGTTCTCAGCGAGGTTAGAGAGGTTCGAGTCGGTCTCGAGGAGGATGAGGATGTCATTGGCGTAGGTGTAGAGAGTTTCTAGGGGGGATAGATGAAGGAGTTTCAGAGAGGACATGTAGATGTTGAAAAGGATAGCATGTACTGACTTCCTGTTATCTGCATTTTGCTGCCATGTCGATTTGAATTAGTAGCCTGCTTTGTTCGGGCGGGTGCCAATGCTTTGTGGCCCTGCCTTTGTTTTTTTCTTGTTTCTGTATGCTGTTGGTTTTGTCTAATAAAGAAATATTATAGTACAAAAAACAACAACATTGAAGTTGGTTTTGCAGTTTCAGTGCAACATATTTGGGTGCTTTACAAATGAGCAGAGGTCTCTTGGGTGCTGAGGCAGTATGTCCCAATTTCCAAATGTTGGGAAGAGAACTCTAAAAGGTGGGTCTTGGAGCCCGTTTATGTGGAGCACTTAGTCTAATAGTAAAAAGTCAGATGCTCAGGGGGAAAAGTCAATTGTTTTTGTAAACTGACACATTAGATACAGCTGGTAAATCACTCAGGGTTTATTACAGATAAGCCACTTCCAGGAAATGATATGCCAGACTTCAGATCTTGTGAAAAATAAAATCATGGCAGCTTTATGCATAAAGTTTTAATTTGAAATGCAACTTTTCCAAACAGAAACCCCTCCCCCCCCCCCACACACACACATTCTGAATGCCTCTGTTTAAATGGCCAAACAGCACATCTTGAATTTATAGTTTAAAAAAAAAATGCATTTAGTGGAGCATGTGAGGACAAGTCCTACAGATAAGAAAAAAAAATAAATAAATCATTGGGAGAAACATCTAGATATCTATTCCCCGCCCCTCCCTCTGTTTGGATGATTGCAAGTTTGAGTCCTCTTTCTTGTGCTCTGTGTTATGTCATTGGATCACTGTCCTAGGAAATTAAGTTACTTCATGAAGAATCACTGTTTATTTGAGAAAAATGTGTTGATTGTGGGAAACAGATTAAGGCAAAATTTTGTGTTTTCAACTAGATCCAGCAGAAGACATTTACAATTAAAACCACAGGGCAAACACTGTTGTTTGTCAAAGCAAAATGTACTAAAACAACTAGACCTTTTTGGGTAGAAGTCAGGATGGAGAATTAGATTCATGGTCTGTTATCATACAATCTGTCAACTCCATTTTGTAGGGAAACAGAAATGTGCATAAAAATTTCACTTCCCCTCTCCTATTCTCCCACCCTCCCGACTACAGCAAGCAGCCACCAGATGGAAGTGTTGTATTATGCAAAATGTAATAGAGACTTTCTGGCAGCATTGAAATGAAGTTTTGACTCCTAAAATAAAACACCAGGTCAAGTATGACCACTTCATTGTTGAACTTGTTCCTGCACATAGGTTTCCCCATAGGCCATAAAGTGTTAGTTTTATTTTCACTGTGCTCACGAACCGCTCCTTAGAGGACCAACACAACATCAAAATATATTATTAGTGCACGGTGTTTCAGAAATGGAAAAAGACAAGAAGAAAAAAAAAAAAGGCAATGGTATGCTTCAGCTTCAAAGAAAACGGGAAAACGCCATGATGATGATCATATGTTCCAGAAAATGTTTTACATTTGAAATGGTCTAAATAAACAGGGGGCTTAGCAGTGTGGAAAACATTTCTAGCTAGAAAGCACAACGCTGGTTGAGTTTACTAGGTGGAGGGGGCCAAATGGAACAGTTTGATTTGCTAAGAGTTTCAGGCTAGAGCAAATTTGTTCTTAGAATCACTGCCTGACATTAAACATTTTGAGCAGCCTTACAGCCAGGGCTGGATTAAAGGGTAGGCCAAGTAGGCACATGCCTTGGGCCCGAAGAGTTCAGAGGGAGCCCAGTGTGTTGCCTGCTCTGATGACATCAATGTACCTGCCTCTGGGCCTAGCTCCAGACATCCAAGTTCTGTCTCCTACTGCGTTCTTCATTGCTCAGTGCAGCCGGACTTGCAATCAAGAGGCCACGGATAGCAGCTCCTACATACTGCCTGCGGCTGATGCTGGAAGGCTTCCAGGTTGTCAAGGCCAGTTGTCAAGTCTCTTCTGCAAAATGTGGCATACACTTGTAATTTAGTGTATTTAGACAAGTGGATTTATTGGTAATGCTGGTTACCAAATGTACTTCCCTGTCTAGCGAATGAGGTGTAATTTTAAAGGATGCACACGACCATAGGGTAGATGCTGTCCTCAAAAGGCAATTCAAGGCCTTGTCCTTGGAAATTAAGGCAGCAGCAGAGGCCTATGTTCATAGCACGTGTTTTGTCATACCAGATAGCATTGGACTCCCAAGGTGAATGATTACGTTTTACTCCAGCTAGTAATGGTGGGGGTTGACTATATAGCAGATGCTCTATATCAGAAGTTTCCAAGCGCGACCCTTGTCAGGTTAGGTTTTCAGGATTTCCCAAATTAATATGCATAAGATCTATTTGCATACAAATGGATCTCATACGAATTCATTGGGGATATCCTGAAAACCCAACTGGATTGTGGCCCTCGAGGACTGGTATTGGACAACCCTGCTCAATATGATATGATCAGAGTCATGAACAAAGTTTCTGTCTATACTATCTGCTCGTAGAATTCTCTGGATCAGACAATGGGCGGGAGATTCAGCTTCTAAAGCAACATTAAGCAGGCTCCCTTTTAAGGGACAAATTATGTTTGGTAAGGGATTTAGACGATCTTATGGCCAATGAGGTAGATTGTTGCCCCAAAGCTTTGCCAGATAGAAGACCACGAGCCCCTAGAGGGTTAGATCAAACTAATTTTCGAGGCTCTTGGCAATATCGTCAAAATTCATAAAGAGCGTCTGCCCAGAGATCATATCAAGGATCAAGACAGAACTATGAAAGCACTAGGCAATCTCAATCCTCTGGTTCTTGAACCACTTCAGCCTCCAAGAAATTCCAATGATACCAGGTCAGTAGCCATACCTTCACAGATAGGCAGGAGGTTGTTGGCTTTTTGGAGGCCTTGGGAGATTTGTTCAGGCTGCTGGGTGCTGGACATCTTCCGAGAAGAATAAAAACTCGAATTCAGTTACCCACTTCAAGATCTGTTTGTGGACTCTATGGCCGGGTGACCAAAGAAAGCAATCAAAGTCCAGGAGATGGTGACAAGGTTCCTAGACATTCAAGCCATAGAACCTGTACCTTCCGAAGAACTGGGCTTGGGCAGTAGGCAGTTCCTCTATATTTATTTAATTTATTTATATACCATTTATATCCTAAGTGGTTTTACATACTTTATCATATTTCCCTATCTGTCTCAGTGGGCTCAAACTCTATCTAGTGTATCTGTGGCATTGGGGGGATTAAGTGACTTGCCCAGGGTCACAAGGAGCAGCAAGGGATTTGAGCTCACAACCTCAGGGTGCCAAGGCTGTAGCTCCAACCACTGCACCACACACTCCCAATTTACTTCATAGTGTTCAAGAAAGACTCGGACAACTGGAGATCAATCCTGGATCTGAAGCCAATCAATATAGCACTGAAAGTGCCGCAATTCTGCATGGAGACTGTTCGTTCAGTCACTGTGGCGGTGGCGCCTGGGGGAACTTTTATCCTCCCTGGATTTGATGGAGGCCTATATGCATATTCCTGTACTGGGGAAACATTTTCAGTTCTCCGCATTCCCGTTTGGTCTGGCAACAGCACTTTGCACTTTCACCAGTGTGATGGTTGTGCAACTCCCAAGTGGGAATACACGAGAAGTGTAGCTTCTTCATGGGTGGAGGCCTGGGCAATCCCACCCGAGGAGATTTGCTGAGCAGCTACATGGTCCATGCTTCAAACCTTTAATACGTCTTATAGAGTGGACGTAGCAGTGGAAAAGGATGCCTCATTTGGGCAGTGTTAAGGGCAGGTTCATCTGTCCCACCCTAGATTCAAGGGACTGCTTTCATGTGTCCCAGTCGTCAGGACTCGTATGCCATTTTCACCAGAAGGGAAGATTAGGTTCTTTCTTCGATAATCTTCTTTCTGGTGACATGGCATACGAGTTCTGACACCATCCCTGTCAGTGTAATTATTTGCCTGTGAAATGTCTAGAATAAGTATATCTGTTCATAACTTGAGACCTTCTCATGCCAGTCAGGTATTATAAGTAAAATGCAATTGAGAATATACAAACTCCATAAATGTTAGTTCTGGTTACACTCAGATTTGTTGCTTGGTTGTTCCATTTGGTTTTATATGATATGTTTTGATTAACATTGTTTATTTATACTTGTAACAGAGCAGAACAAAAGTGTCTTGTCATTCACTGTATCCCTCTTTCTTATGTTTTCTACTATAGTGGCTATCGACTGCTTTGGTACAGACTGAAGAGAGGCTCATAGGCCACTGAGGAAGGAAGCGGAGCTGAAGAAAGTGTATGATTCCTTCTGCACAGCTCACAGTTAGGGGAAATTAACCCAGTTGTCAGGACTTGTATGCCATATTACCAGAAAGAAGATTATTGAGGTATGAATTTAAACTTCCCATACTGAATCACAAATTCAATAGGCAACCAATGGGAGAGATATGGTCAAAGCTCAATCCAAATAAACTTTGAGGCAAATAGAAGTCTAAGTTTGAATCAATACTGTGTGCACCAGCAAGCAATAAATCACAGGCTCTGCACTATGCCTTGCGGCTGGATTGCTCAGTTTGGAGTATCACGCATGCAGAAGGCATATGTCTTCTCTCTATAGCCACTCTTATCCTTCACCTCACCCTTCTAACAACCACCTCTTCCTTCTACTTTATCTAAATCTTCCTTGCAGAAAATTTCAGCATAGAAGACACTGTATTTTATTGTATGGTGTAGTATTAGAGCAGAATCGGGCTGTATATAAGTGATGCAAACTTTGGAGCACTATGAGGGCCTCATTTATAAAACCTTAATAAAATATTACTACTGTGCCTTAATAAAATATTACTACTACTACTTATCACTTATATAGTGTTGAAAGGCATATGCAGCGCTGCACATTTTGATATCTATAGGCAGTCCCTGCTCGAAGAGTTTACAATCTAACTTGGACAGACAGACATGACATATAGGATTGTGGATGCAGAACCCAAGGTGAGAGGAGTTAGGAGTCGAAAGCACTCTCAAAGAGGTGGGCTTTTAACTGGGCCTTGAACACTGCCAGAGACGAAGCCCACTGTAAGAATTCGGGCAGCTTCTCCAAGCATACGGCGCAGCAAGGCAGAAGGGACGGAGTCTGGAGTAGGCAGTTAAAGAGAAGGGTACAGACAGGAGGGACTTACCAGCTGAGCGGAGCTCGCGGAAGATGGGGGGTATAGGGGGAGCTAAGTGAAGAGATATAGTGAGGGGCAGCTGAGTGACTTGCCAATTCCCAGTGTTTTGCCTTTAGTATGGGGTTCCCCATCCTCATTGTACAGGCACAGCAGCGTTGAAGCCAAATGAAACATGAGAATGATCCTGATAGAGAGATATCCAAAGCTAACGCTCTTTTTTTCATATTGCAGTTCCGCCATAAGACCGATAACCATGTAAACAACCGGCAGTCTCAGGTGCTCGTGGGTGGCAAGTAAGATACAACTTTCCGTAACTCCCCCCCCCCCCCCCACACACACTTGTGTGCTCTCCTGTGGCAAAGTGAAATCACAATATTTTGATATACAATATACCCATCTTTCAAATTTCAAGTTTATTAAAAAAATTGTTATACCGCTTAATCAAATTTCTAGGCGGTGTATAGGGCTACTCAATTCCAATTCTCAAGGTCCACAGGCAGACCAATTTGCAATGAGTATGAATGAGAGAGATTTGCCAGTGTGGCCTGGATTCTCTAATTGGGGCTAATAATTTAAGCACCCAAGCTCAGTAAAAAATGCCATTCAAACATTTTTTAATGCATTTCAAGGCATCTACCAGCGCCTAAAAAATTGGCACCGGAATCGCGCCTTCTGTAGGCATGGCTAATACCAGAAGTGGCATTAGGAGGCCCTAAAGCACCTATGTGGGCACGATTCATGCCAAAGATAGGTGCTGGAAATACAGGCCTGGAGAACCCAGGCACCTATCTTTTCCAGAAGCGCGATTCTCTATAGGGCACCTTCAAATGATTGACATGCCATCGGCGTCCGCTGATATCGGCACTGTATAGAGAATCCGGGCCTGCATTTAAATCTCTCTCATGCATATTCATGGTGGATATCCTAAAAACATGATCTGCCTGTGGACATCTAGGACCAGAAGAACTGAGTAGCCCTGTCCTAGAACAAGCTTGTTCTGCTCTATATGGAAAAGTAGGTGCCTGTCTTTCTTTACAGAATACTAGGACAAGTGAAAAAAGATGCACTTAACATTTACAGCGTGATCACTTAAGACTTGATTCTGTAAATTGCGCTCAAATATGAGTGCTGGAAAAGATTGGTCCTAAGTGTGATTTTATAAAAGGCGTTTGTCATAGAATTGGGCTTAGCACCTATTCCTGCACCCAAAATTTAAGCATCAGACTTTTGACTGATACCAGGAGTAAATGCTGGCATGCGTACAACCTTTTGGAATTCCTCTGACATGCTCATAGCCACACCCTCTGGTGGCAGGAGGGAGTGGGCATCCCTCCTGCCTTTTTTTAGGGGGGGGGAAGGGGGAGGGTAGGGGGTGTTTGGGGTGGCGCATGGCACAGGAGTGGGCCTTTGGTGGCAAGAGGGAGTGGGCATCCCTTCTGCCATTTTTTCTTGTGTGGGGGTGGTGGGGTCGACATGGCAGGAGGAAGTAGGCATTCCTCCTGTCGTTTTTACTGATGCAAGGGGGAGGGAGTTGGTTTGGTGCCGGTTTGGTGGGGGTGGGGGGTGCTTTTTTTCTAATGGGGCATATATTGTTCATATGCAACATGCACAGCATCTGTGCCCATTAAAAAAAAAGGTTAGACAGGTAAGCAATTGGTCTTGACCAATCGCTTTTTATTGGATCGCTAAAAGTGATCACTTTTTTTTTTTTTTAGTGCATCAGGAAGCCATGTTATTCGCTTTAGTAGTTTATATGGCATTTTAATATTGATGAACTTATTTGCATGGTTAGATCTGGGAATGCGAAGTTGTGCAGAAAACCAGGCGGCGAGCCGTTTTCTGCATTGGGTCGGCAAATATGATCATAGAAACAGAGTATGATGGCAGAAAAGGGCCGTTGGCCCAACAAGTCTGCCCACTCAAAGAACCCTCCCTCTAAAAGAATCCTCCCCCTAAGCATTTTCCCGGAGCGAACCCACATGTTTATCCCATCGTCCCTTGAAGTCGAGCACGTTACTGGCCTCAACTACCTGACGTGGAAGACCATTCCAGCGATCAACCACCCTGTCGGTGAAGAAGTATTTTCTGATGTCACCATGAAGTCTCCCACCCTTGAGTTTGAGCGGATCTCCTCTTGTTGCTGTGGGACCCGTAGGGAAAAGATATCTTCTTCCACCTCATTACGGCCTGATATTTGAATGTCTCTATCATGTCTCCCCTCTCTCTGCGTTCAAGAGAATATAACTGCAGCCTGCTTAGACGTTCTTTATATGGGAGATCCTTGGGTCCTGAGACCATCTTAGTGGCCAGTCGCTGAACCGATTCCATTCTCTTCACATCCTTTTGATAATGTGACCTCCAAAACTGAACATAGTACTCCAGATGAGGTCTCACCATGGACCTGTACAACTGCATTATAACTTCAAGCTTTCAGCTGACAAGACTTCTTCAGATGCAACTCAGCATTTGTCTAGCATTGGCTGAAGCTCTCTCCACTTGATTGGCAGTTTTCATATCTTCACTAATGATTACACCCAGGTTGTTAAGTTTTCATCATTCAGGGTGTATGTTCTGCAGGGGTTACCGCCACCAAGATGCATAACCTTACACTTTTTGGCATTAAAACTCAGTTGCCAGCAAAAGTAGGTCCTGCCTTATATTGTCGGGCACGGTTGTGCTGTCCACAACGTTGCATAGCTTAGTGTCATCGGCAAATAATATACTTTTACCTCGAAGTCCCTGAGGCAGGTCTCGTACAAAGATATTAAATAGTATCAGACCCAAGATCGAGCCCTGCGGCACTGCACTGGTCACTTCCGACGTTTCTGAGGGAGTACCATTTACCACCACCCTCTGAAGTCTACTACTGAGCCAGTTTTTAACCCATGCAGTCAATGTTTCTCCTAGTCGCATCGTATTCATCTTGCTTAATAACCTACGGTGTGGGACACTATCAAAAGCCTTACTGAAGTCCAAATACACGATATCCAGGGACTCTCCCCTATCCAGATGTTTTGTTACCCAGTCAAAGAAGCTTATCAGATTGGATTGACAAGACCTTCCCTTCGTAAATCCATGCTGGTGGGGATCCCTCAGTCTCTCGTCATCCAGAATCGTATCCAATCTGTTTTTAATCAATGTTTTCATAAGTTTACACACTATTGATTGGCATTAAAACTCAGTTGCCAAGTATTAGACCATTGTTCCAGTAAAAGTAGCTCTCAAAACAGGTTTAGTGACGATCACTAGCTTTAGTGCATCTGGTCCTCAGTCACAAGCTTTTCTCCTGATCTGCATCTAGGCCAAAGCTGACTGAATCAAAGAACATTAGTCCAAAAGGAATTAAATCTTTATTATCGCTTAAGGCTCAGCTCTATAAGTCCCCAACTTTCATTGATAGGGTTTTAATTCCCTACACCTCTACCAGAATACTCTGGTCCAATGACCAACATCTGCTAACCATTCCCTCACTTAAAACTATTAATATGCAAAGACAGTATATCTTTTTGGTCGTTGCCCCCCAATTGGGAACTACCAATCTATTTGAGAGAGGAAAGAAATATTGTTGTAAGTCAGTTGAAATGCCTTCTTTTTAAAGATGCTTTTGACTGCTAGACATTATAAAATCCTGCTAAATATCCAACTATCTTTTCTATTAAGAAAAAAAAAACCAAAAAATACTCCTCTTGTGGTTTTCTTTGAATGTCTTACCTGCTTTCGATTATTGTACTTCCATCCCTTATCCCGTACTGGTCCTGTCTGTCCTGCAACTTATGTATTTGCTGTATGATTTTTTTTTTTTTCCCTGTATACTGTCAAATTGTTTTTAGAATTGTGCATTGCCTTGAATACACGATTAGGCTATTAATCAAATGTTATATAAACTTTAAATATTTTAAGACTTTTCGGGTTTCACTTCTAGCAAGTTTGTCTCCTTTTATTTGAACTTCTTTGATCCTTAACTGCCAAACCAGTTGTTCAGAAGTCTTTGAGAACATGGAGCGTGGAGCTCTGGCTCTGTCTGAAGAACAGAAATTTTCTTGCACTTAGCACATTAAAACCCAAACCATTACAGGTTGAATTGCTCTGTAAGCATTTGAAGTGCATGGTAAAATCTTTCACAAGGAGTCTTTCAATGGTATTCTGTTTCAGGTAACAGAACTAAGCTGTAATTTGATTTTATTATGGGAAATCAGAAAAATACGTGAAATGCATACTTAAATTTAAACTTACTGAAAATTGAATTACATGTGCAGTACATTATAAGCTAGCATGTACAGTTCCTTTAGAAGTACAGTGTTCCCCTGCAAAGTCGCTGTTCACGGACCCGGTCATTTGTGGTATGCTCCGATCGCCTCTTCCTGTACTAAAGTCAGGCTTCACCAATCAGGAGCTGCATGTTAAAGCCCCTCTGACTGAGCATTTTTTCTGCCTCCTTCCAGTCCCAGACACCTCCCCAACATCAGCCCCCCTCATTCCCAACTCCTGCATTTACCCCTCCCCCCTTTGATCCCCAGTCCACTAAGCCCCCCCATCAGCCCTCTTTCATTCCCAGCACCAGTCCCCATTCCCAGCCTTTGCACTAGATGCCTTCCAGCCCCAACCTCCCATCATCACCCCATGTAAGTCCCACTCCCTTCTAGTCTTAGCCCCTCCCCCCAGCATTAGTCCGTTTCCAGCCTCTTTCTACTGGCAACATTAGCTTCCTTGATGTCCCGGCCAGCCACCTCTTCCACCCAGATTCATGTTTTAGGCTTAAAACGGAATAAAAATGTTAAAATACACAATGGCAGAGGTGTATCCCTTTTGCTTCCACTTTCTCTAATTGAATTAGTGATATCAATATACATCAGTACATATTATAAATAAGTTGAATGTATAACATTGGTAACTAAAATTATTCTGCAAAGTATAAAAAGTAAAACCAGCATCTTGGTAATCCTGGAACCGAATCCCAGTACTATGAAAAGCAGGTCTCATTTATCAGCCCAGCCACCTGCAGTCCAGGCATCACTTGAACAAAAAAGCAAAGGCTTGGCTCTCCTTCTGAAGCTCAAATAACTGAGCTCTAAGTGGTTGGCATGAAGCAACAAAATGATTTACATCTGGTAGAGGTCAAACTGGCAGCAGTTTGCAAGTCTGCGGCCAATGGCAGATGCTGTGATGATCTGAATGACCTTCTTGGCTCTGAGCACTCGGCTTTTTCTTGAAAACAAGGGAGTGAAAGCATGACTTCTTATACCTTTCTTCTACAAACCTATTGGGTAACGTGATAACAACAGGGCCTTATTATAACAACATGATCGGGTTTTTAGCACACGATATAGGAAGGTGTTCACATCAGTATATTCTAGAGAACAGTGGTTCTAATATTCTAGAAGCACAGATCCTTCTAGGTATGCTAAAATAGTAATGATTTAACCAAAGCAGAACGAAAAGTTTGTGGATATCATCTTATTTGTTGCTGAAAAATAAAAGCATGACGCGCACCTCTGAAACCAGACATCCACTCCATCTGGGCCCGTAATAATTGGCTTGGCTTGTAGAACTTGGCTTGGCTCGTAGAACTCGACAGGCAGGCATAAACACAGGAAAAAGGAGAGGTTTTCATAACGTAACATAACATCGGATTTCTAGACCGCATAACCATAGAGTTGTATGCGGTTTACAAAAGATTAAGTCAAATTAACATAATTGAATGAGCTCGACAGAATAGAATTAAAAAAGTTAGTGAATAGCAGAGTTTTTAATTGCCTTCTAAAATGTAAATAGAAATAGGAAGTCGATAACAAATGCCAAAAGTCTTTATCATAAAGAGCCACCTGAAAAGAAAGGGTGCGGTCATGATATTTCTTAAATGTGCAGCCCTTGACAGACAGAAATACAAAGAGAGCGTGGGATCTTCTAAGGTTCCTCTGAGAGCCAAGAACCGGGATAGGAGAACAGACAGCATGGCTACCGATGATAAAACCATCTTTCCTCTCTCATGTTCCGGTTGACAAGGTTGTAGTAAAACATTTTGCTTTTATCTGTAACTTTACATAACCATTCTCTTACATTTTCTTTTATGTTCTAGTTCAGGGGTAGACAATTCCGGTCCTCGAGAGCCATAGGCAGGTCAGATTTTCAGGATATCCACAATGAATATGTATGAGACGGATTTGCATGCACTGCCTCCTTGAGATGCAAATCTATCTTGTGCGTATTTATTGGGGATATCCTGAAAACCTGACCCACCTGTGGCTCTCAAGGACCGGAATTGTCTACCCCTGAACTAGAACATAAGAGAAAATGTAAGAGAATGGTTATGTAAAGTTACAGATAAAAAGCAAAATGTTTTATTACAGCACATGTCCAGGTGTCTCGAGCCGGGGACACTAGGTTTAGTGTGCCCCGGCTCGAAAAAGTTTGCGAGACGCTGTATTAAGGAAAGTAAGGCCTGGATTCTCTAAACAGCACCGGTAGGTGCCGAAGCTCAGTGAAAAACACAATTTAAATGCCGTTTTAAACTAATTTTCAAGGTGCCTGAAAAATCAGCGCTGGAATCGTGCCTCCATAGGTGCTTTTCGGCACCTAACGCCACTGTAGTAGTGCGCTTTCTTTCAGGAGAGGGAGGGAGTGTAACTTGTGGAAATTCACCATTGGATATTGACCAAGTATAGACATAGCTTAATGAATCAACAAAAGGTTTATGAGTGGGTCAAAAGATTTAAAGCGGGGGCAGCGATGATCCAAGATGGCCGCATGAGCAGTCGCATGAGTCTCACGCTCCCGTCTATTCCTTGACATAATTTGTCCACTCAAACCTTTACCTGTTTCACGATGCCGAAGAGGAGGGGACGTAGCGCTGCTGGAGCCTCGCAGCGCTCCAGAACAGCCGTCTTCGGGAACATCGAGGACTTGATGAGGAGAATGCAGGGCACGCCGATAGCTTCGGGGAGTTCCCCGCAGGAGACACACGGCGGAGGCGCGTCAGTGGCGTTCACCATGGGGCTGGAAACATCATTGAGCCCCGAAGTGAGAGCACCACCCCCACGCCCTCAGTCGACCAGTTCCCCGCGAGAGGAGGAACTTCCTGAGGTTGGAGTTCACTTCCTCTCGGAGGCTAAGGAAGAGAACACGGGGACTGTGCCACGGGACTCCCTGCTGGAGCAGAGGAGTCTTAACGAGGAGACTGTGGAAGAAGCAGTGGGGGATAAGAAAATCCAACAGAAAATCCAACAGATTACAGGACGAGACATGTTGCCAGAGGGTGAGCTAATTAACTTAAAATTACAACCATTGCAAATTTTGAAGCCCCGAGAGGTTACATTAGACTCTCTGTGGGACCTGGTAGCCAATTTGGCAAAATCTATTAATCCACAATTACAAGAAGTAGAAAAGAAATTAGAAAATCATGGAACTGAGATTAAAAATTTAAAGACTGGACTTGAGGACTCAAAAATGTCAATACAAAATATTCATCAAGAACTTAAAGTATCACAACAAATTACTGAGGTATTAATTAAAGATAATACCAATTTAAGAAGGAAAATGGAAGCAATGGAAAACTTTTCTCGTAACAATAATCTCAGATTGATAAATTTCCCTAGGGTCTCTGTGATAGCCCCAAGGGAAATGTTGAAACGTTATATGACGGAAATATTGAAACTTTCTGATGAATCATTACCACCATTTACGCAGGTTTATTATCTTCCAAGTAAGCCTCAAGACCAACAACAACAGCAATTACAACAGAAGTCGGGACCTGATTTAATGAATATATCCAATATATTGGAAATGTCTGATAGAGAATTAGTGACCCCTGCAACCTTATTATTGACAGTAGCTCTCGCACCAGATAAAAACTGGTTGCTGAGACTTTTCTTTAAAAATAAGCAAAAAGAGTTTTTAGGTTGTAAAATTCAGATGTTCCCAGATTTGGCCAAGGAGACGCAGAGAAGGAGAAAAGAATTTCTGTTAAGGAAACCTGGTGTTTTATCTCTGGGGGCGACTTTTTACTTGCGACACCCATGTAAATGTGTTGTTAATTACCATTCTCATAAATATGTTTTCTTTGAGCCATCTCAACTGACAACTTTTCTCACAACTGCATCTTTGGAGAAAGAAAGTGCTTAGTTTAAGAAAGGGTGCCTCAATCTCATTCGACTAGCTATTATTTTGTTTTATAATAATTTCTTTCTATCGCCTATTTTCCTTCTTGGATCTTATTGAGGACTTGAGTAGAAATTTATGCTTATATGTTCTTTGATATATGTTTTCATTTGTATTAATTTCTTGCTAAATTTCCTTTCTGTACAAGTTATAATATGCTTGAATATATTGAAAATTTCAATAAATATTAAATTTAAAAAAAAAAAAAAAAAGATTTAAAGCGGGAAGAACAGATGTAATCGATGAAGGTTATTCAGATCGCTCATCAACATCATCCACATAAGAGCACATTGACAGGGCAGAAGTCTTGACTAGAGAAGACCAACGGATAATGGTGTCTCAATTGGCTGCAAATTTGGATATCAGCTGTGGATCCGCATTTTCCATAATGCATGATGACTTGGGATGCAGGAAAGTCTGCGCACTTGATGGGTTCCCAATCGGCTTACTGATCTGCACAAACAGCGTGTGGAGTTTGCGACCCAGTTTCTGAGACAGTATAAAGAAGATCCAAGTATTATGGAGAGAATAAGAACATAAGAACATAAGCCGTGCCTCTGCTGGGTCAGACCAGAGGTTCATCATGCCCAGCAGTTCGCTTACATGGCGACCCATCAGGTCCAGGACCTGTATAGTAGCCCTGTATCTATATCCTTCTATCCCCTTTTCCTTCAGAAAATTGTCCAATTCCTTCTTGAACTCCAATACCGTACTCTGCCCTATCACCGCTTCTGGAAGCGCGTTCCAGGTGTCCACCACCTGTTGGGTGAAGAAGAACTTCCTAACGATGAGACATGGGCGCATCACTGCGATCCAGAGAGCAAAAGACAAAGCAAGATGAAGTAAAGGAAGCAGTGCTCACCTGGCTTCGGGAGCAGTTGAAAAACTTCTCTGCAGGAATGCAGAAGCTAGTTGAACGATACAACAAATGTGTTGGCTTGCAAGGGGATTATATGGAAGTGATATGTTCAGTTGTTTACAGTTAACTTTTATTAAAGCTGTTAAAATGTATTTTTACTTTATTTTTTTATTTACCCTTGCATCTTAGAGACCACTAGCAAGAATGTGGGGATGTTGTAATGCCTTGGGCCTTGTTAGTGAATATAATTGTCCTGCATATTATAAATGTAAACCACTTTGGTTGTACCATAGAAGAGAGTCTTGAGTTAGTTATCTCATATGAAGTGTGTGCACAGGTCAGAGTTTTGCCACCCTTCTAGAGGCTAACTGAATTTCAGTTGCCAGGTTTGGCTGTGCTTTGATTTTGGATGAAAATGCAGGTGCATTTTCAGCTGAAACTGAAATTCTCCATCCCCGCAACCACTCTGTGCCACCTTCCCCCCCATCCATAGGCTGAAACTGTCGTCTACCTCCTTGCCACAAAAGCTTGTCTCCATGTGCCGCCCATCAGCTGTGCCCTCCTACCACCTGCAAGCCGTTTCTGAGCCTACCTTTGAAAAGCCCAGGTGGCCTACTGGTCTGTTTGGAGCAGTGGCGATAACCAACTCATTCCTGCCTTTTTCCAGCTCTGTAGTCAAAATGGCTGCCACAACATCCTTGCAAAACTGCAATGAGAGATTGTGGCAGCCATTTTGAGATTGGAATTGGCATGGGCAGCGACCGACCACAGATTTGGTTTTGATTGAAACCGAAAGCCTCGGTTTCAGTTGCCCTCTACACCTGGCTGTAGGAATTCAAGGAGTGACCTAGAGAGACTGAGTGTGAAGTCAAGGAGAGAGAAGAGAATGAGAGAAGCATCAACCTGCAGCTTAACTATGAGAGAAGGAGTTGTGGGATATAGTCCCAGTGAGAGAGAGTCTTTGTGGAAGAGGATCCAAAAGTGTGAAGTTTCAGTTAGAAGGGATTAGATCGAGAAACAAGATGGCCGCGATGTAGAGAGGACGCTGAGTTGCGCTCTCCTGCGAAATATAAATTTCCTACCTTTTATCGGGTTTATTTCGTTGCTGACATGCCGAAAAGACGAGGCAGAGCGGCTGCTTCAGCCCGGCAGACGGGATCTGCCTCAATGAGGCAGGAGGAAATAACTCGCTTCTTCACATCTTCGCCCCAGGGCGTGCCGGCTGAGCCGAATCGGAGAGAGATTTCGGCTCTCGGGAGCGAAGTCTCGCTCAGCCCCGCGGGACCTCCATCTCCTCTGCAGCCTCGAGACTGGGGAATAGAGGCGGTTCCACAGGGACGGATGGCGTCGCCGATGGAGCTGGAGGGCTTGCCTAACCCTCAAGTGCTCTCGGCAGGAACAACTATATCGGAGAAGGTGGCTGATATTTCAGCAAGTGAAGGACAAGCTTCAACAGTCCTTCCATTGGTAGGACCTGCTGAAATAACTTTAGAGTCTATTTGGACTGTGTTAGACTCTTTGTACAAATTATGTGCAGGAACCCTTCCTCAGGTGACTCTTCAAGAAAGCAGATTGGACAAATTACAGGAGGAATTGAAGGATCAGGAAGGGAAGGTTAAAAATTTGGATCAGAAAATTCAAAGTTTACAAGCTTCTCAGACTGTTATACTACAGGATAGATTACTCTACACTAGGAAAATGGAAAACTTTGAAAATTATATGAAAATGCTGAATTTAAGAATTCTTAATTTCCCAAAGGTGTTAACAACACCTCCTAAGGAAATGTTTTATAAATTCTTGAAATAAATATTTAAATATCCTGAAGCCGGACTACCTCCTTTACATAGAATATATTATTTGCCACCATCAAAACAGAAAATCTCAGGTCCAGCAGTCTCTTCTGAACCTCTTAAACCTTTGAATTTAACAGAAGTCCTTGAAACTTCAGTGGATGAAGTAATCTGTCGTACTACGCTTGTGGTGGCGTTTGTTTTTCAACAAGACAAAGAGGCACTTCTTAGACTGTTTTTCAGGTTGAAAGAAGTGACCTTTTTGGACAGTAAGATCAGTATGTTTCCAGATGTCTCAAAAGCAACTCAGACCAGACGGAAGAGGTTCCTTGAACTGAGTCAGTTTGTAATACAGTTGGGGGCTAAATACCAATTGAGATACCCTTGTAAATGTAAGATCCTTTTGGACCAACATTCATACATATTCTTTGAACCCTCACAATTACAATTTTTTCTCGAAGGAAAGGGAATAACAACTTCAAATATCTCTGAAGGGAATGTAGGATTAATCCCATAGTAATGTAAGAAGAAGATGTACTCTACAAATATGGTTTATTGAAATAATTCATTATATATCTCTCACAAATGTGAATTGTTTCTCCTCCAGAACCCAGAATGTGGACTAACTTAAGAGCAAAATTTTGTTTAATTATGAAATGGACAGTATCCAGATATATTTTTCCTTTAAAAAAAAAATATGTGGAAGTTCTCTCTTTATTTTCTTATACAAGCAATGTATATGTATCTATATATAAAATGATAAAAAAAAAAATAAAAAAAAAAAAGAAGGGATTAGATCTGCTCAGAAAAGGGGAAATCTACACCTGCACTTTGAAGGGATATATCTAACCCCTGACCCCACCCAAGAAAGAACGTAGGATATAGTCTAAAACTTAATTTTCAAAATTTCCTTTTCTTTTTTCATTAGTGTGGTAAAACATGAAACAAGGCTTAATATTGAGCAATAAGTAGAATTATATTGAGAAATAGTTAGTTTCCAGAGGTAGATGAAATGGTTTGGTTCCTTATTTCATCTGTTTTTAATTCCTCTGAGTTCCAAGAAATGTCATAGTTACACAGTTTTGAATTTTTGACATTTTTTGCAGCCCTTTTTCTAACCTATGCTGTTACGGAGTTAATTCGTACATGAGGAGGACAAGAAATTCAGAATGACTGGCTTTGGTTGAATTTTGTGCCAATACAGTAGTATGCTGCCACGGGGCCTGCTATCACCTGTCAGTTCTAGTTATATGTTGCCTCAACAAAATTTCCATTATTGAACTCTACACCCATGAAACTAGCGATGCCAGCAGTAGAAATCACTGTATAAACGACATATGCTACACTTGTTGACAACGGCTGGGGCCTTTTTATTAAAACTTGATGCGTGCTAACAGACATCAATATGCGCTAAATGCTTCACCTCCTAATGGCTATGATTATTTTGTATTTGTATACAACCTTACCTCCATAGATATCATAGTGGTTTACAGTACATTGACTAGTAATCAATGAATTACAAGTAATAGAGCATCAGTTTCAGCTTTAGCTTCACTAACAAGGAAAATTGTGTAGTGTTTTGGGTTTTTTTTCAGTCAGAAATGGCAGCTGAAATTATTATACACAACACAAAATTATTACAGAGGGAATGCAAAAATGGCTTAAATGAAATAAAAAGCTCCTCACTCTTAAGACGAAAGAAAAAAGCCTTAGGTCTCTGGCGAGCTTTAATTACGCTCTACCTCTTCTGCCCACATCATCGGCTGAAAAAACTTTTCGACACAGGTGACTTCTCGCCACATTAAATAAAGGGGATCTTATTAGACCAAGATTTCTCACAACATAAGCTTACTCAGCCAAAGTTTAGTACTAATTTTTTATATGTTCCTTTTCCTTGAAGCCAACGTTTCACAGCCCAATGGCCGCTTCTTCAGGGCAAAGTAGAACTCACAAAAATTGGTAGCTCTGTAAACCAATATAACATTACAAGCTGTCACATTTCCAATTCATATTAAAATGTTATAATGTTTTCAGCCGATGAGGTGGGCGGAGGAAGTAGAGCGTAATTAAAGCTCGCCAGACCCCTGAGGCTTTTTTCTTTCGTCTTAGAGTAACTCTCAGCTGATTATTGGGGAAGTTTTTTGAATTTAAGTAATAGATGAAATTGGCAGTGGACTGCCAACAAACTAACAACAGTTATGCCGCTGTTCTGTGTTCCATGTGTTGGCAATTAGTTTTCACCTGCCTTCCAAAACGGTGCCTGTCAACTGCAATATGTTTGTAATCTGAATTTTTTCCCTATATGTTTCAAGGAATTCATTAGCTTTAGAATGACCAGTGGCTGTCCTGTTCACTGAAGACTGTTCTATGTATGCATACTCAAGCAGAAATGTGAAAAACGGGGATTGCCGATGAGAATATTTGTGAGCCTGACCCTTGAAAATGATTTTCATTTGTTGCTAGAGCATACCGTATAACTTTTTGGAAATTTTTGAATGGCGTACATTGTTCAGTATTGGTATTGCGCTTTGAGTTAGGGGGCGGCTTTGTGTTTTTCAGGACGAGCTGACACACTCCAGGACTTTTGTCAAGTCCTGCTTTTCTTGGGCAAATAGAAAAAATGGGATCACTCCAATTCTGGGTCTACCCCCCAAAAAAGAGAGGAACTGATGGATTTGTCAAAGGAACCTTTATTGGCGCATATCCATTAGACCAATAAAGATTCCTTTGAAGAATCCATCAGTTCTCTATTTGTGAGCAGACCCTTGGTTGGATGCTTTAGGTCCATCCATACTCCTCTTGTCTTGACATTATACTCGTTGGGATTTGTCTTCCATTTTTTTCTGGTTTATTTATCACCCCAATTTTGACATATATGCCCAGATTCTGTAAATCCTGCTTGAAGTTACACACCTAGATCTGTGCACCTAGCCAATCTCGACGCCTAAGTTAATTATTTAAAAAGCTTAATTGGCACAATTAATGAGAAATAACGAGCTCATAATTAGCAAAAATTAAAATTAATTGGGTGGTAGGTGTTTAACTCAATAGGCGTCTAGTCCAAGGCGCCTACCAGAAAGTGGGCATAGTTAGGAGCGGATTGTGCGTGGATCTTGGGCGTGTTTTCCGTGTAAGTTGCTAAATTGGACTTAGGTGCCAGTGTTTAGGCGAAGAAAACCCTGGCACAAATAGAGGGCACCTCCAGGTTTTGGTGCCTACTGGTGCCCAAGTCCAATTTAGGCGCCGCTAGGCTCGATTCTATAAACAGCGCCTAACTCATGATTGTCATGCGCTGTGTGCCGCATTCCTCAGTGCCTATGTTATAGATGCCGTTTATAGAATCAGGGACTCCACAGTTGCACTTCCTTTTTGTCCTCAATTTAAGCACCGAGGGCCTGATTCTATAAAAGGCGCCAGTAGGCACAGTTGCCAGTCAATCGCTAGACTTCCTAGAGGTAGGCATTGGTATATTAGGCTAGGTTTCACCTGGCCTAATTTACCGGTGCGTAACTCTGATGCCTAAGTCAGCCATACCTATTCTCTGCTCCTAACCATTCCTACTTCTCAGGCAGGCATTGGAGGGCACCTTATCCTGGGCAGTGCTAGGTGCCGTGCTGATATCCATGAGCAACCTAACCCCATTTTTGCAAAACCGTAGCGCAGTTTTTAGTGCTGGCTGTGGTGGTAACAAACTCTGACGCTTAAAGGAATTCTATGAGCATAGGAGCTGTTACCGCCTCGGCCATCGCTAAAAACTGTGCTATGGATTTGTAAAAAGGGGAGGGGGGTAAATTAGCAATTAAAAAATTATTTTTTAATGGGTTTTCAATGGTATAGTTAATATCACACTATTTGACCCATTAAGAAATAATTGCACATGGATTTTATTTAGGCATTGCTAGGCATCCTCGATTAGGGTGCCATTTATTGAATCCCCCCAACCCCCCTCCCCCAAGTACCACCATGAACCTTTTTAAACTTCTGCAATTGTGGTAGAGTTTGGCTGTTTTCTGTATCCACCCCTATTCTCCCACAAAAATATATTCAATCTTGTCCTTAAATAGTTAAGAAATTTGGCCAGAATAGCAACAAGGAGGTTGGTGGCACCTTATAGGTTAGCCAATTTATTGAGGTATGATCTTTAATGGACAAGCGTTTGAAATGTTTTTACCAAAATGTGTTTGAAACTCATTTGAAAGTTAAATGAGGATTATGCTGTAGCAAAAATGTTTATTTCAGTCATTTTGGCAGCCTTAAAATATGTCAAAACAAAAGAGCTCAGGGGAGATATGAGTATTAATTACATTCAACTATTTACTTTCTTGACTTCCAGTTTATGATTCAGAGAACATACATTTATTTCTAGGTATGGTGTTCATAGGATATATCAGCTAGGGCACCTTGCAACAGGTGAAGGCAGTGTATCGTAAACTGTGCCGTGGTGAGATTCCAGGTGTCTCTCGAGTGGCACGTCATACAAACGAATCAGCCAGAGCCGGCACCTCTCCTGCTCTCTGCTCCTCCCCACCAGCGTAGTAATTTTAGGGTTAACAAGCTCAGGGCCCTGTCTGGAGGGCCTCCGTGCAAGTGTGGACGTCGAAGTGATGACATCACACATGCGTGTGATGTCATCGCGTCAATGTCTGTGCATGTGCGGAGACCCTCCAGATGCGACCCCGACTTTAGTGTGTGGGACACCAAGTAAAAGTATTAAGGGCAGACCAGGAAGTGGTTTAAAGTCTGGAGAAGAAAACTGTGTGCAGAAGTAAGTGGCAAACATAAATACAGTAGAAACAAAGAACATGACAATAGATAAAGACTACATGGCCTGTGCAGTCAGACCATCCACCAACTACTTAAGCTCTAAAATCCCTTCTCCCTCGAAGATCTTCTGTGTTTGTCCCATGCTCTCTTGAATTCAGGTACAAACTTTGTCTTCACCTAGGGTTACTAGACGTCTGGGAAAACCCGGACTGTCAAGGTGCCCAGACAGACTTCCCAAAACCTGGTAGTTTGTCCAGGTTTTGGAAAGCCCTGACCTCCGGCTGCGTCTGGAGGGCCTCTGAGCCTGCACGGACGATGTCTTCCAGACGTGGCCTGGAGGTTGGAGAAGAAAGATCTGGCTTTGTTGGGGGGTGGGGCAGATCAGGGAGGGGCTGGAGGCAGACCAAGGCAGAGCTGGGGCAGAATGAGGCCATGTGTCCAGGTTTCTGTATCAGAAAATCTGGTAACCCTATCTTCACCTCCACCACCCTTTCCTTAAAGAAGTGTTTGCTTAGATTACTTAAGTTTCAAGTTTATTAAAATTTGATAAAACGCTAATCAAATTCTAAGCATTTTACAATAAAAAAGGCGGAGACATTGAACAGATAAGTACTGACAAGACAATACTTGACAGACATAAAAACAATAGGAAAGTGGGGAGAACTACAATTTTATGGTCAAATCTATTTTATTAAGCAAGTACAACAGCAGTAGAAAACAGGGTATACAATTTCACCCAACAACCGCGGAGGACTGGACTCTGATTTCCTCCACGATCAAGCAACACCCCCACCCCACAGAGAGAAACCCTCACCCCCCACCCTACCCTCCCCACCCCCCCAAAGAAACATACAACTCTCAAGCAAGGAACAACAATGGCAAATAGATGCACTGAATCAAAGGTAAAGCAAATGTAGAGGGTAAAAAAACAGTAGGGAGACTAGGGAGATCAGATTATTGAATAACCCAGGCAGTCGCTAAACCTATTCAGCAATCCTATGCATCTTGGAAGAGGAAGCATTTTAGATTTCCTTTAAATTTATCTAAATTTTGTTCGGCCCTAATATGAGGCGGTAAGGAGTTCCATACTGTGGGGGCAATAATTGCAAATGAAGAAGCCCAAAATGTACTAATGATTTTCAAGGACGGTATATGAAGGAGATGTTGAGAGGAGGATCTTAGAAGACTCTTGACCGATCATGTGGAATAAGGAGCTTGTGAATGAAGGCTCGTTCTTTAGTATTTTGGAACTTGAAGGAGAGAATAGCTATTTTATATATAATTCCGTGTGGGATTGGCAGCCAGTGCACACTTTTTAGTAAGAGAGTGACATGATCAAATTTCTTCGTTTGTGATCATTTTTATGGCAGTATTTTGTATTAATTGTAGGCAACAGATGTCTTTTTGGCAGATACCTTTATACAATGCATTGCAATAGTCGAGCTTGGATATAATGAGAGAGTGGATTAAAATGTTAAGCGATTGGGGGTCCAGAATATTCGCAAGAGATCTACCGTATTTTCACGCATATAACGCGCGCGTTATACGCGTTTTTACCTACCGCGCATACCCCTCGCGCGTTATATGCGTGAGCGCGGTATACAAAAGTTTTAAAACATAGTTCCCACCCCGCCCGACGCCCGATTCACCCTCCCAGCAGGACCACTCGCACCCCCACCCCGAACGACCACTCGCACGCGCTCCCACCCGCACCCGCATCCACGATCGGAGCAAGAGGGAGCCCAAGCCCTCTTGCCCGGCCGACTCCCCGACGTCCGATACATCCCCCCCCCCGGCAGGACCACTCGCACCCCCACCCCGAACGACCGCTCGCACGCGCTCCCACCCGCACCCGCATCCACGATCGGAGCAAGAGGGAGCCCAAGCCCTCTTGCCCGGCCGACTCCCCGACGTCCGATACATCCCCCCCCCGGCAGGACCACTCGCACCCCCACCCCGAAGGACCGCCGACTTCCCGACAATATCGGGCCAGAAGGGAGCCCAAACCCTCCTGGCCACGGCGACCCCCTAACCCCACCCCGCACTACATTACGGGCAGGAGGGATCCCAGGCCCTCCTGCCCTCGACGCAAACCCCCCTCCCCCCCAACGACCGTCCCCCCCCAAGAACCTCCGACCGCCCCCCAGCCGACCCGCGATCCCCCTGGTGACCCCCACGACCCCCCCACCCCCCTTCCCCGTACCTTTGGTAGTTGGCCGGACAGACGGGAGCCAAACCCGCCTGTCCGGCAGGCAGCCAACGAAGGAATGAGGCCGGATTGGCCCATCCATCCTAAAGCTCCGCCTACTGGTGGGGCCTAAGGCGCGTGGGCCAATCAGAATAGGCCCTGGAGCCTTAGGTCCCACCTGGGGGCGCGGCCTGAGGCACATGGGCCCAACCCGACCATGTGCCTCAGGCCGCGCCCCCAGGTGGGACCTAAGGCTCCAGGGCCTATTCTGATTGGCCCACGCGCCTTAGGCCCCACCAGTAGGCGGAGCTTTAGGATGGATGGGCCAATCCGGCCTCATTCCTTCGTTGGCTGCCTGCCGGACAGGCGGGTTTGGCTCCCGTCTGTCCGGCCAACTACCAAAGGTACGGGGAAGGGGGGTGGGGGGGTCGTGGGGGTCGCCAGGGGGGTCGCGGGTCGGCTGGGGGGGCGGTCGGAGGTTCTTGGGGGGGGGGCGGTCGTTGGGGGGGAGGGGGGTTTGCGTCGAGGGCAGGAGGGCCTGGGATCCCTCCTGCCCGTAATGTAGTGCGGGGTGGGGTTAGGGGGTCGCCGTGGCCAGGAGGGTTTGGGCTCCCTTCTGGCCCAACTACCAAAGGTACGGGGAAGGGGGGTGGGGGGGTCGTGGGGGTCGCCAGGGTGGTCGCGGGTCGGCTGGGGGGGCGGTCGTTGGGGGGAGGGGGGTTTGCGTCGAGGGCAGGAGGGCCTGGGATCCCTCCTGCCCGTAATGTAGTGCGGGGTGGGGTTAGGGGGTCGCCGTGGCCAGGAGGATTTGGGCTCCCTCCTGGCCCGATATTGTTGGGGAATCGGCGGTCCTTCGGGGGGAGGGATGTATCGGACGTCGGGGGGGGGGCATCAGGCTTTCAGGATGGGGACAGACCTTCAAGGGGGGACAGTGCACGGAAGTCAGGGGGGGTGAACGGAGAGTCGGGACAGCGCACGGAAAGTCAGGGCAGTGCACGGAAGTCAGGGGGGGGTGAACGGAGAGTCGGGACAGCGCACGGAAAGTCGGGGCAGTGCACGGAAGTCAGGGGGGGTGAACGGAGAGGCGGGGCAGTGCACGGAAGTCAGGGGGGTGAACGGAGAGTCGGGCAGCATGCGCGGTATAATCGTGAGCGCGTTATACCAAAGTTTTTGTGCTTATCATCGTGATTTCTGCGCGCTATACACGTGTGCGTGTTTTATACGGGTGCGTGTTATTTGCGTGAAAATACGGTAATCAACCCGAGTTTATCTCCTTTTATCTTCATTGTGTGTCCTCTGGTTCTATAGCTTCCTATCAATTGAAATAGACTTGCTTCCTGTGCATCTATGCCATTGAGGAGTACAAATGTATCTGTCACATCTCTCCTGGTTTCCATTTCTTCCAAAGTATACATATCAAGATCTGAAAAAGATGAGGAATGGATTAAACAGTATCGCATAGAGAGCACAGTAAGAGAAAGAACAGGATCCTGTAGAATAGGGTTGTCCAACTTTGGTGCTCAAGGGCCACAATCCAGTTGGGTTTTCAGGATTTTCCCAGTGAATGTGCCCGAGACTATTTGAATGCTTTGCTTCCATTGTCTGCAAATAGATCTTGTGCTTATTCATTGGGGAAATCCTGGAAACCTGACCTGGTGAGGGCCAAGGTTGGGCACCCCTGATGTAGAGCATTAAGACATTTAGCGGAGTCTAAGTACGAGAGTGGGGCATAATCAACCGAAAGAAAGCCAAAAGGGAAACGAGGAAACGGGGCAGATAGCATTTCACGCTTGCTGGAACAAGGCAGTAAAAATCAGGAGGAAGAGTGGAATAAAAGAGAAGAGGGTTCAGAGTAAAAGTGCATAGAGGTGATTTTGGAATTTTCCAAGCATCATAATGATGCTCTTTTGAGAAGAAATTTGCCTGGTGTATGGGTTTTGACATTATTTCAAAGACGTTTTCAAATTATTATATATATATTCAAATTCTTTCAAAGGAGTTTAAAACTCCTACCATGTTTCACATCTGTGGGAGTCTATAGCTCAGGGGTTCTCAACCCAGTCCTCAGGACACATCAGACTAGTCTGGTTTTCATGACACCCAGAATGAATATGCAAGAGATAAATTTGCATACATTGGAGGCTGTGCATGCAAATTTGCCTCCTCTACATTCATTGAAGTTATCCTGACCACTGACTGACTAGCTGTGTCCTTAGGAATGGGTTGAAAAAGTTAGAAACATTGGGAAGTAACCTGTGGTCTAAATGATGAGAAAATCCGTTTGAAAGTAGCAAGTTTGAATACTGGTATAGGAAGAAACATTTTGAAAGTTAGATTTTCATCACCTTTTCCAGTGCAGTGCGACCATTAAAAAGTATTTGTGACTTTTTTTCTTATTCGCAAGGGGGCTGTGAACGTAACCCCCGTGAATATGGAGGGGGGGGGGGGGTGTATAGTGATATGACTTGAACTTTTGACTGGAAGATCCCAGGATTAATATTTTCTGCTCTCTGTTACCAACCAGTGTCCCTTGTTTTGCTTTTCAATCTGCATGATAGGCTTATGATCCCTGCTTTGTTCAAACCCCACTTTAGCACCAATGGCAGATAAAGGCCAAATGGCTCATCCACAGCATTCACTATTTTCTCCTCTCCCTAAGAGATCCCATATACCTGTCCCAAGCTTTTTTGAATTCAATTTTTGTCTCCACCACCTCTACCAGGAGACTTTTCCATGCATCTGCCACCATTTCTGTAAAAAAAAATATTTCCTTAGGTTACTCCTGAGCCTATCGCCTCTTAACTTCATCCTATGCCCTCTCATTCCAGAGTTTTCCTTCATTTGAAAAAGTCTCACCTCATGTACATTAATGCCACCGTGATATTTAATCGTCTCTGTCATAACTGCTCTCTTCTGCCTTTCTTCCAGAGTATACATAAGTTTGTCTCCATATGCTTTATGACAAAGACCACTAACCAATTTTGTAACAGCCCTCTGGACCGACAAAATCCTATTTATATCCTTTTGAAGGTGCGGTGTCCAGAATTGCACACAATATTCCAAAAGGGGCCTTACCAGAGACTTGTCTACAATGTCGCTAGCATCTCCTTATTCCTACTGGCCATTCCTTTCCCTATGTACCTGCGCATCATTCTGGCTTTGACCTTCATCTTTTCTACTTGGATCGGTAGCATGGAATGTTGCTACTCTTTGGGTTTAGGCCAGGTCCTATTGACCTGGATTGGTCTGACCCTTTAAGGCTATTCTTATGTTCTTACCTGAAGTGAAAATGAGACCATCTGCTAAGAAAAGAGCTTATCTTTTTCACGTCATCTGGTAAGCAGAGGAAGAGAACTTTGAACTGACAATTCGTCTATTGAACATTCAGTTGATATATATATATATATTTTTAGGCCCTAAAGCAGTGGCGTTTGCCACAAAACGATCGTCAGTCTTGTGATCACGTTGTTCGTAGTAACTATTCAGTTATCTAGTTTTCTGGTACCACTGATTTGGTTAGTTTTTTTTTTTTGTTTTTTTTACCAATTTCACTAGTTGTTTTTCACCATACTGTTTTCTATCGGCAAATGTTTTGTTGGGTGTTTTATATGGGTGGTAGAGTGTGGGTTCACCTCTCCAGTTATCTGAGGCTTTTTCTTTCGCTTAAAAGACTTTTCTAGTGCACAACTGGCGTGGTGTAATTTTAACGGAGAGTTGGGTTTTTTTTTTCATTGTATGCTTACCTGTCAGACACAATCGCCCTCAAGTCCCGCTCTTCTTTTGTACACAGAAGTACTTCACCCCCTGTACTATACCGTCCTCTTGGATTTTTGCAGCCCAAGTGCATGACCCTGCATTTTTTAGCATTAAATCCTAGTTGCCAATTATTTTGATAGTTTGCAGATGCAGTCTATTGGAAAATAAATAAATAAACTGATCTCTGCATTTATACTGGCTTCCATCTCAAAATTCTAGTGGCTTGTGAAGTTTTAGTCCTGTTTATGCTTTCTAATCCATATTTTTGCATGGAAAATATGTAAGGGTCAGGAAAAGCATTGTGCAATGCAATCGCCTGATTTGATCTTTGATTCCCATCTGGGCGTTAAACTTCGTGCATTCAGAAATACAGATCAATTGTTCAAGTCTTGTCGTTCTTATAAGGATTAGCGCAGATTATGTTTGCTGGAAAAAGATAAGCTCTTTTCTTAGCAGACGGTCTCGTTTTCACTTCATCTGAAGAGCCTGTCAACATTTGCAGATGAACAATGTCTTGCTTGAGGGTGCCCAGCCCGTCTCACTGGGTTTCAGCCATGTCTAGCCTTCACGATGACATCTGGCAATCTTTGTTTATCATGTTTAATTCCCTTTGGCCAAAAAGCAATGGCAGCGTTCTTCACAGATGTATTTCCAAGGCAGTTTCCACATTGCTTTTGGATGTGGTACAGTACTATATGAGGTATTTATGAGCACGTTGTACCTGAAAGCCTTGTAAATTTTGTATCAAAGTGGTCCTGGCATTTATAGTTAGAAAGGATAGTGAAGGAAAGACGACAATATTGTCTGGACAGCATTGTGGAAAGAGGGAGTTCAGATAAAATGGAGATTTTGTGAGCGTGACACCATTATTCGTTCTCTCAGCATGTTTAAAATCACTCTACAGTTATAAAATGTTAGAAAATAAAGTTTGGGACACAGTGAAATATTGAACATTTTGGCAGAAAATGATTTTAAAGTGAAATTCTTATACTATTAACATGTTTGTTTAAAGCATTTGTTGTCAGTTTAGCTGACTGAATTTCGAGTTCAATTTCAGCACCAAAACTGGCCCAATATTTGGATTTAGGTTTTAAAATGCCCCTCCCCTCCCACTGCTGTCACCAGTGCACACAGCCTCCCTTTCCCCTCACTCACCTCCCCCCCCCCCCCCATACTGCCTCCACTGTCACCAACAGGCTCCCTTCCCCCTCTTGGACTCGCCCATCAGCCACCTCTACCTCCAAGGCTTACTTCAGGCATCCTGGTGGTCTAGTGGTCTAACAGGGGGCAAGTATGGTTAACAATCCCTCTCGCCCCATCTATTTCCACTACCAAGTTGGCTGCCATGAGCTTTAGCAGCAGTCACCGAGGTGCAAAATCTATATATACCACGTATCAACAAGGGATCCAAGAAGAAAAAGAGCAAGGAACCGGCGTGGCTCACTGTAGTGGAGAAGGAAGCGATCAGAGACAAGAAGACTTCGTTTAAGGAATGGAAAAGGTCAAAACAGACGAAAATTGGAAAAAGCAGAAACAACATCAAAGAAGGGGCCAAAAGAGACTACGAGGCAAAAATAGCCAAGGAGGCAAAAAACTTCAAGCCGTTCTTTCAATATATTAAGGGGAAACAACCCGTGAAGGAAGCGGTGGGGTCGTTGGATGACCATGGAAAAAAAGGAAGTACTAAAGGAGGACAAAGCCATCGCTGACAAACTGAACACATTTTTTGTGTCTGTATTTACCGAAGAGGATATATACAATATACCAGAAGCTGACAGGCTATACGCAGGAAGTGAAGATGGGAAACTGACAGGGTTGACGGTTAGTCTAGAAGAGGTATGCAGGCAGATTGATAGGCTTAAAAATGAAAGGGTTTATAGCTGAACTGCTTCAACTAATAGCCAATCTGTTGATTAAATCAGGAAGGATTCTGGAAGACTGGAAAGTGGCGAATGTTACACTGATCTTAAAGAAAGGTTCGAGAGGAGATCGGGGAAACTACAGACCTGTGAGTCTGACCTCGGTATTGGGAAAGATGGTAGAGGCGCTGATAAAGGACCGCATCATTGATCACCTCGACGGACACAATCTGATGAGGACCAGCCAGCATGGCTTCAGCAAAGGAAGATCTTGATTGACAAACTTAGTGTACTTCTTCGAGGGAGTAAACAGGCAGATAGACTAGGGTGACCCAGTCAACATTGTATATCTGGATTTTCAGAAGGCATTCGACAAGGTCCCGCATGAACGACTGCTTCAAAAAATTGCGGGCCATGGAATCGAGGGTGATATACTCACGTGGATTAAAAACTGGTTGGCGGATAGGAAACAGAGAGTGGGGGGTAAATGGACAATACTCAGACTGGAAAATCGTCACGAGTGGAGTGCTGCAGGGTTTGGTGCTCGGGCCCGTGCTCTTCAACATATTTATAAAACAACCTGAAAATTGGTACAACGAGCGAGGTGATTAAATTTGTGGATGATACAAAGTTATTCAGAGTTGTGAAGACACAGACAGATTGCGAAGACCTGCAACGTGACAAACATGCTCGAAGAATGGGTTGCGACATGGCAAATGAGGTTTAACGTGGATAAGTGCAAGGTGATGCATGTCGGTAACAAAAATCTTATACACAAATACAGGATGTTCGGTGCATTACTTGGAGAGACCCCAGACTTGTGAATACGGTAGACAAAGTCAATGAAGCCATCCGCGTAATGTGCAGCGGTGGCAAAAAGGGCGAACAGAATGCTAGGAATGATTAAGAAGGGGATGACAAACAGATCGGAGAAGGTTATCATGCCGCTGTACCGAGCCATGGTACGCCCCCACCTGGAATATTGCGTCAATGAGAGGGCGCACTCTAAAGCTAAAAGGGGATAGATTCCGTACAAACATAAGGAGTTCTTCTTCACCCAGAGAGCGGTAGAAATCTGGAACACTCTTCTGGAGGCTGTTATAGGGGGAAAACACCCTCCAGGGATTCAAGACAAGGTTAGACAAGTTCCTGCTGAACCAGAACATCCGCTGGTCTTTGACCTGGGGACCACTGGTCTGACCCAGCAGCGGCAATTCTTATATTCTTATGTTCTGCTGCCAAAGGTCTTAGTGGCCATCTTGGGACTGGAGCCAGTATAGGCAGAAGCAATTTCAGTCATGGATTTGGTTTTTGGCAGAAATTGAAGATCTTCAGTTCGGTCGATGCAGTTCAGCTGGTGATTAAGTTCATTATAAAAGAAAAAGGCCTGGTATTCAAACACATTTAACTGTATCGCAGTAGCTGCTATATGGAAAAGGACACTTTCTGTGAATTTTTAGTACAGTAGAATCTTGAGCGTAATGCTGCACAAGGGTGCCTATTTTTGGCACTAAGAAGGAGCTTATTTAGAGCTTCTGTAAAGGCCATAGAGCTGGTGGTTGTTGTTGTTAGTGCTATCAACTCGTATTCGAGTCCTAGCGACTTGATGAACATCACCAGGCTTTCTTGGCAGAATACTGAAGTAGATTGCTGCGCCTTAATTCTGTGCAGTATAAATTCAATGTTGTCGCCGTTATCACATCAAACGTGATCCTCCGCCTCCAACACTGCCCATCTTCTGCTGCCCAGATGGTGGTACATTGTTAGTTTGACATCTCCGCTGAAACCTCTCTGCCTTGGGAGGCCCTGCTGGTACTGAAACTACCGATGGCATAGCTTTTATCTTCTCAGATGCGCGTAAGCCCCAGAGGCACGGCAAGCCCATGTACCATGACTGGAGATAGAGCAGGTGCAAATGGACTCCTGTAAATTGTAGTGTTCTAGAATTCTAGTGTTCTTCAAAAGCTTTCTTTGGGTTGCACTTAGGATTACCAGATTTTCCAGACCCCCTAGACCACAGGTGTCAAAGTCGGTCCTTGAGGGCCAGAATCCAGTCAGGTTTTCAGGATTTCCCCAATGAATCTGCATGAGATCTATTTGCATGCACTGCTTTCAATGCATATTCATTGGGGAAATCCAGAAAACCCGACTGGATTCCGGCCCTCGAGGAGGGACTTTGACACCCCTGCCCTAGACCCACTACTTCTCTTTGGTCTTTAGCTCTTAACTTACTTCCTCCTGATGGCTACTTTTCTTCCATTACCACATTGTTTATCCCTTTCCCCAATCTTTTTATTTTTATTATAATCCCTGAATCCCTCTTTCCCCATGTTTTCCTTTACGTTTTGTCTTCTTTCTGTTTTTACCCTATTTAATTTGTTTTTGGGGTTTAAAAAAAAATTATTTAAAATTTTTTATTGTAAACCACTTAGATTTGCCTTCTGGTTTTATATTTGTGGTATCTATAATAATAATAATACCTTAGTGCAGGGGTAGGGAACTCCAGTCCTCGAGAGCTGTGTTCCAGTCAGGTTTTCAGGATTTCCCCAATGAATATGCATGAGATCTGTTTGCGTGCACTGCTTTCATTCTATGCAGATAGATCTCATGCATATTCATTTGGGGAAATCCTGAAAACCTGACTGGATTGCGGCCTTCAAGGAGGAACTTTGACACCCCTGCTCTAAGGTGACCCAATGCTGGCCCTTCCCACATCCAAATAGTCTAGATTTGGAGTTTTTGAACTTGAATGGTTTTGTGGTTGAAAATGGCAAATACCCCCCTCCCTTTACAAAACCGCGCAAGAGGTTCTTTAGAGCCAGCCAGTGCGCAGAATGCTCTGCGCTGCTCCGACACTCAGAGAGTTCCTATGAACGTCAGAGCAGGGCAGAGTATTCAGAGCACCTGCCAGTGCTAAAAGCATCTTGGGCGGGTTTGTAAAAGGGGTGGGGGGTGGGGGGGAGATAGACATTGTAAGAGTTGGACGTCCTGGTGGCCAAGACATCTAAGTAGGCGATTTTCAAAACAACAAAATTTAGATGTCTTGCGTTGTTGGCCGGTTTTGAAAATGGCTGTTTCTCTGCCTCTGTGGGAGACGTCCAATCAAAAATGGCCCTCTCTTTGTGTAATTTGATTATTTTCTTTTAAAATTTTGTATATATGGTTTTTTGTTTTTTTTTTTAACTAAGATGTGAAAGTTTGGTTGTCCCTATACTAATTGGTTTATTTAGCAATTCTAAAGTTAACTAAAAGTTCCATTTCCCACTGCCCCGCAACCTTCTGTCTTCCAGTTCGACCGAGTTTAATCTCTGTATCCAGTGTTCCCAAGTCTCGGCCTCCTTTCAGGTTTAGTCTGATCCTCTGATGTTAATCCTAAGTGAATAAACTGCACGGAGGCTTTCTTTTATCCTGAAGATCTAGAGGCCCCAGAAATGAGAAGAAAATGGCAATACTCTTACCATTTTGCAGATAACAGCAGTAATTCTTACTGACAAGCAGCCCACACACTTTGCTGGAAATGTTGAGGTGGTGGGGGAGGGAGGGGGAGCAGAGGGAGGGAGGGAAGGAGGGATGTACATCAGGTCTGAGCTTGGAAGTGATTCAAGAGATGAAATCAGGTCATGATGACATTATTTGACAATTAACAATTAAATCACAGGGAGCCCTTTGCCGAATTTTTCTATATGTGCCACATGGGTGCCTTCTGGGAGACATCGAAACCTGTTTCCAGAGCACTCCCTTGAAATAACAAGCCAACTTCTCCGCACAGCCTCTGTTTATTTAGGACGTTAACTTAAGCAACCTGATGTTACATAGTAAATAAATAAACAGTAAAATAAATATTCCATTGGCACATTTCATTGGGAGCCTGGACCACACACTTTCCTTTAAAGGGTAACAGGCTTTTTATACAGGGAACCATCATGAGCAAGACAACAACATTCATGTACAAATTTTTCATGAGTTCCGAGGCGAGGTGGCTGTGGGGAACTAGGATGTGTTTATTAATGCTCCACAGCTTTTTGGTTTGGAGTTGGGATTATTTAGCAGCGTTTGTTGGCCGTGTCTGAATCATTTTGTTGATACACTTCTGATAAACTCTGATGCATTAATTCCTGGATTACAGGGCAGCAAGATGCTTCATAGAGACAGAAAAATGCCTTAGAATCAGAGGTGTAAGTAAAGGGGGGGGAGGGAGGGCGGGCTGCCCCGGGCGCTGGCACTCATGCCCCGCTCCCCCGCTCCTTCCCTGCCCCCCCCTCCCACTACTGCGCCCCTTCCCTTCCCTCGTACATCTTTAAAGTTCGCAGTGCGAGCAGCAACCCCAACCTGCTGCTCGTGCCAGTGTCGTCTCTTCCTCTGACGTCACTTCCTGGACCCGCGCCTATCAAATTATAAATAAACTTGGAAACTTGGTATGTGCGCACTAGAGAGTTGCACGGGGACAGAAATCCCACCCGTCCCCACCAGGATCCTCTCCGTCCCCGCAAGGAATTACCTCCATCTCTGTCTGTCCCCATAAAAAGCATCAATTCCTTCTGACAGGATCATCAATTCCACAGTTTCTTTTGTGTTTGTGCTGCTGTTTTCCTTGTGGAATCTCTGTTTTCTGTTCAGGTAATTAACTTATAAACCCCCTCTTTTACTAAGGCTGACGTGTCCATTATATTATATGGATGAACCCTGCTTCCAAAGCCTTCCATCCCCGTGGGAGTCCCGTGGGCCAGAGGGGGGTCCCCGTAGGAGTCCCATGGGCCAGAGGGGGGGTTCCCATGGGAGTCCTGTGGGCCAGAGGGGGGGGGGGATCCCCGTGGGAGTCCCTCGGGTTAGGGGGGATTCCCGCGATCCCCATTCCCGTGCAGACCTCTAGTGCGCACGGCAGGAGGAGGCAGAGAAAAGGGCGGGGAGGGGCACCACCCACATCCATTAAGCTTCTCGGTGTTATCTTGGACGGAAAATTCACATTTCACGAACAAAAAAGCTCTGCAGTAAGAAAATGTTTCTATCGTCTCCGTATGATAAGATCCCTCGCAACATTACTAGATCAATCGTCATTAAATATTCTCATTCATTCCTCGGTCATTTCATGTTTGGACTATGGCAATGCATTATACAAAGGAATTACAAAGAAAGAAATAAGACGTCTTCAAATCATCCGAAACAACGCTGTAAAAATTCTTTTAAAAGCACGTAAATACGCTCATGTCACTCCCCTTCTGATCAAAGCTCACTTACAAAATAATGTTACTGACCTTTAAAACAAGAATTCAGCAATAGGCTTTTGATCCCTCCCACCACCCATCGTACTTTACGCTCCTCAAATCAAAATTTACTGTTTATCCCGATCACTAAGATACATTAACACTATGCGTACTAGTAGTTTTTCTGTTACGGCCCCTGCAATCTGGAATACGACACCGAATCACATAAGAGAAATTACATCCCTCGATGCTTTTAAAAAGCAGTTTAAAGCAGGGGGTCTCAAAACCCCTCCTTGAGGGCCGCAATCCAGTCGGGTTTTCAAGATTTCCCCAATGAATATGCATGAGATCTATGTGCATGCACTGCTTTCAATGCATATTCTTTGGGGAAATCCTGAAAACCCAACTGGATTGCGGCCCTCAAGGTGGGACTTTGAGATCCCTGGTTTAAAGGCCTTTCTTTTTAAAGACGCGTACAATGTCTGATAGTCCTTTTAAGGACGGTAATGGGAGCCTGTTCCCTTCCATTTGCCTTGTATTTTCAGATAATTTGCTTGTTTCCCCTTTCATCTGTTTTAGCCTCACCCCATTCTTTTCTATCAAAATATTGTATTTCTGCCCAGTTACCCCTTATATTAGAGAGCCATTGTTTGTCAGTGCGTCTTGATTGTTGTTTTAAAATCTGTTTTTAATGTATTTTTTTATAGTTTCTTTTTTATACTGTGTAAAACCGCCTTGATATTTGATAAGGCGGTATATAAAATTTTTAATAAACCTGAAACCTGATGCAGCAGATTTGTGCTTGGGGGAGGGGTTGGAAATATCACAGGGAGCCCCTGTTCCAGGCTTGATTGCTCTTCAAACATTCAAGGTACTGAAGGGGATAGACTTAGTAGATAAGGACAGGTTATTCACCCTCTCCAAGGTAGAGAGAACGAGAGGGCACTCTAAAATTGAAAGGGGATAGATTCCGTACGAACATAAGGAAGTTCTTCTTCATCGAGAGAGTGGTAGAAAACTGGAACGCTCTTCCGGAGTCTGTCATAGGGGAAACACCCTCCAGGGATTCAAGACAAAGTTAGACAAGTTCCTGCCGAATTGGAACGTACGCAGGTAGGGCTGGTCTCAGTTAGGGCAATGGTCTCTGACCTAAGGGCTGCCAAGGGAGCAGACTGCTGGGCACGATGGAACACTGGTCTGACCCAGCAGCGGCAATTCGTATGTTCTTAATACCTTTTGGAAATGAAACCTGTGTACCATGCAGAGGAACACTGGACTTTGTTCCAGCAATTTGTTCAGTGTAGGGGTTATCAGATTTTCCGTTTGGAAAATCTGGACCCCTAGACTCGCTACCCATCCTTGCTCCGCCATGCCCCAGTTCCGCCCCCCCCAATCCCGCCCTAGCCCTGCCCCCCTCTGCTTGCTCTTGTCGGCCATGAGGGCATCTGCCCGGATGCCCTCCTGCCCGACGGCGATTTGATAGAAGCTTTTCAAACCCCGGACAACCCTGGTGTACTTTACAGGCATCCCCGAAACCAGCAGCGACCTTCATTTTTGCTGCTAGCACCAGCCCCCAGGCTTCCCTCTGCTGCGTCCCACCCTCATTGTTGTCACTTCCTGTTTCCTGACCGGTGGAACATGGCAGGGGGGCCAGCACCAGCAGCAAAAATGAATCGCTGCTGGCACCGGGGACGTCTGTAAAGTATATCAGGGAGGGATGGAGATCAGAGATAGGAAGGCAGACGCTGGGAGGCCATGGAGTTGAGAGGGGAGAGACGCTGGATGCAGGGCAGGTGTAAAACTCTGTATTTTTTTCATATCTGTGGAGAGGGGAGGGGGGTGGAAGGGCCCCATCCAAGTTAACTGGGTCTAGCTTAGGGTTACCAGACGTCCAAGAAAACCCAGACATGTCCTCTTTTTAGAGGACTGTCCGGGCTCCTGGATGGGCTTTCCAAAATCCAGCATTTGTCCAGGTTTTGGAAAGCCCCAGTGAGCTTCGGCCGCATCTGAAGGGCGTTTGATGCATGGGCGGATGAACGTGACACACATGTGCACACGCTCCAGGCCCTCCAGACGTGGCTGGAGCTTGTCCGGAAGAAGAGAGGAGGTTTTGTGGGGGCAAAGCTTGGGGCAGATTGGGGTGGGGTTAGAAGCAGGACTGGGTAGGACCAGAGGCAGAACTGGGCCTGGCTGGGGTAGAATGGGATGGGGCTGGACGCGGAATGGGGTGGGGTCATGTGTCCGGGGTTTCCCAAAGAAAAATATGGTAACCTAGTCTAGCTACACCACTGACTGCATGCATAATGCAGAAAAAACGCACCCTGTTTGCACTCAGGTCCATAAAGGACATCTTAAGTTAGGTGCTGGTAGGCCTATCTTGAAATGCCTAACTTAAGTGGCAAAGCCATTAAAAAAAAATTAAAACCAAAAATGTAGGTGCTTAGATAATATTTACAGGGTGCCTTAGAGTGCCTAAGGTCGAAGTAGGTGTGGCTAAGGCCGGAAACAACCTTAGGCAACAAAAACATGAGAGAAGCAAAACAACTTGGAAATGTGGAAGATACATCTTCTAATCTCTCGCATGTAGGCAATGTGTGAACGTAATATCCCGTGAATGTTTGTTTCTTGAAAGCTTCTATACCGCTACTAATGACTGGGGAGTTAATTTAGAGCAGTTTACATGAGCTTCAGTAATGGCATTACATTACAAATATTACATAAGTTAAATGTATGTATATCTTACCTATTTATACCATCTATGTACATATAGTTTCTCTATATCAAATATTCATCTTTCTTAGTCTAAACACATCTTTCTTTATCTAAACACATATACAGGGAATTTTGAAACCCTGCGGTCTGGAATCAGATTTTCAAAGGCTTAAGTTACCTAAGGGGATTTCAAAATGCAATCTTATCTTGAGGTCAGCCAGCTTTTCTCTCTGCCGCCCTCCGTCTTTCTTTTTTACTTGCAGGGGAGGAGAGCTGTTTTCTGCAGGATTTTTAGGTCTGGGTAAATAACAGTTTACCTGCATAAAAAATGTTGACATTTGCCCTCTGTACGTCTTGATAAAGATTAGGCATGTTTCAAAACAGATCGAGGGTGGATTGAAAATGCCAGGAAAGATTGAAAACGGAGGTTTGGAGGTTTTGTTTCGGTGCGCAAGATTGACAAGGCTGTGAGTGGTTGTGGCTTTTGTAGTATACCCTTCTGCTAAACCAGAGGTGAGCAAACTTATTTGACTCGTGGGCCACAATGGGTTCTTAAATTTGCCAGATGTGCCGGCCAACCGGGGGGGGGGGGGGGGGGGGAGTCTGATATGTTGCAGAATGATGATGGTAAGAGAAAGAGCTAAGGCAGAAAGAAAGAAAGAACCCCCTCCCTCCCTCCAATTCATCATGCAGCAGAACCTGTGCCCAGCTTCCTTCCTTCCCTCCCATCCCTCGTGCAGCAGAACCCTTGCCCAGCTTCCTTCCAGCCTACCCTGTATTCTCTGTGTTCAATTCATGCCATCACCTGAGTCTATAACCAACAGAAAAACAATAACTCATGGTAAACGGTGGCCGGGACTTGCATGAAGCAGTCTGCATCGTATTTCGGCGACACTCTCAGGTTCTTCCCTAAAGGCAGCGAGACGCAACAACAAGAGAGAGGCAGAAGCGAGACTCCAGAGTTCCCAGCTCTTACCCGGTGCCTGGAGCCAGGGTTAGGTCTCAAATTAATGAGAGAAATGCGGGATAGTGAATGCAGCACTTCGCATGCTGTCCGCCATGATACCTGAAGGACATCCCCCGGGTCACTACTTTACGACCATTGTAAAATCGGCAATAATACTATCGCGTGGTAGTGAGAGTGAGTGTGGCTAAGCCAAAAGAGGCTGCCGGCCCAATGCTGCTCTGGAGGGAAGGCCAGATTAAAAAACTAAACGGGACGGATATGGCCTGTGAGCCGTAGTTTTCCCATGTCTGTGCTAGACCCTCTCTGAGAACTTTGCTAGGAGATCAAGGGCCAGATGTACTAAAGTCAGCAATCGTCTTAACGACAGTCGCTAATATAGTGACGATTGTCTTTACCAAACTGATGCAGAAAACAGCTTACCATGTGGTTTTCTGCATGGTCGCTCATTCTCCGATCCGATCATGCAAATAAACTCATTAATATTGAAAAGCCATGTAAACTAGCAGAGTGATTGATGCTCTAACATGGCTTCCTGATGCACAAAAAAAGTGATTGCGTTTAGCAATCCAAAAATGTGACTGGTTAAGATCAGTCACTTACCTGTCTAACCATAGTTTAGCCCTTTTTTTTAAATGGCACAGATGCTGTATGTGTTAACAATATCTGCCTCAAAAAAAAAAGAAAGCACCCCCCCCCCATTGATGACGGCCCTCCCTGATGTCCCCCCTCCGATGCACAGGCACTAGGAACCGACCCCCTTCTGTTGCAGCGAAAATAGCAAAAGGTATGCCCGTTCTTTCCTGCCATGTCAAACACCCCCCCCCCTCCATGTGAAGAAAATTGGCAGGAGGGATGCCCCCACTCCATCCTGCCAACGGAAGCCACCCCAAACCATCCCCTACCTGCTCTCTTCCTCCCTTCCAAAAAAGGCCCCACTCTCACCTGTCACCAGATGCTTCCCTGAACCCCCCCCCCCCCGGTACCTTTTTCCGAAGTTGGAAGCAGAAGGGAAGCAGAGTTCTTCTACTTTCAAGGTCCGCAGATCCAAAATGGGGCTCCTTCCTTCCTCGGTGTATCATGTGATTCATGGGGAGGGGCCCAAGGCCATGATTGGCTCAGATTGATAGGGGCCTTAAGCATCTGATTGGGAGGAGCCTTAGATGTCTGAACCAATCAGGACCATAGACCCCATACAGAGGGTAGAGCCCAATGCCCTGATTGGCTCAGATGCGTAAGGCCCCTCCCCTTGGGAAAAGGTACTGAGGGGAGGTTCGGGGAGGTTCAGGGGGGCATGTCATGGCAGGAGGGTAGGGGATAGTTTGTTGGGGGGGGCCTCTGTTGGCAGGAGGGAGTGTGCATCTCTCTTGCTAATTTTCTTTCATGTGGGAGGGGGGTTAGCATGGCAGGAGGAAGTAGGCATCACTCCTGCCTCCCTCCTGCCTATTTTCTCTCATGGTGGGGAGAGTGATCACCATGGCAAGAGAGAGTGGACATCCCTCCTGCCAACTTTCTCTCACGTGGGGGATAGGGGGAGTCAGCATGGCAGAAGGGAAGTGGGCATCCCTCCTGCCGATTTTCACTGGTGTGTGTGTGGGGGGGGGGGGGGGGTCGGTCTCCGTTGCTGGTTCATTGTGGAGAAGTTGCGGAGTGCTGTCATCGGGGTGGGGGGGGCAGGTGCTTTTTTTTTTGTTTGTTTGTTTTTTACTGGGACAATGGGGCAGATATTGTGCATATGTAATACACACAGCATCTGTGCCCATAAAAAAAAGGATTTCTTCCTCGAACAGCTGAGTGGCAGTAAGCTGCTATGGGGCTTCCCCTACTGGCTCTGCACATGTGTGAGTGTCGCTCTCACAGCGATCAATTGGATGGGAGAGTCGGGAATTACGATGAACCTCCGTGCGAATCATTTGCATGCAAAATTTTAGTGCAGGGGTAGGGAACTCCGGTCCTCGAGAGCCGTATTCCAATCGGGTTTTCAGGATTTCCCTAATGAATATGCATTGAAAGCAGTGCATTAAAATAGATCTCATGCATATTCATTGGGGAAATCTTGAAAACCTGACTAGAATACGGCTCTCGAGGACCGGAGTTCCCTATCCCTGTTTTAGTGCATCAATAGCTCTTTTAGAATCGGCAAATATTGGATCGGAATGGACCTACGCGGTCTTACCTATCCTGTTTAGTGCATCTAGCTTCAAGACAGAAATTTTGTATTCCATAAGATATTCCTTTATATAGGCATAAATTTATGACTTATCTAGAGTTTCAAAGTATGCAAAATGCAGTGCTTGACATTTGGAAAGAGTTTGGGGGTTTTTTGGTAGAATTTAGGGAAAGGGTACGTTATTACATTCATTACACACTTTCGATCGATCTTCTCCTTGCTCATCTGTGGGTGGGCTAGGGCAGGATTGCATTGATATTTGTAAGCATTTGGATGGAGTGAATAGATTTATAACTGCCAGATGCTCTCAAGTACTGCAGCACACTGAACTGGCTTCAGATGAAATGGAAGCCGTTTAACTCCTTGGCTCTGTAAACTGTATTTTGCCGGTGTAAGGTCCATTCCTGCAAGTGGACACACCACAGTTTGATGCATGAAATGATTAAAGCTTGTGTTAAGTGTAGGTTTTGCTCATTTTCCTATATGTTAGGATTGTTTGAGTGACTACAGACACTGTGTACCTGAGGCACAAAAGGTTTTGCTCCCTTTTCTCTCCAAGGCGCCAACCTTTCGTAAATCAAGCTAGCTTTTGGCTCTAATAAATAGCAGATCTCCGATATATAATTTGATTAGATTTTAGTGCCTGTACATCAGTGTAGCTGACTAATTGAAAAGCCAATTGTGGTAAATAACTCTCCTGTGGGACTGTAACTTTATTTTCTGTGCCATTTATTTGTATGACCTAAAAAGGACTGTTTGGAGTGATACCTTTTAAAAGGCCTATAAAAAAGAACTTGCAGTACGGGAGCTTTTGAGACCTCGCAGGCCCCCCCTTCAAATGACAGATACTAGAACTCTAAACAAAGAAGTGAAAGGGACATTGAAAAAAATGTACTGACTCTAGCACAGGGGCCTCCTGCTTGATCTGCAGCTAAGGCAGTGGTGTAGTAAGAGGGGTGGCGGACTGCCCCGGGCTCCATCATGGTGGGGGCACCGGCACCTCTCGCCCCCCCCCCCCACACCACGCTCATGACCTCTCTTCCCCAACCCCCGTACCTCTTTAAAAAATTTTGCCAGTGTGAGCAACTTCTCTGGCCTGCTACTCGCGCTGGACTGGCTCTCTTTGAAATCACTTCCGGGTTACGGGGCCAGGAAGTGATGTCAGAGGGAAAGCCAATGCCAGCAAAAGCAGTAGACTAGGAAGGGAGGATGTGAGTGTGGCATTTAAGGAGCGAGGGGGGGGGCACGGGGGAGGGCACCACTACCCCGGCTGTCTCTTACCCTTGCTATGCTACCCTCCTACTCGCTATGCCACTGATCTAGGGGGCACAGTCCTGCTCCTCAGGGCTTCAATTCTCACATACCAATTCCTGGAAGTCCCCTCCTCAGTGAAATTATACCTTAGAGGAGGAGAGATAGCCACCCCCCTTTTAATCCTGCTACTGCATACCACTTTTCTTCCCTGCACAATTCCATCATGGTAAATGAGAATTTTCAAAACGTGTGTTGTGAGATCAGCATAGCCAGCAGGCGGAGTTTGAAAACACTCGCTCGTGGTATTGGCATTGGTGGTGCAAATAGTTAATGGAGCTCTGCTCCACCTAAATTTCAAACCTCCTGGTGAAAGGTAAAGCTTCATGGAATTGATATACTGCCTTTCTGTGGTACAATCAAAGTCTTGCGATACGAGTACATACAGTATACATGCATCACATCATCACAGCTGAGCCAATGGTTCTTCTCTCTCTGACTCAGCAAGAGTGTTGCAACTGTTCTAAATGAGCGAGGTCTTGCAATACAAGTATGTATAGTATTTTGTATTATAGTTTTTGGGTTGTGGAACGAATCGTCTGAATTTCCATTATTTCTTTTGGGGAAATTCACTTTGATATACGAGTGCTTTGGATTACAAGCATGTTTTCGAAACAAATTATGCTCACAAACCAAGGTTTTACTGTACTGTGTTTATGAAATATTAGAAAAAAAGCCGTGGATAAGAAATGTACATAGACCTAAAATAAGAAAGCGCATTAAAATATAAATAAAATGAATCGCAGATAATTTGTGGCCATCAGTTGTCCAAGTAAAACTCGATTCTTTGCCTCGAACTCCTCATGGTTACCCGTTTGGGGGGAGATTTGCACGGAATGTTTTTATTTCCGCTGAAGCTGGTTTGTAATAAATATTTTCCCCACATGTTCAAAGAGGACACTCTCCTTTAGAAGGCCTAGCTCTCTCTGGAGCATAGAGTCGTGCGAGCTGAGAGTGATGGAGAAGGCTTTCAGGAGCTGCCACGTGCCGTGAGGGCTTCAGTTCCTTAGGAAATAGCAGTGTTGCTCCTGGCAGTAGTGGCCAGCTGTTTTGCTTTGAAACTGTCTAGAGTATTATGAAGTTTAGTGGTGCGGTGTGTTCTGGGGTGGGCATCTGACTGTTGGATTGGGGATAGGATCTTGTGAGGCTCTGATGGATGTGCTTTTGCTTAAAATGAAATAAGATATGTCAACAGGTTCTGTTATGCTTTTGTTTTGTAAATGAAAACCAAAGGAAAGCAAATAAAATCTCATTCATTTTTTTTTTTTTTTCTTTTGCTTTGTTTTCTTCCTGCTTGATCTACCAGCCAATTAAACTCATGCCTTAAACTTTTAAACCTCACCCCAGGCTTCCCATATACCGTATCCATTATATCCTTTCAGTCTTTCTCCTTAACGTACCTGATCTCTGGGTTCACAGTGAACAGGGTTGATGCAAAGTCATCTCTGCCATGCTGGAAGGGAAGGCAGGGAGTGGAGATGAGGTCAGGTGCTTGCGCCCTATACAAATACAATCGATCCACTTGTACCCGTTCTACTCCACTCGGCCGTCTCTTTCCCAAGCTGAAGAGCCCTAACCACTTTAGTCTTTCCTCATACGAGAGGAGTTCCATCCCCTTTGTCGTCTTTGCACTACTTTTCTATAATGGGTTAGGCGCGCTTTGGTGCTACTTTGTGGAATTGCCTCCTCCCTCCCTACTATCTCTTTAATGCTATAATTAAAGTTTTCTGACCAATTTAGAGATGGAATTGGATTGAGAAGCATCACTTCAGCATATGTCATTCAGTATGCTGATGATATCTTTTTTTTCTCTCTCTCTTTCTTTAGATTACGGAACGAGAAATGGATGAATGTACAAGCGGGAGACATCATTAAACTGGAAAACAATCAATTTGTAGTCGTGAGTACTTAAACCATGTTATTTAATCTGTGCTTCAAAGCTATATTTTGCATTTCAATAACACGATAGAAAAAACCCAAAAGGGAAGCGTACAATAACTCCACTAAAAAAGATCTCCCCAACCCCATTTAATTGTTTTGAGCACTTTAAGTTATGTGAACTTATTAAAATTCACACTTAATCCTCACCAGGGATAAGGTCCTAGGATGTTTCACAGGTGGACACCCTTTTGGGTGTACTATTATGGCAGCAGTGCCTTAGGGAGGCTTCCCAGGCAAGCTGTGCAAACCGAGGAGCATCCCGCACGCATAAATATTTAAATTTAATAGGGTTAGTAAATCTTGTCCGCTGCCATCCTGCCTTGAACGGGGTTGGGAAGATCTTTTTTAGTGGGGCATTTCAATAAAACAGCTTCTCGTGAGCAAAGTGCATTGGTGATGCGACTGCTGACCGAGATGAAGGTAAATTAAGAAAGGAAACCGTCTGCCCAATTGTATGCGTGAGCATTTAGGCCTGCTCAAAGGCTGGTGTAAATACGCACACCTAAGTTCTGGCAGGCAGATTCATAAATGTCGGTATTCTTTTAACATCACGTCTAGCTGATTGGCATACCCCCTCACTGCCCACACTCCTCATTTCCACGCCATCTTTAGAGCTGCATTCCGTAGAAATTAGGCGCTTTGAAGGAAATTCTGTCGGCACCTAAGTTAAGAAGGAAACGCCGTTTTAAATGGAACTTAAAGAACAATTCAAAGCGCCTACCAGTGCCTAAGCAAACAGTGCTGGAATCATGCCTCTGGGGGTGCTTACCAGCAGCTAATGCCACTATAGACGTGGCTAACGCCGAAAGTGGCGTTGGGGCCTTAAAGTGCCTATATAGGCGTGATTCATGTCAAAGGTAGGCGCCAGTAATGTAGGCCTTGAAAACCCTTGGTCTACATTTCTGGGGCATGTCTTTACCAGAGGCGCGATGCTCTAAATGGCGCAGTCGTGCGATTGATACGCGATGGGTAGACACTTTTTAAGGTGGCTGCCGACAACAGCGCTGTTTAGAGAATCTGGCAGTTTGTTTATAGTATTTTACACAGGTAACTATAAATTATTGCCAAGTAGTACTTGTCAAGGCCAATTATTGGATATTTATTCCTAATTATGTGCCTATTTAGCACTAATTCCCAATTAAGTTACATGGGCAACTGACCGTATTATATAACCGCATGCACAGTTGCACATCTAACTTTGGGCCTTTTATAAAATTTGAGGTATGTGAGAAATTTAAATCTGACTGAATCTTCCATCAATACCTGTCTCATTTCCCTGTAGAACACATGGTTTTAATTAGAGCATCGTTTGTGCTGGATGTTGGAATAGCCTGAATGACTTAAGTTCACGTCTCTTGCCATTTCATTGGCTAAGGCCTACTTTTGCTTTGTTTACGTTGGATTGGAACATTTACTGCAAATGTGGAGATATACATCACGCAGAGGAGATTTATAGCCAGTTGGCGTTCGTTACAGTAAAAAGCTGGAAGCATGTTTAATTAATGGTAAAAGTTAATTAAGTAAAGGAAATATTTCTAGGGTGCTTCTAAAGAAGCTGTGCCATAGAGTTTCATGATATACCATCTCCTCTTTATATAGGCTGATTTGTTGCTTCTGTCTAGCAGTGAACCACATAGTCTCTGCTATATTGAGACGGCTGAACTTGATGGGTAAGTCTGTAGAACATTTAATTTCTCTATTAACCTGTAGACCTCGGGGCAAGATGTCTTCAGCCTTGCTGTCCCTGATGTGGCCTGCATTTGTTTTCATCGCCCTTAAGCTCTGCGTCCACGTATCAGGGCCACCGTGACATGCGCAAATGATTAAGTGGCCGTTGTTTAATTTCTTGGTTCCGTTCAGTGTGTAGCCAACCCTCTCAGTCCCTCTGTTTGCAGCAAAACAGATCATTAATTCATTAAAAGTATGAGTGACTGGAAAAGGTTCAACAACAACATCATAATAAAACTTGAAGTAAGATGTATCGTATTCAACCAAACATATTTCTGACATATCTAATTTGATTTGCTTTTCGTGAAGCCTGAAGCAATCATAATGTATCTATGTTCCAAATTCCAGAAAGATTAATGCCTTGCTAACAGTTTCCTCATTGTGTGCTAGTGAGCGGGATGTTGCCCAGTGCCTTGTGAAGAGGTTTCTGCACATTTCCTGTCCCAGATGTTTACTGGGTGGGGAACGTCATAGCAGTTGGATGGCATTATAGGCTTTTCTTAGAGTTGGCTATATTTGAGTGCATTGTATTACACTATCATAATACTTCAGTTATCCACAATGGCTCACCAATAAAAGCCTGTTCCAGACAGTAAAACACGACTAACATAGCTTAATGAACATAAGAATTGCCATACTGGGACAGACCGAAGGTCCATCAAGCCCAGTATCCAGTTTCCAACAGTGGCCAACCCAGTTCCCAAGTAGTAAAACAGATTTTATTATCCTTCTCCTAGGAATAAGCAGTGGATTTCCTCAAGCCATCTCAATAATGGCCTATGGACTTTCTTTTAGGAAATTATCCAAACCTTTTTTTCAACCCTGCTAAGCTAACTGCTTTCACCACATTCTCTGGCAACAAATTCCAGAATTTATTTACACGTTGCTTGAAGAAATATTTTCTCCGGTTTGTTTCAAATCTACTACTTAGTAGCTTCGTCGTATGACCCCTAGTCCTAGTATTTTTGGAAAGAGTAAAGAAGCAATTCACATTTATCCTTTCCACTCCACTCAGTATTTTATAGACCTCTGTCATATCACCTCTGAGCCATGTCTTCTCCAAGCTGAAGAGCCCTCGCTGCTTTAGCCTTTCCACATTGGGAAGTCATCCCATCCCTTTTATCATTTTTGTCACCCTTCTCTGTACCTTTTCTAATTCTTCTATATCTTTTTTTGAGATACAGCGACCAGAACTACAGAGTATTCAAGTTGTGGCCGTATCATAGAATGATACAAGGACATTATAACATTTTCATCTTTGTTTTCCATTCCTTTCCTGATAATTCCTAACATTTGATTTGCTTTCTTCGCTGCTGCTGCTGCAGATTGGCTGAGGGTTTCAAAGTATCCTCAACGATGACACCGAGATCTTTTTCCTGGACAGTGACTTCTAACTTGGAACTCAGCATCATGTAACTATAGTTCGGGTTCCTCTTTCCCACATGAATCACTTTGCACTCGTTCACATTAAACATCTGCCATTTTGATGCCCAGTCTCCCAAGGTCGTCTTGCAATTTTTCATAATCCTCTTGCGATTTAACAACTTTGAACAACTTTGTGTCATCAGCAAATTTAATTATCTCACTAGATATTCTCATCTCTAGATCATTGTTAAACATGTTTAAAAAGCAGGAGTCCCCGCAGAGAACCCTGGGGAACCCCACTATTTTCCATTTAGAATAGTAGCCTTTTAAACCTACTCTCTGTTTTCTGTCTTTCAACCTGTTCTTAATCTATAATAGGACATTACATCCTATCTCATGACTTTCTAATTTCCTGAGAAGTCTTTCATGAGGGATTTTGTCAAATGCCTTTTGAGAATCAACCAGTTCACCTTTATCCACATGTTTATTCACCCCTTCAAAGAAATACAGTCGATTGGGGAGGAAAGATTTCCCTTGACTAAAACCATGTTGGCTTTCTCTCATTAATCCATGCTTATGTATATGTGCTGTCATTTTGTTCTTTATAATAGTCTTTACCATTTTGCCCGGCACTGACGTCGGACTCACTGGTCTATAATTTCCCGGATCACCTCTGGAACCCTTTTTAAAAATCGGCATCACGTTGGCCACCCTCCAGTCTTCCGGTACTATGCGATAGAGCATAGAACTGTATAACCCAAAGGTTTGACTTTAAATCCTACCACCACCACATCTTATTTACCCTGATGTCCAGTCCTCTAGATTACACTTCTCCCTCCGTATTCGCGGTTTCAGCAATCACGGTTTTGCCTCTCCTTCAGGAACAGGCCAGGTCTCCCACCATATTGTTCACGGTTTCACCATATTCACGATAGTTTTTAATAGAAAACAGTGAATAACATATGAAAAAGGTATTTGCGGGTCTGTTAATTCCCTATCACAGCGAATACGGAGGGAGAAGTGTAATCTTATCCATCACACCGCAGGTTGCCACATCTTTCTGCTACTCAGAAGAGGGAGGGAAGGTCTCTAGAACACCATTTTGAGGAGAGCTGAATTCTTTCATTTCATGGGATCACATAGTGAACTTTAATACAAGTTGGGCAGGATTTTGTTTCTGCTGCATATTTCAGTATTCATCAACATGACAGCATGTTTGCACAGACCATTCAGTTCTAAAGACATCCAAGCATATTTCATCTAGAAGACATATCCTGGTGTTCCCTCTTGATAGCTTATAAAATTAGCAACCAGCACACACACATCTTTCAGTTGTTCTGGGAAGACACATTGCTTGTGGTTTGTAGATGTTAACCCTTTTTTCTTTTACAAATTACTCAAAGCTCGTGTTGAGAAATCTTAGGGGGCAACACATTCACATGGGAGGTAGAGCAGAAAAAATGATATGGGAGGCACCTTTATTTATTGGAAATCCTCCCTGAAGTCTACAAGCCAGAAGTAGGTCTTTGCACCCTAGCTCTGAAAGGGGGGGGGGGGAAGATATGTTGCGGAGGCCTGGATGATGGTTGAATGGTTTTTTTGACAAATCCCAGAGGAGGAGTTAGAAGTGAACAAGAGAGGCTGCTGCCAGCATTTTTCAGAGCCTAGCTAACTCAGTGATTTAACCCCATAATTGCTAAGACCCTGAACACAAAACAAAAAAAGTGTAGAAACTGTTACTATGTTAGTCTTATTATCTCTGAAGATATTCATCACATCAATGAACTGGATTTCAAATTATTGGAAAGCCAGGATTTTTAACTTTCCAAATGGAACATTCCATTTGTCAATATTAGGGACTTGTCCGGGACTTTTATGTTAACTCAACACTCCCTTCTTAGGGTTAAAATATTTTTTAAAACTTGCCTATGTACTTAAAAATTATCAAGATTTGGGAAAACGTATGTCCTTTTAACCTTCAGCTCAATGCAAATCTACCTATTGTAGCCATCTTAAAGGCCCGACACATATCATTAGTATATGTCAAGGTGTATATGTCAATTAGTATATGTCAGGAAATCAAGGTGTCTGCCTTTACACATGAGATATCTGTTAACATCTAGTCTGTGATTGATTTACAGGGAGACTAACCTGAAAGTCCGTCAGGCTTTACCAGTCACTACTGATCTCGGGGCAGACATCAGCAGACTTGCAGAGTTTGATGGTAAGTGCCAGACAAAGGCAGTGCTGGCTGGTGTGTAGGCATGCCAAATTACGAGAGCAGAAATATTCTATTTGTCCTGTTTGTCTGTTTTGATTAGATTGTAAGATCTACTGAGTAGAAGTTGTCTCTTACTGTGTAATTTACAGCATTGTGTACGACTGGCTGTACTAAAGAAATGAGAAGAAGTAGTAAATAGAGAATGACACGGGGACAATGCATCTCATTCCCTATTTTTTCCTATCCCCGTGGGAACTCATTTTCCCGTCCTCGCAAGTTCTTTTCCTCGCAAGTCCCTGCCCCATTTCTGCAAGCTCTGTCCTCGTCTGCTGAAGCCTCAAACGCTTTAAAATCCTAAGTAGCAACATTCTAGAGCTCAGATTGTGATGTCATAATGCCTCATTCCACCAATGCCTAAGCTCTGTCCTCATCAGCTCAAGCCTCAAACACTTTAAAATCATAAGTAGCAACATTCTAGAGCTCAGATTGTGATGTCATAATGCCTCATTCCACCAGTGCCTAAGTTCCGTCCTCATCTGCACAAGCCTCAAATGCTTTAAAAATCCTAAGTAGCAACACTCTAGAGCTCGGATACGATCTCTTCGGCATCCGGCATGCTCCTGCACCGCCCGCTGAATGGCCAATGTCAGCTCTTGCGGAACTCACAAGAACTGACCTCAGCTACTCAGCAAGCGGTGTGGGGGCAGGCCGGATGCCGAAGAGATCGTGGCTGCCCTGCACTGCTGAAAACCCGAGCCGCGTGCCAGCGAGGGGGCTTCCTAAAAAGGTACGGGGGTGGGGGGATGATTTAAAAGTTTTATATAGGCTGCCCCATATAACTAGGCCGCACCCAATAACCAGGTTTGTAAAACCCATGTATAGGCCACAGCCTATATATGGGGAAAATCATTTCAGGAAAATCGAATGCCTTTTTAGTGTCGTGGCTTAAAAAGGATTTCTTCAGACTTGTTTAGACTTGACATGGAATTTATGGCTATCTAGTGAATATTTAAACTAAAGGTTTCAGGGAAAGGATTTCAGCCTTGTTACGCCTCTGCAAAGTCAGTGTTTAAGGCTTTGCTTCAGTTGCTTTAATAGGGCTTTGGAAAAGGAAAGCATTTTGGTGATCTGCTTTGTGCAACATTTTTCTAAAGCAAGAGATTTATTAATGATCTTGTATCTTTAAAAGAAAAGATAATTTTTCTTCTTGAAAATGTCATTGGGCTAATAAAAGAGAGAGGATAATTCAGTGTAAATAATTTATATCATCCTTAAACTGTAGCAATGTAAATAGTGCTAATTCAATGTCAAATATTTATATGAAGGCGGTATTCCTTTTTAGATTTTAATTTTGGTTTTACAGGCATTGAGGAATTCTTCCTATTAAGGAAACTCCAAAAATATATACAGTAGACAAGGTAGACATTTTGTCCCATATTAAGAAAGTGCGGCAGGTGTCCTTTAGAATCTCTTCCCGTATTTTCCATCTTTATTCTGTGCTTTGCTCTGTTTCACATTATCTGTGACAGGTTTATGTAATCCGCTTGCCTGTTAAAATGCTCGATTTCTATTCCAGGAATAGATTTTGTGGTTGAAACAAGTGGAGGCAAAAATCTCTTGCAATTTTCTGAGGCACCTCATATATCCTGCTGATGAAAAGCAGGGGGGAGAAAAAAAAAAAAAGAAAGAAAGATGATTGTTTAGGTAAATGCTTATTAAATGTTGCTCGTGGGACTTGATCCAGGAAGAAATCTCGTAAGGTGCACTATGCATTCATATTTGCTGAGTCTGCACTCCCCGTTCGCTGAGTCAGTGTAAATGTTGAGCATAAAGCTGCCTGCAGTGTTTGGATTAGTGGATCTGATACATTACAGAGGTTTCGAGATGTACCCTCTCCTTAGTAAACTTTGCTAGCTCCTTAAGATAAATGATGAATTTTAAACGGTAACTCAGCAGTCTCGTGGGATAATTCCCCAGGCTGAAAATTGCCTTCCCTTTGTGCACATAGGCCTAGATTCTATAAATAGTGCTGGAAGGTAGGCGCCCAGATCGGCGCGCCTAGCCGATTTATAGATATATAGAGTATGACGGCAGAAAAGGGCTGTTGGCCCAACAAGTCTGCCCACTCCCTCCCCTAAGCATTTCCCCGGAGCAAAGCCACATGTTTATCCCATCGTCTCTTGAAGTCGAGCACGTTGCTGGCTTCGACTACCTGACGTGGAAGACCATTCTAACGATCAACCACCCTTTCGGTGAAGAAGTACTTCCTGATGTCGCCATGAAGTCTCCCACCCTTGAGTTTGAGCAGATGCCCTCTTTAGGCACCTAACTTACCCCCCTCCCCCCTGCCTTTTCTAAAATCGCATAAACGTTTTATAGTGCCAGCCAGCGCTCTGATTGTTGTGCGCTGCTCCGACGTACATAGAGTTCCTATGAGCGTCGAAGCAGCACACAGCATTCAGTGCACCGGCTGGCACTAAAAACCACTTTTGCGGTTTTGTAAAAGGGGGTGTTAATCTTTTAAATTAGCTTAATCAGCACTGATGATTGAAAGCACCATTAAAAAAAACAATTAAAAAGACGATTTAAAATTTTTTTTTTTCCTTCCCTTGATTTAAGATCCTCCTCCTTCCCCCCCCGATATTTCTTTATCACTCTCTCCTTTCCCCTTCTTTCCTCTTGCCCTTTTTTTCACTTTCCTCCCCTTCCTCTATTTGATTATCACAAGATCCCATTGACAATATTATTGTATACATATTTTTATATATTTCTAGAATTCTTCTGCCTTGATTATTGTAACCATTTATTGTTGATCTGTTTTGTTTGTTTAATTTTTTTTTATTTCTATATTTTTGAAAATCTTCAATAAATTTTCAGGGAAAAAAAAAAATTAATTAGCTGGTAGGCACCTAACTCGGGGCGGAATATGGGTGGGGAATGACTTAAGTCCCAGTAAGCGCCTACCTTAGCTGCATTCATCTAGGCCAAGAAAACCCTGACCTAAAAGGCAGTTTGCCTAAGGATTCAACACCTACCAATGCCTAAGAATGCATAGGCATCGCTAGGCATGATTGACAACCATGCTGAAGATAGCGAACCATTGCTATCCTACTATCAGTTGGGATAGCCCAAGGCTCTGTCCTGGGATATCTTCTTTTCTCAGTCTATACTCATTCCCTTGGCACTCTGATCTCCTCCCATGATTTTCAGTTGACGACTCCCAGATCTACCTCTCTATACCAGATACCTCTACAGCAGTGGTCTCAAACTTGCTGCCCATGGGCAGCATGCGGCCTGCCAGGTACTATTTTGAGGCCCTCGGTATGTTACCATTGTTTTGGAATTGTGAGGTGGAGTGGAGAGGACAATCACGTACAGATGCAGGAAAGCACTTGCGTGAAGTTACAGCAGTGAGGCGGGCAACATTACAGAACATAAAGTAACCACTGGAGGCAGTGCAGCTTGTGCATGTGTATGTAATCTCGTGAACTCTCAATAAAATTCAGCAGCTTTCCTGGCAGGTGACTGCTTGATGTAAGATGGCGGTTGTGTCCGGTGCTGGAGGAGGTGAGAGCTGAAGGCGGGTGTGGACGCGACCACCAGACACTTAAGGCACAAGTTTTCAGGCACAAGTTGGATATTGATTCTCCCCTCTACAAAAAAGCCTAGAGGACTACACCAAAATCTTGTCTTTTGCCATGAGACCCGGTGAGAGTGTGCATGTGAGGGTTCAAAGTGGTGGTGTGCATGAGAGAGTATGCATGTGAGGGTTCTGTGTGGTGGTGTGCATGCACACTCTCTCATGTACACCACCACTTTGAACCCTCACATGCACACTCTCACCAGGTCTCATGGCAAGACACAAGATTTTGGTATAGTGTTCTTTGGGGGAGGGGGGTCTTCCGGCAGGAGGGGGTAGGCACCCTCCTGCCGGCGATCATCAGAGGGGAGGTCTTCCAGGCAGGAGGGATTGAACCTTCCTGTCTCGTTCGTTCGGGGAGGGGAGGGACTGGAGGCCGCGGCCGCTATACTTAGCACGGCAAGGAGATCCCTTGCTGCAATAAATATAGCGGCTGCGTCTACTTATAATGTAGGCCATTATTTGTCTCCCTCTCTACTAGGGAGATGCATACAGTCGCCTAGGTTCACCTAAGGCGACTTCTGGGGCATACTACGCTCACGGCTAACCTTAAGCGAACTTAGGCAGGCCTCTCAGGCTCCCCCGAGGTGCCTCCAATGTTGGCAGCCTGCCTGGGGAGCATTTTTTAAGAAAGCGTGCGCCCCAATTGGCTAATTAGACAGCCGTAGGACGCCTACAGCTGCCTACAATCGGGGCGCAGTTTATAGAATCCGGGCCTTTATATCTTGGTTACGATTTCAACTTGAATTTTAGTTAGTTTTAAATATTTTGATGCACTTTGAAGGATTTTAATGATTTAGAGTGATTTATGTCTTTTGTGTGCAATAAAACTGTAATACCTCAATTCAACCTTAAGTGGATCTGTCTCTTCTTACCAGAAGTTCACTGAAGACCCCCCTGAGATTTTGCAAAGTTTTATACAACTGCAGTGGGTTCGGGAGGAAGTGTTCTCTGACCCGGGGGAAATTCCACTTACTGCCCGGTGCTGTGATCTCAACTAACTGGCTGCTGCATTGTGTCAAGAACCCCAAAGGGAGCCGCAGGGGTTTTCACAAGCAACAATGGAATTAAAGAAAGCATGGGATAAGCACAGGGGATCCCTAGGCGTGAAGTGATGGAAGAACCTGAGATCAACTGGGGGCAGTAGCGTAGTAAGGGGGAGGGGTGCATGGTCTTCCTAAGGGCATGGCATCCTTCCTCCTGTCCGCCCCTCGCTCGGCTTCATGTCATGCGCAGGCACCCCTTGCCTTCCCCCAGGGGATGCTGCCTGCGTCGGTATCGGCGCTCTCTCTGACATCACTTCCGGGACCTGCACTCAGGAAATCATTTGACTGACAAGAGCCGAAACACCGGCAGTCTTTTCCAATAAAGAATTATTTGTTCCAGTTCTGTTGGCGTGTACACTTCTTTGTGGATGTTACTGACTGGTGTGTTTGGATCCCTTTTTCAGTACTGTAGTCAAAGGGTGAGACGACACCGACGTGGGCATGCTGCTCACACCGGAGAAGTAAAAAAAAGTACGGGGAAGGGGGAGGGGTGCCACCGTCGCAGGTGCTGCTCACCTTTTACTACGCCACTGACTGGGGGAGCAGACTTGATGGGCCTGTGGTCCTTATCCGCAGTCTCTTCTCAGCTTCCATGTGGCCTTTCTTAGTGTTTGGGATTCCAGATGAATATCATCAGGTCACTGCAACGCTGCAATCACTTGCAATTGTCCAGCTCGGCTTGAAGAAGTTTAAGGGATTATATGGTATGCCACAAAGTAAGCACCAGAATTTAAGCAAAAATTCCCTCCTCGCAAATCAGATCCAGATTTCTGCCTAAGCTCGACATAAACAAATGAGTCTGAAACATTTCTCAAGGAAGCTAGAGGACAGGACTGTCGCATTCTGAGCTGCGGTACAAGCGCATCAGCGAGTTATATTAGGATCTCGGCGCTAAGGGCTGACTTTTTTTTTTTTTTTTTTTAATGAATAGGGAATCGGCATTCCCCCTCTTTGTAACGGTTGGTTAGGGAGTCACTGAATTGTTAGGGAGAAAAGGTTCTAAGGGGCTGATTCGATAAACGGCGCCTCAATCGGCCAGCGCCTAGAAAAATGGCGCTGGCCACGTGCCAATCATATTTAGGCACCGTTTACAGAATTGTGGCTAGCGACTCCTATGTAAGAACTTAGGCCCTGAAATGTATGTGAGGGTTTTCAGGCACCTAAGTTTTTGGAAAATCACACTTGGCGCCATACGATAGGCACCTATCGACCAATTAATTTTTCCCCCGATTATTGAAGCTATTAAGGGTATCTAGCCAATTAAGTTAGGTTTCTAAGAGGCCCCTAACTTTAAGCGCCCTTTATAGAATCAGCCCCTTAGTGAAGAATCTTTTCTATGTTCTGGAAGAGGCTGCATGAGACAAAAGTGAATGCTTTCAGGTATCGGATACCTTGCAGCTTCGGCTGTATTAATTCCCCTGAAATGAGTCTTGGAAACTGCAAGAGATCCACTTTCAGATCCATCTTGTTTTGTGCCAGTATTTGTAACTCTAATTTTAGGGGTTAAAGTTTAAACCTGTGGTCATTTACATGTTTTCTATTTATCCGGCACTGAATATATGTAGATTTCTGACTGGTATTGGCTGTATGGATAGCAGCATAAGCCTGTCTTAACATAAACCACATAGGGGGCGATTCTTTAACTGGGCGCCAAGACTCCATTAGTTATTTATTTAAGGTTTTTATGTGGCCAGGAGGCTATATGATGGCCTCCTAGGCACACAAGCAGCAAAACTCAACAACCAAATAGCCAATCTACTAATTATGACCCCAGACTACAAAACATTCAGAAAAGAAATAGACTCTACTTTTTAAGAAATTCCTGCAAATGACTTAATACCGCTAGCTCCTTTCCACTCCTCAATACCACTTCCCAATACCTTCCCGATTCCCCAAAGCAACCTCATTTACTCCGTATCTCCCCTAGATATTATCAGATATCTTCATCATGTAATACATTTTTTGTAATTCTTTTGTAATCCCCCTTGAACTGCAAGGCAATGGTGGTATAGAAATCTCTAGTGTAATGTAATGTATTTATATACTGCCTATTAATTGTCTAAGCGGTGTTCATTAAGTTACTCAGGCAGTTGTCCCTATCTGTCCCGATGGGCTCATAATCTATCTAACGTACTTGGGGCAATGGATGTTTGAGTGAGTTGCCCAGGATCAAAAGTAGCACTGCGGGACTTGAACCCACATCCTCAGGGTACTGAGGCTGTAGCTCTAACCACCAGGCCAGTCCTTCATCCGTATTATAGATTATTAGCATAGGTTGGCATCTATCTGGCCAATATTCAAAGCGATTTAAGCGGGCAGGAGCCTCTCCTCGCTTAGCTCAGGACAATTGCGAGCAGTGAGCTCGCATTTGACTATGAAATTTCCCACCCCTGATCTGTTGAAAATCAGGGGTGGGAAATTTCATGGCGAAACCAGAAAATATTTCTTCACCGAAAGGGTGGTTGACCGCTGGAATAATCTTCCACAACAGGTAATTGAGGCCGGCAGCGTGCCAGATTTTAAAAAAAGATGGGATTGGCATGTGGGATCTTTTCATGGAGGTAGTTAGGGGGTGGGCCATTAGTGTGGGCAGACTAGATGGGCCGTTCTATGTTCTATGTTTCTATGAACCCCTTTCTGGACTAGCGCAAAACTGATTTCTTTGTAGATCCGTAATTCATCAAGTCACTAGGACTCGAGCACGAGTTGACACCTGACAACAAAAGTGTACAATGAGTACTTAGGCATATAAGGGATGGTATTCTGTGATATTAGCATGCAAATGGCACTTACAGCTAAAGTTATAGAATGAAGGGGGGATAGTGATAGGGGTTGAAACTGGATATCACCACCATCCGTAGAGTTTTGTGGAATGCCCACAATTAGGGTTATCAGATTTTCCGTTTTGGAAAATCCGTACCCCTAGACCCACCCCCCAGGTCCGCCCATTCCAGCCATCCCTGACCCGTTGCGCCTCAGTCTCGCCCCCAATCCCAACCCCGCTGCCCAACAGCGATTTGCTCCGAGCTTTTCTAAAACTGGACAAAGTGCCGGGATTTAAAAAGCCATCAGGACCCCCGGACAGGTCCTGAAAAGGACGACGTGTCCGGGGAAATCCGGACGTCGAGTAACCCTACCCACATTGTGCTTTGGCACTTTCCCAGGATTTTCCCAAGCCATTTCAATAATGGCCTACAAACTTCTCTTTTAAGAAATTATCCAAACCTTTTTTAAACCCTGCTAAGCTAAGTGATTTCACCACATTCTCTGGCAACTCTCCTGAGTTTAACTACATGTTTTGTGAAGAAATATTTTCTCCGGTTTGTTTTAAATCTACTACTTAGTGGCTTCATCTCATGCCCCCTAGTCCTAGTGATTTTGGAAAGAGTGAACAAGCAATTCACAGCTACCCTTTCCACGCCACTCAGTATTATATAGACCTCTATCATAACACCCCTTAATCATTTCTTCTCCAAGCTGAAGAACCCTAGCCACTTTATCCTGTCCTTATAGGGAAGTCGTCACAAACTTTTTATAATTTTTATCGTCCTCCTCTGTACCTTTTCTAATTCTGCTATATCTTTTTTGAGATGCGGTGACCAGAACCGCACACAGTATTCAAGGTGGGCCATGCCATAGAGCTATACCAGAGCATTATAACATTTTCATCTTTATTTTCCATTCCTTTCCTCATCATTCCTAACATTCTGTTTGCTTTCTTAGCCGCTGCCGCTGAGCTGAGGGTTTTAAAGTACCTCAACGACACCGGGGACCCACACCTAGAATATATGCTAGGATTTATACCAGGTTTTTGCTGGTATAAATCCTTGTTCCCAAAGTTTGATATGGAAAGTGGCTCTATAACGCTATTTTATAAATGGCGTGCAACTCAGAACGATGTTTTACTTGTTATGTTTTATTTTTTACGAACTGTAAACCGAGTCGAGCTCCTTAGGGAGTAGATTCGGCATCTAATATGAAGATTAGATTATAGAATAACACTCCATGCGATATTTTTTCAGGACCACTTACTGACTCTTGTCCTTTGTGAAACAATGTGTACATTTATTTCTGGGTAAAATTGACATGCAGACAACTTGAATTTCGAAAAATTACATGTATAAGTGCAAGTCCCACCCCTGGGATCACCTCTCCTTGTCACAGCTAAATGCATGAAATGGAATTATTCACATTCTCCTAACTGCGTACACTCAAAACAAGTCATTACGGTGCATAAACATCTGTGTTATAAGTGTAAATGACTTTTAAAATTACCCCTTTGGAGGCCACAAATTATAGCTAAGTTTCTAATTTCTGAAATGCTCCTCATGTGGGCAGAAAACATTTAAACTGTGGCTAATGTAAAGTAAATAATCTGAAGGTCAAATGAGTTGTGCGTAAAATGAAAGGAATGTCATTGGGATGGAGTGCTTACTGGCTACCAGGGAAATACTTATGCACTCGAGAAAGCGCCATCTCTCCTTAATGTAGTAATTAGACAATGCTGGTCTAACAAACTATGTTCAGAGATCTGGAAATGTGGTCTAATTTGCTCTCCCAGTGCTATTTTTGCCTGAACTGAATCAAGTTTACATAAGAACATAAGCAATGCCTCTGCTGGGTCAGACCTGAGTGCCCAGCAGTCCGCTCACGCGGCGGCCCATCAGGTCCAGGACCTGTGCAGTAATCTTTTATCTATACCCCTCTATCCCCTTTTCCAGCAGGAAACTGTCCAATCCTTTCTTGAACCCCAGTACCGTACTCTGCCCTATTACGTCCTCTGGAAGCGCATTTCAGGTGTCCACCACACGTTGGGTAAAAAAGAACTTCCTAGTATTAGTTCTGAATCTGTCCCCTATCGGCTTTTCCGAGTGCCCTCTTGTTCTTTTATTTTTCGAACGTTTGAAGAATCTGTCCCTCTCGACTCTCTCTATGCCCTTCAAGATCTTGTAAGATAGAAGTAGAGGTAGGTTATAGAAATGGTCAGGAACCACTTCACTGGTCATAGACCTGATGGGCCACCGCGGGAGCGGACCGCTGGGTGCGATGGACCTCTGGTCTGACCCAGTGGAGGCAACTTCTTATGGTCTATCATATCCCCTCTAAGTCTCCTTCTCCAGGGAAAAGAGACCCAGTCTCTCCAATCTCTCGGCGTATGGCAGGTTTTCCGCACCTTTTATCAGACGTGTCGCTCTCCTCTGAACCCTCTCGAGTTTGTTTCGTTGGGCTCTGTAATAATGACGGAAGTCATTTTTCTTTTCCCTCTATTTCTGGAGGAGGTCATATAGGTCAGAAACTGAATTAAAATTGGAGCGGTGACCCTGATTATTGTTTGTAATCTTTTAAAGGTGCAGATTTTGTATAAGTATCGCTGTTTAAAAACAGTGGTGCTAAGATATGGAAGGGTGATGTGAGTGTGTGTTGTTATATGTTGTTTTGATAAGTAACTGAAGATTAGGAGGCCTAAAATGGCCTGTGAGCAACGATTTTTAACATGCTTTGGATGGGTGTGGAGAGCAATGGTAAGGTAAAAAAATATGAGAGGAGGAGACATTGGTGTTGTCTTACTTATGCAAATTTTCTTTCTTTTGTTATAAATCAGTTTCGTTACCAGGTTTTCTTGTGTCTCATTTTTCTTTGAGTCACGCCAAAAAGACCACACGTAGACTGCACTTGTTTTCATATCCCTCCATAAAATCCTGTCGTCATAAGAAGTTCTTTGAGAGAACCCTCTCATTTCAAGCCGCTAAATTGAATATATGGCTTGGAAAAATTATGTTAGAGGTCTCTTCCTATCTTGATTTTAGAAAATTCTCTTTGATAGGCTGGTATCTTAATGCATTCTGCTTCATTTTTTCAATCAAGTTCCTTGATGTATTTTATCTGTTCTATGTATTACTTCTTTCCCTGCCATGCCGGTATTTTCTGCATTATATTGTAAATGCTTTCTGGCTTCATCTGTTTTTAAGTCCATTATTCTAATTTGTATTTTATCTGTATCCCATGTATTAGCTAAACTCTATTAATGTAACTTTATCCCACTCCTCTCTTTCAATTATCACTTTTAAGTCTGTCTTGTCGATGGCCTCAATGTTCGCCTCCCTTTCTTTCCACAGACATTACTTTTAAGTACTATTTTTATCTTTATTTTAGTATTTTACTGTAAACCGGCTAGATACTCGTTGATGGTTGGTATATTAAAAACCAATAAACTTGAAACTTAGCTCACCTTGTTGTGAACCGCCTAGAACTTTTTCGGTATGGCGGTATATAAGATTAAAATAATTATTATTATATAAAACTGGACCAGTCTCGGTTGGAAAGACTGGGTAGACCATTTCAGTCTTGAACTGATGTGAGTTACTATGAGGTTCATCTTTGAAAAGTCTGTCCAATTAAATACGGAGCCCTAACAACTGAATTCTCCCTTTCATCCCCTGCTCGGCACAGAAAATCTGTTAGCTTGTTCTTCTCCTCGAGAAGAAGTGTTGCTGGAATGATATTTGTGGCTGGTGTAGAATTATGGAATGCCCTGCCTGGTATTTTGCGATTCTGTATTGGGAGGATGAACTTTAAGAAAATGCTGAAAACGCAATTATTTGCCAATGCCTTCCTATGCTAATGCTTATTCCTCTGATAAATAGCCTCTTTAGATTTCTCTGTCAGTAATGTATGATTTAAAGTATGTTGTATTAGTGAATTGATGGTATTACACTTGCTTTACATGCTAATGTGAATTGGTGTGGCTATCTACCTTAGAATTGATCATTTGATTTGACATGTATATGGTTTTGCCTTGATTTTCAATATTTTATATTGGGGGATGTCTATGATGTTGTCCAGATATGTCTACGTTATATGTAGAAATCGTAGGGAAACAAAATTTTATGTATGTGACCTGAAAACCGCATAGTTGTATGCGGTATATAAATTTTTTTTTTCAGTCTTAGTTTATTTGCATTTTGAAACTTGGAATACGTCACAGCAAATAGAACAACAGGATGATAACTTCAAAGGTAAAGAAATAAAAGGAAAGGGTAGGGAGAAGAACACAGTAGAATAGACACCAGACAGCACCAGACAGCTGATTACTTATGCTGTCACCCCAGGCCCACCCAGCAGTGGCTGGCCTTCCCAATTTTCACTGTGGGAAGCCAAAACACTGCCAGGGCCACTCCCTTTTCTACTGCTTTCTGCTGGTCGCACCGGATCAACGAAAAACATACAGGCAGCAGCCAGACATCCTCAGAAGGCAGTACGGAACCTTTCCAATCGCATGTGTGCTGATGCATCTACCGCATCCTGCCTCTTAAGACACAGATTTCCTGTTTCCCTGTAGAAGCCTCAGCGCGCATGGGGCTAGAAAGGTCCCGTGCTGCCTTCTGAGGATGTCTGGCCGCTGCTTGCACATCTTTAGTTGATCCGGTGCAAACAGCAGGGGCAGTAGAGAAGGGAGTGACACTGGAGGTGTGCTGGCTTCTCGCGGTGAAAATTGGGAGGCCAGCCACTGCTGAGTGGGCCTGGGGTGACAGCATAAGTAATCAGCTGTCTGACACTGGCACCCCTGCGGTCCACTTAGGAGGGCTTCAAGGTTCAGACTGTGGACCATGGTCCACCATTTGAGTAGCCCAGGATTAAGGCTTGACCTCTCCTGGAGAGGAAAATTAGGCCCTATATCAGCTTCAGGTATTATGGCCATTCTGAACAAAGCAGCTTGTAGGTCAGAGGAGTGGCCTAGTGGTTAGTGCAGTGGACTGTGAACCAAGGGATACAGGTTCAAATCCCACTTTAACACAACTTTTTTTTTCTGGGGGCTCTCTCCAAGAACAGAAGAATACTTACAGTACCTAAAGATATAAGATACCTGAAGGCTGTTGAGAAGATATACATTCAGGTAGAAATAGGTACAGTGGTGCCTCGCATAACGGACGCCTCGCACAGCGAACGCTGCGCACAACGAACTTTTTGTCGTGCTCCCCACAACGAACTTCGTTTCACACAACGAAGTCGCCCGAGGGGCCCGGGGGGGGCGGAACTACTCTCGCCGAAGCCGGGAACAGCAGCACCCATGCAGAGAAGGAGAAGACGGCGTGTAGGGGACTCCAGTAAATGCAGAGCAGCAGCTGTGGCAATCAAAAAAAGAGGAGGTCTGCTGTTAAGGTGGACCAGGGTCCTGGAAAATTCGTGAAATCCTGCAATATTACCAGGATCTCAATACAAGTCCATGAGGATCCTGGAGATCCTGCAAATCCTGGTTTTACCCAGACCCGATTCTCTGGTCCTATCTTACGAGACCTGACCCATTTACAGCAAGTTAAGCCATGTTTAAGCTAACGAAAAAAAATCCAGAAAACATCAAAAGATTATTTCCTTTTTAACAAATAGTAATACTGTACCATGAAATACTGTTCCATCATCTCCCTCCACCTTACCCTGGATGCCGAGTTCTCCGGCCCTCTTTCTCGGCCAGCCGCACGCTTTCAGGGAGCAGCGCATGCGCGCATGCTTTGTTGCTCAATCTTCTCCTCTGACGCAACCGGAAACCGGAAGTTGCAGGAGAGTAGAACATTGACCAACTCCAGCAGCTGCGCGTGCACAGCTTTCTGGAAGCGTGCGGCTGGGTGAGGGAGAGGGCCGGCAGACTCCGCATACAAGGTGAGGTGGAGGGAGGGAAATGTAGGGCTGCAGAACGAATTATTGTGTTTTAAATGTATTCTTATGGGAAAACAGGGCTGCAGAACGAATTATTGTGTTTTAAATGTATTCTTATGGGAAAACGCGTTTCACACAACGAACGTTTCACATAACAAACTTGCTCCTGGAACGGATTAAGTTCGTTGTGTGAGGCACCACTGTATTTTTCTGTTCCCGGAGAGATCACATTTACAAGAAAAAAGAGTTACAGTGGAATTTGAACCTGTATTCCCTAGTTTGTAGCCCAAGGCAGTTTGCATCGAGGGCTATTTTTATATATTTAAAAAATGTATATTCCGTTCTATCAATATTTCTAGGCGGATTCCAACAAACATACATAATTTATAATAGACAAATGTATTAAAACAGCAGTTAATAAACTTCAAAACATTTACGGCCTCTTTTACAAAGCCATGTGGCAACAGTCCCGAAGCCCTTTAAATCTCTATGGACTTTGGGGCCGTTGGCACAGCGCAGCTGCTAGTGCGGCTTTGTAAAAAAGGCCATTAATTAAAAAAAAAAAAAAAAGAAAAAAAAAATCTTGAAAAATACAGAATGAAAAAAGTGATACATTGGAGACTGCCCCAACTTTGTTGGTTGGGCTGAGAACTTTTCAGCGGCCCCTCGTATACTTCTGAGCAATTTCATAAGCACCTACACGGGGAAGGAAGGTAAAATGCTTTTCTACATGCATGTTGAAATCGCTAACAAAATTCCCCTGTGTGTTAATTATTATTACTTATAATGAATTAAGAGATTGCTTTGTTGTTTATCCAGCGGAAGTTGTTTGTGAGCCTCCCAATAACAAGTTGGATAAGTTTGTGGGGACCCTGTTCTGGCTGAACAATAAGCACTCCCTGAATAACGGAACCATGCTTCTCCGAGGATGCGTCCTGAGAAATACGGACTGGTGCTTTGGAATGGTCATCTTTGCAGGTTAGGAGACTTCACATCAGATTTGGTTTAATCTTCATGATAGGCTGTTGTTAACCCCCCCCCCAAAAAAAAAAAAAAAAAAAAAAAACCAGAAAAAAAAAAAAAAAACCCAGTTCTGCCGGCCACAAAATGGGAGCAAATGTTCTTAAATTGAGTCAGTTATGCTCATACAAAATTGCATATTAATCATATACACTTCTTCCTCCGTATTTGCGGTTTCGATTATTCACGGTTTTTTGCTTGCTGGCTCCTTCCCCCAAATTACTTCGGCTTGCATAGAGAAATTGCTGATTCCAAGTGTTTACAGAGAAAATCGCTGATTCCCATCGCTTTCTTCACCGTGTTTTGCCTCTCCTTCAGGAAAAGGCCAGGTCTTCTAACATGTTATTCGCAGTTTCACCCTATTCACGATGGTTTTTAATAGAAAACAGCGAATAACGTATGAAAAAGTTATTTGTGGTTTTTCTGTATTTGCGGTTCTGTTCATCCCCTATCACAGCAAATACGGAGGGAGAAGTGTTTGTGTTTATATATTTATTCAGTTTTCTATACCATTCTCTCAGGGAAGCTCAGAAACAGTTTACATGAATTTGTTCAGGCACTCAAGCATTTTTCCCTGTCTGTCCCAATGGGCTCACAATCTTATCTAATATACCTGGGGCAATGGGGAACCAAGCGACCCACCCAGGGTCACAAGGAGCAGCATGGGCCTGAATCCACAGCCCCAGGGTGCTGAGGCTGCAGCTATAACACCTGCACTACATTCTCAGTGAGGTAGGAGATAGCCTGGTAAATATTGTCTGATGGAGATGGCAAACATAGTTAACAATCAAGGTAAAACATAATGTGATAAACATGGTATAGTAAGACATAGTGTGACAAGCATAGTATGGCAGAACATAGCATGGTAAACATAGTATTAAGAAGCATGGCTGACATAGCATGACACGACTTAGCAAAAATGGTAAAGTAGGTATACATGATGAAGGATAGCGTGGAAGACATGGGACAGCTACATTGTGTTGTAAATACAGTATGAGAGATTGTAGCATGGCAGGCATAGTATGGTGAATATGGTGTTTGGTGTAGGACAAAGATGGGAAACTGTAAGAGAGAGTGTGGAAGAGCATTGTGTGAGAAAACATGGTTTGGTCCTCTGTTATATAGGTCAGGGGACGAGGTGAGTTTTTTTATTGCCTTTCTGAAGCACAGTAGACCTTCTAGTGATCTAATTTGGGTTGGTAGTTTGTTTAGAGACACGGTAGGTAGTACAAGTAAGATTTTTGGGGGGCGTTCTCTAGGAGGAGGGTACATCCTGATGGTGCGTGTAATCGCTTTTCTCCATGTGAGCAAAGCAGTTGATTTGGAGCATAGGGCGGAAGTTTGGCTGGTATCATGTCATGGAAGAGTTTGTAGGCCATTACTAGGCCTTTGCATACACATTGTTAGGCGATTGGCAGTCAGTGAGCAGCGCGCAATTCCGGAGTAACTGGATCTCATGTGTGGAGATTCTTCAGAAATCGGAGGACAGCATTTTGAATTCGTTGTAGTCGACGGAGGGTTTTTCAGTGATCCCGTTTAGGAGTGCATTGCAGTAGTCCATACGGGAGAGGACAAAGGTGTAGAGTAGTTGGGAGAAGTCCAATTCTGAGAAGTATCGTCTGATTTTCTATAGTTGCTGGAGGTAGTTGAACGAGGTGGATACTACTTGGGAGATATGATCAAAGAGAGAAAGGTCGGCTTTAAGAATCACCCCAAGATGGCCTACTTTGTCTTTGGCCATCAGGTTGGCCGATTCCCAAAAGATCGACAGGCAGGCGAGTTCGGGATCATCTCTCCATATCCAGAGGAGCTCTTTTTTTTGTTGCATTTAGTTATAACTTGTTTTGATGCATTCAGCTTTTTATTTCCAAGAGGCAGTTGTTTAGTTTGGTGATTTGGGCATCTCGGTCCGAGTCTAGGTTCAGTTGTATGTCATCTGCAAATGAGTGGATCTTTATGTGGTGTTTTAAGGCAATGTCTATCATTGGTTTGATGTAGATGTTGTAAAGCAGAGGGGACAGGAGAGCGCCCTCCATATTTTATTGGTTTAGGACATGATAGAGTAGACCTTAATAGCATGCTTTGGATCCTATGGCTCAGGAATGATAAGAACCACTGGAGCACTCAATCGCCGATTCTAATATTTGCGAGTCTGGCGAGGTATCAAGGGCAGCACTGAGGTCTATAAGAACCAGCAGCCCACTGTTCCCTTTGTCTAGTATGTCCCAGCAGTCATTGATAATGTCTGCCAGAACCGTTTTCATTCTATGGAATTTCCTGAAGCCAGATTGATAAGAGGAGAGGGCGTTCTATTTGTTGATGAAAGCCTGGAGTTGCAATAGTATGGTCTTTTCCAGGATCTTGGAGATGAAGGGGAGGTTGGAGACTGGTATGTAGTTGCCGGGTTCATTCAGATCCAGGGTCGGTTTCTTTAAGTTGCTTAATGATTGCTGATTTCCAGCTTTATGGTACCACTCCCAATTGAAGGGAGCAATTTATTAGAAGTAGGATCGATTCGACAAAGGCATCTTTTGTGGCTGTCAGGAGATTTGGCAGGCCCGGCCTTTAAAACCCTCGCCTACATTTCCATCGCCTAAAGCTTAACACAGGTGCCGCTAGGCGCAATTCTGTAAATGGCGCTTAAGCGTGATTGACATCCGGACAGCGCCATTTTTCTAGGCACCAGCCAATTTAGGCGCCATTTACAGAATCCTGGTGTTAGTGTGTGTGTTAGCACGCACTAACCGTTAGTTTGCATTAAAATAGCCAATGCAGTACAAATCCAGCGCTAACTGCTTAGCATGGGATGTGGCAGTGTATGGGTGGAATACGGACGCAGATTGGGAGTGGACTGAACATCTAGCTGGCATGCGCTTACTGGCAAATGTGCAGGCAATGCAGCTCCACTTAATGACACTTCACTGAGTTTGGAAATATTGCATATTAAGAACATAAGAAGTTGTCTCCACTGGGTCAGACCAGAGGTCCATCGCGCCCAGCGGTCCGCTCCCGCGGCGGCCCATCAGGTCTATGACCTGTGAAGTGGTTCCTGACCATTTCTATAATCTACCTCTGCTTCTATCTGTACCCCTCAATCCCCTTATCCTTTAAGAACCTATCTAAACCTTCCTTGAACTCCTGTACTGTGTTCTGGCCTATCACAACCTCTGGAAGCGCGTTCCATGTGTCCACCACCCTCTGGGTAAAAAAGAACTTCCTAGCATTTGTTTTAAACTTGTCCCCTTTCAGTTTCTCCGAGTGACCCCTAGTACTTGTGGTTCCCCACAGTCTGAAAAATCTGTCCCTGTCTACCTTCTCTATGCCCCTCAGGATCTTGAAGGTTTCTATCATGTCTCCTCTAAGTCTCCGCTTTTCCAGGGAGAACAGCCCCAGCATTTTCAGCGTATGAAAAGTTTTCCATACCTTTTATCAGTTTAGTCGCTCTTCTCTGGACCCCCTCAAGTACTGCCGTGTCCTTCTTGAGGTGCGGCGACCAGTACTGGGCACAGTATTCCAGATGTGGGCGCACCATTGCACGATACGATATTAAAGAATTAAGGCGAAAACTGCAGGGTCAATGTTCCCGCCCCCTTTAGTTCTCATAGAGCCTTTGTACTTAAGCTGTGTTGATTTTGACTGTTAACCCCTTGATTTGCAAAAACCTAGCTCACTTTAGGAAACAAGCCCCTAAGATTGTTAACCCAGCGAAGATGACAACCCCCCCCCCACAAAAAACCACCCTACTGCACCTGAATGCAACTTGCCTTGAAACTAAATCCATATCCATAAGGAACCAGTTACTGCAGCTGAGCTACTAGATAGCAGGTTTGGTTGTCAGTCCCTTTTCTTTTTTGTGCTTTATGTTCCATTCACTCAGCTGTCCCTCATTATCTCTCCTCACTTCTCTCCCCCTATGTTCTCCCTCTCGCGCGCTCCATTCAACTGGTAAGTCCCTGTTATCTGTGCTTTTCTCTTCCTCTGCCAAGTCCAGACTCCGTCCTTTCTGTCTTGCTGCACCGTGTGCCTGGAACAAATTGCCCGAATTCCTACGGTGGGCTCCATTTTTGGCAGTGTTCAAGTCCAAATTAAAAACTCACCTTTTTCAGGTTGCTTTTAACTCCTAACTCTTCTCATCTTGGGTTCTGCATCCCCAACCCTAGATGTCATGTCTTTCTTCAGTGCTATAGAAGTGTTAAATAGTAGTAGTAGCAGTAGTATTATGATCTGATTTGATGGAGAACATGGCATATGGAATGGAGCCTAATGGTTGGTGCGGTGGACTGAAATTCTGGGGAACTGGGTTCAATTCCTGCTGCCGCTCCTTGTGACCCTGGACAAGTCACTTAATCCTCCATTATAAAAAATGTTTTAAAGACTATTGGAGGGGAGGTCAGCATAAATCTCCAAGAAATGAGGAAAAACATTGTACAGTACTACCGTGTTGCCCCGAAAATAAGACCTAGCCCCAAAATAAGCCCTAGTCCCGGGATTTGCCTTCAGTTTCCTTTCCCTCCCTCCCATCCCTTGTACAGCAGTATCCTTGAGAGAGCACCCTCTCCCCCCCCCCCCCCGAGCACCTGCCATGCAGATGAATCCCCATCCTTCTCTCCTTCCCATCAGAACCCAGCCACGAACCCTACTTACCTCCCTAACCAGCGTCGGGCCGCAGCACTCTAACAGGCTGCTTCGGCCTTGTCCGCCTGTCAACTCTGCTGCGTTACTGATGACTTTTCTTGACATTTTTCATTTCATATCATTGAAACGAAAAGTGTCAAAAGTGTGGACTAACTTGTAAGTTTCATGGCTCCACATCATTCTCCTCTTGGTTGGGCTGAGAACTTTGCAATGGCCCCTCATATTGTGATGTCATAATGCCTCAGTCCACCAATGCCTAAGAGCCAACCTCATCGGTGATGTCACAATGGCTTGGTTTCCCTATAATTGTGCCCGTTTGCTAGATGCATTTGCCTCATTGAAACAAAAAATGTCAAGAGAAGTTTAAGTTTCACTCATAGTGCTATAGAAATGATTAGTAGTAGTAATATTTCTGTTTGCATAGAATACTGAATTCAAACCAAATAATTTCATCTTTTTTTGCAGGACCCGACACTAAACTAATGCAAAACAGTGGCAAAACAAAATTTAAAAGAACAAGTATTGATTGTCTAATGAACACTCTAGTATTGTGGGTAAGTTGCAGTATCTTGACTAGGCATAAAATTGGTAGGTATAGGAGATATAAATTCATGTTTTATATAAAACATTAGGTTTTTTTTTTTTATTTAACAAGCTGGAACTTTTACTTTTATTTTCGGCGATGAGTTAGATCCTTTATGGGTAAAGAATCACACGGATTCTGTGGCTAATTGCCTTGACAGGCGGATTGCTTTGGAATTTGGCCCATACTATACCACTTTTGCCATGGGAACGTGTTCTGTTGGGTTTGCCACTAGGAGTTACGGTGTTATTCTTAGCCTTGTACACATAGGCACATCTCTCGCCCAGGTACTAATACTATTAATTATTTCTATAGTGCTACCAGATGCACGCAGCACAGTCACAGAGAATAAGAAAACAGTCCCTGCTCAAAAGAGCTTACAATCTAAACAGGCAAGACAGACAAACAGGATGTCATGGATACGGTTAAGGGGAACGGTTAATCAGAAGGCTGGGTTGGAGTGCAGAGGAATAGTGTTAAGGATTGGCCTGCATAGTTTATAGCAGGGGTGTCCAACCTTTTGGCTTCCCTGGGCCGCATTGGCCGAAATAAATGTTTCTGGGGTCGCACAAACACTGCAGCAAGACGGAGGAGGGAGCCGGAAAGACGGTGAACACCCAGGGGCAGCAGAGGAAAACACTGCATCGCCCTCGACCGGGGCCGCACAAAATACTTCAGGGGCCACATGCGGCCCTCGGGCTGCAGGTTGGACACCCCTGGTTTATAGTCTATTAAAACTTCTATACCAGTAGTCTCAAGCCCTATGCAGGGCCGTATTTTGGATTTGTAGGTACTTGGAGGGCCTCAGAAAAAATAGCTAATGTCTTATTAAAGAAATGACAGTTTTGCATGAGGTAAAACTCTTTATAGTTTATACATTTTTCCTTTTGGCTAAGTCTTAATAATAATATTGTAATTTATAGCTAAAGAGACATATGATCAAGAAATGGTTTTATTTTAATTTTATGATTGATAAACATACCGAGGGCCTCAAAATAGCACCTGGTGGGCCACATGTGGGCCCCGGGCCATAAGTTTGAGACCACTGTCCTATACCATGTTCTCCAAACAAACGGGTCTAGATGGTTTATAGACTCAAATTTCAGAAAGGAACTACAATATCTTGATAGAAAAGAAAGTAAACAAACTGCTGAGTCATTCATACCACAAGAAAAACATTAAAACCATAAAAGAAAAAAATAAAATAAATCAAATTAAATTGAATTACACTGAAACAAATTAAAATGGATTAAATTACTTCCGCAGTTGAGGCGGCAGGTCACAAGCCTTACTGCACATTTTAATCTCAATTTCAAATGGCAGTCTAAAAAAATAAGTCTTCAGTCAGGCCTTAAAATTCTTAAATGGCTGTTTGCTAAGTGAGTGTATAGGAAAGTTACTCTGTAACTGAGATACACAGTGCATATTGCCAGTAAACGTGAACAAAGTGGCAGTTTAACAAAGGGAAAATCCAGTTCTGTTTTCCCTTCTAAATTTGCTGTTTATATGATCAGCCAGCAGCAGTAGGCACATGGGTTCAGTAGACTCTCTGTTAACCGGAACTCAAGCAACCAGAACTCTCAAACAACCAGCAAAAAAAAAAAAAAATGAAATACTCTAATTCTTTAAATAAAAATTTAAAGTCAATTTCTGGCAGAAATTTAAGTGTAAACTTGGCATGCCACACCTGAGTACACCCAGGCTTTACCTACCACATGTCTGGTAGTTTGTCTAGAACAGTTTATGCTATAGCCTAGTATTAGTTAGGCCTATTAATAATAGTAACTCTCAAGCAACCAGAAACTACATTTATAATAATAATAATAACAGTTTATATACCGCAATACCGTTAAGTTCTATGCGGTTTACAATAGATTGAGAGGTACAAATTGATTGAATTTAAGAGGGGGGAAGAGGAGAGTTAATAGGACCGGAAATGCTTTGTTGAGGAGAAAGAGATTAATAGGACAGAGGAATCACTATGGAGGAGAAAGAAGATGAGTGGGTCAGTTGTCTAGATACTTTAGGAACAGTTGAGTTTTTAGACGTTTTCTGAATTCCTCCTAAGTAGTGGGCGAAAGCAGTTGATCTAGGTCTTTACCCCACAATGCTGCTTGATGTGAAAGAAGGTGTTCATGGTGTTTTTTCAGTTTACAACCTCTAACTGGGGGGGAAACGAAGTAGGAATGAGAGCTTCTCTTGTGTCTGTTGGCAGAGAAGGAGAAAAGGTCAATTATGTATTTAGGGGCAAGTCCGTTTAGTGCTTTAAAGCAGAAGCAGGCAAATTTAAACTTTATGCGTGCTTCCATCGGTAGCCAATGTAACTGCCGATAGTAGGGTAATACATGATCGAATTTCTTTAGTCCAAAGATTAATCTGACCGCTGCATTTTGCATTAGTTGTACACGTCGCATATTTTTTTGGGAAACGGTGAATAATACAAAACTTTGCTAAAATAATTACGATTGGAACCAGTGTAAAGTAAAATTTATTACGATAGGAAAAGGTTAATGTGCGCTAGCCGAAAATCTACCACCTGCTCAAAAGGAGGCGGTAGTGGCTAGCGTGCGGGGCAATTTAGCGTTCGCTATTCCGCGTGTTAAGGCCCTAACGTGCCTTCATAAAAGGAGCCCCTAAACTTTTCCAATAACTTTATCCTATTCAGATTAATACTATCCTCCCATCCTCCTCCCACCTACCCAAATACTCAAAGGTCAAAATTAGGAAAGTAATAGCTCCCCCCTTCCCCGGATGTGTACGAAAATATACGAAAATTGACATAATCAAAGACCTACTATAGTGAAGTAATATAAGATGTCAACGGGCCCTAAACCAGTTTAAATAAATTACTGTGCCCCAAACTATCAGCATTCATTTTTTCATACCTATAGTATAGCTGGAGCACAGATTTGCCCACCAGAAAGGAAAATTTAGGCCTTACCATACCATAATGTGGATAAAAGATCATGGATCGTTCATCTTGGTCATGGCTGTACATTCTCTGTGTTAACATAATTGTTTCCGCTGTTTCCGCTTTCAGATCTTTGGTTTTCTGATATGTATGGGGACAATTCTGGCAATAGGAAACTCCATTTGGGAGCATCAGGTTGGGAGCCGCTTCCGAATGTATCTGCATTGGAAAGAAGTGGTGAACAGTTCTGTATTTTCAGGATTTCTAACCTTTTGGTCGTACATTATCATACTGAACACAGTTGTGCCTATATCCTTATATGTAAGGTAAGATGGAATGTCTTTATTACATTCATAAATTTATGTGTACATTCAGTTTTCTATACAGTTCTCCCAAGGGAGCTTGGAACAGTTTATATGAATTTGTTCAGGCGCTCAAGCGTTTTGTCCCTGTCTGACCCAGTGGGCTCACAATCGACCGCACGCTAAACGCTGAGATGACCTTTATATTCCAATGGGTGTCTTGACATTTGGCGCGAGCTGGTGCGGTTAGCGGTCCTTGTTGAATTTCCCCCAAATCGTGCTTGATTAATATTTATCAGTTTTGATTTTGGCTTTGATTTTCCATCTATAAAGATAACATGTCTTCAAAAGAATATATGTAAGTTTCTTCAAAATTTCTTAAAATACTTTATAATTCTTTGAAAAATATATTTCTACTTAGCTCATTTTCCAAATCACAGCGGTAACAGAAGTTTTCTCACTGTGGCGGGGTCTTATGCGTTTCGCCAATAAGGCTTCTTCAGAGAACCCGCTTAAAGGTGATTATCATTCAGAAGAAGAGCTGCACACTAAAGAAAAAAGTAAAAAAAATCCTTGTTACTTGTTAAACAACACTGGATTTCATACATTCTTATGGTGTGCTGCTCTCTTGACTTCTCCAATTTCCAGTTCAAAATGATGTGTCTTTCAGCTGTGGTCCCGGTTTATCAAATGAGCTGTCATTCATTTGTGGAGAAACGCCCACCATTCGATTTCTCGGTTTAACCCAGTGGGTGTTACCATTTGCCAGTGGTATATCCACGATTGCTCTTTCTTCCACAAGAGGGCTGACATGTTCCCCCCTCTCTTTAGCCTTGGTGCTTCCAAAACTATGAACTTGAGATCATCTAAGGTGTGTGACAGTAAGATCCGTAGGGGAGATATAGGGGCCCCCCTGTCACAACATTGGCATACCCTAAGATGTTCGATGATCCGTACCCTTACAGATCTTGTTGTATGACCAATATAAAACAATTTTCAAGGGCATATAATCATGTAAATGATTCCCTCTGATACACAATTTGTTTGATATTTGAGAATGTGAGTTTTATGCAATCGCAGGTGCACAATCTCCCGTGTTACTGTAGTATGAGAACACACACTAAATCTCCCACATGGATAATGTCCCTTGGGACTTGCTTTGTTGATCTTGATCCCTGCTTAAAAATTGAGAAGAGCTGATCCATTCCCGAAGGTTGCGTCCCCTGGAATAGGCAAAAATAAGTAACTTTACTAAACTAGGATGATATTGAAGGATGTGCCAATGAGATTTAACAATTTTCTTAATTTCAAAAGACAAATGGGAATATGGAAGGGTGCATACCATTTTAGTCTCAATGGGGCTGTTAGTGCTCTGTAAAAGATGGTCACGCTGATCATATAAAGCCCTTTTATATGCTTTTTTAATAATAGTCCTAGGGTAACCATGTTCATCAAATCTTGCCCACATATCCTTAGCTTTGTGTTTATATTCCTCAACAGAACTGCACAGGCGACGCAACCTTAAAAATTGTCCCACTGGTAAATTAGCTCGTAGATGTCTCGGATGGTGACTATCAAAGTTCAAAAGGTTGTTTCTATCCGTTGTTTTTCGATAAATTGTAGTTTGGAAATGACCTTGATGAAGGGATATCCAAATATCTAGGAACGCTATCTCTGTCGATGCTCCGTGGCTGTAAATTTTAAATTGATATCGCACGTGTTTAGCCACTGCAAAAAGATTTTGAATTGTTGTTCAGTACTAGACCACATCAGAAACACATCATCAAGATAACGCTTCCATACTACAATTTCATGGTAAAAATTAGATGGGTACAAAAATTGATCTTCAAACTCATTTACATACAAACATGCCACAGAGGGAGCCATAGTAGCCCCCTTGGCTGTACCTTTAATTTGTAAGTAAAATTCTTGGTCAAACTGAAAATTGCTTTTTTCCTAAAGCTATGCGTGCTAGCGTAATCAAAAAATCCACTCTTACTGGTGATAAAAATAAACTGTCAAGATGCTTACGGATGACCTGAATGGCGGCCTCCTGGGGAATGTTTGTATATAATGATGTGATATCTAAAGTGACTAGTAACGTTCCCTGAGGGACATTTTCACATGATTGTAAAAAGTTCAACATATCTGTTGTGTCCTTAATGTAGGATCGCGCTTTAAACACCAGATCTTTTAAATAAAAATCCACAAACTCAGATAATGGCTCCAAGAGAGAGCCAATTCCAGACACAATAGGACGTCCCGGAGGAGACGTAATACTTTTATGTATTTTGGGGACAAAATATATTACAGGTATAACAGGATGTTCTTGATAGAGAAATCGAAATTCCCTGTCTGTAATAACCCCTTGCTCTAATGCTTGTAGTAGCACATGTCGGATGCCTTCAGAAAGCTCTGCTGTAGGATTGTAGCAGTTCATAATATTGAGAGTCATGTAATTGACGCATCACTTCAGTGACATACATTTCTGTGTCTAGAATTACTATGCCGCCACCCTTATCTGCGGGGCAGATGATAATAGATGAATCTGTTTAGAAACATGTATAAACTGCTTCCCTGGTGCTTAATAAAAGACCAGCCAAAGTATCATGAAATGTCAGATCAATGGCCCATGAAACTCAGCAACCCTTTCTCTAACCGTGACTAGTCTGGGTCAGTCAGAAGTATTCTGCAGATCCGTTTCTTGTTGCTCATCCTTAGCTGTGCTAATAACATTGGTCACATCTTCTAACAACTAATTCACAGCTTAATTAAATGCTGACTGAAATAAATGCTTTCATAAATGTGATCTAATTCTGTCACCAATTAGTTTCATAGACTATCCATGCAGCACAGAAATCAAAGACCATCTGCAGAGGCATAGGCGTCATAGAAGTATGATGGCAGATAAAGGCCAAATGGCCCATGGGAGTTCTGATTGACAAGTCGATGAAGCCGTCTGTACAATGTGCTGCGGCGGCAAAAAGGGCGAACAGAATGCTAGGAATGATAAAGAAGGGGATCGCGAACAGGTCAGAGAAGGTTATCATGCCGCTGTACCGGGCCATGGTGTGCCCTCACCTGGAGTACTGCGTCCTACTGGTCGCCGTAAATGAAGAAAGACACGGTACTACTTGAAAGGGTCCAGAGAAGAGCGACTAAGATGGTTAAGGGGCTGGAGGAGTTGCCGTACAGTGAGAGATTGGAGAAACTGCGCCTCCCTTGAAAAGAGGAGACATGATTGGAAACATTCAAAATACTGAAGGGAATAGACTTAGTAGATAAATACAGACTATTCACACTCTCCAAGGTAGGGAGAACGAGAGAAGGGCACTCTCTAAAGTTGAAAGGGGATAGATTCCGTACAAACGTAAGGAAGTTCTTCTTCACCCAGAGAGTGGTGGAGAGCTGAAATGCTCTTCCGGAGTCTGTTGTAGGGGAAAACACCCTCCAGGGTTTTCAAGACAAAGTTGGACAAGTTCCTGCTAAACTGGGACGTACACAGGTGAGGCTGGACTCGTTTTAGAGCACTGGTCTTTGACCTGGGGGCTGCCACATGAGCAGACTGCTGGGCACGATGGACCAGTGGTCTGACCCAGCAGTGGCAATTCTTATGTTCTTATGTAGTCTGCCCATCCACAGTAACCATTACCTCTTTCTCTGTCTGAGAGATCCCACATGCCTATCCTAGGCCCTCTTGAATTCAGACACAGTCTCTGTTTTCACCACCTCTTCTGGGAGACTGTTCCATGCATCTAGCACCCTTTCTATGAAAAAGTATTTCCTTCAGATTACTCCAGAGCCTATCACCTTTTAACTTCATCCTATGCCCTCTCACTGCAGAGTTTCCTTTCAAATGAAAGAGACTCGACTCGTGCACATTTATATTATGTAGGTATTTAAACATCTCTATCATATCTCCCCTCTCCCGCCTTTCCTCCAAAGTATACAGATTGAGATCTTTAAGTCTGTCCCCATACGCCTTATCACGAAGACCACACACCATTTTAGTAGCCTTCCTCGTCAGAATGGGGGAGGCTACAGGGGTTGGGGCCTTCCCCCCCAAATTTTCAGTCGCCTGTTGTTGCCCTCCCTACCATCTCCCGGTGTTATGGTTTTAAATTTTTGGGCGGTGGTCAGGGAGCGTCAAACAGCAGGCCTACCCTGGAACCCTTCAGTCTTCTTCTGGGGCAGGCCTGCCCATGGACACTGTGCGGCGGCTGCCCAAAGATTTAAAACTATAGTGTCAGGTGAGGTCGTGCGCCAGGGTGGAGCTCCTGGGCCCCCTCCCCCTCAAAAAAAGCAGTGTTCCACTGCCTATGTACAGAGGTAATAATCTACTTAGGTAAAATGGGAACTGGATTCGCTATATTCTACGTTAGCATCTTCTGGCACACCATCCCTCAAGCTAGTTCATTCTTTGGTTCCATGGCAAGAATCTGTGGTGGAAAGGGGCAGTTGGGGGAAAGAAAAGATTGTTTTAGAAAAGCATTGTTGTAATTCTTTTCTACTTAAAACTATGCTTCCCATTTCTTCCGTTGCCATGTTTAACCACAGAAAAGTACTCGGTTTCCTTTTTTTTGGTCCACAAAGTTAAATTTATATTGTTTTCAAAACTGTTTTCCTGTGAGTCTGACTAGAATTGGCATGGCTTTCTGTCCTGGATACCTAGACAACCAACCGTTCTCCACAAATTTTTTCACATTTTTAAGCAAAAAGGTTGTGGTGGTTTAAGGGAGGTTCTGTGCCCTTTTCTTTCTTTTGGTGTTTTGGCTGGCAGTCCAAAATGACCACATGCCAGGCTGCAGAGAACAGAATTCCAGACAGAAGCTTCTGGATCTATCAGAGACCCGTTTGCCAGTAAACATTGCTATTTTAGAACCGTGATACAAATCAGATCATTTGGTCAGCCCTGTCCACTTAGTTTTAGTTTGCTGCTTTCTCGTTTTTGATTTGGAAGGCTTTTTTCTTCTTCTTCTTCAGATTTTTGTCCTATTATGAACAAAGACTGAAGCATATCCAACCTCTCTTCAAATCTCTAGTCAGAGACATTTATGGTAAAAGTGACTGTTTTTCATTTTCCTGCTTGTTTAAAAATAAATCTTCACTGTGGCGCTAACACTGTAAATGTGTACTTCTCGTATTTATCTGTAACATTTTTCTATTTGAATTAAGTTACTCATATTGAATAGTCAGCTTTATCTGCTCATAGTGTTCTATTGCATATCCCAAAATATTTTGCTGTTATGGAATATGTCGGGGAATAAAACAGGGGAAACAAAACCACAAACTCAAATATGCAAAAAAAAAAAAAAAAGAGTGGAATTGTCCTGATCAGAATGATGTACACAGAAAACCAAATACAAAAGAAGCGCCAAAAGTGGATGAAGAGATGCCGACATGCTCATAATTGTCCCCTGAGGAAGGCGATGGTATCGCCGAAACTCGGATCCTAGTCGGGACTTTGACTTTGGAACTTTGACTTTTGGTATTTTGCTTGTTTTTAAACTATTGATACAATCTTCTAATAAAGGAATTCTGACCACTCGATTGGATTTGACATCTCCAGTGCCTCTTGTCGTATTTGCTTTGCTTTGAGGCTTGGTACCTTCTTTCCCCATCCATCTATAGACCAAACACATGGGTACCTTTTTTTTCCTTTAGTAATAACAGAAGATATGAAAGGGTATGAAATTGACAGGTTTATAATTTTTTTACACAGTGTGGGGGTGGGGTGAGGAGGGGAAACAGGAAAGCTAACTAGAACAAACCTCTTAGAGCCCCTTTGTCAGAGCCACAGTAGCGATTTCTGTGTGGCAAATGTGACACAGCCCATTCAATTCCTGTGGGCTTCAATGCATTTGTCATGCTGGGACATGCTGCTATTGCAGCTTTGTAAAAGGACTCCTTAGTGTATTCTATTACACGGGTTTTCAACCCAGTCCTCTGAGCAGATCAATCCAGTCCAGGATATCCACAATGAATATGCATGAGATAGATTTGCATACAATGGAGACTGCGTATGCAAATTTATTTCATGTGTATTTACTGTGGGCATCTTGACAACTGGCTTGGTGTGTCACGAGGATCGGGTTGAAAAATGTTAACAGCATTCCTATTTCTAAAAATTATTTTTTTTTTTAATGGGCTACTTCCATTTTCCCTGCTGAGGATCACAGGAATAGCTGTCTTAAAACTGCGTACTGGAGAAGGAAAGTTGCGGGATTGGTGGGCGACCTCAGAGTGATATTTTTCGTAGTTGGTTTAAATCCGCTATATCGTCAACTCTTCGATTCTCATTAGTTGTATTGATCACACGATCCCTGAAGAAGGATCAGCATAGCCGAAACATGGAATGTGTTGGGTCACACCAATAGAGCCTCAATTTTCAAGAATAAAGTTTTGGTCATTTTAGCATAAACGCTCTTAACATTACTCTCGACCACCATGGTTGATATAGTTAAGACTCCACTCTTTGGTTTTCTTTTCAATCTGACCTAAGACACATAAGCAGCTTTTTTGAAGAACCATAATTTCGCCTCCTAGTACAGACACTAATCTTGGAAATGCTGGATTATTGCAACATCTTGTTCCTACCATGTCTGGCATCAATGATAAAACAGTTACAAACTGTAAAAAATATAGCACTAATATTAATCCTTTCCATGAACAAATGTGATCACATAACACCAACCTTCCTAAAAACACACTGGCTCCTGTGGCAGGCCGAATCGTATTCAAATTCTATTGCCTGTTATTTAAAGTACTACAGGGCTGCGTCCCAATTTATGTGAACAATAGACTCGAACTGAAAGAAGCAAAAAGGCCTCGGAGATACATGAATCCCTTTTCTTACCCCTCAACCAAAAATGCTAAAAAAGAAGGCATACTGTCATTCTAAACAGCAAAACTAGATGTCGTCAGAATCTTAGGTGCCATATCAGATTATAGAATATTCCAGAAAGAAATGAAAACAATGTTATTTAGGAAATATGTCTTGCAATGCTAATCCAATGACTGCCTAATAATAAGCTTTGAAATGTAATTCCCTGGAAATGTCCAGATACCTCTTACCATATGGGGTAAAGACCTAGAGCAATTGCTCTCGCCCACTACTTACGAAGAATTTAGGAAGTATCTAAAAACATACCTGTTCCTGAAATACCTAGACAACTGACCTGTTCTCCCCCTTACTTACTCACTCTTTCCGCTCTCAAGTTCAATTATTCTGTACCTTCTCTAATCTTTTGTAAACCGCATAGAACTTCATGGTATTGCGGTATATAAACTGTTATTATTATTATTATTTATTATTATTGTAATCCGCCGAGAGAGAAAGAGTGTGGCGCAGTGGTTAAAGCTACAGCCTCAGCACCCTGGGGTTGTGGGTTCAAACCTACGCTGCTCCTTGTGACCCTGGGCAAGTCTCTTTACTCCATCTTTTTTATCATAATCTAGGGCAATGGTTCTCAAACATGTCCTGGGGGACCATCAGCCTGTTGGATTTTTAGGATATCCCTAATGAATATACATACATGAGACAGGTTTGCTTATAATGTGGGTGGTAGCCATGCAAATCTATCTCATGCATATTCATTAGGGGGGTTCCTGAAAACCTGACTGGCTGGTGGTTCCCTGCGGACAAGTTTGAAAACCATTGGTCTAGGGTTTTTCCTTGATCAATCACACGTTTGCAAGTACTCATTCATTTGTGTTTCACACTCATTCTTTTGTACTCCACATACTTTCTACATTCATTGCAAAGCCTTATTGACATATCTAGCTCTCATCTTGTGCAAACGTCCAAGGCACTCTGACCCCCAGGACTATAGAAAGATCAAAAGAGATTGTCATAGAGCAGTGCTACCTTAGCAAGAAGGAATCATTCACTCTAGCTACTTATAACTCTACTAAATACAATGAATTCTCTGTCATACAAATTATTATATACATATTGCTCACACCATTCCCGTTTTCTCTTTCCTCATTGAATCCTATATGAGGGGCCGCTGAAAAGTTCTTAGTCCAACCAACTAAGTTGGAGCCGTCTCCATCTTAGGCCCGGAGTCTGTATCGGGCGCTCGGTCTCAGAAGCCGCCTAAGCAGCTTTTTAAAATCACACATGGGCGGCCTATACAGAATTGCCGTAAGCCACCTAACCGCCACGAGTCTCTAACTGGCACCCATTTTACAGGCGCCGGTTAATGAATCACTTTGCCGCTGAGTTGATCGCAGCAATGGAATCTCCCTGAAGCAATCAATTTAGCGGCTGCAGCAGGGAACCCGTACCCCCCACGAAGATGGCGAGCTGGAGGAATGCCCAGTTCCTCTTGGTGGAACCCCCAAAGACATCCCATCCATCCGCGAATGTCGCGGCAATCAAAGACATCCCCCAGTTGGAGGGTTGCCCAGTCCCTCCTGCCGGAATCACCCCCCCACAAAGATCATCGGCAGGAGGGATGCCCAGTCCCTCCTGCTGGAACTCCCCCAAAGGGCATATTCCTGACCCCCCTCCAGCCCATTCAGACCCCAAAATACCTGATATTAAGTTGGCTGGTTGGCTGGCTGCTTCCTCTGTCCGTCCGTCTGGCCTTACTTCACTGAATAGCGGGCCTGTCTCTTACCGATGCATTGTGGGATGCACTGGGGAGGGGCCTAAGGCCCTGATTGGCCCAGGTGCTTGAGGCCCCTCCTACAGGAGGGGCCTTAGGTACCTGGGCCAAGCGGAACCTTAGGCCTCTCTCCCAGTGCATTCTGGGATGTGCTGGGAGTGGCCTAAGATTCTGATTGGTCAAATCCCTTAGGCCACTCCCATGGTCGCTTTTCTATAAAGGAATTCAAAAAGGGGGCATGGCCATGGGTGGGGCGGGAGCATTCCTTAAATTTGCATGTAGCATTACAGAATTTGATACATCTGCATCTAATTTAGGTGTGAAAATTTACACCAGATTTTGGTTGATGTAAATCCTTGCGCCCGAAATTGGGCACAGATCCCGGCGCCAAAGGTTATTTTATAAATGGCACTCCATTTGAAGCATTATTTGTAGAATAGCACATGGCACTATTTTTTTCAGCGCCATATACAGAATATATCCCTGTCTGGCTATAAAAAGCCTTCAGTGGCTAGCACTGTGGTTTAAATATTACCCTCTTACTTTTTTCATTATTGCATATGCAACTTTTCTCTGGTTATTGCAGCAAAACCCAAAGGTATAAAATACCGGAGGGGATTTCAAATATGCAGACAGCTTGATTGTCTGCTCCTTTGCTTCTTCCAGCCACTTCTAGATGTCACTAGGCAGAGGATAATACAATTCATGCATCTTATAATGAGGTTGCTAGTATGTTTACACAATTCAAAGTGGGGTCCCATCTAAACAGGCATGGAAAGAGGCTTAGCTCAGTTCTTCCAAGCAGTGGAGGCTCCTTGAGTTGCATTTATTTATTTGGTAAGCTGTAGAAATATCTTTTAGTTAGAAATGTTTCCACGTTCTGAAATTAGATAAATCAAGCCCCAGGTCATTATGACTCCATATTTTTATTATGATGTTTTTATTCCATTCTTGATTAAATAAGTGTTATGCTTTTGAGCTCCTCTTTCTACGTATCCATTGCCATCACAATAAATCATAAGCCCCCCCCTTGAAGGAATCACACTTTTGACCCAGGGGTACAACTACACTCTTGGTTTGAAGTGCAGAGCTGCTAACATTTATCAAAAGTCACTCTAAAAATTGTGCCAGCTGTTTGACACTGATAAATGCAGTATATAAATATCACTTGAGCTTCAGAAGAGTGTTCATTGGGAAAGGCTTTCAAAAACAGGAAGTGTGTCTGTAATACAACATGCACAATTTTATTCCAAAAAAAGTCAAAATAATAGCTTCAGGAGGTGACTTAGGGATAATATTAGGAGAGAAAGCACCAGAGCCAAGAAAGAGGCAAGCTGATATTCTGCAAAAGCTGGATAGTATTGCTGCTTCTGTCTTTTTGTCTTTTCTCACCATCCGAGTGTTTACCCCTTTTCCTCAGATGGCATGCCTGGGCAGCTGCAGGAACTGAGGCTTAGAAGGTATCTTCTCCCCCTCCCCCACCCCCACCCCGAGTCATCACATCAACATCACTATTGGCTAACAGGGACTAGAATAGTAGCAGCGCCATTTCTCTTTCCTCGTTGGGTATGGACATGCCACTTTTTTGGGGTGGCCAAGCCCATCTAGCCATGACGGGTAGGGAAGCTAAACACTGACCCCCACATTGCATTGCTCAGCAGCGGTCTATGAGGCAAGAAGCCAGGGGGCCAATATTAAGACCTTGGGAGACAGCCGGCTATCTCCTGTGGTTGATGGTGAAACAGAAATTCAATGCCGGCGCTGTATCCAGAGACCAGCATTGAATTTCTGTGTTTTTTTGGCCAGCTGAGACATGACTGGCTAAGTCCAAGTGTCCAAAGAGAGACCTGATTTATTTTTTTTTTTTCAGTGATTTTTATTAAATTTGAATGAATGCACAAAAATAACAAGTGGCCCAGTAAGGAAAGTGCCCCATCCATATCCAATAATTTATTTAATTTTCTATACCGTTCTCCCAAGAACGGCTTACATGAATTTATTCAGGTACTCAAGTATTTTTTCCCTGTCCGTCCCGATGGGCTCACAATCTATCTAATGTACCTGGGGCAAGGGGTGGGGGTGGGGGAGGGATTAAGTGACTTGCCCGGGGTCACAAGGAGCAGCATGGGTTTGAACCCACAATCTCAGGTTGCTGATCAGCTCTTTAAAAATGATGCTACATTTCCCTGGATTATTTAGAGCATTCACATTCTATGACCTTACTGTAAATATAGCCCCCTCCTATTGCTGCTTCCCCCTCTCCACATACCTCCCCCCTCCCAATTTGAGCCAACCGATTTTATACTCTTGCTAGCTATGATCTAAGGAAATGAAGATCATCCAAAACAGTTTAATTTCCCCCCTCTCATACAGACTCCGCGCTTTCATTTTTTACCTCCATTCATATTCTCCCCATTTATACAATCAATCTTCATTCATTCACATTATACATATACATATACATAGAGTAGAGTCCTGTTCCAGATGCATCCTGGCATTCCTCCTTCTCCTGGTCTGCCATGTGCTCTCCTTGACTAGTCAAAGGTTGTGGAACTCTAGCTTCAGGGAGGTTGTTGCATCCCATTTCTTTAAGAATTGTTCAAGCCTTCTCCACTGCCTTTACCTTCCTGTGTTAAGAGCAGATAGCTTAGCTGGTTTTAAGAAAGGTTTGGACAAGTTCCTGGAGGAAAAGTCCATAGTCTGTTATTGAGAAAGAAATGGGGGGAAGCCTCTGCTTGCCCTGTATTGGTAGCATGGAATATTGCTACACCTTGGGTTTTGGCCAGGTACTAGTGACCTGGATTGGCCATCGTGAGAACTGGCTACTGGGCTTGATGGACCATTGGTCTGACCCAGTAAGGCTATTCTTATGCTCTTATGCCATTAATTGTGATCCATACCCCGAATGGGAAAAGCCATCTGTATCTGTCCCTCCTCTCTAAGTTTCTGGGTGACATCTTTCAATGCTCGACGCTTCTGCAAGGTGGACCATGCCAAGTTCTGATAAATTCACACCTTTAAATCCTTCCAGCAGAATTCCAGAGTACAACGAGTTTTTGACAGTATTTGTTCTTTGAATCCGAGGTCCCCAAAAACAAACAATGTCCCAGGAAGATGACTTTCTGGACAGGCCAGGACTTCTGTGAGCTCATTGAATATGTATATCAGTTAGGGTCTCTTCATCCGAATGGTTCAATAGATGCACACATATTTCTCTAACCACAGCATCATAGTTCTTAAAGGAATCTGTCTCTGGTACACCTTTGAATCATAAATTTAGTGATTTCTATCTAGTTTCCAGATTTTTAATATGCTCTTGAAGTTCTGCTAGCATTGTGGCATGGCGTGTTACCACAGGTTGAGCTGATTTAACATTCAAAGCCAAAGTTGCCATGTGAGCCTTGGATGCTGACATGTGGTGTCCCAGGTCTCCAGTCCCCGCTCTAATCTCTGCTAATGTCACTTGAACATCTTGCTGGATGTCCACCATTTCAGACTTAGTCCCAGACTGCTTGCTTCATTATTTAGTCACCTTCCAGTACAAAAGTAAGGAAGTTCTTCACCCAGAGACTGGTAAAAATCTGGAGTGCTCTTCCAGAGGCTGTTATAGGGGAAAGCACCCTTCTGGGATTCAAGAAAAGGTTAGATAAGTTCCTGCTGGACCAGAACATATGCAGGTAAGGCTAGACTCAAATGGGGGACTGGTCTTTGACCTAGGGGCCGGCGAGTGAGAGGACTGCTGGGTGCGATGGACCACTGGTTTGACCCAGCAGCAGCAAATCTTATGTTCTTATTTTCAAGTTCAGCTTTGCTTCCTCCTGAAATCTGTCTAGTTTCCATCTCATCTCTTCCCTTCCCCTCCCATCCATGGGCACCATCTCATCTGCTCTTTATTCTATGGACACCCTGTCCACATTTCATGCTTTCCATCTTAACTCTTCTCTTCTCTTCCCCTCCCCTGCATGGGCACCATCTCGTATCCTCTCCACTCTATGGGCACCATCTCCTTTCTTCATTTCCCCTCCATGGGCACCATTTCATCTCCTCTTCCTTCCCCTTCATGGACACATCTTATCCTTTCCATCTCATCTCTTCTCTTCCTATCCCCTGCATGGGGACCATTTCATCTCCTCTTCCTTCCCCTCTCCCTTCATGGGCACCCCTCATCTCCTCTTCCCTCTATAGACAGCCCCTCCCCTCCGAGGGCACCATCTTCTCCATTCTTTTGCTTGCACTATGGCATTTCTCACTCTACTCCCCACCCCCACAGTCTGGATCTCTCCTGCAGTTCCTGGATCTTCGTCTGCCTCTCCTTGCCCCGTGTACTCAAGCATCTGACTCTTCCCATTGTAGTCTCCTGTTGCCACCACCACCCCCCTCCCCTCCTGTTCATATACACACTTGCGGTATCTCCATCTTCCTCTCTCTCCCTTTGCCGGCCCTCCCATCTTGCTTTTACAATCTGCAGCGCCGAATGCACACACTTCTTCTCTATAGCCATGAGCTCTCTCTCTCTGTAGAACCCGCCTCCTCTGAGCAGAGCTTCCTGTTTCCTGCAGGCAGGATGCTACAGAAGGAGAGCTCGCGGCTTTAGAGAAGCAGTGTGTATTTGGCAGTGTAGATGGTAAAAAGCAAGCTGGGAGGGCTGGCAATGGGAGGGAAAGGTAAGAAGTTGAGCTTGTGCATGTGTATGGGCACGCAGGGAGGGCAGAGGAAGGAGTGAGATATTGGACGGAGGAAATTTAGAGATGAAGAGAGATACAGGTAGGGAGTTTGATGCGATTAAGTTGTTAAAATTATTAATGCGAGTTCAAATTTTAACTCATTAAATATGCAGCCCTAAATCACATAGTAGTTCAGTGTTGACATGACTTTAATTTTAATGTGATTTGTAATTTGTAGAAAGAGAGCAGACTGAGAAAGAGAAACAAATTCTTTTTTTTATATATATAAATTAAACGATTATTATTTTTTTCATATTAAAGCGTGGAAGTTATTCGACTTGGACACAGCTACTTTATAAACTGGGACCGCAAAATGTATTATGCAAAGCAAAGCACACCTGCCGAGGCACGAACGACTACACTCAATGAGGAATTAGGCCAAATAGAATATATCTTCTCAGATAAAACTGGAACTCTCACTCAGAACATAATGACATTCAACAAATGTTCTATTAATGGGAAAATATATGGTGAGTTACTATTTCCATTCTCTTCTACCCCTATCTATGGTATTTTAACTGAGACAGCAAAGATAAACTGCAGAGAGCACAAAACCTACCCAAGGATAATCTGAGATGCTTCCTAGAGAATGACATGGGGATGGGGACACATGCTAATCTCCAGTAAACCACAGTAAATCCATAGTAATAGTAATAATTTCATGGAATTGCCATGGAGACTGGGTGGGGATGGCATCAAAGCTTGTGGGGATGGGGTATGGATGGAATTTGAGTTTGTAGAGATTGTCCCAATGTCATTCTCTAGCTCCTTCATACATACAATGTCATGTCATCTGGCCTCAGTTCTGCTTAACCTATTATTTGATCACGATTAAAATCATAATAGTATTTTGAATAAAATTTGGAAATATGCACATGTTCAGAAGGCCCTACATAATAAATTGCAAAATATGCAAGGGTGGGATCAGAGCTTCTAGGGGAGGGGATGAGGGTCTGGCATGGAGTCTGTGGGGATAGGGTGGAGATGAGGGCACAATTTGTCCCTGTGTCATTCTCTAGAACAGGGAAGGACAGCGAGGGCCGCAATCCAGTCAGGTTTTCAGGATTTCCTCAACAAATATGCATGAGATTTATTTGCATACAATTGAGGCAGTATATGCCAATAGATCTCATGCATATTCATTGGGGAAATCCTGAAAACCTCGTTCCCCACCCCTGCTCCAGAGTTTCCTCACAGGGATCCCTCATGTTCACTGCTAACCAATAGTAAAATCTTCCAGCATAATGTCGGATCCATTCAACAAAGCCAGCAATAAACAGGGGAAACCCAGCAAAAAATACCTCAGAAGACCTGGAACAATATGGGCCATTTCTTCCGGAGCAGAGCCATTGCAAGGAAGCAGGATTTTTCCTCTGACGCAGCAGAAGGAAAACAGAGATTTCCCTGTCGGGGTATTTTGAAAATTAATTTCCCAAAATTTAGTCTTATTTTTTATGGTTTTTATTTAAGTTAATTATTGTAAATCGAGTCGAGCTTTCTTAGAATGATGACTCGGTATATAAAGCCAAGCCTTAGATTACCGTATTTTCACGCATATAATGCACAGCGTTATACACAATTTTATAAACCGAGCATAACTATGCGCGTTATATGCTGTGAGCGCATATTACAATTTTTTTTTTACATTGCTGGTCCCCCCCCTCCCCCTGACGTCCGATTCATCCCCTCAGCCCTGAAAGCCTGATGCCCCACCCCGAAGGACCGTTTGGCCCCCCCCACCCTGAAGGACCGCTCGCAGACTTTTATACTCTGCTTTAGGAAGGGTTCATAGTCATTCGCGGGTGGGACTTCGGCGCACTGACATTGCAGCGCAGACAAATCAGTGCAAGACCCCAGTGCGCTGCCTAAAAAGTTACTTTTAAAGAGCTCCGACGTGGGGTGTGAGTGGGGAATCCCCCCAATTTACTTCATACTCTTCGTGCTGCCGTTAGGGGGGGGGGTTGGAACACTCCATTATAGAGTAAACTTAACTTTTTCCCTGATTTTTAAATTTTTTTTTTTACACTCTCTCCCCAACGGCAGCGCGAAGAGTATGAAGTAAAGTTGGGGGATTCCCCCTCACCCCCTGTCGGAGCTCTTTAAAAGTAACTTTTTAAGCGGCGCGCTGGGGTCTTGCGCCAAATAGTCTGCGCTGCAATGTCAGTGCGCCAAAGTCTCGCGCACTTTTGTCCCGTCACCGTAGGAAGTACTATACAGAGCATCAATGGTGGTATATTGTAACAAGAAGATCTAGGAATCGTTTTGATTTTTTTTTTTTTTTGGGGGGGGGGGTTCTTGTATTTTAATGATCATATTTTATTTAGTCCTTTTTTGCCAAAGCTAAGCGTTCTTCATCCAACAGGAAATTTATCTAACACAGGTTTCTAAATGGCCTGAACGTTTTGCTTTTGCTAATAGTCTTTGTGGGCATTTTCTAGGTGAAGTGTATGATGATTTGGGACGCAAAGCGGAAATTTCGGAGGTACGTCATTCATGGTCTTTCTTTTATTCCAATGTGGAGCTCCTGTATGTATGCAGGCAGGAGAGAAACTGCAGCCTGTTTTGATAAAGCAGGGTAATTTTAGTTTAGTTTCGTTTCAGTTTGTGTTATGCCAGCCCAACACAAATGTCAAATGCGTAATTAGCAACTACAAATAAACAAATCAATGATCATTAGCAAAAGTTGAAATCATACAGGAACTACAGGGTGGGAGGCAGCGTGATTTTTAAATGCCAGCTGCTGCCGATTATGTTGTACCAGGATTTTCAGTACTGTGCCATGTCCAGATCCTGGCAGTGAATATCTGGTTCATAGTCATAAGTGCGCCGGACAAACGCACGCCGACAAATGTGTGCTGACAATTGAGCTCAAGACTTCAACATGCCGCACTAAAACCTTATTTTAAAGGACTCCGATGGGGGGGTCTAGAGATATATAAGTGCAGGGGTTGCTGAAAAGTTCTCAGCCCAACCAAGACGAGAATGCCATGGATATGGTTCAATCAATGATCTGAAACAATGTCAAAAACAGAGAATTTCTTTTCTGCAAATTGTCGCTTAATGAAATAAGATAACCCTTTTCAGCTGCAGTAGCAAAATAACGCTCAGAATTTAGGAAGTTGGTTGGTTGAGCTGAGAATTTTTCAGCACACCTTCGTATGAAATAAAAGTGAGCCAAGTATAGGACAGTCAAGCTATTATGACATCACTGCTGAGGTTGGCTCTTATTGGTGAAATGAGGCATTATGACATCACAACAGACTGACAGTCTTCACCCTACGAGGGGGTGCTGAAGAGTTCTCAGCCCAGCCAAAAAAGAATGCCGTGGATATGGTTCAATCAATGATCTGAAACAACTGTCCCCCTCCTTTAAAAACCCTACGAGTGCGGCTTTGTAAAGCAGGGCCTGTGCAAGTTACGTGCTTTAGTGGGAGATGCACCTGTGTCTCATCCATGCCTTTGTAGGAATGTACTATTGCATTCAAGTTCACCATTATAGAATAGTGATTAAGACACTCGTGTGTAAGTCTATGGTTCCCTACATCTAAGCATACAGAGGAGTGTGTAAATACAGGTGTGTATAGAACTACCCCTCACGTGGGCACTGCTACCAAAAATGCACCTAATTTAGGCATGTACCCCGGCTGAAAAACAGATGTCACTGTACTTTCCAGCTGAAAATTTTAAATCGCTTTTAATTAGAATTTTCAGCCTTGTTTCATTCAGTACTATTGTGCACTTTATGGTAATCTATTCTTTTTAAGTTATTTATTTATATACCAGCTTTCTGTAGTAAAATCAAAATGGTTCACATATTGCGTTCAGGCACTTTTTCTGTCCCTAGTGGGCTTACAATGTAAGGATCCCTTTTACAAAGCGGCAGTAGCAAATCCCTGCCTGGCAAGTGCGACACAGCCCGTTCAGTTCCTGTGGGCTGGGTCGCATTTGCCGTGCCGAGACCCACTACTGTGGCTTTGTAAAAGAAGCCCTAAGTTTTGCACCTGGGCAATGTTTCCCGTTCTGTAATGTTGTTCTTTAACATTTCACTGTTTTCTGAGTGCAGAAGTCATGATTGTTTTCTGGGGTTTCTTTTTTTCATTGAATTTTGTTTCCTCTTTCAGAAAACAGTGCCAGTAGATTTTTCCTTTAATCCACTTGCAGATGAAAAATTTCAGTTTTATGACCACAGTCTGATTGAAGCTATTAAACTTGGAGAGACAATGGCGCATGATTTCTTCAGGCTTCTGTCCCTCTGTCATACAGTTATGGCTGAGGAGAAAAAGGAAGGTGAGAGGATGAAAATGGTAGCATACTGAATAGTGTTTTATGCAAATTCTGTTCACCATTTCTTCAGGGCACACCTAACCATTCATTGGGTAAGTCCCCCTTCTCTGTACCCTTTACCTCCACCTCCAGACTCTATCCCTTCTTTCTTGCCGCACCTTATGCTTGGAACAGGCTGCCAGAGTCAATACATCATGCTCCGTCTCTAGTGGTATTCAAACAAAAAGCCCGCTTCTTTGAATCTGCTTTCAACTCTTAACTCCCGCTCACTGTCAGATACATATACCCATTGTATCATTCCTTCTACAACAGTGGTCTCAAACCTGCGGCCCGGGGGCCACATGCGGCCCGCCAGGTACTATTTTGAGGCCCTCGGTATGTTTATCATAAACACAAAAGTAAAATAAAACAGTTTCTTGATCATATGTCTTTAGCTATAAATGACAATATTATTATTAAGACTTAGCAATAAGGAAAGATTTATAAACTATAAAGAGTTTTACCTCATGCAAAATTATCATTTCTTTAATAAGAACATAAGCAATGTCTCTGCTGGGTCAGACCTGAGGTCCATCGTGTCCAGAAGTCCGCTCATGCGGTGGCCCAACAGGTCCAGGACCTGTGCAGTAATCCTCTATCTATACCCTTCTATCCCCTTTTCCAGCAGGAAATTGTCCAATCCTTTCTTGAGCCCCAGTACTGTTCTCTGCCCTATTACACCTCTGGAAGCGCATTCCATTCCAGACATTAACTAATTTTTCTGAGGCCTTCCAAGTACCTACAAATCCAAAATGTGGCCCTGCAAAGGGTTTGAGTTTGAGACCACTGTTCTACAAGAATCTCCCCAACCCTGAGATTTCCTGTCTGTCCATATTAGATTGTAAGCTCTTCTGAGCAGGGACCATCTATTGAATATTAAATGTCCAGCGCTGTGTGCACCTTTCAGCACTATAGAAATTATAAGTAGTAGTAGTTTCCCTCTGGTTTGTTTGTTTCTTATAAAATTGTGCCAGCCGTAAAGGCATGTGCGTGGCATGGACCCATGTACTTTTACTATAGGCATTGCCAGGAGCACAGTTTAAGCAAAGTGTGGGCGGAGCCCTAGAGTATGCATGTGGATTTTAAAATACCTTCATTTTCATGCCCACTCAATAATCTCTATATCCGCTAACAGTCTGTTCCTAAGTGTTCCATCTTTTAAACTGGTTAGCTTGGAAGATATTAGATTTTTTTTTTTTTTTTTTAATATAGAAGGTATTAAACTGTGGAATGGACTCCCTGAGGAGTTACACAAGATTGGGAGTTATTTGCAGTTTAGGAAATTGCTTTAAGCACGTCTTTTTAGTCAGTTTTTTTGGATGATTGATAACTGACAATTGATCATTGATTATTCTGTATTATTTAGAGTATTTTTGGTTTGATTTTATTTTGGTTTTAATTAAATTCTTGCAAATTGGTCAGGTTTTATTTGTATCGGTTTTAGTTTATAATTTATAAAGCGGTGTACAAACTGTGTTATAAACAAGATGCTTTTGAGCCAGTGTAATGTCCACGCCTACAGTATAGGCTTGATTTTTGCAGAATGTACACTAGTGTTTTATAAAAGACAAACAAGCACCTAAGCACTGACTTTTACAAGGCCACGGTGGAAGTTTCTAATGTGGGCTGGTGAGGTTAATTCTCTGATGCTCATGGAATTCCTGAGAATGGTGGAGCATTTACCATGCCGGCCTGTGGTAGAAACCTCTACTGTGGCTTTGTAAAAGGAGCCCTAATTTTCTTTATAAAATAGGTGCCTTCTAGTCTGCATCACCTACCCATCTGTTATAAAATTTCCGGGAAGATGTGGCTCACTGGTAGAGCTGCACCTAGAGGTTGTGAGATCAAATCCCAGTGCTGCTCCTTGTGAACCTGGGCAAGTCACTTAGGGCTAGATTCACTAACACAGGGGTAGGCAATTCCGGTCCTCGAGAGCCAGAGCCAGGTCAGGTTTTCAGGATATCCACAATAAATATGCATGAGATAGATTTGCATCTCAAGAAGGCAGTGCATATAAATCCATCTCATACATATTCATTGTGGATATCCTGAAAACCTGAATATGTATGAGATGGATTTATATGCACTGCCTTCTTGAGATGCAAATCTATCTCATGCATATTTATTGTGGATATCCTGAAAACCTGACCTGGCTCCGGCTCTTGAGGACCGGAATTGCCTACCCCTGCACTAACATGACGCAACATAACTTTATTCTTCTATACCGCCATAATCAAGCAATCGCTGTTGGCCGATTCCTGGCTGATTTTAAAATAGCGATCGATTCACTATCAAGTTTGGATGCAAATGATTTGTGCGGAAGTGCAAATCATTTGCATGCAAACTCTGACTCAAAAGCGATTGAGTCGGGGCAGACCTTGACAGTAGTGAAAGGAGAGGTAACGACAAACAAGAAATCCAACAGAACTGCAGGGAAGTATCACGTAGAGCAGGGGTAGGGAACTCCGGTCCTCGAGAGCCGTATTCCAGTCGGGTTTTCAGGATTTCCCCAATAAATATGCATGAGATCTATTTACATGCACTGCTTTCAATGCATATTCATTGGGGAAATCCTGAATATGGCTCTCGAGGACCAGAGTTCCCTACCCCTGACGTAGAGGAACACAGGCAAAAAGTGCAGTGATGATGTACAAGAGGCCAAGTCTTTAATTGAACGATCATAAAAAACAGTCTTTAATAAACAATCATAAAAAATAATAAATATAATCATACTAGTGTTTAAGCCCATTACATTAATGGATACTAGAATAGATGTGTGTCTGTCTTTCTTTCTTTCTGTCTCTCTCTTTTCTCGGCCGTCCACCACCACCCCTTGCCTGTTCCTCCTGTCCAGCCCTTCTATCTTCAAAGAAACACTCCTTCCTCAGGGGTCCTAATTGGTATCGTATGCAGGAAACCTGATGGATAACAACTGGAATCGGCAGTGAACAGCCAAACAATCTGTGAGAGCTCCTATGCAGTGCAGTGCAGTGTTTTTGGCCAATCAGAGACTTCCTTAGACTCTGGAAATCATATCAATGATTTTTCCTACATTTCTACATTTTTCCTACATGAAAGTCTTTAACTGTTCAGGTGATGAAATAATATATTTATTTTCCCCAAAGTTGACGCTACATATACAGGGGTAAGCTATCAAGGGGGAACCAGATTTGATTCCTACTTCATCTCCCTGGGAAGTCACTTAACCCCCCCCCCTCATTGCCCCAGATACAAAATAAATACCAGCATTTAATACATATACTGCTTTAATTGTAACCACAGACAGGCAGTATATCAAATTACCATCTCCTATCCTTTAAAAAATAATTAATACAAATCTCTCCTCCCCTTTGGTGATGACACATTCTGTCCATGTCAGACTGGGATACAGGAGGTAGGCATTCACTGGAAGAAACTGCCCGGCAGTTTGGGAGTTAATGGAGTTGTTTGCATTTCATTACCTGAGGACTTCTGACTCTGGAACATTTGAACTGCTGACGGACTTTACAGGACTGCAGTGACTAAGCTTTGATACGGAGGAAGTTGCTCATTTTTATCTGTTTATGGGCAGAATCCCACACAAATCTTTTTTGACCTTTTTAAACAGACCCTTATTTTACCATAAAAGGGTATTTTCCATGTTAAAGTATTGTCAGTGCTGTACATTAGTTTCTGTGCACATAGCTCTTGCATGGAGAGGCCCTGGAGTGAGTCAGATCTAGGATTTACACATCTGGCTATAGAAATTAAATCAATGCACTTTCTGAGCCACACTGTGGAGAATGAAGTGTTTCCCTGTAGCATGGTGACCCTTCATACTGTGTAAAACTTATTACTAGTTCGGATTTAGCTCATGCCTTTACAGGAGTAGTTCTAGGCAAGTTGCATTCAAGTACAGGAGGTTATTCCCTCTCCTTATGGGGACTTACAATGTCATGTTTTGAATCTGCAGCAACAGAAGGTTAAATGACTTGTCCAAGGTCATAAGGAGTGGCAACAGGATTTAAACGGCGGGCTTCCTTGGTTCTCCACCCACTCTGCTAACCATTGCACTATGGCTCTACTCTGCTTCACTCTGAGTAGAAGTAAAACAGTTCTGAAGCCAATCGAGTCAACTCATTTAGGATCCAATTCAATAAGGCTTTTTTTGATTCTGTATCCATTAGAAAGACCTGGATCAGGCCCTTTAATTTGTTGTATTTTGTTCTCGGACTCAGCAATTTCCTTTTGCTCTTTAGGCTTTCATCTCCCGTAGAAGCTGGGCTGAGATCTCGCACCATAAGCCTTCACTTAGAATTACCTGAACTCTTTCCTCCCCACAGTCCTCAGTTGGGGGGAGGGGGAGTGCAGGGCATGCATCATGGCTTCTTTGGGTACCCTGAAACGGTTGGCACTAAATTTGTCAACTAGGTACCACTATTGAGCAGAGATTGACTTTTCCCTCCTTCCCTCCCATGGACTAAGAATGGTGCTTGGTACTTCCACATCATCTCAGCTCTGGCTGACTAGAGGAGCAGAATTCCAGAACCAGGCACTGAACCCAGGTTCCTCTATATGCCGATACAAGTGGCTGGCCATAGGACTCAATATTCAAAATCATTTATCCAGTTAGCTTCAAGAGTTAACCAGACAAATGTTTGTTTTTTTCATGACTTAGGCTAGGTAGGCGTCAGTATCCAGTGGCACTTATCTAGACAGGAGCAGCTCCTGCCCGCATAAGTGCTACTCGCATACCCAGACCTTTGGCAGCAATATTCAGATAATGCTGCTGAAAATCTTCATTGCCTCAATACTGTTCAGGTATTACTGGAGGAGGAGTCAAGGCAAAACCAGAAATTATCTGAGTACTGCTGATATTCTCCTAGATAAATTCAAGATTAAACTAAAAACGTTTTTATTTCAAGATGCATTCCACAACTCCTAAACTTCTTATTGCCAAGACTGCCAACCTCTTTTAAGAAGCGACCCAATCCCTAATGTTTTATCCCTCTCCCTCTCTCTCCTTCGTAACCCTACTTTTTTTCTTTTTTATCTTTTAACAATGTAACTTTACCCCCACCTTTCTTCTTCAATCCCCACTCTCATGTATGTCTTTGTAAAACGTCTACAATGTTCACTTTTCCTCCTTTTATAAGCATTATTTTAATTATTTATTTTATCAAAGTGTTGAAAACCAGATAGATTTTTGTTGATGGTCGTATATTAAAAATAATGAAACTTGAAACTTGTCATACTTGAATAGCTATTTAGCAAGTTAGTACAACAAAATAGCTGTCCCTGGTGTAAATGTCCGGGTCCCGTGTCTCAATATCAGACCTTATATAACTATTGTTGTTCTGTTTATTTGAGTATTAAGATGATTATATGCTTTTTCCTTTGTTTTTGAGGTCTCTTTGTATTGTGATATCCTAGGGACATTGAGCAGCATATAAGAAATATAATAAATAGATCAATTGAGGTGATCTGTAACAGAGCCAAACATACTGTATGTTAGATATGAGTTCTGCAGTATTTCCAGCTGTTCCCTGTATTATCTTATGCTATACTGGTAATCATTAATTTTTATTGATTTGGAACTCCATGGATTTAAGAGCAGATATGAACTATTAATAAGAGTAATATTGTGACACAAGTGAATTTGAAAATGTTAAGCTTACAAAACTGGATCCTTTTTCACTGTTGCAAATTCTCTTGTGTTCCAGAACTATAATTTTCATGGTTATTTTTTTTGTTTCTTACTCCTAGGGGAATTAGTTTACCAAGTGCAATCGCCAGATGAAGGAGCTTTAGTGACTGCTGCTAGAAATTTTGGGTTTGTTTTTAAGTCCCGGACACCTGAGACCATCACTGTGGAAGAAATGGGCAGAACTGTGACCTATCAGCTGTTGGCCATATTGGATTTTAACAATGTCAGGAAAAGAATGTCTGTCATAGGTACTGAGTCCCAATATATTAAAGTTACTAGTTACTGCAAGGAAAAAGTAATATATTACAGAAAATGCTCAAATCATTAAATATAGGGATCCAATATATTAGAAAGATATTTAAATTAAATAAGTAAAATACTATAAAAATAGCTAGCATATGATTAGTGCATAAATCAAACATTATCTATATTCATCTGTCCTTTGTATGACAGCAGCAGGCAGAACCTTCTTGTGTCAATGCCAGCAAAAAAAACAAAACTTGTTCAATCGGAATGGTTGATCTTAGGATTCCAGATTTGAAGTATCAGGTAGAAAGTTCCAATGGCAGTTTCCTCAAATAGTTCCCATTATAATGAAGGAGCAATTGCATTTCAACAGTCATTCTGTATCTTCTTAAGAGTCATAATTTGTTGACCCATGCTGAAAAGCACCTGAAGGCAAATCCATTATTTCAAAAATCAGTGCCTTGATATGAGGAAACTATGATACATTGATTACTTTATAAGATTTGACATTTAGAAATAGGTCCAATTCAGCAGCAACCTCACTTCTGTCACTGCCATCAGTATTCTGAAAACAAAAGTAATCTTCATCACCACAATCACTCCTGGATAAAGCTGGTACAGCTTGTTCTGATAACAGCATCACTGTCTTACTTGCTTTGAAACAAAGTTTTTCATTTTGAAAAGAAGTTCTTCTTCATTTTGTTATCTTCAACCCAATGAAATTGAAATTGTGGCAGCATAACTGCAGCAGAATCAATTCTATGTGGTAAAGATAATGACCAAAATTACTAACAATAGCTCTGAAAGTTCATTTTTCAATTGTATCAGCACTCTGGAATGCTCCAGGCAATTTACTACTATTCAATTTGTCAAACCAACCCATTACATCTTCCGGTGTTACAGATTTGTTTGACTTTCTCTGATTCATCAGAACGGAATATCATTTCTGGCACCAGTAACTACCCCACATCTGCCTTGGTGAAAACTGAATCAAAGAGTTCATTTAATCTCTCCAATATGGCCTTGTCTTCCCTGAGAGCACCTTTTATTCCTTGGTCGTCTAGTGGTCCAACTGATCTAACATGAATATTATCTTTTTTCATTTACTAAATCAAAAAAATTGACAGAGTGCTTAAATGTTAAAGACCCAGCCATCTTTATTACCTCTTGCAATTTCACTTAAAAGGAAGTTTGCTGGAAACCAGAAGTAACCCAATAATGGTCCTAGTTATGCAAAAAAAAAAAAAAAGACAGGTCACTAAAAAGTTAATATATATAGATAGATAGATAGTGTGTGTGTATATATATATATATATATATATATATACACTATATATATATATATATATAGATAGATAGATAGATATAGTAACTAAACATATTACTCATTATTGAAAATGTAATTTATTAGTTATTCATTAATTTTGCATGAAAGTAATCATTACAGTTACTGATTACTTTTAAAATAATATATTACCAGTAATATATTACTTACTAATATATTACTGCCCAACACTGCTGAGTCCCCCTCCCTTCTGAAATTTCAGTTTCATGTTTGTTCACAAGGACTCAATTTCTTCAGTCTTGCTCGCGCTCTGTTTTGACCCCTAGTTCTTTCTTATCTTGTTCCAGTTGTGAGCTGTACTGAATAAATGATGATTATGGTACATTGGTACAAATGTCTCTAGTGTGCAGCTAAGCTGAAGTGAAATTTATACTGCAGCAGCTCTGGTTTTATTGTCGAAGTTGGATAATGTGTCTGTCAAAGAAATCTTCCCTGTTGTATTTCCTGCAGCAGGTTTAACTATCACTGGAGAGACAGCTTCCTCTGCTAACAGGGTATTTTCTCAGGACTCAATCCAGTCAGGTTTATTGGGCCTTAAGGAATAGCTAAATAACTCAAATTTTTATGGATTATTTAATCTGCAGGCTTATGTAAAGCACTGAGATCAACTGAGGTTTATGTTGTGGAGAGGCTCCGTTAAGCTCATTCTGATCACAAGCTTATACCTGCCTTCAAACAAATTATAGAACTGTACCAATAGAGGGTGATTTTATAACAAGGTGCCTGGCTTAAGAGGGCAAGTAGGCACCAATTTAGACATTTTCCCCTAGATTCTATATAGGTTACCCAGATTTGGACATGGATCCTAGATCCGCGTGTGAACTATTTAGTCAGTTGAGCACCAACGATCAATTATTGAAGTTAACAAGCACTTGATTGGCAGCAATTAGGAGTTACACATGGATCTGCCTTAAGCCCAGTTCTATAACATGTGTGTCTAAATTTCATAGTATGAGGCTCTGAAAGGCATGGCCAAGAGAAGGGCACAGGTAGGTTAGGGATGTTCCCAGAAATTAGGTGTGTTATTATAGAATGCCTGCATTTGGGCACCTACTTAGCAATCTCCCCCCAAAATATGCGACGTCTTCAAATAATGCAAAACACAGCGGTCAGACTTGTCTTCGGGCTAAAGGGATTCGATCATGTAACACCCTACTACCGGCAGTTGCACTGGTTGCCGACGGAAGCACGCGTAAAGTTTAAATTCGCCTGCCTCTGCTTCAAAGTACTATATGGACTAGCCCCCAAATACATAACGGACCTTTTCTCCTTTTCCACCAACAAACGCAAGAGAAGCACACATTCAAACTTAGTTTCCTCTCCAGTTAGAGGCTGCAAACTAAAAAACCACCATGAACACCTTCTCTCACATCGGGCGGCATTATGGGGTAAGGACCTAGAGCAAGTGCTCTCGCCCACTACTTACGAGGAATTTAGGAAGCGTCTAAAAACATACCTGTTCCTGAAATCCCTAGACAACTGACCTGTTCTTCTCTCTCGTACTCACTCACTCTTTCCGCTCTCAAGTCCAATTATTCTGTACCTTCTCTAATCTTTTGTAAACCGCATAGAACTTCACGGTATTGCGGTATATAAACTGTTATTATTATTATTATTAATGGCCACGAGTTGGGCGCAAGTATTTACATCAGCCTTTGGCAGGTGATATAAAGTTGAGCGTGGGATGTGGGCTAAGCTAGTATTCGGTAAAGGATACTCCACACAGAGAACCCTTTAATCCTAGCTTAAGCAGATCAACCCAGCGCATAGCCTTGGGCACCATTTCTTGAATCTATCCCTGTGTTATGATGACACATAGCCATGCAGGAAAAAACAAGCCAAAACTGCAGATATGTACAACGATGTAGGCAAAATTTATTGTGACAACCAAACTATATATTAAAACCTTTTGACCAAACAGGGGACCCAACACGGTCCGTGTTTCGGACAACCTTCGTCAGGGGTCCATGGTAGAAAAAGGAAAAAAACATATGTCGCAACAAATGTATATAATAAAGCCAAACTGATGTTATGTAACGCCGAGAGTCACTGTGAATAGTAAAAATCGCTAACATCAGTTTGGCTTTATTATATACATTTGTTGTGACATATGTTTTTTCCTTTTTCTACCGTGGACCTCTGACGAAGGTTGTCCGAAACACGGACCGTGTTGGGTCCCCTGTTTGGTCAAAAGGTTTTAATATATAGTTTGGTTGTCACAATAAATTTTGCCTACATCGTTGTACATATCTGCAGTTTTGGCTTGTTTTTTCCTGGTTGGTTTTTTTCACTGCAGACAAGGTTGGACTCCCCTCTTTTTGTTTCTGACACATAGCCATGCAACAGAAATCACACCTACACTTCAGGCATAAACGCACTTCCTGTACAGTTTATAACCTAGATGCAAACTTGCAAACCACCCGTGCTCAACCCAAAATCTGCACTTGTAGACGCCTACTGGCAAAGTACCAAGCTGACATCACACATACATTTATTTAATCATGTTTTTTAGCCTGTCCTTCCAACAGAGCTCGGAACGGGTTACAAGTTAACTTACATAGTATAGGTTAGCTAAAGAAAGTTAGAGAAGTACTTGTAATAGAGATAAGCAAGAAGATAGAAAAAGTCTACTAACAGTGATGGTAGACATTTATTTACAGTGGTTTACATTCAGGTACGCCAGCTTTTTTCTCTACCACGCTATCTAATGTCCCTTGCATTGGTGGGACAATTCCCGTATATTAACAGACAGATTTAATATAGTTGATTGGCTGATTTACATTTATGCAGGTCTGTATTTATAAGAGACAAGTGAATGTGGCCACATAGGTCAGCATGACTTCCATAAAGGCTATTTCAAGAATGAATTTTTTCTTGCAGAGAAACACGATCAAATGAGACTTGTGAAAATTACGTACTCTCAGTGCAGGTTAAAGTATTTGCATTGTTCACAGCGCACTTAACATGTAGTTAGAGTTAAAAAAGGCTTTCACGGTAGTGAAAGTACATAGTTGAATTTGCTTTCACATTCCTTTGTGCACTTCTCCCCCTCATAATTCCCTGTCTTCCTCCAAATAGATACAAAATTGTAGCTATGGACTTCGCCTATGATCCCTCTAAGCCTATCCTGGGGGACCACTGCCAGTCAGGTTTTCAGGATAGCGCTAATGAATATGCATAGGGTAGATTTGCATGCCTGTCACCTCCATTAAAATAATAATTTATTTTTATATACTGCTATACCCGTGAGTTCTAAGCGGTTCACTAACAGTTAAGCATAGTACAAACAATGCAAATCATTTAAGATTCGACAAATTAAGTGCATTCAATATAAAAGAAATACATACAATATAAGAAGAGTGCAACAATGTTAAAATAAAGTAACAGTTAAAAGGATAAGATACATTAAAAACCCAGCCCGTTAAATAATTGAGTTTTTAACTGTTTTCTAAAATCGTTATAAGAAGAAGCTTCTAACACAGTTTTGGCCAGCCATAAGTTCAGTTTGGCCGCCTGAAAAGAAAAGGTTCTCTCAAGGAACCTTTTATAATGACATAATTTTATTGAGGGATATGCAAACAAGTGTATTCTTCAGGAACTCTTGTTAGTATAACTCAAAGTAAAATGAGGAGTAAGATAATCCGGTAGCATGCCAAATGCTGTTTTATGGCAAATGCATGAAAACTTAAACAAAACTCTAGATTCCAGTGGCAGCCAATGGAGCTTTAAGCCGAAAATAAGGCGGACAGCCGTGTTCTGAACCACCCTCAATTTCCTGAGAATTTTTTTAAGAGCGCCCAAATATATGATGTTACAATAGTCAAGAATACTCAGGATGGAAGATTGAACTAACAGATGAAAAGAGGCTTCGTCGAAATACTTCTTAATAGTGCAGAGTTTCCAAAGCACCAAAATACTTTTCTTAAATACAAAATCAGAATGTTTTTCCAGTGTAAGATGTTTGTCCAGAGTTACTCCCAATATTTTTAAGGATTGTTCAATATTATAATCCATCCCATTCACATGTATCATAGATTTTATCATTAGGGGCTGCTAGGAAAAATTTAGTTTTTTTTCTGTATTTAATTTTAATTTGAAAGCAGTCATTCAAAGTTCAACCTGATTTAAAGTGAATGATAGAGAATTTATGAACTCAGATGAAAAACAAATTAGCGGAATGACTATTGTGATTTCATCCACATAAATGAAAAATTTGAGCTTTAAGCTCTGCAGAAAATTTCCCAAAGAAACGAGATAGGTGTTGAACAAGGTGGGGGATAAAGGGGAGCCCTGGGGAACACCATAGGAATTGTCCCAACTATAGGAGAGAATATCATCCTTAAACACCTGATAGGATCTTTTTCCCAGAAACTCACGGAACCAATTCAAGACATTACCCGAGATTCCAATGGATTCCACTACAGGTGATTGAGGCCAGCAGCGTGCCTGATTTTAAGGCCAAATGGGATCGGCACATGGGATCTATTCACAGGGCAAAAGTAGGGGAGGGACATTAGGGTGGGCAGACTAGATGGGCCGTGGCCCTTATCTGCAGTCTATTTCTATGTTTCTATTCCAAGGAATCTAGGAGAATGATATGATCGACCAAGTCAAAAGCACTACTCGGATCAAGTTGCAAATTCATAGCACTTGATCCTTTGCTGAAAAGTGAGTGCAAATTTCTCTCATGCATATTCATTAGGGCTATCCTGAAAACCCAACTGGCTGGTGATCCTCCAGGACAGGGTTGAGAGCCACTGCTTTAAGCGGACCACATGAGCAATCGCTCGTGCGTTTTATATGGTTGTTTACATGGTCGCTCTCAAAATTAATGACCTGACCTGACTTTCAAACAAAATTAAACTATAGCAAATTAACCTTCCCTTTTACAAAAATGCAAAAGTGTTTTTTAGCGCCAACCGGCAGGCTGAATGCTGTGCGCTGTCTCGACACTCCTAGAGAGCTCCTAAGAGTGTCAAAGCAGTGCACAGCATTCAGCGTGCCGGCCAGAGCTAAAAACCACTTGCGTCGTTTTGTAAAAGGGGGGAAGGGAAGGATAATTAAACTAAGGGATCCTTTTACGAAGGTGCGCTAGCCGAAAATCTACCACCTGCTGAAAAGGAGGCGGTAGCAGCTATCATATGTGGCAAATTAGCGCGCGCGTTAAGGCCCTAACGCACTTTCGTAAAAGGAGCACTAAGCAGCATCAATTAACCATATGTGTGATGTTTTTATATGCTGTATACAGAAACGTGATGCCAATACTGGGATCGAAACTTGTTGGTTTTTAAAACGTGCTGCGCGCACAAAATGAAATTTGCACTCAGCCGGCCACTCCTCAGAGTGGACTTCGCTGGGGTGATTTTTCAGAGGGACGCTCCTTTTGTGCTGAAACTGAGCTTGCAGCTCCTTGGGGACATCCCTGCAAACTACCCACCCTAATGAAGCTCAGCCTCCCCTCCCTCCCCCCCCCCCCCCCCCCGAGTGATCAAAGCACACCGTTTCAATCACGCCGAGCACAATTCAGCTTGTCTTCACCTAACTCCTTTTTCAGCTTCAGCTTCCGAGAATGGACTGCTAATCTGCAGACATATTCATTTGCCCTCAGCTCTGCAGTGCTTGTACATAAAACCTTCCTGTAAGAAGAACTAAGGACAATGCAAGTGGAAAAGATTAATCGCATATGTACATAAAAGAATGAGGGGGAATTACTCTGGTGCAACACTGTTTGCTTTTGGAGCTGATTTATTAGATGTTTGTCAGCTGAGTCAGTATTGTACGATGTAGAACTACTTTGCATGCAAGGTATCTAGTTCCAAAAATCCAGGAATAATCATTTTCGAGTCCATTTCGCAAATCTAATGTCGGCGAAAGACATGTAGTTGTTACAGGCACCAAGAAGAGAAGCAAATGCTGAAGCAGTCACATTAAGATGTGTAGGTATACCTTTCCTCTAACGTGGGGTAGGCTTTTCTCAGAAATGGTCTTAGCTGCACATTTTAAAGACAGATAGCAATAAAAAGTCATTATTTATATTTCTTTCCGTGCCAGTCCGAAATCCAGATGGGCAGATAAAACTGTATTCAAAAGGAGCAGACACGATTTTGCTTGAGAGGCTCCATCACTGCAATGAGGACCTAATGAATGTCACGTCGGATCATCTCAACGTAAGTTCTCCGGCCTTCATTGGTTTCACTGAAGAGCTAAACTCAGCTTAATGACTTTCTCTGGTTTTCCAGGGGTTAACCCCTTTCTGTTTGACATAAAGGTACACTTCTCCCTCCATATTCGCATGGGTTAGGAGAAAAGCTGGCCTGCGAATACTAAAAAATCATGAGTAACTTTAGGGCCGACTCTGACCCATCCCTGCCTCCCAGACTTCTCCACTGTACTTGCTTTTTAAAACCGGCAAGCTAAAAAATGTGAATACTGAAACTGCGATGTAAATCACTTAGCATTCAAGATAGGTGATTAATTAAATGTTTATTAAACCTGAAACTTATTGTATGCACATGCCAATTCCTACCAGCACATCAGACACAAACTTGCACCTGCCTTGAAGCTTTTGGGGAGGCTGTCTGTAACAGATTCAGTGTTTTTCCCTCCCCCATGCAAATATTATACCCCCGGGCAGCAGGAGATGCTAATCAAATGTGGAACTATAGGTCCCAGCGTTCACTGGGCTATGGAGTTCAGTGTTGAGTCACAGGAGTGGGATTAACAGAAGAGTGGTATTTCTACCCATGCTGGGTTCATTTTAGAGAGGTCCTGAGGAAGAAAGAGGAACTTTCACGTTTTTCTTAGAGATAGGCGTAGCAGTGGCGTAGCAAGGAAGAGAGGTACCTGGGGCTGTAGCACCCCTCCCCTGCCCTCTTCTCTGCCCCCATCTCCGCACTGTCCTTCCCTGCCCCCCCTTGCCGTGCCCGTGTCGCTTCCCTTCCCTCGTACCTCTGTACCGTTCCTGGCATGAGCAGCAACCCCCCCCCCCCCCCAAGCTGCTGTCACGCCGTCGTCAGTTCTTCCTCTGATGTCACTTCCTAGATGCGGGTCCAGGAAGTGACGTCGGAGGAAGAGCCAGTGCCGGCATGACAGCAGATTGGGGTTACTTCTCATGCCAGTAACATTACAATGGTATGGGAGAAGGGAAGCGGTGCACATGCACGGCAGTGGGAGACGGGTGCTTGCACCCTCACCAAGATGACACCTAGGGCAGACTGCCCCCCACCCCCTCCCCCCTTTCTATGTCACTGAGGCAGTGGCAGTCCATGGGAAAATAGACTGGTGCCTGCAGCAGTTTGGCTGAGGTACGCCAAAGTCATTCTATTCTGTGTGAGGCAAATGATAACAAATATCTTGTATCTTGGCTGTATATGTGCTGACCTCTCTGGACAAGCCAGGCTAGCTAGCCAAAAAGGCTAGTCTATTGCACTGTTTTATAAATACACCTAGGTGCACCTGTCGCCTCTTTATAGAATAATGCAATGCAATCCTTACCTGACCTTTAACTAAAACTGCCAGGCTGATATGCGCCTTTCCTCACTTGCTCGCATTGTCTGTGCCGCTCTGTGATCTCCGCCTCGGGAGTTCTTACTGACATTGAATACACAGTCTGATGGTTTACTGAGATCGCTTACAAACACAGCTTATGTTTTTGTCTGTGCCTAATACAGTTTTGGCCTTCTTTTAATCCCTTCCAGAAGCCAACATAGTTGATATGAAAACAAGATTGGAATCGTAGGCATTTATTTGCTGAAATGCTTGAAGGGCTCTATTTATTGATTATTTTTGCCATCAGTGCCGGATCTACCTATAAGCTACAGCTTAGGGCCTCACAAAAGTTCAGAAAGTGATCCAAATTACTAATTTTACATATATGTATCTGCCAAAATTAGTAATTTGGATCACTTTCTGAACTTTTGTGAGGCCCTAAGCTATAGCTTATAAGTTAAAAAAAAAAAAAAAAAAAAAAAAAATATATATATATATATATATATAATTTTTTAAATTCCATTTATTTCAAGTTTTTTTCAAGTTTCTTTATTATTTGATATACCATTTATCAAACAGACACCTAAACGTTTTACAATGGAGTGAGTCTGAAAAAATTAAAAATTAAAAATAAAACATCTAAAAATAAAGATAAGAAAATAATAAAAGAGGTAAGCATAACAGACTGACATACTCAAAACAAGACAGGAGGAAGGACTTGGTAAGTTAATAAATACATCAAGATTGAAAATAAAAATAAAGGGTGGAAAAAAATGCTCAGCTACTCCCTCCCCCGGCACATAACAGTACCTATGTTATAGCATGTGTGCCTTTTACCCATGACAGAAAGTCAATGAGGAAAGGGTAGGATTAGATCAAGAGAGAGAAAGGCCACATTGGTTTCCCCATTCACGCAGACACCATGAAGAGTTCCCCTTATAAAAAAATATTTGCAGGCCCAAGAGCTATTAAAAATTATCCTGCCCCTCATAATACAATATGGCATATTGCCTTAGTTCTTTCATGCTATGAAAAATGGGTCTTCATCCTTGGATGATGTGCATACCTCATACTCTGTGCTCTTGTTTCTAGGACCATCCTAGACCTCCTCGGTTTCGTTCACCTGTATTATGCAAATACGAGTCATTTGTCCTTTATTCAATTCCCCCTTAATCCCTTTTGCTTAAGAAGACAACTGAACAGTTGGGCTAAGAAAAGAGAAAGCATGCCACTGATTTACTATACTGGTAATCATTTCTCTTTTTTTTTTTTTTTTTTATTAATTCTTTATTGATTTTTCAAACTTCAATAGTGCAATACATAAAATTTAACATATAATAATACAATAAAAGCACATTCAGCTTACAGGTATTCATAACCAACCATTTCCTCCCACCCACCCAATAAAACACAAAAACATAGATTATCGCAAAAATCTTATCCTAATCCAATTAGTGATATCCTCCCATTCATCCACCCACCCCAAGTGCAAATACCCAAAGAACAAAATTAAGACAGAAATAATCCCCCCTCCTCCCCTTCCCTGCATGAAAACAAACAAAAATTAACTCCTGATCAAAGACCTACTAAAGTGAAGAAATGTAAGATGTCAATGGACCCCAAACCAATCTAAATGAATTACTGTGCCCCAAACTATCATTTCTATAGCGCTGCTAGATATACGCAGTGCTGTACATTAAAACATTCAAGAGACAGTCCCTGTTCAGTAGAGCTTACAATCTAATCAAGAAGACAAACGGGATAAGTAGGGAGGTTAGGTTGTTTCTCAGGCATGGGTGCTTTACAAGCGAGTGGGGGTCAGGAGTCAAAAGTTTTTAGCATTTCCTGCTAACCGCATTAGTAGACGCTAAACTATGTACACCAGAAGTTGCTGGCAAGTTGGATGCCATCTTTTTATAGCTGTTCTTCCTTTCCCTAAACCTAAATGCTGTTTACTGTGTTTATACTGAAAGCAAATGAAATGAAGCAGTCACACCAGTATGTGAATTTGAGTCACTCATCCTGTACAATCATAGCATGAGTGCTCTTATTAACATATGCTATGAATTTGTCCTTTGTTCCATGTGCGTTATATTTATCCTTATCAAAGGAAGATGGCGAGTTTGTAAGAAGTGGTGATATGCATGGATAATTCTATTATGCTTATAGAAAAACATGGTAAAGAATCTGAAATGAGTGCACTGGAGTATGACTTTTGTCTGCTTATCTGAGCAGTGTATAATGTTAGTTGGCTCAAGGGTTGTTGATTTTTTTTAGGAATTTGCTGGAGAGGGTCTTCGAACATTGGCCCTCGCATACAAAGACTTGGATGAAGACTATTTCAAACAATGGTTACAAACGCTTCATGAGGCAAGTACTGCCCTAGAAGGCAGAGACGAGCAACTTTCCGAAGCATATGAAGAAATAGAAAGTGATATGATGGTATGTCTTTTGAGTTAGTATAAAGAAAGTTTGTCTTTTGACCTTAGAACAAAATTATCCAGGCTAAGACAATCATTGCCCTTTTCAAAGTTTGATTGGATTTGTGGGAACTGGAGCAAGCATTTAGAAATGGCCAGTGTTTTAAGCAGACTGGGATAAATAGTTTATACCGGGTAAAGCTTTGGATTCTTGCCCAGAAATAGCTAAGAAGAAAAATTTAATTAAAAAAAAAAAAAAAAAATTTAGATTGAATCAGGTTGGGCAGACTGGATGGACCATTCGGGTCTTTATCTGCCGTCATCTACTATGTTACCTGTCAGCACTAAGTAATGGGCTAATCAGTAACCACATTCATAATCGTGTCCTAAATATTTTAAGCCCTAGTGTTAAATTTGATGGTAATCAAACTCCTCCGCTGCATCACCCGATCCTCTTAATTGGTTTATGGTGTCTGTCCTGTCTGTTGTCAATCCAGGAAATTGTGTCACCTAAATATTGCTGGATGTGTCAGACATTGTATTGCCTTTCCAAAACATCTCTCATCTCTCCCTCCAGAGACTTGACTGATTCTATCTTAACCATCGCAGTTTTCGAATTAACTGGCAGCACAGTCTGCATCTTGTCCTCTGTCTCTGGGCTAGCCTGTTTAGCAATTTCCCCAAAGAATATGTGACGATTACAATTCATGCAAAATGCGGCGGTCAGACTGATTTTCGGGCTGAAGAAGTTTGATCATGTGACACCTTACTACCGACAGCTGCATTGGCTACCGATGGAGGCACGCGTAAAGTTTAAGTTCGCCTATTTCTGCTTTAAAGTACTATATGGACTAGCCCCTAAATACATAATGTGTACCTGGGGCAATGAGGGGATTAAGTGACTTGCCCAGGGTCACAAGGAGCAGCGAGGGATTTGAACCCACAGCCTCAGGGTGCTGAAGCTGTAGCTCTAACCCCTGCGCCACACACTCCCACGATTTCACTCGCCTCCCTCCTTTTACTAAGCTGCGTAGAGGTTTCTACCGTGGCCCAGAGCGCTAATGCTCCGACACTGTTTCGATGCTTTTAGTTTATAGGTTATTATTTATAGTCTGCCTTTAAGAAGGCGGATTACAAATTTACACGCACAATAAATATGCAAAACAGCATATAAAAAACGTCAATAACCATATTTCATCTTACAAAATAAGTGACGTTTCAGCAATTTCTTAAAATTACACAAGTCTTTCTGCTGGGACTGGGAGTTTGTTCCGTTCAGTGGAGCACGCACAGGAGAAAACCCTAGTTCTTATTGCTTCCAAATGCAACGTTTTTTGCGATGGAATGATCAAGTCAGAATGTCCCGCTGAACATAGTACACAAGAGGGTACACATGATAAAAACACAGTCTTGTAGGTATTTGGGCACCAATTGATACATGAATTCTGTACTCCATCTTCAGCCAATATAACATGACATAATATGAAGAAACACGATCCTGCTTCTTTATTCCAAACAATGCACGACCGATAGAATTTCTATGAGCATCGGAGCATTTAGCGCTCCGGGCTGTGGTAGAAACCTCTACCGCGGCTTGGTAAGAGGGGTCCTCAGTTTACTTATCTGTTCAAACTAAATTTTGACAACCTTTTCAGAATTACCCTCTAACTGCTCAATGTTCTTTAACAAAAGGGCTTCTGTGTATCTTTATAAAATTATGCCACGTAAACCACAGCTAAAAAGATGTGGGAATTTTCATGATTCCCGTGACCAGGAAGTGACGTCGGAAGGGAACAGAGGTCAGTGCAAGCAGCGAGCGGAAGATGCTGCCCGCACCTGCAAACTTAAAAAAAACCTAAAAATTACATTACATTAGTGACTTCTATTCCGCCTATACCTTGCAGTTCAAGGCGGATTACAAAAGAGCTAACTGGACATTTCCAGTAACGTTACAATTGTTTTTTGGTTACTTAGCTGGATATTTCCAGGAGAACTTGCAAATTAGATAGTAAGAGGTATGCGAAGAGGAGGAGAGGTGCCAGAACCCTCTGTGAAAACAGTGCCCTGGGTGGTCTGCACCCCTCCCCCCGCCCATCCCCCTCCCCCCTTACTATGCCACTGGGGTGAAGACTGACCTTTCAGAGTAAGAAGCTCAGTTGAATATGTAAGCCTTTTGTTCTTTATAGTGCAAGTGGATTTTCATTCAGTTTATCATATATTCATCTTTGCTGTACCGCCAAAGTTGCACAAGCAAATCATAGCAGTTCACAATAAAGACAGGAACATAGAAAGGAATTCCATATAAGTTTGTTGCCATGAGTAGTCTGTTTTCAAACGTTTGTGAATGTCTACTTGTAACCTGTTCTGAGCTTCTGGGAGAACGGGATAGAAATCAAAATAAATAAATAAATACAACAATCCATAGTACAACCATACATACACTATTAAAAACGGTTCTTGTGCCTGAGCACAGAAGCACAAGTGTGCTACAGCCCCTCCTATCCACTTTGGGCTCAAGCCCTTCCAAACCTACTACACCAAATGGCTGGTAGGGATGCCTAAGCCCCACCAGCCAAAGAAAAGTGCTGCCCAAGCTGCTCCCCTCCTTCTTGTGCTGTGTGTTAGAGAAATTTGCTGGTGTGCTTCTAGCTGCTGGACGAACTGAGCATGTGCTGATGCTGGGTCTCCTTGCACATGCTCAGTTCGTCCAGTTTAACTTACGCAGTTAAGGGCTGAATATCACATTTAAAACTGGATAAGTAGTAGCCGGCTGCACATAGCAGGATAATGAATGCCAGTGCCTGGACATGGTCCAGCATTGAATATGTAGGCATAATGTTGCAGCTGCCAAAACAGGCTGACCGCCGCTGTCTGAATGATTACTCCCTAGTCATTTCAGTTTTAAAGTAAAAAAGATAAATCAGAGCCCACTAGAAACCAAGGAGCTAGTGTCATTTTTCAGTAAACTCTTCTTTACTTTCCTCCAATCAAAGATAAAAGGAAATTTAGATTAGGGATTTTTGGTTTTAATTTTAAGCATGATTACAATCAAATATCTGCCCTCTGTTAATGCTTAGGAAAGATTTTAGGGAAGACCTTCCAAAAGGAGAAATTTAACTAATCACAATATTGTACCTTATTGAAATTACAGACTACGTTAGAGAATATAATTCTGATGGTAGTTGGACTTTGACAGACTGTAAGATTTTCCTCCTTTTGCTTCTCATTTTCCCTCCTTATTTTATTTGAAAGCATATAGAAGTCACTCTTCAGAATACAAATCCAATTGCAGCGATGTTCCAAATAAAAGAAAAGCACACAACCAATTAACACAAAATTTAAAACTCGCATGAACCAAAATATAAATAGATTAAGAAAGCTAACAAATTCCAGATCAATTTAATAGACAAAACAACGCAGAATTAAAACAAAATGGAAATTCAGGCTCCTTGAAAATCAAAGAATGAAAAGTCAAGATAAACAGTCTGAAGGGCTGTCAGATTGTTTCTTACAAGGAAAATATGACTAGTCTCAAAACGAAGAGACTAATTTTGTATCAGGCCACCTGTGGTATGCAGTTAGTATCTGCCATGTCACACACCAGTTTTCAAAGGGAAAGAGTGTATGCAGATACTTTCTACTTTAAAAAAACTACATACATATTCTCCTAAAATATACCAGAGCAGATACAAATTTGTGCATTATTGGATGCTCATGCCTATGACGTCTTTATAGCATAGACATAAGAATATAAGCTCTTATAGGATAGGGGGTCAAAACTTGGCCTTAACAAGTAATGTGTCAGAGAGAGATGGCAAATTACATGGGAAGATGTAGTATTGCGAGACTACCAGTAGGGGCTGCTGACACCATTTTGGGTCCTGGCACCAGCAAGGCTAGAACTAATGGCCTGAATAGGGTTCGCTCCAGCTTGCCTCTAGACCCACCAGGAATTTTTTAAGGTATGGGTGAAAAGGAATTATGGAGGTCGTGGTGGGGGTAACCCTTCAGGTGGGAATATTATATGGGGGGGTCTTGGCAGTCATTTTCTATAGTAGATGCCTCGCCTTTTAGAGATGGCCCAGAAGCATGTGCCATGGCTTGACAGTCCAACACTCCCAGGCCGATGGACTAATGCTGCATGTAAGGTGGTTCCTAAGCAGCATTTGCAATAGGAATCAGCAACCTGCTCTACAAAGATACTTTAAATTGTTAACTCCTTAGTACAGAATGACACGGGGACAAATTTTTCCCCTTCCCAGCAGGAACTCATTTTCCTATCTCATCCCAGCGAGCTCTTTTCCTTTCCCTGCCCCGTTCCTGCAAGCTCCGTCCTCATCTGCACAAGCCTTGAACACTTTAAAATCATGTGTTCAAGGCTTGTGAAGTTAAGGCAGAGCTTAGAGGAATTTGTCATTCCTGGCCATTTGTCAGGGGGAGAGGACAGAAAATAGTCTACCAACATGAGATTTACAAAGGTCTGCATGCTGTTTTGCCCCTGCCTAGTCACGCACATAAATTGCAGCTGCGAAGTACACAGACAAGTTTACCTACTGGTTTGGGGCAGGATCAGCAGCCTGTGAGGGATGCAGGGCCATAGGTGAAGACTTATCGGTGGGCCTCATTTGCATAAGTGAATAGGAACTGAGAAATAGGGCTGAAAAGCAGGGCCATGTGCAGAAAACAGTCGCTCAGTCATAAGACCTGTCCTGGTTTGGGGGGTTTTCAAAAAAGCAATAGAGCCGTTGGTTTCCTTCAGAGAAGTGATCCCTAAAATAGCCCACATACCCTGTAGTCCCACATACCCTGAGGTCTCAAAGTCCCTCCTTGAAGGCTGCAATCCAGTCAGATTTTCAGGATTTCCCCAATGAGTATGCATGAGATCTATGTCCATGCACTGCTTTCAATGCATATTCATTGGGGAAATCCTGAAAACCTGACTGGATTGCGGCCCTCAAGGAGGGACTTGAAATCCCTGCTGTAGTCTATTAAAATCTCACCTTTTGATGCTGCAGAATCTTAATTTGACAATATTCTTGTTTTCCCCCCCAAAGTTATTAGGTGCCACAGCAATAGAAGACAAATTACAAGAGGGTGTGACGGAGACCATTAGCAGCTTAGTCCTATCTAATATTAAACTCTGGGTTCTAACAGGCGACAAGCAAGGTAACGAAAGTCACTGTTTTAATGCCTTCATTCCGCACTTGCATTGTGTAATTAAACTGCAATAAACTGATAGTGCTTCTTGAAATCTGAACATTAATGTTTCAACTTAAACTTTTTTTTAGATGCTAAAGAATATGATGAATGCACAGTGAATAAGCACAATATTAATTACAAATATTTTGAAATCACTCAGCTCTCAGTAGTCTAAAGCAGTGGTTCCCAACCCTGTCCTGGAAGACCCAATTGGGTTTTCAGGCTAGCCCTAATGAATATGCATGAGAGAGATTTGCATATAATGGAAGTGACGGGCATGCAAATCTGTTCCATGAATATTCATTAGGGCTAGCCTGAAAACCCGATTGGCCTGGTGGTCTTCCAGGACAGGGTTGGGAACCACTGGTCTTAAAGCATCAGGATTGCAAAAGTCTTTTAGATATTGTGGACTTGGCACCAATGTTATGTTAATCGAGTCTTCTGCATTTATTCAGTTCAAGGTCGGATTATACTCTTAAGAGGCTGGGTCAAGCTACCCAGGAACTTGCAATGTAAAGTTTTGTAATCAGAGTTGTGGGTCTAATTACAATTGTGGAGGGTCTAATTCTATCTTGTTGTGGGTCCTCAAACTGGGTGCAGTCGCGAGGTCCTTTGCGGTCGACTTTTTGTCTTGATACAAATGAGCTTCCAACCCTGTCCTGGAGGACCATCAGCTAGTCAGGTTTTCAGTATAGGCCTAATGAATATGCATAGGGCAGATTTGCATGCCTGTTTATGTGTAAATCTCTCTCATGCATATTCATTAAGGCTACCCAGAAAACCCGTCTGGCAGGTTGTCTTCATTTTTCATTTTTAAAATTTGTTTATTGAAATTGTAACAGTAAAAAAACAAACAAACCCAGAAATATAAAAGGAGATTATACATCAAACAGTATGGATGCAACGGGGGAACAATAAGCATCCATAAATATTGAATCCAATCAGAAATAGATATGAAGCTATATAAGTGAAAATAATCAATAAGCACCTATGGAGATCTTGGGAATTTGACATAGCGGAGTAAATCCAACTAGGTTAGCGATGGGAAAAAATTAGGGGTAATAAATCTGTAGAATAGTCAAACCAATTGAAATGTACCTAAAAATTAGGAGCAAGAGGATAAATTCCTAAGTGGAGACCATATTTTAGTAATTCTATAGCCCTTATTTGTAAGGGAATTGGCTTTACATTCGTAATTATGAATCATTAGTACTGTTGCCCAGCAGAAGGAGGTAGTCAATAACTGGACAGATTCCCAGTGTGAGTGAATCATTTGTATAGCAATGGCAATAAGGATATCAAATAATTTAGTATGCCATTTATCCAGGGCACCAGGCAGGGCGAGAGAACGGAAAAGAACAATTTCAAAAGTTATTTGGGAAGTAATAGGGAGCAAGGTGCATATGGTATTCCAGACAGATCTCCAGAATGGTTGAATAATAGGGCAATCGTATATCATACGTTTGAGATCACCCAAGTGACTGTTGCAATGACAACATTTATTTGAATCCGCTAAATGAGCCCTGTGTAGCTTGTTGGGAGTCCAGTATGCTTCCAATCACTAATATTAAGCATCTTAGATTACTGCAACATTATATACCTGGGATCCTTTAAGAAAACCATCAAACGCTTGAGAATCGTACAGAATGCTGCCGTTGGCCTCATCTATGATCTCAAAAAATCAGAGCATGTAAGCCCTTATTACAGAAAACTGCTCTGGCTGCCGATGGAGGCAAGGATCATCTTCAAATTTGCTTGCCTCTGCTTCAAAACCTTAACAGGCTCTTCCCTAATCTACCTGTTGGAACATTTTGAATTTTCAGGCCCCACCCGCACACGTAATGCCTACCTGTTGGCCTTCCCGTCCTTAAAGGGCTGTATCTACAAGAGATTCTTTGATAGATCTCTGTCATTCCAAGCAGGCAAATTGAATAAATGTCTAACCACCCTCATTTCAAATTCACCCTCCTACCAAACTTTCAGGAAATCAATTAAAACCTATCTCTTTGATAAATTTCTCTGACTCCCTCCCTGCCTTGTATCTCTGTTATGCCTCTGGATATACTTGACTAATCCTGACTTGCTCAGCTAATCTGAATGTCTTGTATGTAACATCGCTGTCTGTGTACAGTCTCTTTCTCTGGAAACCTCTCTGAACTGTTGTGGTACTGCGCTATACAAATATAAAGTTATTATTATTATTATTTGTGATACAGGAAATATAATGATTGCATTAAGCTAGTAGAAAGAGTGGGACGTTGTGAATGTTGGAAAAAAAGTATAACCAGTGATCGTCTTCCCCTTCCCAAATAGATTCAGATGTCCAAAGAAGTTTGGTACAAGAGGATGTAGTTGAAGATGGTGATATGAAAAATTTATGGTAGAGTGAAGTGGTGTGGCCATGAGAAATGCCTAGATGACAGAATTCCAGAAATTTGGGTGTTAGGATGTAAAGGCCATTTTAAATTCTTTAGACAATGATGTAATTGGAAATATTTGTAGAATTCCATAGGGGGAAGGTCATATTTGGCTTGTAATTGTTGAAAAGATAAGAAGGAATTATTATGAATAAGTTGGTTAACATACCGAATGTCTTTTTCAATCCATAAGGTCCAACAGATTGGCTTGCCACCAATAGTAATATTGGGATTGTACCAAAGAGGAGCAGAGAGAGAATGTTTGCACTGGGCAGGGGAAGCTTTTTCAAAGGCTTGACTAGCATATTTAGTAAACATAATTGTGTCACGTGAAGATAGATGTTTGATGTTATCCTGAAGGTGGATACATTTTAATGGGGTTGGAGAAGCTAAATAAGATTTTATAGAATACCAAGCTGGTGGAGCAGAAAATTGTAGCTGATCGACCATCCGTAAAGTGCCATACCTCATAAACATAGCAAGATGATATTTATGGAAGTCAGGAAAGCCCAACCCCCCATGTTTTTTTAGGCAATTGTAGAGTAGAAAGAGCAATGCAAGGAGGTTTATTACGCCAGATAAATCTGGAAAGGAGAGTGCCAATGTCTTTATAAAAGGAACGATTGGCAAGTTTAGGGAGCATACCTAACTTGTAGTTGATAATAGGGGAGATGGTCATTTTAACCGCTTCTATTCTCCCCCACCATGAGATGTTAAATGGAGACCAGCGAGAAGTCAAAGCGGAAATTTTAGCATGAAGCTATTCTAAATTTAAGGACATTAAGGTATCTCTGTATTTGTGAAATAAAATGCCAAGGTATTTTAATTGTACCAGGGACCATTTTAGCGCAATAGGACCTAAATCAGATTGAAATGTATTATCATTCAGAGGCATTGCTTCCGATTTATTCCAGTTAATACGATAACCGGAGAATATAGAATATGGGGATTCCTCCTGCCAGGATCAGCTGAGCTACAGAGCCCTACGCCCCTCCCCCTGACATCCCCACATCCCCCTGATATCCCATACCTCCCCCGACATCTCCGTCCCCCTCTCCCACACCCCACCAACATTTCTGGGCAGCCCTCCCACAATCACGGAACCCCCGTACCTTTGGAAGAGCAAGTGGCAGGAGGGGCAGCTCCCTCCCTCCCTCCTGCCTACAGGGCGCGTGCTGCAATGACAGGGCTTCCCCCTCCCAATACATAGGAAGTGACATCATAGGGAGAGCCGACGGGGTTGTGAGGAGCACGTTGTTGACCGTCACGAGCAACAACTTCACCTAGAGGTATAAGGAAGGGGGGAGGCACACACGATAGGTGGGATTGGGGAAGGAGCGGGGGGAGCGGAGTTGAGGGTGGGGGAGGGGCACCACCGCCCCGGGTCCCTCTCACCCTTGCTATGCCACTGCTTGCATAGTAGTCTTTATTTAAAATATTTATAGTCTACATTATCGCACAGTTCTAAGCAGGAGTGTTGAGCATCCTCAGAGCTGTCTCCTATGCCACATTAAAAGAATATAAAAAGGAAAAATAAAAAGATTCTCAGGCTTTTTTCTGCTTTTATTTATTTATTTATTTATTTGCTTCAGCAAAGGTTGACCAGAGTGAGAAGGGCAAAACTTTAAGCAGGTGTTGAGGTCTTATGCAAATTGTAGTAAATTGAATATATATTAATGCATTTTTCTCCAGAAACTGCCATGAACATTGGTTACTCATGCCACATGCTGACTGATGACATGACCGACATTTTTATTGTGTCTGGCCACTCAGTGACGGAAGTTCGAGAAGAGCTCAGGTAACAGTAATGACGTGTTTTAAGCCTGCTAGTAGAGTGGGAGAGGATTAGGTGTGTTCAGAAGCGAGGCCATTGATAGCTGCTGTCTGTCTACCTTATGCATTCAAGTCTCCTGGTAGAGGCGGTGGAGACCGTGTCAGAATTTTAGAAAGAGTGGGACAGACACATGGGATCTCTTAAGGAGAGGAGGAGATAGTGGATGCTGCAGATGGGCCAATTGGCCTTTATCTGCCATCATGTTTCTATAAAATATGAAGTTCACTGGTTTGAAATTTAATTATTCATAAAATTCACTTAAATTGTTTTTAAATATATGTTTGCTTGTGTCTATAAGTGCTCAGTGCCCAATCTCCTGCATTGGAGTCACAGTAAGATCATTAAATCCCTTTGACTATTCAAGATCTTAATATTTTCAAGTTAGCTAGAAAACCACTAGTGCGAACTCTTTACTGTCTATAGACGTTATTAGAAGAGGATTCTACCACCTGGTGCTAATATAGTGGATGAATGTGATCGCTCTTACATCTCCCTAACTCAATCCTGAGTTTCATGGCAGGGGCTTCTTCAGGAGGAGCGTCAATCCTAGCACTGGCAGGGTAATCCAAGATTAAAACAATTCTGAATGCGGTGGTTGCAGTTTCCCAGTTTCAGGGTGGCAGTAGCTGCAGGCTTGAGGAGGCTGGATGGGCCATTGGGCCTTTATCTGCCGTCATGTTTCTATAACTACAGAGCTCTATGACCTCACAATGCAAGTGTTAAGAGCCCGCAGTGGCGGTAACTGCTTCGACGCTCATAGGAATTCTATGAGTGTCAGATCAGTTACTGCCGCTGCAGGTGCTAAAACCCACGCTACACGTTAGTAGAGGAGGGGGTAAATTGGCAAAATACCCTTAACATCCTCAAAAAATTGGTTAGGAGGAGATAGTGGATGGGCCATTTGGCCTTATCAGCTTTGAGGGAGAATTCAGTAGATGGAACCAGAAATAACTAAGAAGGAAAATTTAAATCAGTAATTTAAAGAGAGGGTAAGGTTGGGCAGACTGGATGGACCATTCGAGTCGTTATCTGCCATCATCTACTATGTTACTACGTTTCTGTGAACACAATAGATGGCCTAACTTTGTGCAACATCTTATCTGTTATTCCAGCATATTCAGTGCTCAGAGTTAAACGTATGTCAGTGCTGAAAATATGTTTGCGTTTACCCGATTCCTGATTATTGTCTTCTGTTCTTTTTTTACAAAAAGAATATTGCCTTACCGAGAAATGAATAATGGTAATCAGGGGGACAGTTTTGTATTCCTTGGGGGGGGGGTCTAATGCTCTAGAACAGTGGTAGGAAACTCCGGTCCTCGAGAGCCATATTCCAGTCGGGTTTTCAGGATTTCCCCCAATGAATATGCATGAGATCTATTTGCATACACTGCTTTCAATGCATATTCATTGGGGAAATTCCTGAAAACCCGACTGGAATACGGCTCTCGAGGACCGGAGTTCCCTACCCCTGCTCTAGGAAGAAGTTAGAATGGACAAACTCTTCTATGGTCTCCCTGGCATATTAACAAGCAAGACAATCGGAATTTGAAGGCTGCATTGTGATTAGTTAATTGTTATTGTTGTAAACATGTAAAAATAAAAATATAAAGCTTAAAAAATACTGATTTCAACTTGCCCGAGAGTTTACAAATGTGCAGGTGAAAAGACCCAATCTACCAATCGCAGCTTATTTGGGAGTAAAATGTAGCAAATAGAGTTAGCCTAGGGTTATTTATTTATTTGTTCATTTTTATAGCCCGTTCTCCCCAGGAGCCCAGAACGGGTTAAAATAAAAATAAAATTAGGTACTTGGAACTTCCCTAACTGTCCCAAAGGCTCACAATCTAGCTAAAGTACCTGAGAAAACAATTATAAAAAAGTAAAGATATTGCAGAGGAAGGGGTTAAAAGAGGGTAGTGGGGATTATGGAGGGCAGGAAGGAGAGGAGAGGAGAGAAGTATGTAGAATATTTCATAGAAATTCCTAAGTTTACGGTCTGGATGGCTTTTCAAAATCCAGCACTTTGGGTTTTGGAAAGCCTCCTCTAAATCGCACGGATTTCCTCCTGCCTGACTGTGGGTGGGGGGGGGGGGGGGGAGAGGGGGCTAGGATGGAATTGGGGAGCGGGACTGGGATGTAATGGGGCAGGGATGGGTGGGTATAGGGGGCCGGATTTTACTATAGTAAAATCTGGCAACCCTAAATGATCCTACACAGAAGCTAATCTGTTGAAAAATACGATAAGTCCTTTGTCAAGCTAACAATCCATGCCTATGTGAGGGCTAAGATTCTTCCTTGGGCACTTCACCTGGAATGCAGGAACTGCTTTTGGATTTTGATATTTTCCTGCACCTTGGAATCGAACGGAAACTCAAGTAGTTTTATCCTCTGAAATGAGTAAGGTTTGTCAGTGGGAGATGTCGGAGCATTTGAGATCTGAGGGAGCCATGAGATAAACAGCGATTAAGTAAAGACGTCTACGATATGTCTTTTCAAAAACAAGAATATTTTCTATTGCTGGGGTACATCTGTCGAATAACTTACCTGGACATCTAAGATTATGCACAAATTGGGCTCACTTGAAGCAGTTATTCTAAAGACACAGCTGTTTGCTGATGCCTACATGTAATGTGAATGAAATTTCTTTTTCCACTGCCTTGACATACATACCATCACCATATAAAATGGGATAATAGAGATGTTGATATGGTTTACGGTTAATTTTATGACTGCTGCTGGAAACCGCTTAGATTAGATTAATATTATAGTTATTTTTCTTATGCTTTTCTTATGTACTTTAGTTTTTAATTAGTTATTCATTCTCCTATGTTTTCTGCTATGTACTCCAGTCTTAATTATATGTGAACCAAGTCAAGCTCCACTGGGAGATGACCCGGTATATAAACCAAAGATTAGATTAGATATTAAGCGGTCTATAAATGTTTTAAATAAATTCCTTGGCTCTGTCTATTAACAATGGATTTCCTGGAAAAACCCCTACTTCCCCGGACAATTTTTCTTAAAACTTCAAGATGTCTGCTTAAGGTTGAAACATCTCTTTTGTTTTTTTTTGTACCCCAAGGAAAGCCAGAGAACATATTTTTGGACAAAATCGAGGTCTGTACAATGGCAACATGTGCCCTGAAAAGACGCCAGAGTTCAAGTTTGACTCGGTTTTTGAGGAAACAGTCACTGGCGAATATGCACTGATCATAAATGGACGGAGCTTGGTAAGTATCCGTCAATCCTTTTCTCTAAATTCTTTTGAGAAGTTTGAGGCAGAGTTGCATTCTCTTACCCCCCACCCCCCCTGTTACAAAACCGTAGCACGGTTCTTTGCGCCGGCCATGATGGTAACAGCTCCGACGCTCATAGGAACTTAAAACCGTGCTACGGTTCTGTGAAATGGGGGTTTAATGATAGGCTTCCTTTTTTTTAGGAAAGAAAAAATAGTTTTATAAGAATTCTGAGCACACGGAGTGATATATGTCCAGAACTAATTAGAAATAACTTTATTATCTCGAAGACTTGTTTGTACAGGAAATCAAATTAGTAACTTGATACAGTTTTTGTTGCTGCCACAGAAGAGATTGCCCTGTAGTAAGAGTTAGTTCACTCAACCTCAGACCTGCTTATTTGGACCTTGTCCACCAGTATTATTCTGTAGGATTTATCGCAGATCAATGCATACTAATCAGAGTGAAGTTATTAGGCAGATGTAAAGCGGCTGTTTTGCCGAGGTATTGGATTTTAGGAGCACAACCTGACCTTAAAAGAGTTACAGGAACCAAATAATTGCCATTGAAGTACCTCCTGGTGGTCATCTACATATCCAAATTTTACAGTGTTGCCAAAATAATTTGTTTTGATTTGGAAAGCTGCTTCTTATCATAATAGGCTTGACTTGCATTAAGCCATAGCATTGTGATGGGTCAAAATCTCAAGCAAACCTTAAATGCTCCCCCTCCTTATCTCCTAATTTATGAGATCATGGAAAATAGACCTAATATTCACGGGGGGAGGGGACACACAATAAAAATATAGTAAGTACATTTTTCTAAATATAACAAGCCACCAACGGAGGAAAATCATACAAGCTTATTAAATATAGGTTTTTATTTTATGAAAAGCCATAGAAAAAGGAATCAAACGAATAAATAATGATAAACCCAGAAAAGAGATATAATCTGGAGACCACAACTTCAGAAAAATATAACAGAAATGGAGTAGGTCCAGAGGAAGGCTACTAAAATGGTTGAGGGTCTACGTCATAAGGCGTATGGGGATAGACTTAAAGATCTCAATATATATACTTTTGAGGAAAAGTGGGATAGGGGAGATATGATAGAGTTGTTTAAATACCTATGTGGTATAAATGCACATGAGTCGAGTTTCATTTGAAAGGAAACTCCAGAATGAGAGGGTATATGATAAATTTAAGGGGCGATAGACTCAGAAGTAATATAAAGAAATACTTTTTTACAGAAAGGGTGGTAGATGTGTGGAATAGTCTCCCGGTAGAGGTGGTGAAAACAAAGACTGTCTGAATTCAAGAAAGCATGAAATAGGCATGTGAGATCTCTTAGGAAGAGAAGAAAATAATGGATGGAGTGGATGGGCAGACTGGATGGGCCATTTGGCCTTTATCTGCCATCATATTTCTGTGTTTCTATGCTCCTTCAAACCCAGGAAGGTATCAAGGCCAAGTCAGATTGGGGAGGGAGAAGCTGGAAAAATGAAGCACATTCACTATAGTTCTTTGCAAAGATAGCCGGAGAGTGCGTCCCATTGCCTGCTTCGAGATATCCTCCTTTGAAGATGGACTTGACTTGGAATTGAGATGGGGCTAGAGATGGGACTTGGATGAGCCACCGGGAATGGAAATAATTTCAAAGAGCCTGCTTTTATAGCTGTTGGAGATAATGGATCTCAAAGTCCCTCCTTGAGGGCCGCAATCCGGTCGGGTCCAGATTTCCCCAATGAATATGCATTGAAAGCAGTGCATGCTCATAGATCTCATGCATATTCATTGGGGAAATCCTGGAAACCCGACTGGATTGCGGCCCTCAAGGAGGGACTTTGAGACCCCTGTGTTAAACTGTATAATTATTAATAATGGCTCTTTTCCATTTTAGTTCTGGAAATAAGGACTTTAGTTCAGTAATTTTAGGTGGTAATACAATGGCTGTGTGCATTCAGTAATAAAAGAAAGACGACAACATAGGGGTCTTTTTACTAAACTGCAGTTACCACAGCTTAAAAAGGGTTACCGTGGGATGCCCACACACATCTAAAAAGAATTATTATTTTCTGGGAAGGGGGTGTGTTTGGTGGAGGAGTGGGCGTGACAGTTCCAATCAGTCAGTGAGTTAGGGGCTGATTCTATAAAGGACACCAAAAGCTAGGCCCTCTTAGGCACCTAGGTTAATTGGCAAAATACTCTCAACAGCCTCAATAATTGGTTAAAAAAATGTAATTGGGCGATAGGCGCCTATCCGATTCTATAAAAGATAAGCACTTATCACAATGCACTTAGCAGCGCCTAATGCCTCAGTGGGTGTTACTATGGGCGGAGTGTGAGTTAGGCGCCACTAAGTGTGATGCTCTAAAAACATAGGCGCCTGAAATATAGGCCTTTAAAACACTCGCCTAAGTTTTTACATAGGCGCCGCTAGCCACAATTCTGTATATGGCGCCTAAGGATGATTGATACGCTGCCAGCATCTTTGATTTAGGCTCCGACCAATTTAGGCGACCATTTATAGAATCAGCCCTTTAGCGTGTAGGGAATTAGCACGTGCTGATTAGTGCAAGGTTTGTGCGAGCTCTTACCACCACCTACAAAATGGGCGGCGATAAGGGCAGTAATATTTTTAATGCCCGCTCGCTAATTGGCAATTAGTGCATTGTCATGAATTCCAGCCATGGCACAAGTAACTTAGTTACGCAAGAAAGGCCGTCGATAAGGGCGCACTAAGGCCACTTTTGCTGTGACCAAAATGCATTCAGTAAAATGCATCATTTTAGCAGGTAGACAGGAAATCTAATGGAAATTCTAGTATGGGTTCCTAACAGGTGCACACATCTACGACCATATTGCTCCGATTCTGTTTAAGCTGCGCTAGCTGCCTATAATTAAGCGTATTGAATTCAAGCTACTTTGCCTAGTTTTCAAAGCCTGGCATCTTTTACTTCCCGATTATCTACATAAAAAAAATGAATCAAATATCGACCCAGAAGAACTCTAAGATCATCTTTCCATGACCAATTTGAAATCCCAGATCCTAGAGTAATAAAACGTCAAACAATAAGGAAACGAGCCTTCTCATATGCGGGTCCCTGCCTTTGGAATTCCATAGTTCATGACTTCTTTGAGGGAATATCTTACTCCTCCTTTCAGAAACTATTGAAACCTATTCTCTTTCATCTTCACTATGGATCCATCCAAAGTCCATTAACGAACGTCTCTAGCTAGATATTGTATCTGGCACTAGCCTTTCTTGGATGAGAAATTGAGGCGTTTGTTCTGTCTATTGGGCCAAAATGAAACTCAGAACTAAAACAGTCTAGAGTTTACATTAGTTTAATTTTTAATTTTTCTCGTTTTCCTGCTATTGATATTTATAAATTTAGATTGTTAGTTTAACTATTCTATCTTTCCTTATAATACTCATTTTCTTGGATCTTGAAGGGTTTGGGTTGGTTTTTTTTGCCTTCAATGTTCTTTACTTTCCATAGGGTACTTTCTTTTCCTCCATCTTATTATATATCTCCTTAATGTTAGTGATGTCTTCTTTTGGATGCTTAATTAGATTGTGAACCCTTTCGGGACAGAGAGTAGTAGCTCAATGCCTATATTTAGTTTTGTAAACCACTTAATATCTAGGTTCAAGCGAAATATCAAATGCAATAAATCCAATCCAATCCAATGACTAGCAATGAAAAGATAGCTAGTAATAGTCTGAAACAGAAGAAAAAGCTAACTAAAGTGAATGGTTCCTACTCCCGCGCCACTCTGACTTCATGCAACCTGTGAACCTTGTATTGCAGGCTCACGCTCTTGAGGCTGACATGGAGAAGGAGTTCCTAGAAATTGCCTGCATGTGCAAGTCTGTGATTTGCTGCCGTGTTACTCCCTTACAGAAAGCTCAAGTTGTAGAGCTGGTGAAGAAGCATAAAAAAGCAGTCACTTTGGCCATAGGAGATGGCGCCAATGATATCAGCATGATCAAAAGTAAGACCATCCATTTATGTGTGTTTATTTAATTTTATTTATATACCACTTACTGTATATTCTAAGTGGTTTAACATTCAGGCACTTTATCATATTTCTCCATCTGTCCCAGTGAGCTCAAACTCTATCTAGTGTACCTGGGGCAATGGGGGAGGAGGGATTAAGTGACTTGCCCAGGAGCAGTGAGGGATTTGAATCCACAAACAATCAGCCTAGAAAAACATCTGAAATATGGGTCTTGAAAATAGTGATTTGGATGTTTTAGCAAGAATAACGTCCAAACGCCACTTTATGCCTTCTGTGGACGCTTTTCTCTTTTGAAAATGAGCCCCATCCTGCGCAGGATTGATCCTCGCTGTTTGGTAACAGAGAGAGAAGAGCAACTAAGCTAATAAAGGGTATGGAAAATCTCTCATATACTGACAGACTGAAAAAGTTGGGGTTGTTCTCCCTGGAGAAGCGGAGACTTAGAGGAGACCTGATAGAAACCTTCAAAATCATGAAGGGCATAGAAAAAGTAGACAGGGACAGATTTTTCAAATTATGGGGAACCACAAGTACAAGGGGGCACTCAGAGAAATTGAAAGGGGAAAGGTTTAGAACAAATATCAGGAAGTTCTTTTTCACCCAGAGGGTGGTGGATACATGGAACGCGCTACCGGAGGATGTGATAAGCAGGAGCACGCTACAGGGCTTCAAAGAAGGTTTGGATAGGTACCTGGAGGACAAAGGGATTGAGAGGTACAGATAGGAGTAGAGGTAGGTCATAGGGATAGTCAGGGACCACTGCTCAGGCAATAGGCCTGATGGGCCGCCGTGGGAGCAGACCGCTGGGTGAGATGAACCTCTGGTCTGCCTTAGCGGAGGCAACTTCTTATGTTCTTATGTATTGTTTTATTGTGCTGAAACATATAGTGAAATGGAATTAACTAACTTAAAGAATTGTGGATATCCTGAAAACCCAAACATGTCTGAGATACTTATGCAGGGCCAATGCTAGACCCAGTGCAGATGCTAAGGAAGGTCTTCAAAGCTTACTTGCAAGCTGCCCCTCTTCCAGCTATAAAATTGTTATTAAGAGAGATTTTTTTTATATTCCTGATAAAAAATTTGTGCAAAACAAAGTTTAAGGCAGTAGCTATTTTTAGCATTTGAAAAGAAATTCTTAAGTTACATAAACTCAATTGTAAACATCGTGTTACCCACATTTCCCTACATAGTTTTATATCGGGTAAGATGTAATTTTTAGGTCTGATTTTTTTTTAGTTTATTTTATTTTTTTTACCTCTTTCAGCTCCCATCAGGCTTGGAGCCTTGGGCAATTGCCCTGTTTGACCACTCATAATGCTGGCCCTCTACCTAAGACAGGTTTGGGAAGCTCTCTACCAAATCAGGACTCTATGGTTTTAGGGGGGTTTGTTCTTTCTAATTAAACGTAGGCTATGTGTTATCTGCATTGATGTGAGCAGTCAAATCAGATATGTTTATGTTTATTTAAGATTTGATATACCGCTCTTGCATTTTACTTACCTAAGCGGTTTACAAAGTATGTGGCACATCTTGCGAATGAGAAAACTCTGCATTTGTATGTAGGCCAGAACGAACATATCCTCTGAGTAATGTATTTAGAAAACGTCTCATTTGTCCCTGTATTGCAGGTGCTCACATAGGCGTTGGCATCAGTGGTCAAGAAGGAATGCAGGCTGTCCTGGCCAGTGATTACTCATTTGCACAGTTCAGATACCTGCAGAGACTTCTCTTGGTCCATGGAAGGTGGTCCTACTTTAGAATGTGCAAATTTTTGTGTTATTTTTTCTATAAAAACTTTGCCTTCACACTTGTACATTTTTGGTTTGGCTTCTTCTGTGGTTTCTCAGCCCAGGTTAGTATTTCATATTCAGAATGCATCGTTTTTATACATTGCAAAGCAGATTGTAACGAATAGTCTAAACTAGCCAAAATACTTGATTTTTTGATTGCCAGTGATAATAACTGAAATGTAATATTCAAAGAGGCTTATTTGTCATTCCTGAGAGAGTGTTAGTGTTATGTGAGTTTAACATTGTTTAGCAAAAACTAACCCAGAAACAAGGAAAAAGCAAATAATATAACAAAAATTCCTCCTTTAGACAACACATACACTGGGAGATCACAGCCGAAAATATTAATAAATAAATAGGATAGCAAATAATTAAATTCATTTATAAATGTGTGTTGGGTCCTCAGTTGACACAACTCAAGTCAGGACAAGCCTGTAATATTGAGCTGAGAGAGTGTAACCCAACAGGGTTTTTCAGTAGTGTAACGTCCCTGGATGAATTTTGTGAAAAAATTGTGCAAAACACACAAACAATAATTACATATCAATTGTGACCTCTCCAGTGCACTGTGTGCAATAAAAATGGCTGCAATGTCCAAATCGACGGTATTCAACTTTCAAAATTGTGTCCTCCTTCAATGTTAAAAGAAGCCTATAAGGTATATCAGACTTTGAAGAACTAAATGGAACAAAAAAGTGCTTATCTCATAATCACTAGCAGTCCATTTGTTCTTGCCATAATATTGTCCATGCCAATCAGATGAAAGCTCTACGGAGTTCCGTTTTGGAGCATCTCGGCCCCCTTCGCCTGGAGCTAAAGCATAGACTTCTCAAATTCAAAAGGGAACTGCGTTGGAACAAGTTGAATCCCAACAGTCATCGTCTTGGCTTGCCATTTCCTACTTTCCTATAAATAACCCCTCTTTTTTTATTTTTTAAATATGATGGATTTGATATACTGCCTTTATGTGGTACAACCAAAGCAGTTTACATAGGTATGTTTACCGGCCCTAAAGGGCTCACAATCTGTTTTGTACCCAGGCAGTGGAGAGTTAAATGACTCACCCAGGAATTGAACCCTCTTCCCCAGCTTCTCAGCACTAAACATTAGGCCACGCCTCCAGGAAGGTGTTTCAGATCTCCTTGTTCAGTGGTCCCCAACCCTGTCCTTGAGGACCACCAGGCCAATCAGGTTTTCAGGTTAGCCCTAATGAATATGCATGATTGAGATTGGCATATAATGGAAGGAACAGGAATGCAAATTTGCTCCATGCATATTCATTAAGGCTATCCTGAAAACCCGATTGGCCTGGTTGTCCTCCAGAACAGGGTTGGGGACCACTGTTCTTGTTGGCCAAGAAATAGGACATATAGGTATGCGCTTGAATCCTTTGGTATCTACTGTGTTTCTCCGAAAATAAGCCTACCCCAAAAATAAGCCCTAGCATGATTTTCAGGGTAGATCTTAATATAAGCCCTACTCCAAAAATAAGCCCTAGTAAATGCATTGCTTCCTCCTGCTGCCGCCAAGCGTGCAGCCAAATCACTGCTGACCTTTCCAAGTTTGAATCTCCTGCTGTACTTCGCTCCGCTATGTTGCCTCGGGCCTTTTTCAGACTCGGCGCTGCTCGGTTGTTTGCCGTTCACTTCTCTCGGGAGGAGGAGGGGGGGGGCAAAAGCAAATATTTGCGAGAGGTGAATGAGAGAGAGACGCAGTGTGGGGAAGCCGAAATAGCATGATTTGGTTGCAGAGCACAAAATTGTTACATGCTTACCCCCCCCCCCCCAAGACTCCTAATTCCGTATTCAACTTCGATCGACCCAACAATCCCTTCTTGCAGTTCCCTCCATTCGTCAATTATTTTATGACGCCACTCGAACAATTTTTACAGTGGTAGCCCCAACGTTGTGAAATGCACTACCACTTACTCTGAGGCGAGAATCCAATTTTTCCAAATTCAAATCAAAGCTCGCAATTTTTCTCTGTAAAGAAGCAATAGGAGGAAATTTTTTGTTCACTCAGAGAATAGTTAAGCTGTGGAATGCGTTGCCAGAGGATGTGGTAAGAGCGGATAGCATAGCTGGTTTTAAGAAAGGATTGGACAAGTTCCTGGAGGAAAAGTCCATAGTCTGTTCTTGAGAAAGACATGGGGGAAGCCACTGTTTGCCCTGGATCAGTAGCATGGAATATTGCTACTCCTTGGGTTTTGGCCAGGGACTAGTAACATGGATTGGCCACCGTGAGAACAGGCTATTGGGCTTGATGAACCATTGGTCTGACCCAGTAAGGCTATTCTTATGTTCTTATATGAGACTTGACCTTGAGACTAACTTAAACTCCATATTAAGTCCTTTCCTTCCCCACCACCTTTTTATTTCATAGCAATGTAACCCTACCCTCTTCCCTTTTGTATCAGGTGTAGTTGTTTATTAGATTTGCCTAACTATGTATATTTATTCATCCAATTCATTCAATATTCTATACCGTTCTCTCAGAAGAGCTCAGAATGGTTTACATGAGCCTTTTCAGGTACTCGAGCATTTTTCCCTGTCTGTCCCGGCGGGCTCACAATCTGTCTAATGTACCTGGGACAATGGTGGGATTAAGTGACTTGCCCAGGGTCACAAGGAGCAGGGTGGGTTTGAACCCACAACCTCAGGGTGCTGAGGCTGTAGCTTTTAACCACTTCGCCACTGTGTTTGTATCTCCCAAAATTCTACTGTTTTTAACCTGTTAACGTTGTAATGCTGTAAACCGCTTTGGAAATGAAAAACGGTATATCAAGTCATAATAAACTTGAAACTTCTATGCCACCACAAGTTGCATTCTGATGATGTGGCTTCCTCTGACTGGTTCCATAAAGCTATTTAAACCCAAGAGCCATTGTGCCTTATCATTTGATAGTGGAAGAAACCGGTATATATAAAGTCAGTTGTTTTAGTAAGTATGAGTATGCCTCAGCCCCACCACTCCACCGCTGTACTATCTCTTGACTGCGGAGAGATTTATGTGGCACTTCATCATTGGCTGCTCATAACCATATTTTATATGCTACTTTTAGGGAAAAAGTTAAGTTTACAGTAAAATGTGGGGGGTTACAACCCCCCAAACCCCCCACAATGCCGGCGCGATTTGTATTAAGTAAACTGGGGGTGCTCCCCAACAAAACCCCCTGTCGGAGCCCCTAAAAACAGTAATTTTCTTCGGCGCGCGCCTCCGTCTTGCGCTCGGTTGTCGGCGCGCGCCTTTTTCTTCCACGTTGTCTATGAACCGAGGGCCCCACTCAGAAGATGCTAATTTTCATTAAAATGGTTTTTACCATCCGTCAACCATCATCCCCTCATTTCTAAACATTTAAGGAAGAACTAATGTACAGTCGGTGCTCGGATTAAATTATCAATAGTGGTTGTGCAAGCATGAGATTTAAGGGTTTGGCTCTCATTGGCTGCAATTAGTTCAATTTAGCGCTAAATTCCATTCCATGTTATAGAGTTTCCGTGTTCGTTGTGTATGTAATGTGTATATCTGTGCAGGTGGAAGTGGGTGGGGATGACGGGAAATGCGTCTGTGCTGTTTTTCCTGTCCTGGCCTCAGTCCCGCATCTGAGCCTTACTAAGCTCTCGCTTTCCCTCGAGCCAGCTCGCACGCTGTGATGGCAAATCTGTTCTTTGTTAGGAGAGTTATATAGTAGCACCTTGGCATTAATTTTGCCTCGCCCCGTAGCCCACCCAAGCACTGATTACAAAGGCAAATATGAATGGATGCTGGTTCCTGTTGCTTTACAGCCTTAGGGAAACACCCGGCTTCTTTGTACCGAGCTGGTAAATTGATTACATTATACATATGTAAAGTGTTCTCTCGGACATGGCATGCATAGTTTCAAAGAGATACACATTCACATCTTTGCTGCATTTAATTTTTCACTGTTTATTATGTGGTATTTTGTTTCAGCAGAGCTTCAGGGCCAGATTTTGGGTCTCGGTGTTCCATAGAAAAGACAGCATCGCACTTCCAGTGCTCTAAACTTTCCTGAGCAGGCTTAGTTTGAGGTTTTCCAATGCAAAATGAGGGGAACACTGTGTGTTGCTTGGAGGCATTGGGAAGGAAAATAAAGGTCGCAAATGGAAATTAACTGAAGGGCTGTTCCTGTGCTAAGTTTATCAGCTTCAGTCAAGCATTATGGTCAAGGCCTTGCCATATGTGTATATGTGCAATCCGACTCCTGAAAAACCTGGGCATCCGTGACCATGTCACCCCTGCATTAACATCCATGCATTGGCTTCCTATCCAAAACACGCTGCACCTTCACAGCCTTGGTTCTAGCCTTAGAGGCCTTCCACAAGATGATACTTAACTACATGACATCAAAACTACAAATTTACATCCCCAACCGATCACTGAGATCCCAAGCAGAGAGTCGGCTGGCCCTACCACCTGGCCATTCATGACTGAAATGGCCTGCAAACACTCCTAGTCACATTTTATACCTAGATTATAGCACATCGTCCCTTCCCCCCATCAATTAGATCGCTAGACAACCTGTGAAACTTCAGGAAGGTCGTGAAAACCTTCCTATTTATAAACCCAACTCCTTAACAACCTCCGCCCTGACAAATGAAACGCAAAGGCATCTCCTAGTACACCAAATGGACTTCCACTGAAACTCAAATGCCACTGCAAATATAACTTAAATATCTACCAAGCTTACTAATCGCTCCAAGCACAACAAAATTGTGCTCCGTACTAAAATTAAAATGCCATTCCCAGTAAAAATTAGCTGTGCTACCCACTAATCTAATCTAACCTTCAGTTTATATAGCGGGTCATCTCCCAAGGGAGCTCGACTCGATTCACATGTAATTAAGACTAGAGTGCATAAGAAAGGGAGCATAGAAGAAAAAAAGCTGGATTATTATCAGTTCTTTGATACTATAGTTAAACCATTTAAGTTTTGTGTAAACAGCAGAGTTTTCAGGGCTTTACGAAATTGTTATAGCTGTTCTATCAGTCTAATGGAGTCAGGAAGTCTGTTCCACATCTCTACCAGCTTGAAGGCAAAAGATTGACTAAGCTTTCCTATATATTTAATACCCTTAAAAGAAGGGAAAGATAGTTTATATCTCTGAATGTTCCTCAAATGGCAAGATCTGAAGGGGTTCCAATATAAGGGAACTAAAGGATCAACTATTCCATAGAAGCAAACGCGATCTATCAACCATGTACACACCTGCAACACAAAAGCTGTATTACCTTTGTTATGTCTTTACTGTGATTACTGCAATATCAACTATGCGATGTCCGCCAAGTCTGTACTTCCACTTACAAACTGTGAAGGTATCTTGTAACCCATTCTGGGCTCTTATGGAAGGACGGGCTAAATAAATAAATGTAGCGTCCATACTGTGCCAAAGTTATTTCCCTTATGTAAACATTCCAGTTTCTACCACTCTGGGTGACGAAGAACTTCCTTACGTTTGTCCGGAATCTATCCCCTTTTTTAGAGACTACCCTCTCGTTCTCTCTATCTTGGAGAGGGTGAACAACTTGTCTTTATCTACTAAGTCTATTCCCTTCATTATCTTGAATGTTTCGATCATGTCTCCTCTCAGTCTCCTCTTTTCAAGCTTGAGCTTGCCTGGCTTTCTGGAGGTTAGTAGCCCTTATGATCGCTGTAGTGTGTGCTTGTAGCTTGACCCTCATACAAAGCCCATTGGACTGCGGCTGGGGAGTGGAGTGCTGCTGCTGAAGACCTGAGCTCTGCTGCTTGCTGCAGAATGTAGCTGCCTGTGGCTGCGGGGAGACAGTTTACCGCAGATCCACGAAATGCGTGCAGAACTTAGCCGTGCCCACTGGGAGGAAAAAAAAAAAAAACGCTATGATTGAGCAGGCGCAGTCCAACTCCGACACAGACTCCTCACTCCCCAGTAAAAACAAAATGCTGGTTCTGTGCACTGGTGGCGGAAGCCAAGGGTAGCTGAGTGCAGCCGTGCAGGACTGGACTGACTGCAGGTAGGAATCCGATTGGCAGTCTGAGCTGAGATTGGGTGAGCCTGGGCAGTCCAACCTTGTGGCATTGTGGTTAGCGCTACAGCCTCAGCACCCTGAGGATGTGGGTTCAAACCCACGCTGCTCCATGTGACGCTGGGCATTAGATAGATTGTGAGCCCACCGGGACAGAGAGGGAAAAATGCTTGAGTACATGTATAAATTCATGTAACCCAGTCTGAGCTCCACTGGGAGAACAATATAGAAAATTGAATGAATAAATAGTGTGAAAAGTTTCAGCCTCTGATAACCAGAGCTGATATTATGACATCATAATGCCTCATTCCACCACTGCCTAAGAGCCAACCTCATCAGTGATGTCACAATGGCTTGACTGTCCTTTACTTGGCTCATTTTGACTACGTTTTGATTTCTAGAGTGGTGCAGTGGTTGAAGCTAGAGCCTCAGCACCCCGAGGCTGTGGGTTCAAACCCACACTGCTCCTTGTGATCCTGGGCAAGTTACTTAATCCTCCCGTAGCCCCAGGTACATTAGGTAGATTGTGAGTCCACCAGCACAGACGGTGAAAAACGCTTGAGTACCTGAACAAATTCAAGTAAACCATTCTGAACTCCTGTGGGATAACAGAATAGAAAATTGAAGAAATAAATAGTGAAATATCAGACAAGATGTCTAAGGATGACTGACTGTAAATCATCTCAAATCGTGGACATTGGACAGGTTATATAATGTGATTCAAAATGGTTCTGAAAGAAAATGCAGATGGCAAAGCCGAATGTTAGAAAACATTCAGATTGGTTGAAACCTCAAATGGTGAGCAGAGTTTTGGCTGGGCAGCCTGCATGAATGTGAGAAACGCTTCAGCGCATTTCAGCGCTTGACATAAATACGTCACAACGGAGTAGCAAGTATCCTGAAACCGAGGCTATTTTGATTGTTCTTGAGGGATATCAAAAAAAGCTGAACAAATGATTCTGGAACAGTGATTGGATCAGGCAGACAGCACATGTAATAATCTTTGTTATTGCAGTCAGTCACATGACTCACATGTAGCGGTACTGTGACCATTACAATTGCAATGCCTGTCTTTCTGCCGTTTATTTAATTCAGTTTGTATCCCATTGTCCCCAAAGAGCTTTGAATGTTGACAGTATTGCTACTCGAGGTATTTATGTTCATATAACTTTTCATTTTATACATGTCATGCTATATCCCAAGGCGTGTACCTCTCTCGCTGAAATTGAAGTGCTATTTCCTCTGTAGGCCAAGATCTGCACTGGTCATGAGAAAACACTGCAGATGCTAGCAGTTGCATGTGGTCAGTTCCTTGTTCCCATGCTTCCAGCTGTCACTATTGTTCGTATTTAAAGGATGGTGAAGTTGAAGCCCGTATGGTAACTCACTGTCTTCAGCAGTCGCACATATTTGAATCCCTTCGGTGCACAGTTTTGGAATGTGTTAACTTGTCAAAACGTCAGGGAGACTTAAGAAGATTTTCAGACAGCGGGAGCAGAAATGGATCTTTCATTTACAGACTGTGGAACCAACTGGGTTATGTGTCCGTATTGAATGATCAGCGTTTTTTAAGGTCATTTTGAAAGTTAGTACCACAGAAGTGAAGGCAGCGTTTGATTGGCTGATAAAGAAGGAGGTGTGGCCTTGTGTGAGCTTAAGAAAGTTGGCGTCTCAGAGTCTTGAGCACCATTTTTTCCAGAGCAGAGCTAATGTAAAGTTGCAAGAGTTTCCCCCTGATGCAGTGGAAGCAAAACAGGGATTTCCCTGTCGGGGTATTTGATAAAATGGACGTCTGATTACAATATGCTGTTTGAAGAATGGTATTAAAGCTAAGTGGATAATTACCTTTTTTTTCACTTATATATTCCTGCCTTGGAGCTGGGTTTATTTTCTACGACTGGATATAGCTTTAGTGGAGGGTTTTTTTTTTTTAACAAATGATGGTGTCTTAGCCCCTACCTTTGAACTATTGATATAAGAGGAGGGAGCTGTTATATCTGAAGTCTTTTCCTCTACTTTCAGCATAGTTTTGGTCCAGTCACAGAAAGACTCTTTCCTTTTTTGATTTGTGTGGTGGTGTGTGTGATTTAGGACTCAGTAGTGAAACTCTTTCAACCTCCTCCTGCCTCCCTCTAATACTAAAGACCAGGTGTAGTACACATGAGTGTTAGATGCTGCTTCTCTAACATGTGGGTTTGCTTTGTTGTATCTAGTGTCTGGACGAGTACAGAGCAGCAGTTCAGAGCCCCTCCTTGAGGTCCCTGTTCTAAGAACATAAGAAATGCCGCTGCTGGGTCAGACGAGTGGTCCATCATGCCCAGCAGTCCGCTCACGCGGCGGCCCCTTTGGTCAATGGCCAGCGCCCTAACTGAGACTAGCCCTACCAGCGTATGTCCTTGTTCAGTAGGAACATGTCTAACTTTGTCTTGAATCCCTGGAGGGTGTTTTTCCCTATGACAACCTCCAGGAGAGCGTTCCAGTTTTCCACCACTCTCTGGGTGAAGAAGAACTTCCTTATGTTTGTACGGAATCTATCCCCTTTCAACTTTAAAGAGTGCCCTCTTGTTCTCCCTACCTTGGAGAGAGGGTGAACAACCTGTCCTTATCTGAAGCCATCTTTCTAGGCATTCTGTGGTGAACCCTGTGACTGGCGAAATGGATTCACGGGGTTATAGATGCATTTTGCTGCAACACTAGACTATGCCTTCGCTGTTGAATCTTTCCCCTGAACTGGGCCCTGCCATGTGCAGCGTGCCTCAATCCCAGTTCCACAAACTCCCCACTGCATTGGAGTGCAGAAGTAGCCTAATGGTTAGTACAGGGGGCTGAGAACCAGGGGAACGTGGTTCCATTCCCACTGCAGCCCCTCATGACTCTGGGTAAGTCACTTAACTCTCCATTTCCCCACTATAGACAGATTTCCCTCTGAGAAAAGGCTAAGGGCTCTTCAGCTTGGAGAAGAGATGGCTCTGGGGTGATATGATAGAAAGGTAGATGTGAATCGCTCGTGTACTCTTTCCCAAAATACTGGTATTAGGGGGTATGCGATGAAGCTACTAAGAAGCAAGATTTAAAACAAACCAGAGAAAATATTTCTTCACACAATGTGTAATTAAACTCTGGAATTTGTTGGCAGAGAATGTGGTGAAATCAGTTAACTTAGCAGGGTTTAAAAAAGGTTTGGATAATTTCCTAAAAGAGAAGTCCATAGGCCATTATTGAGATGGCTTGGGGAAATCCATTGCTTATTCCTAGGATAAGCAGTCTAGCTAGGTACTTGGGACCTGGGTTCGCCACTGTTGGAAACAGCATGCTGGGCTTGATGGACCTTCGGTATGTCCCAGTATGGCAACTATTATGTTCTTATGTGAACCAAGTATAGGATAATCAAGCCATCATGACATCACTGATGAGGTTGGCTCTTAGGCATTAGTGGAATGAGGCATTATTACATCACAATCTCAACTCTGGAATATTGCTACTCTTTGGGTTTTTGACAGGTACTTGGGACCTGGGTTGGCCACTGTTGGAAACAGGATACTGGGCTTGATGGACCTTCAGTCTGTCCCAGTATGGCAGCTTTTATGTTCTTACCCACAGAAAAGGCAGTAGCAGTGACCCTTTCCTCCACTGTGCTATCTCTTTTACCCAGTCACCCTTACAACAGGAAACACCAAAATCAAATGGTAGAAACAGGAAATGATGCTAAAGGCACATTTGCTGATCAGATGCTAGCAAACCAAAAACAGAAAATGTAATCAAAATAATATAAAGCGTCAGTTACTCAAAACTTGGAGAAAGTATTTTTGAAGGTAGTTTGGAAAAAGGCCTCTTTTTTTTTTTTTTTTTGGCACTGCTCATGTTGCTAACTCTTGGCTTCATTTGATATTCTCCAGCATCGGGATCAGTAACCAGAGTGGTTTGGCTGTAAACAATGTTAGTTTTTGAAATAGGTTTCTCTACCAGTGGCATGCTAGCTTGTCAACAGGCCGCCTAAGTGACTTCAGGGCATGTGGTTTTGGCTGTGGGGAAGCTCTGCTGCTCCACATGGTTGTGGTATGTATTCAGTACATCGATACGTATTATGTGAGAAACTTTGCTGGGATTAACATTTAATTCTAATCAATTTATTTGCAATGCATGTATATAAATGAAGTGAATATTCTTAAGTATTCATGAGCTCCATATACATGTTATTTGGCATACTGAAAGTGAGCCCTAATGCTGGCAGAGAGACCAAGGGGGTCCATTCCAACAGCAAGATTTACTGCCCCAATGAGTGAGATTGAAGGCCAATAAATTAAGAGGTTTTCAGCAGTGTTTCAAAGGTATAAATGTACGTACCGTATACACCCTATCGTCGAGCAAATCCTTCTTTTTTACTTCAATCAATCTGATTTCTCCAGCAACCCCTCCGCAAACTTAATCAACCAGTTCTCGTCCCGAGAAAACTTCTGTCAACCTCTGTTATCACACACCCCTAACAAATATCTACTTTCTGGCTTCAATCTTACCCCCACCTCTCAAAGAACACCTGTTCTTTCTTTTCTTAAAGATAATTGAGAATCTACAAGTCCCAGAGATTTAATGGGGGGAGGCAAAAATCAGGACCAGCTTTGAACTTCTGCAAAGTGAAAGTACCAGATTTAAGAAGGGAGATTTTTGGCCAGCTGCTTTGCACACACCCCTCTCTCTCCCCAGCATCAGTCTCTTTTTCTAATAGCCCTGTACATCTCCTTTGTATCAATCTTCCACCCTCTGGTCTGCACTCTATTGCATCAATCTCCCTTCTCTTTCTGCCTCACTTTGCTAAAAAGTCCTTTCCTTCCTCCAGAGGCAGCAGTAGCACATAAGTAAATTATCTGGCAAAGAACCTCCCGACAGCCTTTTCTTTCCTTCTAGCTTTCTGGGAGAAGGGAGGGGCTGAGGATGATTCCAGTTAATGGTCAGGACATCATGCCACACTTCTCTCTAATCGTGGTATACCCTAATGACTTCCCAAGGGCAGATCTACTGGGGTTGCTCCTTCATAGGTGTCCCAACTTCAGCAGGCTGCAATGCCATCTGCAAGAGGGATCAAAGTCAGGTTGACACTACAAAGGTCAGGGCTCACCCTACCTTGAGTGACTGTGTTTTTATGGCCCTGCTTTTCGGGCCAGTAAGAATACCTTGTAGATTGGAGGGGACAAGCAGTTCTCTGGTTTTGTCCCTGAGCTCTCTAGTTGCTTATGATGTGTTGGGCAAAATATTGGATAATCCATGGCCTCTGTGGTTCAATCCATTTTGCTGTCTATGCTTGCTTTTCAACTCTACTGTCTTATGCAAATGAAGCCTTGCATGAGCCTCTGCACGTGGTTCTGCACCCTCCGTTCCTGCAATGGTCTATCCTGAAAGCAGAAGGGGGAGCAAGCTGACAAGGTTCCTCTCCCACTATCCTTTTGTGGCTGTTTATCCTGAAAGACTGTTATCTTTAGCTTACCCCTTTGTCCTTGATGGCCAAACAGAAAAAATAAATCCTTTGGTGACTACATATGTTCATGGTAGCTACATTTGCAAAACACTGGCCTAATGTTTATTATGCTCTGAAAATCATTCCCCCCTGCTATGTTACTTAGCCTTTGTGCTGAAACTTTCTCCCTTTGATTTCTATAGAATTTTCCTTTTCAGTCTCATTCCAGAGGTTGGCGCATACATTTTGCATTCATTGACCTGAATGGCTAATGGCTATAGGTATCCCATTATATCTTTCTACTATGCATACCCCCATTATCTCTTCATGATTGACACAATCTCTTTAAATAGACCACTTGGTTCTTTCTTCTTCCTCTACACATCAATTGGAGTATACCAACCAGACCTTGGTTCCCACTACTGCAAAATTCTCGTACTCCAAAGCTGAAGAATGAATTAAATCGTAGTTGATTTAAAAGTTCGTTGAAGATCTAGTGTCCACACATGCCTATGGTGAATCGCTGCATTAGCGTTCAATATGAGCTGGAAATACCAATGCTTCCTTTCCTTGTTATCTCAATCCCTTCTCCCAAACCATGCTTCTGAAGACTGTATGTCTTTCAAACAAGAAAATTGTATTATAAACTGCTTTATTGTTCTGACTCATCTGAAATGCAATAATTTTATTTATTGGGCTTTATGAAGATATTCTTGCAAGCAGGTACAATTTAAATGAAATGAAATGAGTTTAAACTAAACTAAAGCCCCCTTCTATCAAGCTCCATTAGGGGTTTTTTTTTATCACTGGCCGCTGCAGTAAAAGCTCCAATGCTCATAGAATTCCTAATGAACGTTGGAGCTTTTACTGCAGTAGCCAGCAATAAAAAACCGTAATGCGGGGCTTAAGTTGAGTTTTTAAAAAATCACTGGTACCCATATTTGCTGGATATGCATATACATTAAATATGGGGGGGGGGGGGGGGGGGGTTGCAGCTATACACATAGCAATTCAATACAATAGTTATTTATATACCGCAAATACCTCAAGGGAAGTTCAAAGCGGTTAACAAAAACAGCAATCAATACAATAAAAACAAAGAAGTGTCTCTTATTTCAAAAGGCGTGCATAATAGCACATAAATGTATTATGCGGTTTTGGTTATCAAAAGAAGCACCTAGATTTTGGCATTGGAGGAATCAGTTTCATCGTCTATTGTTATTTGAGACTTGGGAAGTTAGGCGTTTGGCTAGGGAAATTCGTATGTTTATGGAAATCTGGGATCCGTATATTCAGAATCTTTCAACTTAAGGCAAGAAGTTTAATTCTTAATGATTTACATTGAAGCTATGATTATTTATCTAAAATTCAAATTCTTTATTTTTATTATTCTTTATTTTTGTCGACTTTCATTGGGTTTGGGGGGTTTAGTATGATTCCTTCAATAAAAAAGTTATAAACTAAATTTTGGGGGAGGATAGGGGGGAGAGGTCAATAGGAAAAGGGAAGAGGGTAGGAATTAGGGGGAGGGTATTGAGAGATATAATGGGTATTTTGGAAATATATTTTGAAGAAATGAAATATTTGGAAATTAATATGATGAATTTTAATTTAATGACTATTTTATTGTATTATATTATTGTATATTTACTGATTTCTTCAATAAAAATGTTATAAATTAAAAAATGAAAACTTTTTCAAAACATATTCCTTAAATGATTTTTCAAGGCCTTTCTAAAGCTCTTATAATCAGTTTTGAGCCATGTAGTTAAGACCAATGGGCACCCAAAAAGTTGCATTTTAGCTGTTTACCTGTATCCAGAAATTTGATGGATCCTTATCTGGTAAATTTATCACCAAAAAGCAACTACCAGAAATTTCACTTTGCTCTTTGATTACAGCAAGACCTTGTCAAGATTGTTCAGATTTAAAGTACAGTAAGTACGGCATTTAAATATGGAAATAATCAAATAAATGTTCCTCGTCTGCCAAACATTATGAACAATAGATTACAGTAAATTGTCTTGAAAATAACTTGTGGTTGCTAAAGTGGATTCAAAGACTTGGCTTATAAAGTCGGGTTATCTGTGAAAAAAAAATGACAGCAGTGAAAAGAATCTAAACTGAAAGGATTCTTAGATGACTTGTTTAGGTATCGTATAGGTTGTTTTTACAGCATGGGTTAATCCAGTTCTGGTTTTCCTCCAGACATTCATGGATGTATGGCTTTGATTTACATAGTAACATGTGGCATGCGGTTGGGTGCCTTTTTTTATATGAAGTTCAATGCGGTGCCCTCTAAGATACCCCGCTGCTCTGCTGGGATGGCTGTGTGTCCAGTCTACTAAACTGCTGGCCCCTCCTACATCCCAATGGCTTATTTTGTACATTTTCTTTTAGATGCAATTTTTTTTTTTTTTTCCCGAAAGTGTAATGTAATGTAATGTAATTTATTTCTTATATACCGCTACATCCGTTAGGTTCTAAGCGGTTTGAAGAAAATATACATTAAGATTATAAATGAGAAGTAAGAAGGTACTTAAAAAATTCCCTTTATTTTTTATTGATGACAAAAACCAAACAACTCCAAAACCACTCTGCAAGAATACAGAACAGATATAACATGGAAGGAATAATATACAGCAAATAGAAACATAGAAAATGACGGCAGAAAAGGGCCACGGCCCATCTAGTCTGCCCACACTAATGGCCCACCCCCTAACTACCTCCATGAAGAGATCCCACATGCCAATCCCATCTTTTCTTAAAATCTGGCACGCTGCTGACCTCAATTACCTATAGTGGAAGATTATTCCAGCGATCAACCACCCTTTCGGTGAAGAAATATTTTCTGGTGTCGCCATGAAATTTTCCTCCCCTGATTTTCAACAGATGCCCTCTTGTTGCCGAGGGTCCTTTAAGAAAAAAGAGATCTTCTTTCACCTCGATATGGCCCGTTACACATGATCGAGAAGTTCAAATATGGCAGTCATCAAATAGGCAGTCATCAAGAATTTTCAAACAATAGTTTCCCCCATGCAACACCTCCCTTCCCCCCCACAGAACCCCCAAACAAGATCAGAGACACCCCCCATCAAACACAATGAGTAGGAACAGACCAATAACAATTCTCATCCACCCCAAGATCCAGTAGGAAGGAAATATCCCCCCGAAATGAACCTCAGCCCCAGCCCCCCAGATATAAAAAAACCAGCAGGCACACTCGTCAAAGAGCTGTACTCTGATACTCTCCGACAATCAACAAGTGAAGACCCCTATCCCCCCAGACAAGAAAAACCAACAGCCCCCTCCAATAGATCTCCCCTTGTATTCAGCCCCCCTATAATTAAACTGAGCATTCCCACAACCATACCACCTCATACATCATACCTGCTGCATTCCCCCCCCCCATCCCCTCCAAATACACCATGATAAGTACCCAAGAATTCGAAAGTGGTTTAAAAAGATAGATGCATTGAAGACCAGCACCTCTGAGAAAGGACCGTTTTCAAAACAAAAAGATAGATGTTTTGCTGTTTTGAAAATGATCGTGTTCGCTACCGGATTTTTGTGCATCCTCTGTAAAACCTCCAAATTTGGACCTCATATCGAAAATGTTTGTTTATTAAAATTTGGTATTCTATTATCTTTCACAAGTTCTCAGCGGATTACATATAAATGTGTATTACACATTAAAATAATTTAAATATAACAAAATAAACTTAAATAAAATAAAGAACTCCATTGTAAAAAGAAAAGACCCTCAATTCACACTCATTCAAGACACAATCATACTCTCTCACATGCTAATAAAAATAAAAAGAAGGTATTTTACACATTTGTCCTTCTAATTAATGAATATGTTCATCTGGGGTAGAGTTAATGCCAAAAGCCTCTTGGAAAAAATACATTTTCAATAATTTTTTAAACATCTTATGATTTAATTCTATATGAATCTCATGTGGAAGTTGATTCCACTGGCTAAGGCCTCCTTTTATGAAACTGCAGTAGCACTTTCTAGCGTGGGGAGCCGCGCTGAATGGCCCGCGCAGCTCCCGATGCTCATTGAGTTCCTATGAGCGTCGGGAGCAGCGCAGGCCATTCAGCGCAGCTCCCCGCACTAGAAACTGCTTGTCGCAGTTTCGTAAAAGAGGGGGTAAAGCTAAGTTAAAAAACGCTGTTACGTGTTGATTCCCATTTTGTTCTCGATATTGCAGGAATAACTAATCTATTATCTTGTAAAGATCTTAATGTCCTTCTCGGTGTGTATGGAATAGTCAAAGATTGTAAATAACAAAGTTCAGAAGTATGTAATGCCCCTTCATGTCTTATCCAAGTCATTTTTTTATTGTTTTCTCGTCTTAAAGTTACTCTCCTCTATCTCCGCTTTATATAGTGAGACTGTAACTGTTCTCTTTCAATCTTTTGAAACCACCCCCATTTTTAGTGACCAGAGCGATACCTTTAATATACTAGGGGGTACATTATGGAGACTCATAATTGTAAGAAAACAAATGGACAGCTGATCCACAAGATCCAGGATACATGAAAACGGCAGATCACAGTAAAACTTCTAAAGTTCAAGTACAATCATTTATTCACCACAGAAACCAATAAGGGCCGGATTCTCTAAAACAGTGGTTCCCAACCTTGTCCTGGAAGACCACTAGGCCAGTCGGGTTTTCAGGATAACCCTAATGAATATGCATGGAGCAGTTTTGCATGCTTAGCACTCCATTATACACAAATCTCTCTCATGCATATTCATTAGGGCTATCCTGAAAACCCGACTGGCCTGGTGGTCCTCCAGGACAGGGTTGGGAACCTAGAGTAGGGGCACTTTGCACGGAAGAGAAGTCATTGCTATTAGGTGATACCTGTTCCATACTTGTAAGGGTGAAACATGGCTTTACTATTTATACATTTATTGTATGTGATCACAAAACCCTATTATAATAGAGGGACTGGAGTACCAAAATGCAATAAATAAATCCAAACTCCAGTATAAAATAATCTTATTTGTATTCCAACTACAATCAATAATGGAGGAAAAGGCCTCAGAAGCCTTAGAGAGCAAATGCTGTCCCTTGGCTATAGGAGAGAGAGCTGTATACAATACTAGCTCCTCTCCTAACTTCTATCATTGGCCTTGAAAAACCTCCAATGTTATCATTCAATCAATATTAGTATATATATAGAGTGCTAGGACTAGTGAACCAAGCAAAAATATGAAAAAGTGCTTATCTGAATAACATCCCGCTCTTGTCATTCAGGGTCAGCTTTCTTTAGCTCGATATCACTATTGCTAAGCCTTGATGCAACGGTCGTTTGACTGTGAAACGATGGCCACCGTCGGCTGCGAAGAGCAAGTTCAGTTTAAGTCGTGCTGACTAAAGAAAGCTGACCCTGAATGACGTAGCAGGACTTTATTCAGATAAGCACTATTTCATATTTTTGCTAGGTTCACTAGTCCTAGCACAGCATATATACCAATATTGATTGAATGATAACACTGGAGGTTTTTCAAGGCCAATTACAGAAGTTAGGAGAGGAGCTAGTATTGTATACAGCTCTCTCTCCTATAGCCAAGGGACAGCGTTCACTTCCTAAGGCTTCTGAGGCCTTTTCCTCCATTATTGATTGTGGTTGGAATACAAATAAGATTATTTTATACTGGAGTTTGGATTTATTTATTGTATTGTATGTGATGAATAAATTATTGTACTTGAAATTTGGAGTTTTTACTCTGGTCTACTTAGTGGTATAGTCAGGATTGGGGGCAGGAGAGACAGACCACCCTGGGCACCATCTTGGTGGGGGCACTGGCACCTCTCCTCATTTCCGCCCCCCGTTTCTTCCTGCTCCTCCCCTGCCACGCACGCATCTTCAATTCCCTCCTCCACACACTGTACCTCTAGCTCTTTGGGGCGTGAACAGCAGCTCTATCCTGCTCCTCGCGCCAGCCTCGGTGCTCCCCTCTGTCGTCATTTCCGGGTCCCGCAACCTAGCGAGAAGGAGAGCCGACGCCAGCACGGGCAGCAAGTTAGAGATGCTGCTTGCGCTGAGGAAGATAAACAGGTACAGGGAAGGAGAGCACACACGGCGGGGGGTGGGGAAGGAGAGGGGGGTGGAGGCGAGGGGGCCCCAGGCGCCTCTCACCCTCGCTACACCACTGGGTCTACTGTTTTGTTTTTTTTATTCATAGCTGTATCCACTCTTGTTTCTGCAAATGAGTTAGGTGTCTCTTCTGTATTTTCATATTTATCACCTATTATCCATCTTCTTCCTCTTCTTCCAGATTTCTGCTGTTTTGTTGATCCTTCTTTTCCCAAATTCTGTTCTCCTACTTTGTCTTGTCTATTTGTTTGACGATTAGAAGTCTGCATATGTAGTAAAGGTAAAGCCAGGAATGGATTGTTATGTTCTGAAAAGCAGGAGCCAGTTGGAAACCTACCATACAGCATATGGGCAGAAAAAACAAAACAGAAAAGCAATGAGGTGAAAGTGTGTTGGTTGAATACACTCCCATCTTTATAGGCTTTCCTGATCTTCCTAATTGCAAAAGTAAACAAGCAACAGATGTCTTCATGAGCATATTGTGTTTCCTTTCATAAAAGTAATTTATTTTCTCATTTAAGTCCTATCTTACAGTTGTGGTATAAAACTATAGAGATTTTTAGTAATGTTTAAACAGATCACAAGTTTAGGTAAATGGTCTTGGCTGAAAGAGAGAACACAGAGCCTGGCTTTTCTCCAAAATGTAAAGCTATCTGTTTAAAATGTAATGCTAGCTATCCTCTTCATAACCTCTAATGTCTTATTATGTCCTTCCCTCATTTATTGAATTTACCTGTAAACCGTGCCGATCTCTATCTTTATGGAGATGATACAGTATACAAACTTAAGGTTTAGTTTAGTTTAGAGCCCTTGAGTTCAAAACCTGCTTCTGAGCCCATTCTTGCATTCAGACATAAGGTCAAGCAACGTATTTGGTCTGAAGGTGACTTTTTAATTAAGAACATAAGAATTGCCGCTGCTGGGTCAGACTAGTGGTCCATCATGCCCAGCAGTCCGCTCACGCGGCGGCCCTCTGGTCAAAGACCAGCGCTCTAACTGAGACTAGCCCTACCAGTGTACGCTCTTGTTCACCAGGAACTTGTCTAACTTTGTCTTGAATCCCTGGAGGGTATTTTCTCCTATGACAGACTCCGGAAGAGTGTTCCAGTTTTCTATCACTCTCTGGGTGAAGAAGAACTTCCTTACGTTTGTACGGAATCTATCCCCTTTCAATTTTAGAGAGCACCCTCTCGTTCTCCCTACCTTGGAGAGAGTGAACAACCTGTCTTTATCTACTAAGTCTATCCCCTTCAGTACCTTGAATGTTTCGATCATGTCCCCTCTCAATCTCTTCTGTTGAAGGGAGAAGAGGCCCAGTTTCTCTAACCTTTTGCTGTACGGCAGCTCCTCCAACCCCTTAACAATCTTAGGCGCTCTTCTCTGGACCCTTTCGAGTAGTATCGTGTCCTTCTTATTGTAATTATTGTAAACTGCATGGAACTTCACGGCCTTGCGGTATATAAACAAATTATTATTGTAAATAAAGGTGGCCTTTACAGGTTCACAAAGGTGATGACCTCAACCTCCAAGTGCTGAGATGTCAATACTGTGCTTCTGGCTATGAGGGTGGTGAGCACTGAGTCGTAGGGGAACCTCAGACATATATGTGTCGAGTCTTCTACAGTCTCATACCAGGAAGTGCAGTTACTAGATACCATTCATACAGCTAGTGATAGCATACCTCCTGGTGTGATTACAGAACATGTTTGTTTTCCTTGTTATAGTCTCACCATTCTTTATCTTTTTTCAAGAATAGCAGTAAGAAGGCTATCAGTATAGGTGATATTAATTACGTTAATTTATAAGGTCCAGATTCAGACTCCTGAAGCAGGCCATAGAGGCCAAAACACGTATTTGTTTAGTCTTACACAGTACAATAAAGGAATTGAGCACCACAGGCCACCTTTACTGGGTTTCTTATCTTTCTACCTTGGAAAGGTAGCATCTCCTGTTTGGTGGTGCTCATTCAAACTACACCAGCCACCGGAACAGAAGTAGTTTCTGGAAACAGTGCCATTGCATGATTTCATGTGATCGGCGGCCATTTTTGAGGCAGCCACCAGTGCCGACACTGCTTATAGAATCTGGGCCTAAATGCTGTAAGGTTTAGAATACTGTTTGGCGCTAGTTTTTTTCAGTGCCATATACAGAATCCAGCCCTCAATATGTACCTGCTTTTACTGGTCATCTCTGGCTGGATCTTGTCTGATGTAATTCTGGGCTGTATTATTAATTGTCCATGAATATTTCTACTCTGTGAGAGAGATGGGAGTCCTATAAAGCAAGTCACCACAATAAGTGATGTAGGACAGTGGTTTAGTAAGGGGGGAGGGGGTTTACCCTGGGAGCAGTCTTGGTGGGGGGGGGGCACTGGCCCCCTTCCTCTTCTCCACTCCTTCCCCTCATGCACGTGCCCCCTTCCCTTCCTTCATACCTCTTTAACATTTGAGGCATTAGCAGCAACCCCAATCTGCTGTTCGCCCTAGCATCAGCTGTTCCTCTGATGTCACTTCCTGGACTCATGCCCTGGAAGTGATATCAGAGGTAGAGCTGGTGCAAGCATCAAGTTGGGGTTGCTGCTCATGCCACGAATGTTAGAGGTATGGGGGAAAGGAAGGGGAATGTGCGCACGTGCGCGGCGGGTGGGGGGTAGGAGCTGAGGGGAGGGGGGGCACCACCGCCCTGGGCACCTCTCACCCTCGCTACGCCACTGAAGTAGGAAATTATAATACTTTCATATTTAAAAGACAAATGTTGCAATTTATCTTCCCCATTTTCTTAATTTTTTTTTTTTAGACCGTCTATGACCAATGGTTCATTACTCTTTTCAACATAGTTTATACATCACTTCCTGTACTGGCAATGGGGCTATTTGATCAGGTGAGCATTTTGTCTGTGTGTGTTTTTATCTGCATTGAATAATTACTCATATAGGTCCAAAATGAACAGCCTGACAATATGTTTAAAAAAACTGGGGGTTCTGTTGAAAAAGTCATGAGAGGTAAAGAGGCTCATTTTCAAAGCACATAGACTAACAAAGTTACATATGAGGGAGAATCAAAACTTAAATGCAATTGTTAAATTATGTGATAACCGGAACAGAGCTAGCAAAATGCAACATATAACGGTGTCTCAATTGACTGCAATGTTGGATATCAGCTATGGATCTGCATTTGCTATAATGCTTGATGACTTGGGATACAGGAAAGTCTGCATACGATGGGTTTCCAAACAGCTTATTGATGTCCACAAGCAACAGTATGTGAAGGCTGCAGTCCAGTTCCTGAGATGGTATGAAGAAGATCAAGTATTCTGGAGAGAATTGTACTGGTGACCTGGATTGGCCACCGTGGAACGGGCTACTGGGCTTGATGGACCATTGGTCTGACCCAGTAAGGCCATTCTTATGTTCTTACGTGAGCCAAATACAGGACAATGAAGCCATTGTAACATCACTGATGAGGTTGGCTCTGGCAGGGGTCTCAAAGTCCCTCCTTGAGGGCCACAGTCCAGTCGGGTTTTCAGGATTTCCCCAATGAATATGTATGAGATCTATGTGTATGCACTGCTTTCAATGCATATTCATTGGGGAAATCCTGAAAACCCGACTGGATTGCGGCACTCAAGAAGGGACTTTGAGATCCCTGGCTCTTAGGCATTGTGGAATGAGGCATTATGACACCACAATCTCAGCTCTGGAATGTTGCTTTCACTGGAGTTCCAAAATCTTGCTATTCTTTGAGATGCTGGAATGTTGCCACTCTTTGGGTTTTGGCCAGGTACTAGAGACCTGGATTGGCCACCGTGGGAACGGGCTACTAGGCTTGATGGACCATTGGTCTGACCCAGTGAGACTATTCTTATGTTCTTATGAAATGGGTACATCACTGTGACCCGGAGAGCAAAAGACAAAGCATGATAAAGTAAACGAAGCTAGTTGAATGATACAACAAATGTGTCGTCTTGAAAGGGGACTATGTAGAAAAGTGATATATTCAATAGCTCATAGTTGCTTCTATTAAAGCCATTAAATGTAGTTTGTCTTTACTTTTTGATTTACCCTGATGTATGTTTCTATCTAACATTACAAGTAAGTCTAGGTGTTAGGTTAACCAGGTTTTCTATTCCGCCTTTACCTATTCAGTTCAAGGTCAGTTTACATTAGAAGAGGTTGTGTCAGTTACCCAAGACGTTATAATGAACAGTTTGACATGGACATTCAAGAGGGTTGCTAGGTCATCATTGGTTCTTCGTTATGTCTCAGGGGTTACATTAAGCAGTTTAGAAATAGGCTTTTGCAATTACCATTTCAGTTACCTCAGGGTTGACTCCCTGTCTTGGTACAGAAATGATTTTGAAAACTTTCTGAAAATGAGCATCAAAGTGTTAAGTTTCACTCAGATGGCCCTTTTTCTGCCACATTGGGAAATCAAATAAAACCTCACCAAAAACTTTGCACAGTTATTTACACAGGGAGCAGATACAGATTTGCCCTCCTCTATCACAGTGGGTTGTCTCTGATTTTTCTGTGCTCTATAAATCTCACTTCATCAAGAGTAAAAGCTAGTCCTTTCTTTACCCAGTCTTCAGGTATCGGAACTAAATATTGGCCACATCCACATAATTTTGAATGCCCATCACAATCCTGGGTATGTAATGCCAGTGCCCAGATATAGCCAGCATTGAATACGTGGGTCAAATATAGCTGGCTGAATATTATTGTCATATTGTTTTGGTGAATGTTGTCACTGCTCACTACCAATTAAAAGTGGGATGTCTTTTTTTTTTTCCAGGACGTCAATGAGCAGAATTGCATGGACTACGTGAAACTCTATGAACCCGGGCAATTAAATCTCCTTTTCAACAAGCGCAAGTTTTTCATCTGCATAGCGCATGGAATATACACCTCCTTTGCCCTGTTCTTTGTCCCGTTTGGCGCATTTTTTAACAATTCTAGTGAAGACGGAAAGCACATTGCCGATTACCAGTCTTTTGCAGTCACTGTGGCCACTTCCCTTGTGATTGTAGTCAGTGTTCAGGTAAAAAGAACATTTTTTTTTCTCCTTCCGCGCTTAGCCAACTTCTTAATCAATAGGAATTCCAGAAACTACTTCTGCTTCAGTGACCGAAATAAAGAAGTCATCACTTCTTATGCTCGCTGTCGGCTTCAAAGTGGTCACTTGTCTGTAGCTGAATTTAATGTAGTCACTTGACCATTGTGAAGGAGACTTGAATACAGCCTGATATTTGGTGGAACTTAACTGGACAGATGCAGATAGGAGCATAATCAGGTTTAATATATAGAAAAAAGTCCTCTGTGTACGATGTTTTGCCCGCACTTGGACTGCAACAGAGGTTTCCGAGTTACAAATCAAACAAACCAATACTTAAAAACTTGAAAAATTAAAAATACAGTGCACACATCATGTATAGTGTATGGAATCCAGATAGTCTTGTTTGTGCACAAACCGTGTACATAAAAAAAGACTAGGATGTGTAAATGTGCCATGAGTATTCATCGAATGAACAATATACAAGCAGATTAAAATATAGCACAAAATGTGCCAAAACAAAACTGTATGGAAATATCTGTGGTGTGCACGTAACTGATATTCTGCCAAAGAGGGATTGGATGGATTCCTAAAGGGTAGGGGGGTTGAGGGATACAGATAAGGGTAGATAAGAGTATGGAAAGAGTATAGATAAAAACAAAGGGGCTATAGGGCTAAATCAAGATAACATGACAGGTCATGCACCTGATGGGCCGCCGCGGGTGCGGACTGCTGGGCACGATGGACCTCTGGTCTGACCCAGCGGAGGCAAATTATTATGTTCTTAAGTACTTTAGTGAATTGTATTCTGCTGTATATACAGTGGCTTAGTAAGGAGGGGGTTCTGGCCCAGATGCTGCCTTGGTGGGGGTGATGGCATCCATCCTCCTCTCTGCCCCCCCCCCCCCGGTTCTTTCCCAATCCCCACTGCTGCGCAAGTATGCCCCTTCCCTCGTACCGCATTAATTTTCCTGGTGTGAGCGGTATCACGAACTTGCTGCCCACGCCGGAGTTGGCTCTCGCTGACATCACTTCCAGGTCCAGGAAGTGATGTCAGAGGGAGAGCTGACATGACGCAGGCGGCAAGTTCATAATGCTGCTCACACTGGGAAAATTAAAGAGGTGTGGGGGAAGAGAAGGAGGGCGTGTGCATGCGGCGGGGGTGGAGAAGAGGGAAGAGGAGGGGCACCACTCACCCTCGCTATGCCACTGTATATATACATACCATAAAAAGGGGAATATTAGATCTAGAGCACCCAGTTAGAGAATGACACGATGACTGTTACCCGCCAAAATGTGAATGAAAAAAAACCTGGTCATTGCTTGTACGGGGACAAGGCCATTCACCACCCCATGGAGCGGTAAATGGCCTTGTCCCCGCAGTCAATTGAGGGAATGCTAACAAAATACTTTAAAAATACGATCACGCGGTCTGAGCATCTCCCTCCCTCCCTTGCCTTTACCTTCGCTGGCAATTTTCCTCTTAACAAGCAGCCAGAGCATTTTCTGAAGTCACGTGCAGCCAGCTGGCTGCCTGGAACCTTCTCTTCTAATGCAACCGGAAACAGGAAGTTACGTCAGAGCAGAGGAGAAGTTTCAGGCAGCCAGCGACTTCAGGAAATGCTCCGGCTGCTTGTTAAGAGGAAAATCGCCAGCGAAGATAAAGGCAAGAGAGGGAGGGAGATGCACGGACCGCGGTGGGCGAGAGGGAGGAAGGGGGCTGCTGCTGGGGACAGAGGACCCAGTTAAAATGAACCTTTTTAAAAAAAATTAGTTTCCCATAGAGTTTGGGGGGAAAAAGGACACCAAAGCAAAACTGGCCGAGAAGTAGAAAAGAGAAAGGGCAGAAGGACAGGCAGGTGAGCCAGATGCTGGAAGTGGGGGTTGAAAGAGGGACAGAAGCTAGATGGGGTTGGAGAGGAGAAATCTGGACACAGGAAGGTAACAGAAACAGAGGAGAAATTATGTGCATGGTAGCATAGGGACAGAGATGTAAAGGGGAGATACATGGGGACTGTATGTGTTCACAGGGGAAGCAATGCCAGACACAGGAGAGAGTTTTACTCTAGCCCCAAGGATGCCATATTTGAGCTCCTCCATGAACCCTTGAGAAAGCCTTTTTGGCGAAACGGGTCCCATCGGGGCATGCTAGAGACACTGCATTAAAACGATAAGTAAAAAGAATATATGCTGTCAACTAGTTTTTATTTTTGCATAAATGATACAGAAGTAATAGACGAGCTACATCACACAAGGAGGCAATGAGATGAGCTGAAGCCATACATATATTTGTCTAATGTATCGACATTGATGACTTTGAAAGCCCTATTGCCATCCAGTTGTTGAATTCAACCAGTGAGGATTTCAGTTGCTGTGGATACTACAGGGTGGGCCACGGAAAAGTAGCCCGCCTCTGGCGATGGTATGACAAGATGAACGGGCAAGTGGATTGTTTTTATTCACTTACCCACACGTTCCAACAGATGGTGAAAGTGGGCCCCGTTCATGTCTATGCACCTTTGGGCACGTCGGATCGTGTTGGCTGATACTGCTTGCTAGGGTTACCAGTTGTCTGAATTTCCCCGGACAGCTCTTCAAAACATGGCACTTTGTCTGGTTTTTGAAAAGCTCCGCGGATGCAACGCGGTGACATCAATGCATCACGTCCGCACATGTTCAGATGCCATCTGGGGGCGGGGCTGGGGGGGGCAGAACAGGGCGTGACAGGTGGTCCTGGGGGCGTGGCCATGGCTCCGGATTTTCCTGAAGGATAATCTGGTAACCTTACTGCTTGCACCTCTTCAAAACTGATGCTGCGCATAGTGTTTGTGATGTTTTCCTTGAGTTCATCCAGGCTATGTGGATTGTTGGCGTACACTTTCTGCTTTAAATTTCCCCACACATATCGCATGTGGACAATCGCTATTCGCTGTTCCAGGGAGAACACCATCTTTCTGGCACCGGTATTAGAAGCAGGCTACTTTTCCCTGGCCCACCCTGTAGTAGGAAAATGAAGGAATAGAAGGGAAGAAAGAATTATATACCCTTTACTAAACCTGAAAAAAAATTGAGGAATGCCTACAATACTGCTGTGTTAGAAATGAGCTTAGCGCATGGGCTTAGTGTATTCTAATGCAGCTTAGTAAGAGGGTTCCATAGTATGCTGCTGTATAGGTTTATTTTTTAATGTTATTTTAGTATATTTATTATTTTAGGTTTGTTTTTAGCTTTGTAAATTGTTTCAGGTGTATTTCAATATGGGAAGTCTGTTAATAAATTTTCAAAATAAATAGTTACATATGTAGAACCAGCTGTACAATTTTTGGAACGGCCAAAAATAAACCAGTAGGCTAATGTTTGCCTCCCATAACATCAGTGGGTTTATTTTGAGCTGATTTTAATTCCAGCCTGCTGTCAGTCTTTTCGTAGAAGTATAAAATGCTTAGGCCACATAGCCCCAGATTCACTAAAGATAGCGACTCAAGCGCTGTTTGCCGTTCGCTGGCCGATTTTTAAACAGTGATTGATTCACTATCTTTTCTGCATGCAAATGATTTGCATCGGGGCAGGGCCTAAGGCCTGCAGTTCTTTGCTGGAGGCTTCTGGAGCAGGAGGGACTGAGCAACCCTCCTCCCAACTTTTAAAGGTACGGGGAGGGGGCATCCTTGTCCGGTGGCAGGCGTGAGTAGGCATCCCTCCTGCCATTTGTTATGGGGGGGAAAGAGCCGGCCCAATGGCAGGAGGGAGTCGGCATCCCACCTACCATATTTTTGAGCTCAGTGGGGGGGGGGAGCGCCGATAGCAGGAGGGAGTAGGCATCCCTCCTGCCATTTGTTTTGGGGGGGAAAGAGTCGGCCCAATGGCAGGAGGGAGTCGGCATCCCTCTTGCCATTTTTTTGGGTTTGGGAAGGGGGAAAGAGAGGGAGCACTTTGTCAGGGGGGGGGGGTTTTTTTTTTTTGCTTTTTTTTTATTGGCCAGATACTTTGCGTGTGTAATACACGCAAAATATCAGTGCCATAAAAACAAAAAAAACCAGGCAGACCTGTCGGTAGCGCAGTTACCAACAGGTCTACAGCAGTCCCAACCCAATGACAAATAGCGAAGCAATTGTTAGTGAATCAATCGCTTGGTTATTTTGGGTGGAGTTTTACTCTTTTGCATGGGTGGATCGGATAGGAGATTCATCGGACAGCAGTTTAGTGAATCGGGTTGGGGAGCACGAACAATCGCAAAACCATTAAAACCGGTTTTACGACCATCATTACAGGATCGGTAAGTTTAGTGAATCTAGCCCATAGTAACAGAACAGAAAAGGCGCTGAGAAACCTCTCTGTTTTCCAATGATGTGATTTTGGGAGAAATGCTGGTGCTCCAGGGCAACCTGATGAAACTTCTGTTTGCTTGAATTTTTACAGATAGGCTTGGATACAAGTTACTGGACTGCTATCAACCACTTTTTTATCTGGGGCAGCGTGGCTGTTTATTTCTCCATTCTCTTTGCCATGCACAGTGACGGCCTTTTTGACATATTTCCCAGCCACTTCCCCTTTGTGGGTAAGTCTATCATGATCCATGCTGGAGTTAACAATGCTGAAGAGTGTCAGTCTCTGATAATCAGAGTTGATATTGTGATGTCATAATGCCTCATTCCACCAATGCCTAAGAGCCACCTCATCAGTGATGTCACAATGGCTTCATTGCCCTATATTTGGCTCATTTTTATTATGTATAGCTGTGATTTTGGTTTCTAGAGACATCTTTTTTCTTTCATTAAGGTGGGATGTCAATCCCGTATATTAATATCTAAGTCTCATTGCATAATATGGTACCTGGGCTGAAATAGCATGAGTTTGTGATAAAATAACACCCTATAATTTGTGTATTAACACCAAGAAAAAGTAGTCCGTTACTGCAACATTTGCTGGAACTAGATAACTATTGTTACTACAATACGTATTTACCAACCAGTAAGAATGCTTGGATCCTCTGATCAAAATTTACTTCATGTGCCAACTTATAAATTTGTTAATTTAAACAAATACTGCTCCTCTATATTTAAAGTTGTGGGACCACAGCTTTGGAACAGACTGCCATCTGCACTGCAAAACTGTGCAGAATTCAACAAAGCCTTGACGACTTTCTTAATTTAGACAGGCATGTGGGAATTAGGATCAGTGTTTAATAACGTTTCTTTTAAAGAATCAGGATGTCAGTTAGAGGGAAAAATTTTATGATTCAGTCCAGGATGTATTTACAAATTATGTTGATTTAACTGTACTGTATGTCATGAATGTTTTAAATTTGCATATGATTTGTATACACTTCTCCCTCCGTATCCACGATGGTTAGGGGCAGAGCCGGCCCGCAAACATAAAAAAAAGTGAATAATTTTTGGGCCGGTTCTGCCCCTAACCACCGCTTCACCCTGGCTATTATAAGCCCTGTGAGCCCCCCATTAAGCCTTACCTGGTGGTCTAGTGGGTTTTTGGGCAGGAGCGATCTTCCCACGCTCCTGCCCCATGCAGATCGCTCACAGGAAATGGCTGCCTTGAGCTCCTGTTGTCTCTCGAGACTATGACGGGAGCTCAAGGCAGCAATTTCCTGTGAGCGATCTTCACGGGGCAGGAGCGTGAGAAGATTGCTTCTGCCCGAAAACCCACTAGACCACCAGGTAAGACTTAAGAGGGGGCTCACAGAGCTTAAAATAGCTTGAAAAATTAAAATAATTTTTTTTTTTTTTTTTGCAAAAAATCACGATTAATCGAAACTGTAGATACGGAAACCGCGAATATGGAGGGGGACGTGTACTGCCATGAACATTCAGCTTGAGCAGTTAATAAATATTATAAATAAATAAGGCTATAAAATCCCAGCCTTGGCAGACAACTGAAACTAAAAAGAGTTTTGTCTTTTCTGTGATGTTAGGAAATGCTCGTAATTCGCTGGGTCGGATAAGCGTTTGGCTTGTCATTGTCCTGACCACTGTGAGTTGTGTCACACCTGTGATAACGTTTCGATTTCTTAAAGCCGAGTTATATCCAACATTAAGTGATAAGGTAAGCTGAGATATTTACATCACGCTGTTGCAATCACCTGTTTGTTTTTAATTTTCCTGGGCTGAGGGAAGGTGATAGGTCTGAAACTGTTGGGCAGCATTTAAAGTGACAAACACATCGCAGCCTGCTTTGCGCAGGCTGGCACATTGAGTTAATGAAAGGGAATCTAATTGGCACAGTAAGAAGGGACACTACACTTGCTGAGAACATTAGTTTAAAACTGAAGACGTGAGTTCCAAAACCTGTTAAAATACAAAAAACTGTTCTCCGGATAAACACAAGTTTTTATTTTCAAGAATTCTACCCAGCATAATAATTTTTTTTTCACTGAATATCATATGCTTTACCAAAAATCCTTTTAGTGCAAATTTCAAACATCCTGTGGCTATTTTTGCACTGATGATACCAATTGAGTAATTATGCTATTTTAACTTCATATACTGTATATATTTGTTAACCTAGCACTTTAAAACACTGTACTGTGTGTACCACCATTATAGCCATAGACAGCGGAATGCTTTTTTATGGTGGGGGAGGGGCAAAAACTCCACCCTAACCCCAGCAAGATCCTTTGATCTCTCTTTCCAGCTCCCAACTTCCCCAGTCGCTGTAATTTAAAATCTTCCAGCAGCCGCCACACAGCGTCAGTGAGCAGGCCTGCCCTGGAAGTCCTCATTCTGCTTCGAAGCTGCACGGCGGCTGTCAGATGAGTTTCTATATTAATAATGCTGAGAAATTGGTACCTAAGTCGAAAACAAAACACGGAGGAACAAACAATCCAAAAAGGAAAACGTGAAAGAATCAAACAAAATGTAAACGTTTTTATATTGAAGTCAAAAAGTTAATCACTCTTCTTTTCATATAATTTATCTAATAGGAAGGTTGTGCGCGGAGACATGGAGGAAAAAGGGGAACGAGTTCCCCTAAAAACCTCACCACCCAATTATTGCTGTACTTTCAGATAGTCAGTAAGTTACTACTGTGCAAGGCATCGAAAAATAAACGTTACTTATCTGTTAAATAGTGTTCATGTGACATCCAATCCCTAGACTTAGGTCTACTGGACTATTGCAATTCCCTCTATCTACCTTGCCTTGCCAACATGCTAAAACAACTTCAGTCTATACAAAACACCGCTCTCAGACCGATCTATTCTCTGAGAAAATATGATCACATCACCACTGCCTTCCTAGACTCTCACTGGCTACCAATACAAGCACGAATTCAATTCAAATTCTATTGTCTATTAGTCAAAGCATTAAACGGCTCTGCCCCCTCCTACCTAAACAACCGCCTAAATCATATCCTCACCACAAGACAAAGAAGAACCCTGACCCCATTTGCCTACCCTCCGCTCAAAGGCACTCAGCGCAAGAAGATGTTTGACAACCTTCTTGCGACGCAAGCAGCGAAACTTGACCACTCCATCTCTAATCTGCTGATGGCAACGGGCGACCTCAAAACATTTTGAAAAGAAATCAAAACCCTGCTATTCAAAAAATGTATCCAGATACCTTAACCCTCCCCCCCTATTCCCTCTCCTCCCTGGTAAATTCCCCTCCCAAAGCCTCCACTTTGGTAATCTCTTCCTCCTCAAAATATCAACCAAGAATACAGATCCCTAAAATGTAATGCTCCCTCGAAATATCCAGCATTCTTAATTGTAATCTTATTTGTAACCTATTTGTAATATTACCTAGAAATGTCCAGTCATCTTACTATCTAATTTGCAAGTTCTCCTGGAAATATCCAGCTATCCTATCTCTTTTGTACCCAAAAAACAATTGTAACGTTACTGGAAATGTCCAGTTAGCTCTTTTGTAATCCGCCTTGAACTGCAAGGTATAAGCAGAATAGAAGTCATTAATGTAATGCAATCTATGTCTTCAAATTGTATAGGAAGCACTTTTTGTATGAGATCACCATTGGACCCCCTGATGTAGGCCTTTTGTCAAAACATGGGCCATGTTGCATGCTCCAGTAAAACTTGCTTCCTCGGCTCTTAGCCTTTGCCTTTCTGTAGTAACTTACTTTCAAAAACTCCACTGGTTGCCTTTGGAATCTAGAGTTCTCTTCAAGTTTGCCTGCATTAGCTACAAAGCTGTTTTCGGGATGCTAGCAGCTTACCTTGCCTCTCAGTTCACTCTAAACTGTTCCAACAAGAGCACCCGCAGAATAAATCTATTCAGTTATCCCTCTATGAAATCATGCCAATACAAGAAGTTCTTTGACAGAATGTTATCATTCCAGGCAGCTAAACTGAACACATGGCTTGGAAAACCCATACTAGAGGCCATCTCTTACGTTGAGTTTAGAAACTACTGAAGCCACGTCTGTTTAACAAGTTCTAAATCTCAAAGCATGTCCTACTTATCTCATCTTCAAAGCATGTTCTATCTATCCCATCATCAATTCCCAATGTCTGTCCACACCTTAATAACCTTAGTTTACTGTGGGAGTAACTAACCTCCTGCATCTCAGCCTTGCAACCTGCATTTTTTTTAATCCTCCATGGGAATATTAGGTCATTAACCTGTGGCCCAGTGCTCCTAGGGAGTGTTCTTAAAGGGGCCAGAATCTTCCCCTCCTCCTGAAGACACTCTCCCTCACAGTGCCTCCCCCATACACCTTTCGTGGAGACTCCTCTTCCTGTAGAGCCCAACTGAATGTCCCCATCTTTACATCATGCCTGAGGCTTTTTATTTTCATTGAAGTCAAATTATTTACTGTTGTAGCTAAGCAGTGGAGTTGGATAGCTTGAATTTTTATTCCTCCTTTCCTTTTTTTGTTTTTTGAGTTCAGAAATATGGTAAAACACAGTAACGTTTGACTTTTATGTTATCCTTGGCCATTGCTAATAGAAATATTTGGTTTTTAAGGTACGCTATTTGCAGCAGGCCAGAAAGAAGCAGAGGCCTTTACAGAACCAGATGCGTCGAGTACACAGAACAAGTTCTAGAAGATCTGGTTATGCCTTTGCTCACCAGGAGGGATATGGAGAGCTTATCACCTCTGGGAAGAATATGCGTATCGGTAATTCGCATGGAACCATGGGGATCGGAAAGACAATGCTAAGTAGCGCAAGTTGGATAGAAAATTTACGCAAGAAAACAGCGGAGACTGTAAACAGCTTCGGTAGTGACAGAACTGTGAAGCCATAAGCAAAAAAAGTGATTCTGAAGCAAAGTGGGTTACTCCTCTTAAAATGGGGCCATATCGTTGCACTGTGTTTTGGGACCGTTTAAAAATTAAGCTTCAAAACTCTGTGACTGTGTTGAAGACAAAGACGTTCACCGTATTACGCAGCGTGATAAAGAATGTCTTGAATGCATGGAATGTGGTAGAAGATTGTCCTGAATTAAAAAGCTCTTATAGGAATATAACAATACATTTCTGCTGCTCAAGGGAACAGCTGCGACTGGGTGAACTCTCCACAGAGGCATTTTTGTTAAGTGTTTGCTTTCGGCATTCAACCAATACGTTGTTTTTTTTGTACTAGTTATATCTTGAATAAGCACCGTCCTTTATACTGTGATAAAACACTGCCATAGCAGATCACTGTCCATTTAAGCCATTATTATCAACAATCATGTTAGGAAGTCAAAAGCAAATTTATCAAAGTATTTAAAATCACATTAGTTTTGTTTGCAAATAATAATATGCAGAGAACGGTATTTAGACAGACTGGGAAATCCTATTCCAGTGGTTGCTGGTGAATCCTATTAGCAACGATTCAGAAACAAAAGATTGAACCAGTCATGTAATGTCATATAAATATAGAGTCAATGTAGAGCCATCGGGCAAATGGATGATTAATATATAACTAGCTATCAACATCAATCGTCACTACATGTGACTACAGAATCAACTTCTATAATTCACAAACTCATTTCAAATTCAAAAGCTCTCACTCAATTTTATCAGTTCTAGGAGATGTGCATATCTTAAGGCTAGTAAAATTCAGATCATAGGATCTCTTATAACCTATATGTTATTCCAGATCCCCATCCTGGGACCATAGCTTTAATCATGTATATACACCACCTACCCTCGCATATAACACACAAAATGATCACAAACTATTAAAATTTGATCTTATCTTAAGCCTCACATCAACCAGTACACCCACATCAAATATCATGACTCAAACACTGAGCTATTTCTTTATTTCCATGATATTATAACTGCAAGTGCAAGAGATTATTATTTGCCTTATACAAAGAGAAATAGCTCAGTGTTTGAGTTGTGATATTTTGATGTGGGTGTACTGGTTGATGTGAGGGAGCATGTTACAGGTGTGTTATGGGTGGGCTTAGCACTTGGATGTCTGATAAGCCAACATTTCCCAAGACTTCCAGATAACCTCAGGAGGGATTAAGTAATAGCGACCCCCCCCCCCCACACACACACACTGCCAGTGGTCTTCCTCCCCCCCTAAGGTTATGAATGAAACAGTACATACATGTCTCTAGAATACCTGGTATGGGAAAGCCTAGTAGAGAAGCAAAACCCTACAATTCTGCCATATAGGTGCAACCTGGAGTGATAAAGGCTATTGGGATGGGAGATAGATGGGTATAGTATATTGGGGGGGGGGAGTTTTGGAGGGTTCATCATAAATTATAAGGGGATTAAGGAGAGAGATACATCTGGCATCCATTATGTGACTAAACTAAACTAAACCTTAAGTTTATATACCGCATCATCTCCACGGATGTGGAGCTCGGCACGGTTTACAAGAACTTAAAATATAGGAAGAGAAGGAAAAAAAAAAAGGTTTACATGAACTTATATATAGAAGAGAAGAGTAAGGGGGGATAGAATTACATTTTAGTGAAAAGCCAGGTTTTCAGTTGCTTGCGGAATAATTGGAGGGAGCCCAGGTTCCGCAGCGGGGTAATAAGGTTGTTCCAAAGACCTGTGATTCTGAAGTGAAGGGATTTTCCGTGTTTGCCTGCATAGTGAATACCGTGTAGAGAGGGGAAGGATAGTTTATACATTTGGATGGGTCTGGTAGAGTCAGGACTCGAGAAGTTATAAGATAGTGGGATTAAGGAAGGAAGGATGCCATGAATGATCTTAAAAGCCAGGCAGGAGCATTTGATTCTGGAAATCACTGGGAGCCAGTGAAGTTTGGCTAGGAGTGGGGAGACATGGTCAGACTTGCGTTTTGCAAAGATCAACTTGGCTGCAGTATTCTGGATTAGCTGGAGTCTTTGAAGATTTTTTTTTTGATAGGCTTAAGTAGATGGCATTGCAGTAGTCTAGTTTGGAGAGGATGATGGATTGGACAAGGACAGCAAAATGTTGTTGGCGAAAATAGGATCTTACTTTCCTCAGCATGTGGAGGCTGAAAAAGCATGATTTACATTTACATAACGTTTACAGCAGTGCCATCTAAGGTGACTCACTGCTCTGTTGCATGTCTGTGTGGCCATTCCATTACAATGCTGGCCTCTCCTATGTCCAAATGGTCTGGATTTGGTCATTTTGAACTTGGACAGTCTTGTGGTCCAAAATAGCTAAAAATGTTGGATGTCCTAAGGTTGGCCAAGGTGTCCAAATAGGTCATTAAAAAAAATATTGCTATCCAACGGTTTAAAAAATGGACAGTTCTTGGCCCTGAGTTTGTGGGAAACGTCCAAAGTCAGACTTAGACGTCGTATCGAAAATGGCCCTCCACATGTAAAAGTCATGTAACCATGGAGGCAGTAGTTTAGCCCATCTTTCTCTGCTTTCCTTATACTGCTATGCTTTGTGCAAGATCAGAGAAGGCCAAGAGATTCATCTCTTTCATCTGATACCATGTTCCTTGGCGACAGTTATATTCAGATCAACTGAACAGTCCTGCATTGGTAAAAGACACGTATTGAGGCTAGATAGTTAACTAAGTAGGAAGAACTGGATTTACCATTGGAAGACATTGGAGTCTGTCTACTAAGATGTGCTAATGAATTTAGTGCACATTAAAAATTAGCACGCATTCAATGCCTTGTAGCCCATTCTATTTCTATGGGTTGCAGGGCACTTAACATACATTAATTATTAATAAGAACAAAAGAAGTGCCATCTCCAGAACAGACCCTAGGTCCATCAAGTCCGGTGATCCGCACACGCGGAGGCCCCGCTAGATGTACCCTGGCATAGTATTAGTCCCCATACTCTAAGCTTCTCATAAGAGATGCACATCTAGCTTAACCTTACCTATGTTACCTTAAGCCATTCATAAGGAGATGTACATCTAACTTATCTTTAAACCCTGGAACGGTGGATTCCGCAATTATCTCCTCCGTGAGAGCATTCCAGGTGTCCACCACTCGTTGCGTGAAGCAGAACTTCCTGATATCTGTCCTGAACCTGTCCCCCCTTAGCTTCAGTCCATATTCTCTTGTCCGTGTCACATTAGACATTGTAAATAAATTTTTATCGTGCTCTATTTGGTCGATTCCTTTCAGTATATTGAAAGTCTCGATCATATCCCCTCGCAGTCTCCTCTTCTCAAGGGAGAACAATCCCAGTCTCTTAAGTCGTTCCTCATATTCCAAGTTCTCCTTGCCCTTTATTAGCTTTGTTGCTCATCTCTGCACCCTCTCAAGTACTTTTAAATCCTTTTTTAGGTATGGAAACCAGTGCTGGACGCAGTATTCCAAGTGTGGTCTGACCATCGCTCTATATAGCGGTATTATTACTTTCTCCGATCTACTCGTGATTCCCTTCTTTATCATGCCTAGCATTCTATTTGCCTTATTCGCTGCCGCCGCGCATTGCGCCGACGGCTTCAGGGTCCTATCGATTAATATGCCAAGGTCCCTTTCCTGTTCGGTTTTTCCTAGAGTTGCACCCGACATACTATACTTGTATTCCTTATTTTTTTCTGCCTAAGTGCATGACTTTGCAATTTTCCACATTAAACTTCATCTGCCATTTATCTGCCCAATTTTCCAATCGACTCAAGTCGCTCTGGAGTTCCTCACTGTCCTTCTGTGATTTGATTGTCCGGCATAGCTTGTGTCATCTGCGAACTTGATGAGCTCACTAGATGTTCCATCCTCCAGGTCATTTATGAAAATATTAAATAAGATGGGCCCAAGTACTGAGCCCTGGGGCACACCGCTAGTCCCAGTCTGAGAATTTCCCATTTATGCCCACTCTCTGCCTTCTGTTCTCCAGCCAGTTGCCTATCCATCTTAGTATGTCTCCTTCTATTCCATGGCCTTGCAGTTTCCTGAGGAGTCTTACATGTGGAATCTTGTCGAATGCTTTCTGAAAATCCAAGTATACAATATCCACCGATTCTCCACTTTCAATTTGTCTGTTCACTGTCTCAAAAAATTGAAATAGGTTGTCAAACATGACTTCCCCTTCCTGAATCCATGTTGACTGGCTCTCATCAGGTCGTGGGTGTCTAAGTGCCAGGTTATGCTGTCCTTGATCAGCGCCTCAACCATCTTCCCAGGGACCGACGTGAGACTCACAGGTCTATAGTTGCCCGGTACTCCTCTTGATCCTTTTTTAAATATCGGCGTGACGTTCGCTATCTTCCAGTCGTCCGGTATCTGTCCTGTTTTGATTGACAGGTTGGCAAGTTTTTGTAATAGTTCACCGATTTCCACTTTTAGCTCTTTCAAGACTCTTAGATGAATTCCGTCCAGTCCAGGAGATTTGTCACTTTTGAGTTTGTCGATCTGGTGGTAAATCTGATCCAAGTCCACTTCCACTGTGGTAAGGCTGTCCTCTGTTGCTCCCTTGAACACTTTCACTGCTTCTGGAATTGTTGCCTTGTCTTCCTTTGTAAAAACAGATGCATAGAAGGAATTTAGTCTGTCTGCGATTTGCTTGTCGTCCTTGATGTACCCTTTCCTTCCCAAATTCATGATTACACTTTGGTAGACAGAACCCATTGTGTTTTAGCAGGAATTTTATATAATAATGGCAGGAATTTATTAAGGTTTGTTTGAAAGTCTAATACATCCAAACACAGTACTGTACATTCTTCAAGGAGAAATGCAAACATTTTGAACAAATTGGGAGTCCCAGAAATCCTCTGCTCTCCACCCCCCCCCCCACCCAAACTTTGTTTAAATTTTGTATACTTCTAATACTGTGGAAGGATTGTCTGTACTATCAGCTGATATCTACTTGGCTTACCCTGAGTTCTATAAACTCATCACCCTAGAGAAAGTAATCTCTTCTGAGCATTTTTCATTGGAAGAGTGGATATCAGTGTAATTCAGTACTTACACACTCCTGGAAAAGATGTCACTCCATACCATGTCCTCGTCAGCAACCATCAGCTTTCCCCCAGGTTCTAGTTTAAAAAAAAATGATAGATCAGCTTTTAATGTTAGTACCGGCAGCCAGGTGGAATCCATGCTTTCTGAATGCTGCAGGCTCCTCCTTCCCCAGCACATGGCCTTTTTCCTAACAAAGCTAAATCTCTCTTCCCTGCACCAATATCTCATCCATGCATTGAAACTCCCGGGCTCTACTTGTCTCTTGGGTCCTGTGTGAGAAATGGGCATTATTTCTGAGAATGCTACTCTGGAGATTTGGGATTTCAGCTTTCTATCTAAGATCTTAAATTTAGCTTCCCGAGCCTTCCCCCACATTTCTTATATTGTTGGTGCTCACCAGTACTGCCTAAAATCTTATCTAGATGTTAACTGTCCACTTTCATATTACTGAGGCAGCTTACCAAGAGATTCTTAGATCCACCAGTCACACACCTAATAACTGAATCTTCAACTAAAATGGCCATCCTAACCCTTCCCTCACAGTCAGAAGCCCTTGGCGACTAATCCTTGGTATGAAAGGATATTGCATTCTCTAGAAGACAAGGTCCTCTTTCACCAAGATGATGCTTTCCATGTTACATAGAAGCATGATGGCAGATAAAGGCCGAATGGCCCATCTAGGCTGCCTATCCTCAATAACCATTATCTCTTCCTCTCTCTAAGAGATCCCACGAGCCTGTCCCATGCCTTCTTGAATCCACCACTTTTTCCGGGAGATTGTTCCATACATCTACACCCTTTCTGTAAAAAAAGTATTTCCTTAGATTACTCCTGAGCCTATCACCTCTTTACTTCATCCTATGCCCTCTCATTCCAGAGCTTCCTTTCAAATGAAAGAGACTCGACTCATGCACATGTAGGTATTTAAACGTCTTTATCATATCTCCCCTTTCCTCCAAAGTATACATATTGAGATCTTTAAGTCTTACCCCATACGCCTTATGATGAAGACCATGCACCATTTTAGTAGGCTTCCTCTGGACCAACTCCATCCTCTCCAGGGCAGCACAGAGGCTGCCAAACTATCTCCCTGGTTTTCTGTATATTCCTGAATTTCTTCTTCAGCTCTTCCAATTCTGCTGTTCTAGCCTCCAGGGACTGTACTCGTAGAACCTCTCACCAACTGCGATTGAGGCAAGAGCTTGAAGCTCTTTGCCCCAACTGGTCTATGTCTAACTTTTTATGGATTATTGCATTTTTAACCCCAGCTATTTTCCTTTACTTGCAAATCAAATTAGATACAACCAAACCTCCAAATTTTGACTTTTGCAGATATTTTGTGGTCATGAACCAGCTTTCTAATGACTTCAGATTGCTATCTCTGCTTGGTCCGCATCATTTCTTTCATGCTTGTTGTTTTATGGTATGCTACCCTATAATTTGCTTGACAGTTAAAATATTGGTTCACAAAAAGATGAACTCAGGGGAGTTTGTAGAAATATCACATTGGCAGTCAGTACGTATACTTGTTATAGGACTGTTCTGACAAGTTAAAACATATTACATGAACGGGATGCACTAAGCGTCTGCTTTTTACAGAGTAATTTTATTTTTCTACTTTTATTGTTTAATTCTAAAGTATAAAGATCACTAAGGTTGGAAGGCTAAGTAGGCTTCTTTGTCTCTTTATAAGATTGTGGCACAAAAGCTGCAGATACGTCTCTAATGAAGCCACATATATTTCCACCAGCTATGGGGCTGGTACAAATGTACATCCATGATAAAGAATAAGTATAAATCCTGATTCTGTCTACACGTCACCTGCCACCAAACACAGCTCGGTCTGAGTCACATACAAATACAATGTTCTTGACATCATATATATTTATATGCAGGGGTGGAGTAAAATCTAAAAGTGGTATTTTACACCTGCCATACACGTGCAAACCCCCCCCCCAAAAAAAAAACAAAAAAAAAAAACCCTTTATAATATTATCCCCAAAATGGAAAAAAATCCATTAATACATCTAACCTGAAAGCAAAGTACATTGATGACACAAACCCTGATTTCTTGTGACTACTGAAACAATGGGTTTGAAGATCCAAATAAACATTTTGAATGCTGGGAAAGAAAAGTACTAGAGTTATATACAAGTTTCTCACAATTCCCCAATTTCTACATTTGACATGTCTATTTAATCCTGCACATTATAAAGAAGTTGAGGGTAAATTTTATGGTCGTCTTTTTGTACTCAAGTATGAGGATATGCAAACATTGGGGGGGAGGGGAGGGGTAGTTCTATAAAGAGCCATGTAAATGGCAATATTCTAGTCATTTACATATGCAAGTGGATATTTAAGCGTGTTCATGACCTTATGTAGCATTCCAGTTAGTGGAAAAGTATGCGCCATGCTCATAAATTATAGGATAGTTTTATTTACGCTCTTACATAAATCTATGCATTTCCTATGTTGTTGGCTACTCACCAGCACTGCCTAAAATCTTATCTAGATGTTGAGTGTCCAAGTGATTCTTAGGCCCACCAGTCACTCAGGTATCTACATGCCTAATAATTGAATCTTTAACTAAAATGGCCATCTTAACCCTTCCCTCTCAGTCGGAAGCCCTTGAAGAGATGTGAGAGGATATTACATTCTCTGGAGGGCAGGTACTGTTTCACCAAGCTGATACTTTCATTGTTGGTGACTTCTGTGCTCCAAGATAATCATCTCTTTTTATCTGAAACCTATTCATATTCCTTTGGCAACATTACATTTCAAGCCATGTATCGAGTCTAGAAAGTTAACTAAGTAGGAGGAACTGGTTTTGCTGTTGGAAGACACTGGGGTCTGTCTACTAGGGTTATCATATGGCTCCAGAATAAAAGAGGACGGAATGAGATATCTGGGTTATACTTTCATTGAAAGCAATGGAAGTAAAACCCGGATGTCTCGATTCGATCTCCTTTTTCTGGAACTATATGATAACCCTAACTAGGGTGTGCTAATGAATTTAGGGGGGAATTTCTATAACCAACACCTAAACTTAGGCAGTGGTAGGTGCCCTGCCGATGTCTAAGTTAATTGAAAAACACCATCAGAAATGGCAGTGTTGAAGTGCCTTCCAATGCCTAAATAAAAGGCAACTGGAATCGTGGCTAGGTAGCCGCTTTAGGCCATGAAATGCCAGAATTGGCATGGCCAATGCCAGAAGTGGTGTTAGGCGAGCTAAAGTGGCTACCTAGCCGCAATTTACACCAAGATAGGCAGCTGAAATTTGGCCAGGGTTTTCCAGTCCAACATTTCAGCCGCCTATCTTGGCTGATTAGGCTCGATTCTGTAACCACTGCTGTTGAGTGATTGACATGCATTCGGCGGCCGCTGGTTACAAAATCTGCCTAGTGCACATTGAAAATTAGTGCACATTAAATGCCCTGGAGCCCATTCTATTTCTAATTTTTAACGTATGCTAAATCCGTTAGCACACCTTAGTAGACGGAACCCGTTGTGGTTTTTCAGGAAACTTATATAATAATGGCAGGAATTTATTAAGCTATGGGACTGATATAAGCGGTCAGACCTAGATATAAATATGTTCTCTGCCACTAGCTCTGGTATTTTTAAAGAAAAGTAGGCTCTTAACTATTCTTTAGAGAATAAGCTCAAAATAGGTGCTATAACCGATGCTTATAGTAGTCGCTCTGTTATAAAATTGTAGAAGCACAGAAAAGATGCAGAGTGGATTAGGTATGGGAGAAGGCTGAATGTATGTATTTAATGCATCAGTTCTGACTTGCTTGTACTTACAACATACGAATATGTTCTTTACAAGAGCGACCCTAGCATCTGGCCAGGATGAGCACTAATCGATACTCGTAATAATTGCTGGTTTGCTGATAAACAGGCTCCAGGATTGCACTCCTCAGCTGCAAAATGCATTCGTCAAGTTTGGCTGAGGGAATAGCGTACTCCAGCCGCTCGGCACTTGACGCACCGTTAGGCCCTCTTACAAAGGCGCGCTAAGCGTTTCAGCGCACGCCAAAATGAACACGTGTGCTAACCGCTAATGGGTCCATAGGACAACATGCATAGAAACATAGAAACATGACGGCAGAAAAGGGCTATAGCCCATCAAGTCTGCCCACTCTACTGACCCACCCCAATAAGTCTGAATGCTAATGACCCAGTTCCTTAACTCGACTTCGTAGGGATCCCACGTAGATGTCCCATTTATTCTTGAAGTCAAGCACGCTGGTGGCCTCGACCACCTGCACCGGAAGCATGCGCTAGCATTTAGCTTGTGTTTAGCGCATGCTAAAAGAGGGGGTTAATGACTGGTAGCTGAGGATGGGGACTAGTAAGCACAGTTTATTGGCTACCCACAGTTACCCTCAAACCCAGGTGGGCCCTAGGTGGGGGGCGTGACTCTGCATAGTCGAAGATTTCTCTTTGGCTTGTATCTTTAAACAATTCATAAATACTCTAATACAGTAGCTCCTCAGCCAGTCAGGTTTTCAGGCTAGCCCTAATGATTATACATGGGGCAGATTTGCATGCCTGTCACCTCCATTATATGCAAATCTCTCTCATGCATATTCATTAGGGCTATCCCCAAACCCGACTGGCTGGTTGGGAACCACTGCTCTAATAGACAAAAATGAGCCCCATAAGAGAGCACAAAATAGAGTCATTTTTTCAGGACAGTATGCTTTTTTTGTCTGTATGTGTTAGATTTATGGAGTATATAATACCTGTTCTGTACAATAGATAATTGCAAAGTTGTGTATGTGTATTTTCATACCAAAGAGTTTTAACTCTTTTTGCAACGTAAATAGTTATACATTTGTACATAATGTTCCATAATTTATCTAATCTGTTTATATTCTGAATATTTTCTACAAATACACTGTTTCTAAGTAATGATTTGTTTCTGTGCTTTTTATACTGTGTTGAAATTTGGTTAATAATAATAATAACTTTATTTTTGTATATCGCATTACCATGGAAGTTCTATGCGGTTAACAGATGAAGAAGAGACTGTACATTTACAGTGAAGTTACAATTTTTTTTTTTTTTTTGGTATAGCAACATTTACATTTTCAGCGACGCTACATTTACGGTGAAGTTATTTTTCAGCTAGGTTACAAATTGCAGAGAAGTTACATTTGCTGTAAGTTACATATATATAGCGGAGTTCATACAGTGGTGTTACATACAATGTTTGAAGGTGAGAATGAGATGTAGAGGATGAATTTAGGAAGAGTTTCTATTTGGAGCCCCTGGTTTGACACATGGAAACCACTTTATATACATTTTAGGGCAATACATTTTTTTAATGTATTTTTTAGTCACAGCATTTGATGAGGACCAGTGAGGTTTACTATGTAGTTTAAAAATACTAAAAATGAAATAGATAAGGGGAATTTAAGGGGGAAGAGAGAAGGATTAGGTGAAACTGTGAGTTCTGAGAATTAATTTGAAGGTCTGGAGGGAGGGTAGGAGAGAATTCCAAAGTTTGAGACTCAGCTAGCTAAAGGCAGTTTCATGTGAGATATTGAGCCTGAAGGAGGTAAGGGAAGGAAGGAGAGGAGATTGCTGTTGGTGGAGTGATGAGGGCATGTTGGATTATATTGAATGAGCAGTTTGTTGATGTGAAGGGTCATTTTCAAGACATTCAACCAAATTGTTCAAATGACAAATTGAACAATAGCAAATCGCCTGGAATGGATGGTATACATCCCAGAGTGCTGATAGAATTGAAAAATGAACTTGCAGAGCTATTAGTAATTAGTAATTTTTCTTTAAAAACCAGCATAGTACCGGAAGACTAGAGGGTGGCCAATGTGACACCGATTTTTAAAAAGGGTTCCAGAGGTGATCCAGGAAATTATAGACTGGTGAGTCTGACGTCAGTGCCGGGCAAAATGGTAGAGACTATTATAAAGAACAAAATGACAGCACATATACATAAGCATGGATTAATGAGAGAAAGCCAACATGGTTTTAGTCAAAGGAAATCTTTCCTCCCCAATCGACTGTATTTCTTTGAAGGGGTGAATAAACATGTGGATAAAGGTGAACTGGTTGATTCTCAAAAGGCATTTGACAAAGTCCCTCATGAAAGACTTTTCAGGAAATTAGAAAGTCATGGGATAGGAGGTAATGTCCTTTTATGGATTGAGAACTGGTTGACAGAAAACAGAGTGGGTTTAAATGGTCAATATTCTGAATGGAGAAGAGTAAATAGTGGGGGTTCCCCAGGGGTCTGAGCTGGGACCGCTGTTTTTGTAAACTTATTTATCAATGATCTAGAGATGGGAATAACTAGTACATAAGAACATAAAAATAGCCTTACTGGGTCAGACCAATGGTCCATCATACCCAGTAGCCTGTTCTCAATCCAGATCACTAGTACCTGGCCAAACTCAAGGAGTAGCAATATTCCATGCTACTGATCCAGGGCAAGCAATGGTTTCCCCCATATCTTTCTCAATAATAGACTATGGACTTTTTCTCCAGGAACTTGTCCAAACCTTTCTTAAAACCAGCTACGCTATCCGCTCTTACCACAACCTCTGGTAATGTGTTCTAGAGCTTAACTATTCTCTGAGTGAAAAAAATTTCCTCCTATTGGTTTTAAAAGTATTTCCCTGTAACTTCATTGAGTATCCCGTAGTCTTTGTAATTTTTGACAGAGTGAAAAATCGATCCACTTGTACTAGTTCTACTCCACTCAGGATTTTGTAGACTTCACTCATATCTCCCATCAGCCATCTCTTTTCCAAGTTGAAGAGCCCTAACCGTTTTAATCTTTCCTTATATGAGAGGAGTTCCATCCCCTTTACCATCTTGGTCACTCTTCTTTGATCCTTTTCTAGTGCCGCTGTATCTTTATTGAGATAAGGAGACCAGAATTGAACACAATACTCCAGATGAGGTCGCACCATGGAGCGATACAGGACATTATGACATTCTTAGTCTTGTTAACATCCCTTTTCTAATAATTCCCAGTATCCTGTTTGCTTTCTTGGCCGTCGCCACACATTGGGTAGAAGGTTTCATTGTATCGTCTATGATGACACCCTGATCCTTTTCTTGGGCGCTAATCCCTAAGGTGAACCCTAGCATCCGGTAACTGTGATTTGGGTTATTCTTCCCAATGTGCATCACTTTGCATTTGTCCACATTAAATTTCATCTGCAATTTGGATGCCCAGTCTTCCAATTTCCTAAGGTCCGGCTGAAATTTTTCACAATCTGCATACGTTTTAACAACTTTGTCATCTGCAAATTTAATCACCTCACTCGTCGTTCCAATTTCCAGATCATTTATAAATAAGTTAAATAGCACCGGTCTCAATACAGACCCCTGTGGCACTCCACTGTTTAATCAGAATATTGGGCTTGATGGACCTTTGGTCTGTTCCAGTATGGCAATTCATATGTTCTTAAATAACACTGATAGTAAAGCCTTGATTTTAGATGCGATCATATGCTATTGGTTTGGTTGCCTAATTAGACAATATGTAATAACACTGCAAGCTATGACATCCGTTGCTGCTCTCTCTCCCCTTCCAAACCTGATCCTTTGAATGAGTAAGCAAGTCATGAGTAGATTCAAAAGGCTGCAGGTTTATTTATAAATAACCATACACTTTTGCACTCTATAATTTTCTTAACAGTTAAAATAGTGGGTTCATGAAAAAGATGAATTATACATAGAAACACAGAAAATGACAGCCTATCCTGTCTACCCTTTCATACAAATTACTAATCTCTACAATCTCTTTGCTTGTCTGCTTTCTTAAATTCAGATACAGTTGTCTCCACCACCTCCATTCATATGAGGAAAGACTTAACAGAGTGGTAACAGTGAATCGAAGTACAAAAAGACTAGGGGACACCCAAAAAAGGAAAGGAATGGAAAACAAAGATGAAAATGTTAGAATGCCCTTGTATTGCTCTATGGCAGGGGTGTCCAACCTGCGGCCCCGGTCGAGGCCGATGCAGTGCTTTCCTCTGCTGCCCCCGGGTGTTTACCGTCATGCCGGCTCCCTCCTCTGTCTTGCTGCAGCATTTGCGCATTTGTGCGGCCCCAGAAACATTTTTTTCAGCCAATGCGGCCCAGGGAAGCCAAAAGGTTGGACACCCCTAATCTATGGTACAGCCGCACTTCGAATACTGTGTGCAGTTCTGGTCACCGAATCTCGAAAAAGATATAGCGGAATTAGAAAAGGTACAGGAAAGGGTGACAAAATGATAAAAGGGATGGGACAACTTCCCTATGAGGAGAGGCAAAAGCAGTTAGGGCTCTTCAGCTTGGAGAAGAAATGGCTCGGGGTGATATGATAGAGGTCTATAGTACTGAGTGGCGTGGAAAGGGTAGATGTGATCACTTGTTCATTCTTTCCCAAAATACTAGGACTAGGGGTACGAGATGAAGCTTCTAAGTAGTAGATTTGCAACAAACTGGAGAAAATATTTCTTCACACAAAGTGCAATTAAACTCTGGAATATGTTGCCAGAGAATGTGGTGAAATCAGTTAGCTTAGCAGGGTTTTAAAAAGGTTTGGATAATTTCCTAAAAGAGAAGTCCATAGGCCATTATTGAGATGGCTTGGGGAAACCCACTGCTTATTCCAAAAATAAGCAGCACAAAATCTGTTTTACTACTTGGGATCTAGCTAGGACCTGGGTTGGCCACAGTTGGAAACAGAATACTGGGCTTAATGGAACTTCGGACTGTCCCAGTATGGCAATTCCTATGTTTTTATGTTCTTAAGTTACATGGAAATATTGGGAAATATTTTCACTCAAAGACTAGTTTAGCTCGGGAACTCTTTACCAGAGGACATGGTAACAGCAGTTAAGATATCTGGATTTAAACAAGATTTGAACAAATTCCTGGAGGGAAAATCCATAGTCTGCTATTGAGACAGACATGAGGGAATATCAAATCCCTTTATTGATATTCAGCATCAGTATAAGGGTGTCTGAATTCTTTGTTCTGTTCCCAATTTCATTCCTGCGTCGTTGTTTCCACTGCTGGCTCTCTTTAGTGTGAAGCTGTCTGCTTTGCAGCAACAGATAAGCAGCCTTGAGGCTCTTCATATGTTCCCTGCACCTGTCAGGAAGATGCCAGAAGTTTACAGAAAGGAGTAGAAGTCTGGAAACTGATAAGCAGGAGGAAGAGTTTGGGGGCAGCAATAGCCCTCCCAGTTTCTATAGGTTCCATATGTTATCATAGGTCTCATCTCCCACCTCTGATCTCTAATTCTAAAGTCTGCAGCCTAGGACCTGAAAGGAGAGATTGCCTTCTGCTAAACTCAGTCGCTGGGCTTCATTTTATAATTCAATGATCTATTTCTGATTTTTTAGTGGTTTACTTTGGGCACATTTGGTGACCTGATTTTGGGCCTGTTGGTCCATTGAATTATCTGAACAGAAATCCTGATGTGGAAATAAATAAATGCGTACTTGTTCCGGGTTTCGAAAAGCTTCCACCTTGGGACCGGGTCGGGAGGGCACCTTCGCATGCACAGATGTCCTCCCGACGTGGCTCCGAGCACGAGAACAGGTTGAGGGGGCGTGGCTGGAAGGCAAGGCAGGGGCGGGGCTTGGTGAAACTGGGCAGGGCTATGGGTCCGGATTTTACAATAGTAAAATCTGATAACCCTAAGTAATAGGTACCGATGAGATAGGGATACTTGGTTGGGTCCAATAGTTAATTGTCTTTAGGGTATATGGAGTCGAGTTTTACACCAGACACTCAGCCATTCAGAGAGCATTTTGGGTATCATTTCAGTACCCAGGAGTATTTATTTTATAAAGTCTGAAAAAAGCAGCTTTTCAAAAATCTTTTTAATCCTGCTGTCCTCATCTGAAAATGTTTTTGTGCCAGGCCTCCCCTACAACTCATCATCATATTTTATTTCTGAAACTCATAGAACGCAGGTATTGCAGCTATTAGGTTCCAATTACTCGAGTCCAACATTTCCTATGTGCTATTTCATCAAGGATAATTGTATGATGTTTTTGTCTAGAAAGTTGAAATACTTTCAAGAACAAGTCTGTCCAAAATATTACCCTTCAAAAGGAAAATTGCTTCTCAGTTGACTGCAAAATGAATTTTTTTTTTCCTATTTTGTCTCATCAGTAAGGTCACAGCCTCACTGCAGCCAGCTTCAGTGGGGGATACGAAACAGTGCATGCAAAGATTCTCAGCATTGTCATAAAAGGAAACTAATCAAAAGAAGAAGGCCAGAGAAGAAATCAGAGAAGAAACTTATTGGACCAGTGGAAGGGTATTGGGCTTCCTAGACAAACCTTCAGACTCACACATCCACTCAATGAACTTGCAGGCCCTTAATCTGGGAACTTCTGTCCTCCCCAAAGATTTAGCTAAGTAAACTGAACTATCGCGATTATCCTACTCCAATCCCATAAAAATGCATAAATGGATATCATGGGCAGAGATTCCCAGGTATATGGTGGCCGAAAGTTAGGTACCAGGAAGATCTGAGTGAACATAAAATTTGCCACTGTTGGGTTAAACCAGTGGTCCATCGTGCCCAGCAAGTCCGCTCACACGGCTGCCCTTAGGTCAAAGACCAGTGTCCTATTTGAGTCTAGCCTTACTTGCGTATGTTCTATTCCAGTAGGAACTTATCCAACCTTGTCTTGAATCCCTGAAAGGTGCGTTCCAGATTTCTACCACTCTCTGGGTGAAGAAGAACTTTCTTACGTTTGTACGGAATCTTTTCCCTTCTAACTTTAGCGAGTGCCCTCTCGTTCTCTTCACCTTGGAGAGGTGAACAATCTCTTTCTCTACTAAGTCAATTCCCTTCAATATCTTGAATGTTTCAATCATGTCCCCTCTCAGTCTTCTCTTTTCGAGGGAGAAGAGGCCCAGTTTTTCTAGCCTCTTATTGTAAGGCAACTCCTCCAGTCCGTTAACCATTTTTGTCGCTCTTCCCTGGACCCTTTCGAGTAGTACTATGTCCTTTTTCATGTACGATGACCAGTGTTGGACGCAGTATTCCAGGTGGGGGCGTAACATGGCCCGGTACAGCGGTATGATAACCTTTTCAGATCTGTTTGTGATTCCCTTCTTAATCATTCCTAGCATTGTTTGCCCTTTTTGCCACCGCCGTGCATTGCGCAGATTGTTTACAGAAGGCCCAATCTTTATAAAATACCAGCATACTCTGTAGGTCGCACCTATCTTTGGATGCTGGACTTGCGTCTGGTCCTCTCAGGTATAAGTCTGGAGCCCAAAGTTAGGAGCAGTTAGGCATTCTTTTATAACCTGGCGCCTTACTTTTGGAAGGAAGCTACAGAAGAGGAGGCAGCAGTCAAGGAGCTTCGATGCCCCTGTAAACAAGGAGTGAAGGGGTTGCCTAGTGGTTAGAGCTGCTGCCTCAGCCCTGAGGTTGTGAGCTCAATCCCAGCCTGCTCCCTGTGACTCTGGGCAAGTCACTTAACCTCCTCCATTGCCCCAGGTATCACAGTTAGATTGGGAAAATACTCATGAGTGGCTCACATAGGGTTACCAGATTTCCCGGAACTAAAATCTGGACTATGTCACAAAGATACCAGATGTCTACAATTGATACAAAACTCTGCTATCAAAGTCATTATTACAAACTCCAAAAAATAGGACCACGTCACTCCACTATTGAGAAAAGCACAACTGGCTACCTCTACCTCACCGGATCACATACAAAATTGCTCTCTTAACAATTAAAACACACAAAAAACTAACAAACCTGCTTTTATAAACTGTCTCCTGATTCCATACGATCCTCCAAGGGCCTTAAGATCCACTTCTCAACGAACTCTCCATGTCCCCTCACTAAAAATTATCGGCCCTTGCCGTGCCTCTGTTTTCTCTGTCATAGCACCCATGGCCTGGAACTCTTCCGCTTTTTATCGGAGCAGAACATAATTTAGATAAATTTAAGGGTAGTTTAAAATGCTTCCTTTTTCAGGACGCATACGAGTAATTTTCTTTCTTCTATTTGATTTTTTTTTTTTTTCTTCTTCTTCTGAAAGGTTACTTTGGTCCGCCACAAAACTTAGAGACTTGAAGAAAGCAACAGGTCTATTTTATTCAGCATATGCGGACTCCTGAGCCCCCAAGCTGGCAGCTTCAGAATTCCCGAAACCAGGAAATTACAGTGATATTTATACATTTTCTGGCTAAAAAACTGAATGCTAGAAAAAACTTCTCACGTGTTGCTGTTCTTAACAATCATTGATCCTAAGCAGGTCACTTATCTAAGCCCTGCAGTCTTTCTGTTACATGTCCTCAATCAGTTCACTTGTCGGGAGGGCATCTGTGCATGCACTGGTATGACATGATGACATCGCATGCATGCATGTGATGTCACTGTGTTGCATCCGTGCATGCACAGATGCTGTCCCAACGTTGCTCCTTGCTGGAAGCTTTTCAAAACCCAGACTAAATGCCGCTGCCAATAGCGGCACCGTTTGCAGAATCTGGCCCTTTGTCCACATTTTTGATTAAAAAAGAAATAGTGAAATTAGAAGCATGTCCAGCCATTGTGACATCACTGAGGAGGTTGGCCCTTATTGGTGGAATGAGGCATTATGACATCACAGTATCAGCTCTGAATACCAGAGACTGAAACTCTTCACAGGAGGTGCTGAAACGTTCTCAGCCCAACCAACCAAATTCCTAAATTCTGTAGCTGAAAAGAGTGTTAATCTTATTTCATTAAGTGCCAATTTGGGAAACAAAATTCTTTGTTTTGACATTGTTTCAGGTCATTGATTGAACCATATCCAGGTCATTCCCTTCCTGGTTGGGCTGAAAACTTTTCAGCACCTCCTGTGAAGAGTTTCAGTCTCTGGTATTCAGAGCTGATACTGTGATGTCATAATGCTTCATTCCACCAATAAGGGCCAACCTCCTCAGTGATGTCATAATGGCTGGACTGTCCTATACTTGGCTCACTTTTATTACATACAAGGGGGCGCTGAAAAGTTCTCAGCCCAAACAACCAACTTCCTAAATTCTGAGCATTATTTTGCCACTGTAGCTGAAAAGTGTGTTATCTTTTTAAATGCCAATTTGCAGAAGTGAAATTCTCTGTTTTGACATTGTTTCAGGTCATTGATTGAACCATATCCAAGGCATTCTCTTCTTGCTTGGGCTGAGAAGTTTTCAGCACCCCTTCCTATATGCCATGTATGAATAAAAAAAATAATAATAATGCAATGACAAGATTTGTACAATTGCGAAGACCTTGGGGTACACGGAATCTAGCCAAAAAGGAAAATAAAAATTTCAAAAAGCCTGCCATATTGTGTTCTGAAAGTTACATATTTGGCAGTGTACAAAAGAACAGCTTAGCTGTCCCTTGCAGTGGCCCCTTCCCAATATAATTCTCCTGTAATTTCTAAAATATACACTGCATAAAATGTTTATGAGAAGAAGTGTCAAGGTTATATTTGGGGTTTGCCAAAGAATTTAGCTTCGAGCTGAACAAGAAAATGAACTCTGGGAAAGCTGTTTATTTTGGGACGTTAAGAATGCTTTCTGTCGGACAGTTTCTTCTTACCCTGGCATACGATGGTACATATGTTTATTTCTGTCTGGCTTTTCTGGTCCACTGCCATCCCACATTTTCTAATGCTCCGATGTGCAGTGTTCCCAGGAGTGCTTTCATTTGTAAGCTAAAAAGTAGGATGAGAATGACAATGGTGATAGTCACATGGGCTTTGTCACATTTACAGACAAACTTCCATGTTGTTTTATAAAGAATCTGAAGTGTCCTTGGAGTGAAGCACAGAGAAACTCGCGTTTTAAGAGACTGGATGAGGTTTGATGGTGTTAGGGAATAAAACAATGCTGGGCTGGCATGACAGAGACTAATTACCTAGGTCAGGGAAGGACTCATTAGATCACTCTCAACCTATCATTGCTGCTATAAAAAGCGAATACATAGACAGAAACATCTGCGTTTGTCCCCTGTACAATGTGCTGTCACATTGCTGTGAGGCTGGATCCTGCCCAGCTACTCAGACGATCTATAATAATAATAATAACTTTATTCTTTTAAATCGCCATAACCGAAAGTTCTAGGCGGTTTAGACTACAAAGAGCTGGGCAATCAGCAAAATTCAATAATACAGTAAAAAAATACAAATATTTATAAAATAGAATTTCACTAATAAAACTCACTAAGTAATAAACTTATGGAACAAAGTGGTCTTAATTAATTTCCGATAACATAGCTTGCTGAATACATTTACCTAACCAAGATTGTTGCCTACCACCTTGGCTAGGGTCCTATTTAAGAAGGTCTTATATCTACACCCATTAATTTTTGGATAAGCAAATAAGTAGAAGTTTCTAGTTTCTCTTGATGGTCTATGCAACACAAAATGAGGGAAAAGGTAAGCTGGAGACAATCCCGATATCAGCTTAAAGCAGATACAGGAAAATTGGAATAATACTCTTGCCTCCAAAGGCAGCCAATGAAGTAAACGATAATATGGACTAATATGGTCGCTTTTTTCAACCAAAAATCAATCGAACAGCTGTATTCTGAATTATCTTTAATTTCCTTAGAATCCCCTGAGAAGTTTCAAGTTTATTAAAATTTTGATTAAACGCAAATCAAGATTTCTAAGCATTTTACAAATTATATTAAAAAAAGGGAGACGAAATTGACAGATATGCACTTATCAACACTTGACTGACAGAAACAATTAAGAAAATTGGGAGAACAACAAATTAAAAGTAAAGAATACAAAAAAGGGGAGACCACAATAGGAAGGGGAGGCAGTTAGAATTATCAAACAGCTCTGACTATGGGCTCTTTTTATCACGGTGCGCTAGTGGGGATTAGCGCGTTGGACATTTCATCACGCGCTAACCCCCGCGGCTAGCCAAAAAACTAACACCTCGTCAACGGAGGCCTTAGCAACTAGCACGGCAGGTGGTTGAACGCGCGGGATTCCGCACGTTCAACCCCTACCGCGCCTTGAGAAAAGGAGCCCTATCTTTAAGATTGATTTAGAAGTCATATGCATCTTGGAAAAGGTAAGTCTTTAAATTTCCCTTAAATTTGGTGGGGGGGTTTCCGCCCTGTAACTGCGAAAGAAGTAGCCCAACGTGAGCCAATAATTTTCAATGATGGTATATGGAGAAGGTAGTGCGACGAGGATCTCGGGACTCGTGTTTGTTCATGCGGGATAAGAAGTTTATGAATAAAGGCCGGTTCTTTAGTGTCTAGGGATTTAAAGGAGAGAAGTGCCATTTTATAAATGATACGGTGTGGAACTTGTAACCAGTGAGCGGATTTTAGCAGAGGAGCCAGGAGGGACTTCCATTCTTAGTGCCCCCATGGCAATACCAAGCCTAGGAACCCTCATCCCCACTCCTCACCCCTAGAACTAAACTTCCCCAGGTAGGTATGCACTTAATTGAAGTCTATTCAAGGTGCAGCTTCGGCCATTCGGAGGCAAGATATGTAAGCAGGGAGACCAAATCTGCACAAAGTTATGACTTTTCTGACGGGAGTAAGATGCCAAACGAGCCTCCCAACCCATCAATTCATGTAATTTATTCCTCCAATAAAAAGTGTATTTGACATGCCGAAATTGCCTTTTATAAATTTCCCAAGGTTTAGGAGTCCAACCTAGAGGAAGAGTCGCCCTAATGACTAGAGCAGTGGGCTATGGGCCAGGAAAAACAGGTTTCAAATTCCATTGGTGGCATCTTGTGATCTTCTGCAAGTCACTTAAACTTCCATTGCTTCAGGTATAAACTTAGGGGTCCTTTTTAGTAAGCTGGAGTCAGTGCTAGCATCCACTTACCGCAACTTAAAACGGCTTACTGTGCATGCAGGGGGCATGTCTGGGGATGAGGACAGAGCTTGCAGGAATGGGGCAGGTTCAGGAAAAGAACTTGCCGGGACGGGAAAATGAGTTCCTGTGGGGACGGGAAAAATTTGTCTCTGTGTCATTACTATTTGCATATCCAAGGATCACTGGCTGTAAATACAAATCCTTTTTTGGACAGATCTTTCATGTTTCAAGCAAGCAAACAGCAGTTCTGGCCGGGTAACTACGTCAGTATATAAAAATAAAGTTATTATTATTATTATCAATGAAGCCAGGCTGATCTATGGCGCATTTCGGAGAGTAATCAAAACCATACTGTTTGACAGATTCATCTAAACAGAAGCCACACTAAATTCATAAATTTATATTTTCCGTCTGTCTATTTCTTGTGTAATATGTTGTACCCTCACTTTTTGCATTCTGTAATTCGCTGATTGTCCAGTCCTCTTCAATGTGAACTGCCTAGAAGGTCATCTGACTATGGCGGTATAGAAGAATAAAGTTATGCCTACCGCACTGTCTACCATGCTTCAATCTCTCAAGCCATGTCCGCCACAAAATATTTGCTGTTCCCCGTTTTCTATGCTATGTTTCATCACGCACGCATGCCTTACCAATTTTGCCAAGTCGTGTCATACTGTGTTAGCCATGCTTTGCAATACTAGGCTCACCAGACTATTCCTCACCATACGATGTTTCTCATATTATGCTTTCATGTTTTGTTAACTATGTTTTGCCATCTCTGTCAAATGGCAGATGACTTTTAATGTGGGAAAATGCAAAGTGATGCATTTAGGCAGAAAAAAATAAAGATCACAAGTATAGTATGTCCGGTATAACTCTGGGAAAGATTGAACAGGAAAAGGACCTGGGTGTACTGATAGATAGGACCCTGAAACCGTTGGCGCAATGTGTGGCGGCGGCGAAGAAAACAAATAGAATGCTACGCATGATAAAGAAGGGAATTACGAGTAGATCAGAGAAAGTTATACCGCTTTACAGAGCCATGGTCAGACCGCACCAGGAATACTGCTTCCAGCATTGGTCTCCATACCTAAAGAAGGATATAAAACTGCTAGAGAGGGTGCAGACGAGCAACGAAGCTAGTGAAAGGTATGGAGAACCTGGACTACAAGGAACGACTTAAGAGACTGGGGTTGTTCTCCCTTGAGAAGAGGAGACTGCGAGGGGATCTGATCGAGACTTTCAAAATACTGAAAATGGAGCAGGGAAAGCAGTTATTTACATTGTCCAGTGTGACACGGACAAGAGGACATAGACTGAAGCTGAGGGGGGACAGGTCCAGGACAAATATCAGGAAGTTGTGTTTCACGCAGCGAGTGGTGGACACCTGGAATGCTCTCCCAGAGGAAGTAATTGCAGAATCCACCGTTCTAGGATTTAAGGGTAAACTAGATGCACATCTCCTTAAGAGTGGCAGAGTGGATACGGGTAAGGGTAAATTAGATGCACATCTCCTTAAGAGTGGCATAGAGTGATACGGGTAAGGGTAAACTAGATGCACATCTCCTTAAGAGTGGCATAGAGTGATACGGGTAAGGGTAAACTAGATGCACATCTCCTTAAGAGTGGCATAGAGTGATACGAGTAAGGGTAAACTAGATGCACATCTCCTTAAGAGTGGCATAGAGTGATACGGGTAAGGGTAAACTAGATGCACATCTCCTTAAGAGTGGCAGAGTGATACGGGTAAGGGTAAACTAGATGCACATCTCCCTTGAGAAGCATACAGTGATATGGGGACTAAAACTATGCCAGGGTACACCTGGCGGGGCCTCTGCGTGTGCGGATCACCGGACTTGATGGACCCAGGGTCTGATCCGGAGATGGCAATTCTTATGCTTATCTTCTACCATACTATGTCTGAGAGTATGGCGCAGGGGTTGGAGATGTAGCCTTGGCACCATTGAGTTTAGGGTTCAAACCCACACTGCTCCTTTTGAACCTGGGCAGGTCACTTGGGAAAATGTTTGAATACCTGAATAAATTCATGTAAACCGTTCTGAGCTCCTTTGGGAGAACAGTATAGAAAATTGAAGAAATAAATAAATGAAACACCAAAACATTTTGCATCTTGTCTTCTTGGTGTGATCATAACATAAAAAAAAGTTCAACTGGGTCAGACTGATGGTCCATCTAGCCCAGTATCCTGCTTCCAACAGTAGCCAAGTACCTGGCAGAAACCCAAAAAGTAGTAACATTCCATGGTACCGATCCAGGGCAAGCAGTGGCTTCCCCCATGTCTGTCTCAATAAAAAAAAACTATGGACCTTTGTTCCATTAACTGATGCAAACCTTTTTTTTAAACCCAGCTAAGCTAACCATTGTTACCACATTCTCTGGCAGTGAGTTTCAGAGCTTAACTGTTTATTGAGTGAAAAAAAAAATATATTTTAAAATTGATTACCCTCCACTATCCTATAGTTCTGCATGGGATACAATAAATTAAATATTAAATACCCAATCAAGTACCTCACGTAATAAGCCTCTATATGTACTTGAAGAAGGTTGAAGCAAATGGGGGATATAAACTATAAAATATGTAGCAATGTAAACTACTTAATTTAAATAGTGTTGTGTATCCCTCAGTGTGATCGTTAAGCTGTAGAGCCGAATGCACAAGGCAGAAGTCCAGGCTTGAATCAATGGGTGGGCTATTTTCCAAGTCACGCCCATACCATCATAGGTAAACACATGTGTGTAGTGAAATTAACACAAAAGTGCTCTTAAGTGAATAAATTAAATATATGTATATATCTCCAATAAGCTCCAACCTAATTGCTCAAAAATGGAATCAGAAATTAGCATTAAAAATAATACTTAGCTCAAAATGTGCCCCCATAATTCATCTTAGAGGTTTTTTTCAATGTTTGATCCTTTGTTGAGGAGACGCTCAGGTAAGTCCCAACTGTGGAAAGATTTCTTCAGGCTCTACTAAGCCTAGTTTCGGGTAAGTATCCCTTCCTCAGGAGCCTTCCACCTGTCGCCAAAAACGACCTTGGGCTAAGACACTGAAGCCCCCTCTACCTTATTACAGGCGCCCGACTTAAGTATGACTCTAACTTAAGAACACGGTTGCGGCTTCATTATATTTCACTGAGCAGTATTTCCAGTGGCATAGACTCCTACGCTTCTCTTGTAGCAGATTCAGGAATGAAGCATGGCTACATTAAGAACGACTAAGACGGTAAAGGGGATGGAACTCCTCTCGTATGAGGAAAAACTAAAACGGTTAGGGCTCTTAAGCTTGGAAAAGAGATGGCTGAGGGGAGATATGATTGAAGTCTACAAAATCCCGAGTGGAGTAGAACGGGTACAAGTGGATCGATTTTTCACTCCGTCAAAAATTACAAAGACTAGGGGACACTTGATGAAGTTACAGGGAAACCAATTGGAGGAAACTTTTTTTCACTTGGAGAATAGTTAAGCTCTGGAACGCATTGCCAGAGGTTGTGGTAAGAGCGGATAGCGTAGCTGGTTTTAAGAAAGGTTTGGACAAGTTCCTGGAGGAAAAGTCCATAGTCTGTTATTGAGAAAGACATGGGGGGAAGCCACTGCTTGCCCTGGATCGGTAGCATGGAATATTGCTATTCCTTGGGTTTTGGCCAGGTACTAGTGACCTGGATTGTCCACCGTGAGAACGGGCTACTGGGCTTGATGGACCATTGGACTGAGCCAGTAAGGCTATTCTTAGGTTCTTATGTCAGCTGGGAGCAGAGGTAAGCAGCAAGAATCTTAAAACCTACAAGTTCTGAGTTACATACAAATCCAGTTTAAGAACAGCTTTAAAAGCGTAACTCGGTCTTAACCCAGGGACTGCCTATATTATGTATTAGATTCCTAGTATGTGTTGAGTTAGGATAAAAACTTATATTGAAAAATCGGTGTCAGGTCAAAAGCGCGCCGGAACAAAGGCACGCGCAGACAATTGAGTGCAGCGCGGAGGTGTGCGCCGCAGAAAATTAGTTTTTACGGCTCCAACGGGGGGGAACCCCCCCACTTTACTTAATAGACATCGCGCCGCGTTGTGGGGGCTTTGTGGGGGGTGTGGGGGATTGTAACCCCCCACATTTTACTGAAAACTTCACTTTTTCCCTGTTTTTAGGGAAAAAATTAAGTTTACAGTAAAATGTGGAGGGTCACAACCCCCCAAACCCCCCACAACGCCGGCGCGATCTCTATTAAGTAAACTGGGGGGGCTCCCCAACAAAAACCCCCGTCGGAGCCCTTAAAAACTGTAATTATCTTCGGCGCGCGCCTCCATCTTGCGCTCAGTTGTCGGCGCGTGCCTTTGTCTTTCACGGGGTTGTCTATGAACCGAAAAATCTTGTACTGTAACTGGCAAATTTAATCTGTAAACTGTATTCAGGCAGACCCAGAGTTACAGACACCCAACTTAAATCCGAATCATATTTAAGAACAGGGTTGCGGCTTCATTTGATTTCACTGAGCAGTATTTCATAACATAACATTAAAAAAAAAAATTTCTATACCATATAACTGGTAAGTTCTATGTGGTTAACCCATACCAAATAAAACAGAAATTGGCCACATTAAGAACAGTGTGTGGTTGTGCGTGCTGTACCTTAGAGGGAACACCAGTAGGGACTGTTGGCCCTTTTGTCAGCTGGGAGCAGAGGTAAGCAGCAAGAAGCTTAAAATCTACAAGTTCTGAGTTGCCTACAAATCCAGCTTTAAAACAGCTTTACAGCTTTAAAAACGTAACTTGTTCTGAACTTGGAGACTGCTTGTAATTCTTTTTTTTTTTTTTAACAAGACACTGGAAGAACTTCAAGACTGACAGATGCAAACCTAGTAGTCCGGTTTCAGCTGAGGCTTTTCCGATAACCATCTGAGGCACTGGTATTTTGGACAACAGTTTTACGTGGCGATGGACTACAGGAAGCATAAAGGTCATACAGATGCCTTCCAGCGGTCCATAGTTTATAAACATATTAACATGTAAACATGTTTCATTTCATACGGTGAACATAAATGATGCACAAAGTTAAAACGAATACCACCCAGACAGATCCTAACATCTACAAATTCTGAAAGTCAAACAAGTGGAATACTTGATGTTTTTCTTGGAGATCGGAAAAGTTCATGAATTCTGTTCCTTATGTGTTTGTGTTCTGGAAGGGCACATGTGTAAACTTCTGTGAAAATGAGATGGTCTCCCCCACATCTGCGGGAATTTCCCTCTTGAGCTGTTGACATTCACGATGCTCTTAGTCACTGTTCTTGCACACCAAGATCCTGACTTACAGTCTTGACCTAACGTAAATATCAGTCTCTGCCGTGTCTTCCAATAGACCTCTTTACGATGTGATTTCTCTTGTAATGCTTTGCATTGCTGCCAAATGAAAGTATTTCATTTTGAAAGAGCAGAAAATAAATAGTATCACCAAAGGCAACGAGCTATTTACATTTCCCGTAAATTTTTGGAAAGGTCATCTGGTTGCTTCCACTGTGGATCTTGCAATACACCTGTGGTGTGTGAAGGAGAGCTCTGCATTGAGACAAAAATGATGCTTTGCCTGCAGGATTTGAAAAGTCGTTCAAAAATGAGATTTCCTTTCGTCTCAATTTATTTTAAAACTAATTTAAAAACTTATCTCTTCAAATCCTCATTTAACCTTTAGTACAACTCTTTGGAGTACATGTAAACAATCAATACTTTCATACTCATTTTCCCCAACCTACTCGTTTGTTCCTCCCCACATCATCCCCTTTTCTTCCCTTGAGGAAACCGCAATTTGTAACTATTAAATCCCCTAATGTTCTTTCCTTATGTTTCATAGTTCGTCTGTATTGTCAATTTGTCTTAGCAGCTTGAAAATTGTTAATGTAAAATAACTTGTTTTATTGTTCTATACTATAATGCTTTTATTATGTAATTCGCTTAGTTTTAATAGGCGAACCATCAAATTTTAATAAACTTGAACTTGAAACTTGAAACTTGTCTACTCAATATTACAGAAATCTCTATTTTTTCCCCAATCATTTTTCCATTGTGAAAATCCCTCTCCCTTCTTTTCATCCCTAAATTCATGACAAGGAAGGCTGTCCTGGCTAGACGCTTCCAGGTAGACAGACTCATGAATAACTGGAAACATCTGAATTAAATAAAGGCCTGGCAATGATCGTAATCTTTTTTTTTTTTTTTTGTGAAGTTTTTATTTGAATCCTGAGGACTTAACATCTTGATCATTCACAAAGCATAAAAAATAAGTAATTTGCTATGCTGATTTGATTTGATGGAACAAAATGTCCTAAATGATAAAGAGAAATTAATTGGAAATAATAGTCAAAGTCCCCAACCCAATTTATATCTTTGTGTGTGATCAACTTTCTTTTGGCAAGTGAAAAAGACGGATTCTTTTTGTGTATAGGCAACCTTGGCTTTTGAACTTAAGGCAAACATGTTCTATCAGTGTGCCCATGAATTGAAATGTTAATGCTAAATCATTACCTTAAGTGCCTTCAAGCAGTGCCCCCACAATCCCTCTGACTACCTGGGTGAGGTTATACTGCCAAGAAAGTCACAATCTATTACATATGCTCAGGGTCAGTCTAAAGCTATTAGGCACCTAAGTTAACCCTGAGGCTTGGATTGCCCTCATCAATATTAACTATGAGGTTGATAGGACATCTTTCCCCAAACTCCCTTTTCCTGGGATTTATTTATTTAAGCATTTAGTCCATCCTACCAAAGTGCTCAGGGCAAGGTACCATAAACGAACGTATAAAATCATAATGCAATGGTGATAGCAGGCAACTTAGTTGGTTATAGGTGCCACCTGTCTTTCCCTACTCCATTTCCTAGAACCAAAATAATTTCAACCCAAAGGAAACTAAGGTTTTTGGTGCTCATCTAAACTGAATCAGGCTATCAAGTAGACTCGGAGAAGTTGGTAATTCATTCCACAACAATGGAAGAGCATTCAAGAAAGTACATGCTCAAGCTCTGGCCACCTCCAATGACCGATCTCATTGCAATCACAAAGAATGGATGGGCAAATGAACCTGAAAGTTATCCATTGGGACCAAGATCTGCCATGTAGGGTAGAACGAGAGGGCACTATCTGAAGTTAAAGGGGATAGATTCCGTACAAACGTAAGGAAATTCTTCTTCACCCAGAGAGTGGTGAAAAACTGGAACGCTTTTCCGGAGGCTGTTATAGGGGAAAACACCCTCCAGGGATTCAAGACAAAGTTACACGTTCCTGGGAAGGAAAGGGTCAATTAAAGAGGACACGACCAGGGAAGGAAAGGGTCAATTAAAGAGGACAAACAGGTTGCCGATAGGTTAAATTAATTCTTTGCCTCATTCTTCACAAATGAGGACATTTCAGCAGTACCAACCACAGGGAAGATATTCACCAGGGCCATAGAGGAAAGCCTCACAACAGTAAATGTGACATTGGACATGATACACTTTCAGATTGACAAACTAAAAAGTGACAAATCCCCTGGACCGGATGGAATTCACCCAAGAGTATTAAAGGAACTTAAGGTGGAAATTAGCGAATTATTACAATCCGTAGCTAACATGTCTATTAGAACTGGGCAAAGACCAGAAGACTGGAGGATAGCAAATGTCATCCCAATTTTCAAAAAAGGATCAAGAGGTGATCCAGGAAACTACCGACCTGTGAGCCTCACATTGGTTCCAGGGAAGATAATTGAAACACTAATAAAAGATAACATTGTACAACACTTGGAGGATCACAATCTAATAAGGGCTAGTCAACTACGGCTTCAGAAAAGGGAAGTCATGTTTGACAAATTTAGGTGGATATAATTTACTTGGACATTCCAGAAAGCGTTTGACAAGGGTCCCACATGCAAGGCTTATGAAGAAACTACTAAGCCATGGAATAGGAGGAGAAGTGCACAGAATGGATCGGGCAAATGGCTAGAAAACAGAAGGCAGAGGGTTAGCATAAATGGGAAATTCTCGGACTGGGAGAAAGTGACTAGCGGCCTGCCTCAGGGCTCGGTTCTTGGGCCTATCTTGTTCAATATTTTTATAAATGACCTAGAAGAGGAAACAACATGCAATATAATAAAGTTTGCAGATGATGCAAAACTATGTCGGGCGGTTGGTTCTCAAAGGGACTGCGAGGACCTCCAGAAAGATCTGAACCAGCTGGAAACGTGGGCGACAAAGTGGCAGATGAACTTTAACATAAACAAATGCAAAGTGATGCATCTAGGAAAGAAAAACAAGGAACATGAGTATAAGATGTTGGGGGGTGACATTGGCAAAATGCGAACAAGAAAGGGATTTGGGGGTACTGATTGACAATACCCTAAAGCCATCGGTACAATGTGCGGCGGCGGCGAAGAAAGCAAACAGGATGTTGGGCATAATTAAGAAGGGGATCACGAGTAGATCGGAAGATGTCATAATGCCACTTTATAGAACAATGGTCAGACCGCACTTAGAATATTGTGTCCAACACTGGTCTCCATACCTCAAGAAGGATATAACTCTGTTGGAGAAAGTGCAGAAGCGAGCCATGAAACTTGTCAAAGGAATGGAGCATTTGAGCTACAAAGAACGACTCAGGAAACTGGGACTGTTTACCCTCGAGAAGAGAAGACTGAGAGGGGATTTGATAGAGACTTTTAAAATATTAAAAGGATTTGATAAAATAGACCAAGAAGCAGAAATGCTAACATTTTCAGATGTGACACGGACAAGAGGTCATAGCCTGAAACTGAGTGGCAGCAGGTTCAGGACAAATGTCAGGAAGTTCTGTTTCACACAGCGAGTGGTGGGTGCTTGGAATGCACTCCCGGAGGAGGTTGTGGCGGAGACTACGGTACTGGGATTCAAGCGCAAGTTGGATGCACACCTTCTTGCATATCATATTGAGGGATACGGTAAAGTCAGGTCTCCAAAAAGGAGTACCTAAATGGGCCGCCGCATGTGCGGAGCACTGGGCTAGATGGACCTCGGTCTGATCCGGTGAAGGCGTTTCTTATGTTCTTATGTATGCAGGGAAGGCTAGACTCAAATAGGGCACTGGTCTTTGACCTAAGGGCTGCCGCGGGAGTGGACTGCTGGGCACGATGGACCACTGGTCTGACCCAGCAGTGGTAATTCTTGTGTTCTTATGGATTAAACAATATTTATCTACAATACAGCTTCTCATGTAGTCCAGGGACAAGATGGGAAGTACAGAGTTGGGATAAATAGATGGATGGCTACACTCAAGGCAAGCTTTTTGTACAGTTCTTTATAGCGTAGCCTGTGTCACCATTAATCCATTTCAGTTTGTCCTGCTCCTCTCCTGGTCTATTTTAATTCCAGTCTGTTTATTAATTCCAGTCTGTTTATTCCATTTTAACATTAACAGTGCAAAGAAATTAGCACTTTCATCTGTCTTTAATTCAATTGTTTCAAGTGAGCCATGTAAAAGAAATGCCTCCCCACCCCCTACATTACTTAAATCATCTCTCCAACCATCTCCCCCATCCCATTTCCATAGTTTTTCCCAATATGGTTCAAACACAGCCTTACAAGTTCTGTAATAGTCCTTTTACAGATAGGGATAAGTATCAAACACAGTGCTCTGTGTCCTCACAGAAAGAGATTGGATGTATGGCTGCCATACGTCCACACATTTTTCAAAACTGGCAGGACTTAGGGATTTCCCAGTTCTCAGTTACATGTCAGTCAATTCCTGAAAGGCCCAGTCTGTGCAGTCCAGCTGGCCAAAATGACTTTCTTGATTATAAGAAATGTTTTTCTTAGCCAGCGATGGTGATGAGTAATAGGAAATAATTTTGGAATCTCATTAAAGAGATACCGCTTGCCTGAAATTGCCCAGCGCTTTGAAGCAATTTCCACATGGAGCTGAAAGCCCTAACCCACAGATGATGTATGGTTTGGCATTCCAAAACCAATGTGGAAATGAACCACTTTGTGTTTTACATTTAAATACATATATTATTTGACTCATTTTGTTTTAGGAGCCCATCTTCTATGAGTATATTAAATTTGACCAGGAAATGTATATTGGGGGGGGGGGGGGGGGGGGGGAGGAGTTATATAGTATATGTAACCCCACAAATCCTCATAATGAATTTCCTTGAGTGTTCTGGTCTTGGTAAATGATTTAGCCAATCTGAAATTGCGATCATCTGCGTGCCATCTGGATGAAAATCCCGCTAGTGCAGTCACGCCAAGGGATTTCCTAAAAAATTGTATAAGCAAAGAACAAGATCTGAAGCATTAAAGAAAATCTTGGCTGTTTTATTTTTATTAGATAAATCTGGATTAAATCTCTTTAAATTGTCCATGTAAATAATAATTTGCGATGTAAGTCGCATTATTGTTTAAGGCTTGAAAGGATATGATTGCCCTTCCTTGATCCATCCAACATTTCCGTAATGCTCTTTCTTTCCCATTTAGAGAAAAAAGGCTGCTGAGAGTCCCGAGGGGAAACTCTTGGTTTTCTTGGATGGGTAGAAGCAAAATTTGTCCATTGCCTAACTGACCACTGGCCCTGATGGATGACCATTATGGTAGTGTGTAGCAGAAAGTATGGATGTAAAGGAGCCATTGAGCTAGCCATCAACAAATTAGTTCAGTAGTTCAAAAATGCTTTTACAAATTAAGAATGATACGCTCGATCTCAGCTCTTCTAGAACCTGCCTCTCTACCTATCCTTATTCACGCTCTACTCATCTCACATCTGGACTACTGTAAATCTCTTTACCAGGGTATCCCTCAAAAAGAAATCCGAAGACCACAAACAAAACAAAACACTGCTGTCAAAATTATATACAAGGCAAAGAAATTTGATCATGTAACCCCTCTTCTTATAGATGCCCACTGGTTACCCATCACACCCTGAATAACATTTAAATCCTCTCTTTCACGTTTAAATCAAGACTAGAACACTCTCCGGCTTTCATTGACATATTACTTCTTCCATATAATACACCCAGAGCACTATGCTCCAGTCATCAAAATCTCCTTTCTAACCCCTTCTATGCATCATATCATTTACGACACTACTCGTAAATCCATGTTCTCTGTTATAGTTCCCTCCTTATAGAACGCTATGCCTTTCCATCTTAGACAGGAAAACTCTACAGAATAGCCAAGTTTAAATCAAATCTTAAATCTTTCTTGTCTAAAGATGCATACAATGTATGAGATAAACAGATAAAGAATGGATTCAAATAAATATTCTCCCCCCTTCCCTGTATGTGTCTCCCCTCTATTTTCTTTGACAATATTGTATTTCTTTCCCATCATTCCCTCTGTTTCATGTTGGTTGGTTGATTTATAATGTTCCCTGTAATTGTCTTTTTAAATTATTTGATTTTTACTGTAAATTGCTCAGATTTCTTGATGAGCAGTATATCAAGAATTAATTAAACTTGAAACTTGTATGTGAAAAGTGAGGTTGCAGAAAGAATATTCCACACATAACGTAGGAGAGGTACCACTTTATATGTGGAGAAATCTGGCAGTTGAAGGCCCCCCTTCCTTAAATATGTCATGGCAGTCTAGGCCTTCAATTGTTCCCAAGTAATCTGCTAGGTACTCTGTGAATTGAGAAATATCTGTGGCAACTGATGCAGTGGTGTACCAAGGGGGGCTGTCCGCCCCAGGTGCACGTCCTAACGGGGTGCACAGCTGGCCACCCACCGGGGAATAGGCTGCCACCGGGGAGCATTGGGAACAAGCCGGCTGAGTTCTCCCTTTTCTTCCCTGCGGGGCCGACCAACTCTCGCCACCCAACGTCAATTCTGACGTCGGAGAGGACGTTCCGGGCCAGCCAATCGCTGCCTGGCTGGTCTGGAACGTTACAATTGACGTCGGACAGCAAGAGTTGGTCGGCCCCGCGGGGAAGAGAAGCAGGGCGAACTGGCGGCAGTGGCAGCATTTTCTCAATGGCGGTGGCATGGGGGAGGGGAGGGAGAAAGAAAGAAATGGGGGGGGGGAACAGGGAGCCAGAAAGAAAGGGGGCAGGGTGAAATAAAGAAAAAGTTTGGGGAGGGAATGAGGTTTGGAGGAGAGGAAGCATACAGGAGGCTGAAAGAAGGGAAGAAATATTGGATGCACAGTCAGAAGGAAGTGCAACCAGAAACTCGTGAAATTACCAAAGGTAGGAAAAATGATTTTATTTTTAATTTAGTGATCAAAATGTGTCCGTTTTGAGAATTTATATATGCTGTCTATATTTTGCACTATGGCCCCCTTTTACTAAACCGCAATAGCGTTTTTTAGCGCAGGGAGCCTATGAGCGTTGAGAGCAGCGTGGAGCATTCAGTGCAGCTCCCTGCTGTTGTAAGCTTATAGCCAGATTCAGCATGTTGCTGAATCTTGGGTTTAGAGAATAATGCTGGTCCTCTGAGCCAATGTTCCTGGGTCAGCAGAGCAGGGTTCCCCTGGCTTCCAAGCCTTCTCCAATTCAAGGTTCCCCCCCCCATGTTCAAGCCCTCTGGTCCCCCTTGCCCCCACTCCTACCCCACCTCAAAAGTAGCATTTACCCCCTCAAAGGGCTACCTTGACATCATTGGGCAATTGACATCATATATTACCTCACTATAGTAGGTCTTTGATTATGAGTCAGTTTTGGTTTATTTTCGTAGACATCCAGGAAAGGGGGGGAGGGGCTATTTCTGTCCTAATTTGACTTTTGAGTATGTCCACATGGGGTGGGAGGATATTTTTAATCTGAATAGGGTAAGGTTATTGGGATAGTCTATGTTTCTGTGTTTTATTGAATAATCATTGGGTGGGGGAGAAAATGGTTGGCTATGCATATTTGTAAGTTGAATGTGCTTTTATTAACTTATTATATGATATATATTTGTGTATTGCACTTTTGAAGTTTAGAAAATCAAGAAATAATTAAAAAAATAAAAAAGAGTCTACCACATAGGATGCGTACTGATCCAGTCCCATCAATTCCAAATAGCTATAATGGAGACATCATGTAGTGCAAAACTTTTGTAGTTGGACTTGATGTCTTCCCTCACTACAAAGATCTTTTCCTTTTCATTTTACAGCAGGTTTCACAGTTGGATGTCCCTCACAACAAGGTTGCCCAAATACAAATTGCTTTTTTCATAACATGGATCTCCTGTATCTTTCAGGAAGTGATTATAAGCAAGTTCTTCAAGCAGTAGTGTTGTTGAGCTTAGACTACTGTAATATGCTTTTTCTAGGCATATCGACATCTATCATGCAAACATTACAAGTCACTTATGCCTTATTTAAAATAAAGAAGCAAGATCATGTTTTGACATATTATGACACGCTCTACTGGTTGAAAATAGAGTGTGGAATTAAATATAAGCTATTGCTGATGGTCTTAGTTGAGTAGGTATCATTTGGCTCCTAAGTACTTGCACCTTATGTACCTCCCCGTGCATTGCGTTCTGCAGGACATTCTGATGTGATCATTCCAATACGAAAGAAGTTGCACCTGGAAGCAATGCAGACTAGTGTCTTCTCTTGTACTGGTCCCACAGCATGGGAAAAAAACTCCCAGTTTACATCGAGCAGCAGAAGGACTTATCGTATGTAAGTTTAAAAAGATTGTTGAAGTGTCACTTGTTTTGTAAGATGAAATATGGTCATTGATGTTTTGTATAAAACTGTAATCTGACTTGTTAAAGGTGGATTATAAATAATAAACTATCGGTAATTCTTCAGCAAATGTAGTCTAAGATTTGAAGCTGTGCTGCACCTTATGATTCTGGGCAAGTCAATCCTCCGCTGCCCCAGGTACATTACATAGACTGTGACCCTACCGGGACAGATAAGGAAAATGCTTGAGTACCTGATTTGTAACCCATTCTGAGCTCCTTTGAGAAGATGTAGTACAAAAATTGAATAAATAAAGGACGCTGCAAATAAGAATCATGACTGGCAGATCTCATAGCTTCGTGGAGTGACAATTTGTGATTCATACAATCACATGAAAACTATGCACCCCACCCCATTTCTGATAACTCATCACATAGTTCTTGAAAGACTAAAGTCCTTTGTTTTCGTCTGCCTGATTAAGGGAAAAGTCATAAAAGGGATTATTTTTCTCAGATGTGAGGAAGTAATTCATCTGAGGAGGTCTGCTTTCAGTGCAACGCTCTCAAAGGGTGAAAACGTGCATGCATGCAAGACATATGAAAGACAGACATTTTTTTTTTATTGGAATGCCTATGTACCAATCTTGCCCATTTTACAGACTTTTTTCATTGACAGTCTTGCAGGAAACCCACCAGCTGAATATATACCCCATAGTTTTCAGACATCAAGACAGAATTTCATATCAAACTATTAGGCTGATATTTTGAGAATTTGCCCAATTAGCAGCAGGAGTTAACCAGATAAATTGTGTTTTAAAAATATTTCTAGCCCAATGATCACTTACATTTTAATCAGATAACTCATGGGGGGGGGGGCATGCTGGAGACATGATTAGAGATTAACCAAATAGTACCTTCCCAGTAGTCCCCTCAGGCTTTTCTTAAGGATGCCTTGGTGGTCTAGCTTAGGATGGGCGTCGGTGCTGACCAGTGTCACTCCAGGTTCCAAATTGTGACTCCTACTTCTAGCTGTTCAGGAGAGGTAATGTATGGGGCACCATTTCAATTCTCCTGATTTCTTTGTGATTTGTGTGGACACCAGCCACATATACCTTTCTACTCACCGGATAACTTAATAATATAATCACTTGAATTAGCAATTATTAATGGGATTTGAATTAACTAGATAAAGATAACCAGACTGCACTAAATACCAGCACTATTTTTTGGCAATGCCCTTCACTTATCCAGATAACATTTGGTCAGACATGGAGATATCAGACCAAAAAATATTCATTCAATGGTTTGGGGGGTTTGTTTGGTTTGGGGTTTTTTTTTAAAATAAAAGGATTTATCCAGTTAATTTCCCAAGCTAACTAGATAAATATGAATATTGATTCCATTTCTTCTAAAGTTAAACATGCTAAGGAAAGTCAGACCCTATTTTCACCAAAAACACTTCGCAGTCCTAGTACAATCCATCATCCTCTCCAGATTGGATTATTGCAATTCTATCTAAGCCTCCACAGACTTCAGCGAATTCAGAACGCCGCAGCTAAGCTTGTTTTCGCGAAAAGCAAATTTGATCACGTCTCACCACTTCTCTGTCTAAGCTCCATTGGCTCCCAGTAATCCCCAGGATCCACTTCAAATGTGCGTGTCTGGCCTACAAGATCCTACATGGCATCCTTCATGCCGTTATCCCTCTATCCTGGAACTCCCCAACCCCTACTTCCTCCAGATCCTCCCAAATTTTTTAACTATCCTTCCCTTCCATAAAAGGTATTTCCCATGTAGGCAAACTTGGGTCATCCCTCCCCTTTAGAATCACTGAGATCTGGAATAACCTCACCTCCCCTCTCCGAACCTCAAGCTCCCTCCAACTCTTCCGCAAACACCTAAAAACCTGGTTATTCTCAAAACTGTAACACTTCCCCCCTCTTAGGCCTCTCACCTTCCCCCTTTACACCTAACTCTTTAATCTCTCCACTGTAGTTCCTCTCTCATCTTTCTTCCTGTAAACCGTGCCGAGCTCCGCATTCGTGGAGATGGTGCGGTATATAAACCCAAAGTTTAGTTTAGTTTAGTTTAAACAGCTAAGTTTCTAGCTAACTTTACCCAGGTATTTTCAAAAAGTCAGACTTAATCTTAGGGAAGGACTGACATTTGGGCAACCAGCAGTGCTCATGGGTCCAGAGCATTAGGGGACCCAATGCATCCCATTTTCTTCCCCCCTTTTTGTGATCCAGCATAAACGGTGTCTTGTTTACAGTGGGTTTAAAATCATAATTCATCTGTCAAGTCAGAAAATGAGAGAGGTTTCCGTCTGGAAGTAGGAGAAAGATAAAACGGCTTTGCGTGAAACACCCTAGACAGCATGAACAAAGCAAGTTGGTGATCCCAGGATAGAGAACCAAAAGCCAATGTATTACATCTGGTTTTAAACCCACTGTAAACATAGATTTTTTGTTTCCCCAAGTTCTTGTCAGAAAACCACCCACATTCATAATTTTTCCAGTTTCTCCCCTGCCACCCAACTCCTTTTCCCCGTCCAATGCCACTCAAGCTGCAACCAAGATGCCCGGGGTATGTGGACTTTTCGCACCCTCAGGCCATGCATTGCTCCGTTTCTTCCGAGCTGAACCCACCTCTCCTCCTTCCAATTCAGTCTGCCCAAGCCTCTCACTTCATCCCTGTCCCAGCTAAATTACTAATCTCAACGCCCTCTCCATCCGCATAGCCAGGACTCACTTCACTAATAAAAGGCGTTGAGTATTATCTCTGGTCAGCATGTGGCTCTTCCTCCACTTGGGTAGAGAGGTGGAGAGCAGCAGAAAAAAAAAAAAAAAAAAGCTAGAATGAGGACGAGGGCCACCCTAGAAGTCTCCAGGGGCCACCACTTGCCCCTGGGCCTTGCATTTAAGAACACTCTTCTAGAGCAACAAGATGTAAAGGCCTTAATTGAACCTGTCCTTTCTATCTGATGCTGAGGGTTTGCTACTTGCTTATTTGAGATTTCACTAGTTCTTCATACTTTGGCTTTATAAGCGAAATATATTTTTGGCAAAGAATAACTTTGACCATGTTCATCAGTTTTCTTGCTCTGCATCTAATCATCATAAAGGCTGTTAAGCACACCATGTGGAATAATATCAACCAGACACTGCACAAGCCATACGTTCAAGTATGCACAGTCCTGTCCAACAGAGAAAACTAACCTTTGTAGACAGATGACAAAACTGTGTGCCAGCTCTTCATTTTCATGTCTTAACTATGAAGACTTCTTGGAAAAGCTTCTATCCATTTATATTAGCTGGACAAACACATGAGGCTCTCAGATTTCCAACGCTGTCAAATGGGCCATATTTGACAAATGCTAAGTGGACTTGAAGGCTTGGGGGACATTTTCCAATCGCTAATTTGATGAGTTCATCGACATGGCTTGAAATGAAACATGCAATCCGATAAGTGGTAGCATAAGCGCTAAGAGGGCTTTTTTACTAAGGGGGTGTTCTGTTTTTTGCCCCGAAGGCGCTTTAACGGCAAAATTTAAGGTGTGGTAAGTGCAAAGGCAGTGGCTTTCCCCATGTCTGTCTCAACAGATTGTGGACTTTTCCTCCAGGAAATTGTCCAAACCTTTCTTAAAACCAGCTATGCTATCCGCTCTTACCACAACCTCTAGCAATACGTTCCAGAGATTAATATTTCCTCCTAATGTATTTCCCTGTGACTTCATCGAGTATCCCATAGTCTTTGTAATTTTTGACGGAGATCGATCCACTAGTATTCGTTCTACTCCACTCAGGATTTTGTAGACTTCAATCCTATCTCCCCTCACCTGTCTCTTTTCCAGGCCGAAGAGCCCTAACCTCATATGAGAGGAGTTCCATCCCCTTTATCATCTTGGTAGCTCTTCTTTGAACCTTTCCTAGTTCCGCTGTTTCTTGAGATAAGGAGACCTGAATTGAATGCAATACTCCAGTTGAGGTCGCACCAAGGAGCAATACAGAGACATTATAACCTTCTTAGTCTTGTTAAGCATCCCTTTTATAACAATACCTAACATCTTGTTTGCTTTTTTGGCCACCGCCACCACACATTGGGCAGAAGGTTTCATCATATTGTCTACAATGACACCCAAATCTTTTTCTTGGGTGCTAACCCCCAATGTGGACCCTAGCATCCGGTAACTGTGATTTGGGTTATTCTTCCCAAGGTGCATCACTTTGCATTAGTCCACATTAAATATCAAATGCCACTTGTATGCCCAGTCTTCCAATTTCCTAAGGTCTGCCTGCAATGTTTCACAATCCACATGCGTTTTAACAACTTTGAACAGTTTTGTGTCATTTGCAAATTTAATCACTTCACTCATCATTCCAATTTCCAGATCATTTCTAAATAAGTTAAATCGCACCGGTCATAGTAATATAGTAGATGACGGCAGATAAAGACCCGAATGGTCCATCCAGTCTGCCCAACCTGATTCAATTTAAATTTTTTTTTTTTTTTTCTTCTTAGCTATTTCTGGGCAAGAATCCAAAGCTTTACCCGGTACTGTGCTTGGGTTCCAACTGCCGAAATCTCTGGTAAGACTTACTCCAGCCCATCTATACCCTCCCAGCCATTGAAGCCCTCCCCTGCCCATCCTCCACCAAACGGCCATACACAGACACAGACCGTGCAAGTCTGCCCAGTACTGGATTGTCTGTAATTGTTTTATTATTGTTGCAGGGCTAGGCAGGTAGAGGATGTTGCAGTAGTCCAGTAGACCTAGTACTAGGGATTGGACTACGAGCCTATATTGCTCTTTGTCGAAGAATTTTCTGATTTTACGTAAGTTGCGCATGGTTAGAAATGCTCTCTGGGTGGTCTTGTTGATATGGGTTTGCATTGTGCAGCATCTGTCTATTGTTACTCCCAGGAGTTTAAGGGTGGGTTGTATATGGTATTTGGTGGAGTTAATTTCTAGTTCTTTTTTTTTTTTTTTGTAATTTTTATTAGTGAATGCAACACAGAGTGTACAGAATTTCTAGTTCTGTGGTGGAGGGGTTCTTATCCTTTTCGAGGAGTAGAAATTTAGTTTTGTCCATGTTCAGTTTCAGTTTGTGGTCTGTCATCCATTTTTCCACTGCTTGTAGGGTTTTTTCCAATTTGTCTGTAGAAGTGGGGTCAGGAGAATCGAAGGGTAGAAGTATGGTGATGTCATCAGCGTTGCTGAAAGAGGTTACATTTAGGTTGTCTAGGTGGAACCCAGAGAGGATAAAAAGAGGTTGAAGAGAGTAGGTGAGAGTGGTGATCCTTGAGGTACCCCGCAGGGGTTGGACCATGGATCTGATTTAAGATTGTTTGATTTAACTTTATAAGATCTGGTTTTAAGGAATCCTTGGAACCAGTTATACGACGCGTGTATATTGTATTTACTCGTATTGCAAGACCTCGCTCATTTAGAACAGTCGCTACACTCCTGCAGCATCAGAGAGAGAACCATTGGCTCAGTTGTGATGATATGACGCGTGTATACTGTATGTACTCGTATTGCAAGACCTTGCTTGTTTATCAAGTTAAAATTTAATCAAATGTTTTGCTTGTCTTGCAAAACACTTGCTTACCGAGTTACTTGCCATCCAAGGCTTTATTGTATATAGACAGATAAGACAGTTATGGCTTTTTCTCAGGACCATGTCCAGGGAGTGCTGCTCCGTTTGGACCACCATCTGCTTACAACCTGAATCCTACGCACGTATGTCACTGTTATAATTTGAACGGTGCTCCCTCCCTCCAAACAACCCATTTTTGTGTTGGCCCAATGAGCGCAGGCTGGATCCAGGAATATAATAAGGTCCGAAGGGAAATATTTTTATCATTCAATACTCATTTGAATTCCTTAACGAGTAGTCATAAGTTGCTGACCTTCCCAAACTGATTGGACAGCACATACTTTCTATGAGTTGAAGCCAGGTAAACATTTTAACTGCGGTGAGATCTAAAATTGCAGTAAATGGTGTACGCATTTATAAATATGAATGGATTTTGGACGCAGCTGCAAATCCACTTCTTCCCTAAATCATTTGTTATGCAGGCAACTAGCTCTGGAGCAGTTCAAATCCCTCGGAGCAGAGACTCTCTAGGTGAACCTTTTGATGAAACTGGAGAAAAGCTTGTTGGTTATACACAGGAAATGTCAAAAGAATTTATGGAGACAATGAAAAGACCATATGCTAAACAGTGCAAAGAAGAGAAGTTGATGCTTGAGGATCATTTTTAAAAAGTAGGCTAACCACCAAAAGAGAGGCCAAAGTCAGCTCGCACTAAAGGATGCTCTCTAGCGCCCCCACACTGCTAACTGTGCTGCAGCCGTGCAAGGGAGACAATGGACAGAAGTGAATTTTGGCCCCACCTCCCTTTTCCACTGGGCAGCCGCACTGCTGGCACAGCCCTTGGGACAGCCCTGGAAAAGAATAAAACCAGCTGAAAATGCATGCATGCCTCTACGGTGAGTGTACAGAGACATCGTAACTTTCCCTCCCTTTTACTAGAGGTTTCTACTATGGCCTGGAGTGTAGGGCTACCAGACGTCCGGATTTACCCGGGCACGCCTTCTTTTTAGAGGGCGTGTCCAGGCGTCCGGATGGCTTTTCAAAACCCGGCACTTTGTTTCGGATTTGACTAGCAGATTGCGACGGGAGGGGCCTGCGCGGATGCCCTCCCAACTGAGATGAGCAAGCTGAGGGAATAACAGGGCGGGCCTGGGGGGTGGTTCGGGTAAACCCTACTGCAGTGTTAAATGGTCCAATGCTGCTCTGACACTCATAGAAATTGTATGAGCGTCGGAGCGTTTAGCGCTCAAGAGTCGTGGTAGAAACCTCTACTGTGGCTTAGTAAAAAGGGGCGTTTATAAAGAAATCCACCCAAATAACCTGCATGTTCAGATCAGGGTTATGTCTATGTATGTAGCCCAATTATACGGATAAGCCCTAATTTTATAACCTGTGGGAATAAATGAGTATTGTATGAGAGTAAATCAAAAAGATACAATACATTTAATAGCTTTAATAGAAGTAACTGTGAGCAATTGAAAATATCACTTTTCCACATAGTCCCCATGCAAGATGATGCATTTGTTGTATCGTTCAACTAGCTTCTGCATGCCAGCGGAGAAGAAGTTTTTTGGCTGTTCCCTGAAGCCAATTGAATACCGCTTCCTTTACTTCATCATGCTTTGTCTTAGGTTCATCACTGCGACACAGAGAACAAATGTCTCATCGCTGATGACAATTCGCTCCGTTGTGTAGACCAGTAAGCTGTTTGGGAACCCATCGTGTGCGCAGACTTTCCTGTATCCCAAGTCATCATGCATTATGGCAAATGCAGGTCAATAGCTGATATGCAAATTTGCAGCCAGTTGAGACCCCATTATTCGGCGGTCTTCTCTAAACAAGGCGTCCGCCCTATCAATGTGCTCTTGTGTGTGCAATGTTGATGGGCGACCAGAACGACCTTCATCGTTTGCACTTGTTCTTCCCGCTTTAAACTTTTTTTTACCCACTCGTAACCCTTTGTTGATTCATGGCGCTATATCCGATGGTGAATTTCCACAGGTTTTACTCTCTCTGCTCAAAGAAAGTGCGCTACTGCACTTTGTTCTTCGATGGCGCATTCTTGCAATGGAGCGTACATGTTTCTGACCTTGTGGCTGCAAAGAGGCTTCAAACTACTCACAAGACTACCCTTAACTACTTGGATTTTTTGTGACTTATGTTTTTATATTTAAGATAGCCAAGGACCCTATAACATAATTCTTTATTTATATACTGCACATATGCCTTTCGGTTCATGGCGGTATGCAAAAGAATAAACCAGGAAAAATGATTAACATTAAAATTGGTTTCACCATGAGGAAGTACGACACACAAAATCTCCCTATCTGGGCCAGATGGGGATCACAATTTGTGCTACGATCCCTGAGGAAGATATTTTTATTTTGCCAAAGCACGGCCCTTGGGTCATTTTTATTATTTGGTTTCTATCCTATGGGTCACTTGTGACTGTATACACCCTTTGTGGATTGTTTGTAGGATTATTGATTTCAAGTTATTTGGACGCTTATTAAACTACAAACTGGTACATCCGATCTTCCGTTCTAAAATATTTTTGTTGTTTTGCTGCTGTTGTTTTCAAGTTGATTTAAAATTTCTTATACCGCTCAATCAAGCCTTCTAGGCGGTGTACAAATACGCCAAAACAATGCGCCAATTAATATACAATTTAATCAAAAAATAACCAGGGGAAATGACATTTTTTAAAGACATTGACGAACAGCAACAAAAGGGAAGAAGGGTTAGAACTACAATTGATAGAAAGAAAGGAAACCCTCAAGGGAAAGAATAACAAAGGGAGGGGGAACTGAAATCTATGTCAGCACCCACATATCTAACCAGGCAAAACAAGGTCTGCTATTTATGTGGTCCTACATGCTGAATATTGCTGGCATCCACAAAATTCCTGGCTCCTTCCTGACTCTGCCCCATAATGCCCCTCTCCTGCCCTGTTTTTAGATGGATGGTTGTTGTCAATACGCCTGCTTAAGTGCAATTGAATAAGGGCAGCTGGCTCGCCAAGTGCAATTTAAGGAGCCTCTCCTGCCCAGTTAAATCTCTGAATATCGGGCCCTTAATTTTTTTATCCTGCACTTTTCCCTCGCATTGTTTTTGACAGCTGTCAAGGCGAGGTAAACAGCCCCTCTCGTACACCTAGCAGAAGGCTGTTTCCGTGTAGAGCCCCATCCTTGCCACCAGCTCCTGATTTCTGTCCGCCCATGAAGCCCGAGCATAGTTTTACATTTGGCATAGCCGGTGCTCCTTGTTTCCAGGATCTCTGCAAGGTATTAAATGTTATCTTTGGATTTTTACCAGCCCACACAAATCTACAAAGCATTTCATCAGTTCTTTAAAGCATCATCTCATCTCAGGAATTTCCACGGAGGCAATTTTCAACATATGTACAAGGTTAGGAAGAATTTTTATGGATAAGCTAGTATCTTTATGAATACTTAAACATGGAAGTTACTTTTAAATGCTTGCAATAAGAAAACAAGCCCCGGGTCTGATCACAAAGGACAAAGGTGAGTCAGTGAAAATGGAGGTTATAACAGCAAGCTAAAAAAAATATAGAGAAAATGGGTTTAAATCTTGCTTCTCCTTGTGGCTTTGAGATCCTTATTTACCCTTAATGTAGGATTGGAATTAAATAAATCCACATTAAATATACAGCTTGAGATGTTGGTAATGTCCTGTGGGATCTCTGAACCTCTAACATGGCAGCCTTCCCCAATGCCTATTTTATAGATGCAGGGTCCACCGATCTCCTCAATCCCCCCCACATCTTGCACTTAACTCAGTGATCCTGGAGTATGGGGGGGGGGGAAGAATTATTCCCCCTTTACACCTGCTCCAGTGAGATCTTTATGCAAAATGGCATCCTTCAGCCCTCTAATGGTAGGCTCGTGGTATGACCACTAGGAACCAAGGGCTCCTTTTACGAAGCTGCATTAGCGGCTTTATCGCACACAACTTTTTAGTGTGCGCTAACCCCCCCCCCCCCACGCGCTAGCCAAAAAACTACCACCTGCTCAAGAGGAGGCGGTAGCAGCTAGCACGGCCGGCAAATTAGCGTGTGCTATTAACGTGCGTTAAACCGCTAATGGGGCTTTGTAAACTGAGCCCCAAGTTGTCAAACAGAAGAACTCAAGAGTCCAAGGCATGAAAAAATTTTTTAAAAAAAAGGAATGAAAGAAAGAAAGTGTATAGAGTTTAGCTTTGTGCTCCCTCATCTGCCATTTTGTAATGCAAAATACTTTTTTTTCCCCACGATAGATTGTGACATATGAAGCATTAAAAAGTATAATAGTGCAAAACAATTTAAATTTTTTTTTGTCTCTCATCTTGAATAAGTTTGAGGCCAGATTATTTGATGTATTATTGGGGATGGCACTTCAACATATACTGGCCAATTGGAAGAATAGTTCTAGATTGCTGTATGTCTGGTGAGGAAATTTGAGGAAGTTGTGACAGGAAAGTGTGGTCAATTGCAACATTTTTGAAAAAAATTGGTATTTCTTAGATTCGTGGAGAGGTATAATCGATAATGTGCCTAAGTCTGAGGTTGGACGTTTTGTTGCAAGACATCCACAAACCAGTAGGAAAAATGTCCATTTTCAAAGCTGCCAAATGGTCTATCTTTTATTTTGAAAATGAGTTAAGTATAAGTATTGGTCCTTAGGATGTCTATCTTTTTTTGCCCGTCTTCAAAAATAAAAACGCACAAAAGTAAGCTTTGTAGATGTACCCACCAACTATCTTGTCTGATCATGGCAGAGGAATCCGCATAAGCTGAACCAGTTTCAGGGATTCCTGGCGGCTCAGCTGATGGGGATTCCCCCTGCCAGGATCAGCTGAGCCACAGAGTCCTACACCCCTCCCCCTGACATTTCCAGACCTCCCCTGACATCACTTGACATCTCTCTGGGCTCCCATCCCACATTAAAGTACAGGTTCTTGAAGATAGAAAAGTGAGGTAACTAGAACAACTCCAAACAAAGCAAATCCTCACTCAACAGGAAAAAGAAGAACAGACCAACTTGTATCTTTCTTCTTATATCTTTATTAAGATTTCTTCATATTTCCAAACATTCTTGCTCCAAGCTATACTGCCCGACGGGACCCGTTTCGCCAACAATGGCTTTTTCAAGGGTTCCAGCAGGGAGCACTATACAATATAAAATAAACATATTATAATATAGAATAAACATAGAATAAACTTATTGTCATATCATGATACATAACCTCCTGAAAAATACTGTATTTTAACTTTATTAATATTTTAAAAACATATTTACGTAGTCTGTATTATTCATATATATATATGCAATAAATATTAAATTAATAAATTATTAATAATTATCCTTCAAATTCCTCATGACTCAATAAATACCTTCAATGTTGATATCCATCTGAATAATTACATATTAAATAATATAACATATGATAAATAATATAGAGTAATCAATTCATTAATGAAGAACATAATTGCATATCGAATGGTACATAAATAGTAAATAGATACCTTTCAAATCACAAACAAAGATAAAATATTGAAAACCCACACGTTTATACATAGATAATAATGAACACATTGGAAAATATTTAAAAAATTTTAAATTAAATAGTGAATACTAAATTAAATATGATACAAATATTCAACCCAAAAAAATGTATGTATAAAATTTTATAGATATATTTAACAATTAATATAAATAATAATAATTCATAATTAATCATAAGACTAAATAAAACGTATATATCTAATCTTAAAAAATTGCTCATTGGTCATTTTTATAAAAATTTCTAATTAATATTTGCACTTTTAATATTTCATTTTAAATAAATAATTAATTTGTTGATTAACATTTAATTTCCTAATGTTATTAATTTTCAATGAAATTTACTTTATATTTATTAGCACTTTCATATTTATTAGTATTCTTAAATTTATTAGCACTTTTTTGTTTATACAATCAAGTTTATTTTATAAGATTTTTCTATATTTTTATTATTTATGATAATTCTATTAAATAAATATATTTATATATTAATTTTTTAAGTTTAGATATATACATTTTATTTAGTCTTATGATTAATTATTAATTATCATTATTTATATAAATTGTTAAATATATCTATAAAATTTTATACATTAATTTTTTTGGGTTGAATATTTGTATCATATTTAATTTAGTATTCACTATTTAATTTAAAAATTTTTAAATATTTTCCAGTGTGTTCATTATTATCTATGTATAAATGTGTGGGTTTTCAATATTTTATCTTTGTTTGTGATTTGAAAGGTATCTATTTACTATTTATGTACCATTCGATATGCAATTATGTTCTTCATTAATGAATTGATTACTCTATATTATTTATCATATGTTATATTATTTAATATGTAATTATTCAGATGGATATCAACATTGAAGGTATTTATTGAGTCATGAGGAATTTGAAGGATAATTATTAATAATTTATTAATTTAATATTTATTGCATATATATATATATATGAATAATACAGACTAAATATGTTTTTTAAATATTAATAAAGTTAAAATACAGTATTTTTCAGGAGGTTATGTATCATGATATGACAACAAGTTTATTCTATGTTTATTCTATATTATAATATGTTTATTTTATATTGCATAGTGCTCCCTGCTGGAACCCTTGAAAAAGCCATTGTTGGCGAAACGGGTCCCGTCGGGCAGTATAGCTTGGAGCAAGAATGTTTGGAAATATGAAGAAATCTTAATAAAGATATAAGAAGAAAGATACAAGTTGGTCTGTTCGTCTTTTTCCTGTTGAGTGAGGATTTGCTTTGTTTGGAGTTCTCCCATCCCACATCCATGGTCCCCCCCGCCCCCCCCCCCCCCGGTACCTTCGGATGAGAAAATGGTAGGAGGGAAACCTACTTCCTCCTGCCTACAGGGCCGCGTGATGCAAATGATGGTGCTTCCTCCTCCCAATCGCCATTTTGAACGAATCAGGGCCTTCGTCCCCTCCCACTGTATCCCAAGATGCATTGGGAGAGGAAGCCCCATCATTTGAAGCATGCGGCCCTGTAAGCAGGAGGGAATGTGCTTCCCTCCTTCCATTTTCTCATTTGAAGGTATGGGAGGGGGACCGGGGATGGAGGAAGGAATGTTGGGGGGATGTGGGGGGGCAGAGATGTCAGGGGGATGTTGGGGAAGTCAGTTGGATGACAGGGGATGTCGGAGGAGGTCCAGGGATGTCAGGGGGAGGGATATGTAGGGCTCAATGGCTCAGCTGATCCAGGCATGTGGATTCCCCATCAGCTGAGCTGCCAGGAATCCCTGAAACTGGCTCAGCTGATGGGGATTCCTCTGCTGCGATCAGCTGATGGTAAGCCTGCTGGTTTTGGAGTTTTTTGCTCTTTGGGTGGTGGGAGGGAGTCGTGGTCTTCTTGTCAGTTTGGGCACCTTTGTGGAACTTAGACGCAACTCAAACAGGTCTAACTGCTGGCGTCTAAGTTCCGTCTCTAGGAAAGCTTTGATTATGGCTGCAGTACATCCAGGTTGAAGCCTGCCCGATTCATGCCCCTTTGATCTTTGGATGCACAGCAGCTTAGAAGTGCTGCTGCACATCCAGAAAGTTGGTTTTGATCGGCACTCGGACGTTCCTGCTATTAGGATGACCATGAACTGACTTAGGCTGGTTTTTGGGCGTTTTAAAGTTTTGGTTGTGAGCCCCTTATTGTATAGCAAATGACTAACTTTTGGGCGGATCTGGCTATTTTATACTTTTGGGGGTATGGGGATGTTGTATTTTATTGCAGTATGATTGTATTTGTTTATTCTTGCTAAATATTCAATAAAAATATTTAAATACACAGAAGAAAAGAATGAAGAAAAGTGTATAGTGCTTTAGTACTTCCTTTGTGCTCCCTCATCTGACATTTTGCATTGCAAAATACCTTTTTCCCCAAGATAAATTGTGACATGTGAAGCATTACAAAGTCCATAAACAGTGCAAAACATGACATTTAGAGATTTATGTCTCTCATCATGCAGCCTGCCATTTGCATTGCAGTGAGAGTCGCACATGTGGAGCCTTGAAAAAATCTCCTCTCTATCACGAAATCGAAGACAACCTAATTGGTTTCAAGTAACTTTGCCCCCTCCATGACAAAGCCATGCTAGCGTTTTTAGTGTATCCCAGCTGTTACCGCTGTGGCCAGCACTAAAAGCGCTAGCACGGCTTTGTAAAGGAGGATTGTTAATGTCTGCTGATTTTTATTTATTTTTAATTATTTCTATTCCTAAAATTCTATGCGGATTACAAATTATTCAGGTACTCAAGCATTTTTCCCTGTCAGTCCCGTTGGGCTCACACTCTACCTAATGTACCTGCGGCAATGGGGGATTAAGTGACTTGCCCAGGGTTTAAATCCACAATCTCAGTGCTGAGGCTGTAGCTTTAACCACTGTGCCACTCTAGAAATCAAAATGTAGTCAAAATGAGCCAAGTAAAGGACAGTCAAGCCATTGTGACATCACTGATGAGGCTGGTTCTTAGGCATTGGTGGAATGAGGCATTATGATGTCACAATCCCAGCTCTGGTTATCAGAGGCTAAAGCTTTTCATGCTATTTATTTATTCCATTTTCTATACTGTTTTCTCAGTGGAGCTCAGAATGGTTTACATGAATTTATTCAGGTACTCAAGCATTTTTCCCTGTCTGGCCCGATGGGCTCACAATCTAATGTACCTGGGACAATGGGGGAGGGGGGGGGAATTAAGTGACTTGCCTGGGTCACAAGGAGCAGTGTGGGTTTAAACCCACAATCTGAAGGTGCTGAGGCTGTGGCTTTAACCACTGACCCACACACTATGGTGGTATTTTCATTGATTCTTTCTCAAAAGATTGATAGCATTTCCTTCACCTAGGAGAAGCTCTGTTCCGATATAGAATTTTTTCCTCCTCCTGGGGTTGATGTAATTGGTGGTGTAGTAAGGAGGGGTGAATGGTGTGGTTCGCCCTGGGTGCAATGCTGGTGGGGACGCCGGCAGCCCTCCTCCTCTCTGCCCCCCTCCTCCTATTCTTCCCCTCCATGCGCGTGACCCCCTTCCCTTCCCTCATACCTCTAGTTGAAGTTGTTCGCGGCGGTCAACAACGTGCTCTTCGCGACCCCGTTGGCTCTCCCGATGACATCACTTCCAGGTGCCGCGCATAGGAAGTGACATCAGAGGGAGAGCTGACGGGGTCGCGGGGAGCATGTTGTTGACCACTTTGAGCAACAACTTCAACTAGAGGTACAGGAGAAGAAAAGGGGGGCGCGTGCGTCTGAATGGCAGACCTGCCCCTTCCTGGTGCATCATGGGATGTACCTGGGAGGGGGCTTAAGGCCCTGATTGACCCAGGCGCTTAAGGCTCCTTCCATAGGAGGGGCCTTAGGCACCTGGGCCAACCGGAATCTTAGGCGTCGCTTCCAGTGCATTCTGAGATGCGATGGGAGTGGCCTAAGACTCCAATTGGTCAGATCCCTTACACACACACACACACACTGTAAATATATAAATTAATTAACAGGTGTCTCTCCTTGGATCATATATATATAATGCTTTCTTTTTAAAGACGCTTACGAAAGCTGATCTGGTCCACTTAGCATTGTGTTCTATTTAAACTCTGATCTCTCCTCATCTCCTCAGCTCTTACCTTTAATGCGTTCTTTTCTCTAAATATTGTAGTTCTCCCCTCTTTCCTTTTGTTTCACTGTACGTCATGTCGGTTTGATTTGTTATGTAGTCTGTTTTTATTTGCATTGTTTTAGTTTGTCTCTTGATGGTTTCCCCCATTTGTAATGTAAAACGCTTAGAAGTAATGATTAGCGTTTTATCAAAAATGTTAATAAACTTGGATATATGGCAAGGTGAGATACCTGTTAATTTATAGAAGACTTTACTGCTCAGTGTGGAAGGTTAAGGGCAAGCCTGGGTGTGTGGGAAGACGGTATATGTGAACTGAGTTGTGGGTCTGGCAAGGATCTTTAGCCTTACACATTGAGCAGGGCAAGGTTGTTCATATATATATATATATATATATATATATATATATATATATATATATATATATATATATAAGGAAAGACTTGCAAGACAGTGTTTAGGGTATGGCAGCCATTGGCCATAGTATATTGGGGTTCTGTGAGCTAGAGGCCTGTTTCAAGGTTTTGTGTGGGCTGAGAGACTATTGACCTTTCCTCAGCCTATGAAGTAACACGGCCCAGGCTTTATGAAAGAATAAAAGAGTTATATTGCACCTTTCAAGTGTGTACACAGATTTGGAAAATCTGCTCAGGCTTACAGCGTTGAATAAACCATTATACCATATCTAAAAAGAAAGAAAGATATATCGGTAAAAAGTAAGGTTTTCTGGCCATATATTAAAGGAGTTTGCATCTGCATGTGTTCCTTTCTTACAGCATTGGTTATACAAGATTTACGAAGCAGAATGGTGGCCAAGGCCAGTAGCTTTCACTCTAACTACATCTTGAAGCTCTTAAAAGCCGTTGCTCCTGACAGAGTCCCTTTATCTTGAGCCAAAAAGATGAATATGATTATGGGACTATAGATCATGTTGTTAAAAGAACCACGGTGATGAAGTTGGGTTTTGAAATATTTACTCTAAATTCTAGAACACATGTAAGAGCACAAGAATAGCCGTACTGGATCAGACCAATGGTCCATCTATCCTAGTAGCTTGTCCTCGTGGTGGTCAATCCAGGTCACTAGTACCTGGCAAAAACTCAAAAAGTAGCAACATTCCATACTACCAATCCAAGGCAAGCAGTGCATTCCCTCATGTCTATATCAATAAAACTATGGACTTTCCCTCCAGGAAATTGTCCAAATCTTTCTTACAACCAGCTACGTTCACCGCTCTTACCACAACCTTTGGCAACACGTTCCAAAGCTTGACTAGTCTCTCTGAATGTAAAAATATTTTCTGCTATTGGTTTTAAAAGTATTTCCCTATAACTTCATCGAGTGTCCACCCCTAGTCTTTGTCATTTTTGATGGAGTACAAAGTTGATCCACTTGTACCCGTTCTACACCATTCAGGATTTTGTAGACGTCAATCAGGTCTCCCCTCAGCTGTCTCTTTGCCAGCCTGAAGAGCCCTAACCTTTTTAGTCTTTCCTCGTACGCTCTTCTTTGAACCTTTTCTAGTTCCCCTATATAAGGTAATTGAATGCAATACTCCAGGTGAGGTTACACCATGGAGCAATACAAAGGCATTATAACAATCTTAGGGGTCCTTTTACTAAGGTGCGCTAGTGCGTCTTAGTGTGCGCTAAATGCTAACCCGTGGCAACGCATCCGTAAGATATAATGGATGCATTAGCGCGCATTAGCATTTAATGCGTGCTAATTTTTAGCGCATGCTAAGATGCACTAGTACGCTTAGTGAAAGGATCCTATAGCCTTCTTAACCATTCCTTTTTTTTTTTTTAATCATTCCTAGCATCTTGTTTGCTTTTTTTGGCCTCCACCGCACATTGGGCGGAAGGTTTCATTGTATTATCTTCAATGACACCCAGATCTTTTTCTTAGGTGCTAACCTTCAAGGTGGACCCTAGCATCTGGTAACTATGATTTGAGTTATTCTTCCCAATGTGCATCACTTTGCATTTTTCAGCATTAAATTTAAGAACATAAGACTAGCCTTTCTGGGTCAAACCAATGGTCCATCAAGCCCAGTAGCCCGTTCTCATGGTGTCCCTTAGTCTGTGTAATTTTTGACGGAGTGAAAAATCGATCCACTAGTACCCGTTCTACTCCACTCAGGATTTTGTAGACTTCAATCATATCTCCCCTCAGCCGTCTTTTTTCCAAGCTGAAGAACCCTAACCATTTTAGTCTTTCCTCATATGAGAGGAGTTCCATCCCCTTTACCATCTTGGTCATTCTTCTTTGAACCTTTCATCTGTTATTTGGATACCTAGTGCTCCAGTTGCCTAAGGTCTGTCTGCAATTTTTCAAAATCTGCATGTGTTTTAACAGCTTTGAACAGTTTATTGTCATCTACAAATTTAATCACCTCACTTGTTCCAATTTCCAGATCATTTAAATAAGTTAAAAAAGCACCGGTCCTAGTACAGATCCCTGCAGCACTCCACTATTTACCCTCCTTCATTGAGAAAAATGGCCGTTTAAACCCTACTCTCTTTTTTCTATCCAATAACCACAACTGAATATTGCCTCCTTCCCAAGACTCTTTGACCAATCCAGTCTGCCCATCCATGCCATCTGCTCTCTCTATCACTCCCTCAGAGGTTGTATATATTTGTCCCAAGATTTCTTGAATACAGATAACAGTTTTTGTCTCCACCACCTCCAGTGGAAGGCCATTCCACAAATTCACTGCTATTATTCCGTGAAGAAGTATGTCTTCAGGTTACTTCTACCTTCTATGCCCTCTCATTTTAGAGCTTCCTTTCAACTGGAAGAGACTTGCTTCCTGTGCATTTATTCCATATAGGTAAACATCTCTTTTGTATCTCCCCTCTCTTGCCTTTCCTCCAAAGTATACATATTGATATCTTTAAGTCTGTCATCATACGCTTTATGACAAAGACCACCAGCCATCTTAGTAGCCTTCCTCTGGACTGATTTCATCTTGTTTAAATCTTTTTGAAGATGTAGTCTCCAGAATTGTACACAATACTCTAAATGAGATCTCACCAGAGTCTTATACAGGGGCATCAGTACCTCCTTTTTCCTACTAGCCTGGGGAAGAAGGAGTAGGAGAAAGCAGGAGAGAGCAAGGGGCAGCGGCGAGAGGTAGCTCCGCCCACCCCCTGACATCATCCACCGGAGCTCCCCACCCTTAAAAGGGGAGGGGCTAACAGCGCTCAGCTAGAGACTTGGGCAGGCGAGCAGGAGAAGAGGGGAAGAAGGAGAAGGCAGGAGAGAGAGCAAGGGGCAGCGGCAAGGGGTAGCTCTGCCCACCCCGGACGTCATCTACCGGAGTTTCCACTTAAAAGGGAAAGGGGCCAACGGCGCTCAGTCGTTCGGTGCGTGTCGAAGGCAAGTGTTAAAGGTGCTGAAGGGCCTTAAGAAGGGAAATTTACATTTTTTGTAAGAACTGCGGAACAATTTCCAAAATTGGTGCACAGTCACTACAAAGCCCGTGTCTTAACTGTTTTTATTTATTTATTTAGTCATTTATTTAGCCCGTCTGCCCAAAGGAGCCCAGAACAGGTTACAGGAGTACATTCATATTATGGGTAGGACAAATTTTAGTGAGACATAGACTTTACAGCATTTACACATGGACAAGGGTTTAGATTACAGCAATTACAGTATAGATATAACATTTAGACTTACAAATACAGACTTAGTGGACAAAAGGTGGTTTAAATTGCAGCATTTTCAGTGTAGATATACTAGGAAGTGAAATAGCTTTTCTTTGAAGGTGGGTGCATCTTTGTTGTTGGTTTTTTTTTGTCTTTTTTTCCAAATTCTTTATTCATTTTTTCATCTTACAACAAGTACACAATATTACATCATTTAAAACTTTTACACCTCACTTGAATTTATTTCTATTGTCATCGTAAATACATAAATTTATTCCCTCCCCACCCATCCTTCCCTCAAATATTTCAATCAAAAATATCATATAAATATTGTATTCTTATTTATTGATTAACCTTTAAATAGAACTTTATACCATCCCCCCTCCCTCCTATGTATGTATATATATATATATATATATATATATATATATATATATATATATATATATACTGTCAGTGGAAAATGATGTCTAATCATTACAATAATTTGCCAATGGCCCCCAGATCTTTTTAAAATTATTATAATTCTTTTTCTGCAAAGCAATTATTCTTTCCATTTTGTAAATGTGGCACAACAAATTCCACCAGTTGAGTTTACTCTATAATGGAGGGCTCCAATCCCCCCCCCCCCACGGCAGCGCAAAAAGTATGAAGTAAACTAGGGGGGGGTTTCCCCACTCACACCCCGCATCAGAGCTCTTTAAAAGTCACTTTTTAGGCGGCGCACTACAATGTCGGCGCGCTGAAGTCCCATGCATGAATGACTATGAACCTTTGTATAGTAATGTTAATGATGCAGTGTAACGTAGAGAGAATGAGAGGGCACTCTCTAAAGTTGAAAGGGGATAGATTTCGTACAAACGTAAGGAAGTTCTTCTTCACCCAGAGAGTGGTGGAAAACTGGAACGCTCTTCCGGAGGCTGTCATAGGGGAAAACACCCTCCAGGGATTCATGACAAAGTTGGACAAGTTCCTGCTAAACTGGAATATAAGCAGGTGAGGCCGGACTCATTTTAGAGCACTGGTCTTTGACCTGGGGGCTGCCGCGTGAGCGGACTGTTGCGCACGATGGACCACTGGTCTGATCCAGCAGCGGCAATTCTTATGTTCTTAAAACAGACCTCAGTGGTGATTCCCCCCTATCGTCATAGGTCTGAAATATCTTAATCTAGTCTCTTATTATCAATATATGCTGACAGACAAATCCAACTTCTATGAACTTTACTATATAAATACACTTATCTTTGACTGGTCAAATCTGAAGCAACTCCCATAACTTAAATCAGGACCCTATAGCCGATGTGGGCCATGTTTCATGATAACGTATCTGTGTAAGAAATAGTTAAATAGTTGTAAGAAATAGTTGAAAGAGGATGCCTCCTAGGGAATTTCTTTAATCGATTGATGAATGTTTTTCCCCTTTCCCTATGTTATTATCCTTAATTATTCTCTCTTTCTCTTAAATTGTATTTCTCCCCACCATCCTATTGTTCCTTGTAAGTAATGTTGTCATGAAAAGTTTGTTAGCTGGACCCCTTTTTCAATTTTATATTGTAAAATGCTTAGAATTTATGATTAGCGTTTTATCAAATTTTTCATAAACTTGAATATTTACTACTTTTATAGTTTCATCACTTTATCACTAATGTATTATTAACTTAAAGTTTATTAACTGGGTCGAGTCCCCTAGGGGAATATAATAGATTAGATTAGCTGTATCAAGGTAAGTCCTGAATAGATTAGAATAGATAAGGTAAGTCCTGAATAGAATAGATTAGATTAGCTGTATCAAGGTAAGTCCTGAAAATGAAACATGAAGTCTCAATATAATTGAATCAATTTCCCCCACATCACCCGTGCCCTTTTTTCTTCCAGAAGCTAACTCAAAATGGTGCCCTCTAACGGGATCTAGTATTAAAACAGTTTCAGAGCAAAGAAGAGATGACTCGGCGGGAGCTGTATTCACAAGGTAATTGTTTACCACACTTTAGATTTTTCCTCCTTCTGAAAATACACTTTCTGCTTTAGGCTTGACTGGCATTTTACAAATGGGAGGCATTTCTCTGAATGCTTCTTTTAACCAAAGGGTGATGACTTTTGGTTTAGCAGGAACTGTTGGTTATCCCACCTGTGTTACTGCAGCCCTCCATTTGCCTCTTACGACTGTTAGTAATACGCAAACTCAGGTATGTTTTAGGGATGGGTAGGTGGAAAAGTTTGGTTTTGCAGTGTTTCCCATGCCCATTTCCAGCAATGTTCATATTCTTCAGTTTTCTGGACATTTTTTTCATGATGGGATCTATGTCGTCAACAGTGCCAGAATTATTAATTAATTGGAATCTGCTGAGACTTGTAAATAAGGAACACAGAGACATCTGGGTTTTACTTCCATTGCTCCTTTTTCTGGAGCCATATGGTAACCCTACTCATTGCCCCGGGTACATTAGGTACAGTGTAAGCCCACCAGGACAGATAAGGAAAAATGCTCAAGTACCTGAATGTGGTATATAAATACTAAAAATAAAGAAAGGTCCATCTGCAAGATAGTCCATGAAAGAAACTGAAAGGGATTAACGTAGAACTGAATCTTTTCCAGAGAAAGGAAAATGGTAAAACCAGAGGGCATAATCTGAGGTTGAGGGGTGGTAGACTCAAGAGCAATGTAAGGAAATTCTTCTTTACGGAGAGGGTGGTGGAGAAGAAGACGGTGAAAGAGTTCAAACAAACGTGGGCCGAACACAGAGGATCTCGAATCAGAAAATAAGGGCATATATTGAAGAACTAAGGCCAGTACTGGGCAAACTTGCACAGTCTGTGTCCTGTATATGACCGTTCAGTTGAGGACGGGTTGGGGAGGGCTTTGATGGCTTAGATGGGCTAGCTTTCCAGTAGATGGAACCAGTGCACGGTACCGGGCAGAGCTTTGGGTCTCTGGCCCAGAAATATCTAAGAAAAAGAACTATTTAAATTAAATTATTAAATTATAGAGAGTGTATGTTTGGGCAGACTGGATGGACCATTTGGGTCTTTATTTGCCGTCATTTACTATGTTATTATCCCCCACCCTTTTACTAAACTGCGATAAGCGGGTATTAGTGCAAGGAGCCGCGCTGAATTCTCTGCGCTGCTCCCGACGCTCATAAAGTTTCTATGAGCATTGGGAGCAGCGTGAAGCATTCAGCGCGGCTTCCTGAGCTAATAACCGCTATCGCAGGTTAGTAAAAGGGAGAGGTGTATGGGGGGGTATGTTACTATGAATAATATGTTGAAAATGTCTCTCTTTATAGACTGGATTCATTTTCCCATCACTGGAGTCTGCCTATAGTTTTCAGGCCTTGATCATGGTAGATAGATTTTGCACTTCCCTGCAGCAGTCTTGTAACCAACAGTAAAACTTAAAATAAAAAGTGAGCTTGTTATATCAAAAGCAAGACCCCCATATAGTAATAGTTTCTTCCCGTCCGGGACCGATATTTAATTTTTCACCTAGAGGCTCCTGCTGCTTTAATAATTCTAAGCACTGTGAGCTGCAGCTTCCACACCATGTCTTGAGAGAATTTTCACTTTTCACTCTCGGTGACAGGGCCTTCCTTTCTTCTTAAAGTATCCCATTTCACAAACATTTCTCCTCTGAAACAGAACAGGAGAACCATGTTGAATGAAGTCCTGGGTGTTCTGGTAAAGTTCAACTTCCTTAGGATAAGTGGAATCTAAGCAAAATTAAGCCTCGTTTTTCTACATAAAGTGGGAAAGTTACGGGAAATTTTTAAGCATCATCTTATGCTGTAGATGGAAAACAGAGCCTGTGTTCTTTGGGGTGTTTTTTTTTTGTTTTTTTTTTCCTAAGCACTGTTTTAGCAGCAGGAGGAGGAGGAGGACAAAAGATCATCTGAAAGCAGAAGAAAGAAATAAAAGTAACTTATTTGTGCTGTTCCAGCTAAAAGCACGTCTCCATCAATTACAATCAAAGCTTGGTAATAAACAAAAAACACTTTTTGCATCTGGGCTAGGAAATTGTATCAATATGATACAAATTATGATTGTGGAATTATAAACACCTCAGAAATGGGAACGCAGACAGACTCTTAAGGACAACAATGCCATAATAAAACCATCAATAGGGAAAACCAAGTATTTTAGAAAGTAGAACTAAGGTACAAAGTGGGAGTTAGGACTAGGAACTAGCTGGACTTATGCTAATGATTAATTACAGTATATACCAAATAAGAGATAGGATAGGGCAGGGGTAGGCAATTCCGGTCCTCGAGGGCCGGAGCCAGGACGGGTTTTCAGGATATCCACAATAAATACGCAGGAGATAGATTTGCATCTCAAAGAGGCAGTGCATGCATATCCATCTCATACATATTCATTGTGGATATCCTGAAAACGCAACCTGGCTCCGGCTCTCAAGGACCGGAATTGCCTACCCCTGGGATAGGGTGAATTAAGGGCAGGGCTTTTTTTTTCAGGGGACATAGTGGGGGTGGGCGGAGCTACTGAGGTCGGTGCAGTGCTTTTCGCCACGTCCATCAACCCGGCTTCTCTCCAGAGCTTCCTGCCGGTGAACGCAGGAACAGCAGGGCAAGGGTCCCCTGTCAGCCCCAGCTCCAGTGGCCCCAGCACACACCGACTATCAGCACTGAGCGGCTTTCCCGCAGAGGAGGAAATCATGCAGTCACCGTGGGCCTCATCTGGGGCAACCTCCTTGGAGCAGCAGTTCAGGATGGCGGTTGGGGCACTGGCAGTGTGCCGTGGGAATGAATACATGGATAGGAGACTATCGCAGGGGAGGAAACATGGGCATCCTGGGACTGTCAGTCAAATCTCTACCCTGAAGAAGCCCTTTTTCTGGGAACGTCATCGCTCCACCTAAACTTATTTGCTCCACTTCATCAATGACGTTGAAACCGTGGATTGAAGACAAGTTTTATTTTTATTTTTTCTTTCCAACTTATGAATTATCTTTAATCTTATCTTCTGTTTTGCCTTTTGTCCTTGTTTTGTTCTATTTCTATCATTTAAATTTCTCCAGAGCTCTATTGTTCAACGGTTCCCCCATCTGCATCTATTCCTTTCTCTCCTCTCTTCTACCTTCCAAAGTATTTAGATCAATGCTGTCTTGTTAAAATGTTTATTTTATTTTTTCTTCTATCTCTACCTTTCACTTCTTTATTACCCTCCAGGTACTTTAGTTAGATTGTGAGCCTTCGGGACAGTAAGGGAATTTTTTAAGTACCTTTCTTATTTCTAATCTTAATGTAGATTTTCTGTAAACCGCTTAGAACCTAACGGATGTAGCGGTATATAAGAAATAAATTACATTACATTACATTACATTACCACGATCTTGCTTCTTTCCCTCAGCCTCTCCTCTCCCCTCCAGCTCTCTCTGCTCTGAAAAAAAGAACACCGCCGAGGTTTGCCTCGTGCTCCGGCTCCCTTCCTTCCTTCCTCTTGACAGAGAAAACCTGATGCTTGCCCTGATCCATACTACTCCCTAATGTCACCCTCATGCCCCACTCCAAGTCCATTGCCACACACATTATCGACACGTTTTCCATTGCCTGTCCAAAACAACCCCTGGTCCACAAGAGCCCAGGCTCTGCGCACCCAATCTGCCTTTTCATAGATTCAGTGATTGGTTGCCGGGGGCCTGGTTATTATGGGGTGGGTCCCTCAGTGATCACTGCCACAAGTCAGAAAAGATGGTCTGTGGGGTCACAAGGAACATAAGAACATAAGAATTGCCGCTGCTGGGTCAGACCAGTGGTCCATTGTGCCCAGCAGTCTGCTCATGCGGCGGCCCTCTGGTCATAAACCCGCGCCCTAACTGAGACCAACCCTACCTGCATATGTTCTGGTTCAGCAGGAACTTGTCTAACTTGGTCTTGAATCCCTGGAGGGTGTTCTCTCCTGTGACAGACACCGGAAGAGCGTTCCAGATTTTTACCACTCTCTGGGTGAAGAAGAACTTCCTTATGTTCATATGTCGGGGAGGGGGGGGGTGTAGATTGAGAAAGGAAGGTTGAGAGTCTCAGAAACCCGCTTGGAGATAGGTGTAGTTACACTTAGCCAAGACTGGTTCCGAGTCTCAATCATCGACCCTCTTAACCTCCTCCTCCTAATGCTATAATTTCACTGCTGCCTTTTGTGTTTCTTTATTTTTCTTAATTAAACCAGCAGGAAAAATTACTTATCTTTAGCATCTCTACACATCCCTACGTGGGATTTTTTTTTGTATTTTTGTATTGTTCCCTCAGTGATCACCCCACTTCTGAAGGTTGGCTGGGCATTTCAGTTCCGGCACCTTGTTTTCTAGAAATCCCCCCCCCCCACACACACACACTGATTAAGGGGGTATAATTGCATTCAGGGACGGGCAAGTAGAGTCAAGGGATATCATGACAATGCGGCAGAGTCTTGTCCCTGACGGATAAGGCCAAGCAGCCTGTTTAGAGTGCTGGCGGCCCGACGCTGCTTCGGTTGAAGGTAGGGATCGCTCGCGGTCAGCGGGGAGGGAAGGATCTCCATCAGCAGGGGTTTGGCTGCGCAGGAAGGGGGTTGAGGTTGGGGTGGGGGTGGTTGGGCAGGTTGAACAGTTACCAACTAAACCTGGGATTAGGGCTTATTTTCAGGGGTATATTAAGACTACTTTTAAAATGATGCTAGGTCTTATTTTTGGGGAAACACGGTATAATAATAGTAATAGTTTATTCTTATATACCGCCATACCCAGCGAGTTCAAGGCGGTTTACATCGAATTAGATTAGGGTCTGCATGGACAGGCAGATTTACAATAATTTGTCAGAATTACAGAATAACAGAATTACAATTATTTATCAGCTTTAATCGAACTAGACAGAGGATGAGGGAAGTAGGGAAAAAGGGGAAGGCCTCATGAGGGAGGCGGAGTGGGGAGGGGGGGAGTTATTGTCGGGGGGGGGACAATTTGGGTCTTGTTTGTTGAATAGGTAGGTTTTAAGTAATTTTCTAAAGCCGAGGTAAGTGGGGGCCTCTAGTATGTACTAAATTCTATTAAGGTTTTGTACCTAATATGTATAAACTGCAAAAGGTTAACCTGCAGAACCTCTGGGACAACTTTTGAGGGGTGTTCCTGGCACTTGGTGGAAGCAAGCAGTGCCACTGACCTGAGAAGTAATCGTTATTGCAGGCTAGTAATGCAGTTGCCAACGTTGATGACAGTTAATTATACCACAGAATAAGAATACACAAAAAACTTACTGGTTTATGTTTCCATCGGTAAAAGCATGTCATTATAAGAGATTGTTAGGGAAAACTGTTGCTTTTCAGACTAGTGCACGGAATTCATGTTGGAATACGTTTCTTCCCCAAGCTCAGTCTTATTTATGTAGAAAAATTCTTAAAACTTATCTGTTTGATAAATATGTGATTTAATTGCCGTTTTGTATTTTATGAGAAATTTTGATATGCGTATGTAAGTAATTCACTGTTTGTGCTTAAGCACATAAGCATTGCCTCTGCTGAGTCAGACCATAGGTCCATCACGCCCAGCAGTCCGCTCCCGCGGTGGCCCCCCAGGTCATTGACCTGTAGTGATCTATTACTCTACAGCCTTCTGTACTGTATAGTAACCCTCTAATTGTACCCCTGGATCCCCTTTTCCTTCATGAACTCGTCCAATCCCCTTTTGAACCCAAAAGTCGTACTCTGCTCTACCACCTATTCTGGAAGCGTATTCCAGGTCTTCACCACCCTCTGCGTGAAGAAGAACTTCCTAGCATTTGTTCTGAACCTATCTCCCTTCAATTTTTTTTGAGTGCCCTCTAGTTTTTGTTGTCCCTGCTAGTCTGAAGAATCTGTCCCTCTCTACCTTGACTATGCCCTTCATGATCTTATGAGTTTCTATCATATCCCCTCTAAGTCTCCGCTTTTCCAGGGAAAAGAGCCTTTTCCTTCTTGCTCTAAACTGTCTTGAACTAATGGTTTGGCGGTATATAAGAATAAAAATTATTATTATAGTTAACTGCAAGGTGCATTCCCAGTCCCTTCTCCTACCAGGAAGAGCGTACCAGATTTCTACCACTCTCTGGGTGAAGAAGAACTTCCTTACGTTTGTACGGAGTCTAACCCTTTTTAACTTTAGAGAGTGTCCGCTCGTTCTCTCCACCTTGGACAGTGTGAACAATCTCTCTTTCTCTAAGTCAATTCCCTTCAATATCTTGAATGTTTTGATCATATCCCCTCTGTCTCCTCTTCTCAAGGGAGAAGAGGCCCAGTTTCTCCAGCCTCTCATTGTACGGCAACTCCTCCAGTCCCTTAACCATTTTTGTCGCTCTTCTCTGGACCCTTTCGAGCAGTACTATGTCATTTTTCATGTATGGTGACCAGTGTTGGATGCAGTTCTCCAGGTGTGGGTGCACCATCAGGGCAGGATTAATTCTTTGAGGACCCCTAGGCACATAAGTACACTGGGCCCCCTAGTTCTGCCCCACCAACATCCCGCCCACATTTATTTACCTGTTCTATTATTTACTTCTTTATTTCCACTTGTATTTCTTTTTTCTTTTATTATAAAATTCAAAACAAACAACAAAGATTACCATACCAGTGCCAGTGTACAATTTTAGTTCTATGCAAGCCCCAAACATCTCTGAACAAATCCCCCCTTCCTTCCCGATCTTGCTGTCATGGCTGTTTAAAAAAAACCAAATTGGAAAGGTGAGTGGGGCCCCCTCACAATTTCTGGCCCTAGGCACATGCCTCCTGGGCCTATCCGTTAATCCGGCCCTGCGTGCCATGGCCCAGTACAGCGGCATGATAACCTTTTCCGATCTGTTTGTGATCCCCTTCTTAATCATTCCTAGCATGACATTTAAAATGCACTAACTGTTAATGTAGTGTGTTAACTAGTAAAACAGACCCTGATTCTCATAGAATGCCAAAAACTAGGCTGTGGTAGGTGTCCCACCACCGCCTAACTTAATTGGTTTAATTGGCGATAAACGACACGGTAATTGACTGTATCACCTAAACAAATTAAAAACTAATCTTTAAACAATGTTGGCGCCAAAGTTGTGTCCACAGAGGCGCCTACTGGAACCTATGGTCAAAGTGGGTATGACTTACACCAGAAGTGACCGTAGGCGCCGGTAGGAGCCCCTGTGGATGTGATTCTCATGTAAAGTAGCTACCGGAAAAGTAGACCAGTAAAACCCTGGGCTACATTTCCAGCGTCTACTTTACAATGTGGCTGCGATTCTGCAGCCGACGTAGGTACATGATCGACATGCGACTGGTATGGTTTTGGAGGCGCTGGCTGATACCATCACCAATCGCAGAATCCCGCTCACAGTGCTCAGAAAACAAACATATATTAAAACCCATGTTGAACATACAACACTATTTAATAATTAGGCCCCCTTTTATATAGTATATTGGGTGAGAAGACTGTAGATATTTTTTAAAAGTAAAAATCAAATTTATTTCCAATAGGTGGCGCTCTTGACTGAGTAGAACTTTGGCCTGTGATTGTCGACACAACATTAATAACTTATGTTTGTCCTTTTTCAGTGACTTAGATTTGAACAGAGACTTTTACTTTTACCAGTTCAGTGAATCATTACTTGTTAGCAAGAGAAAATCAAAGAAGCTGCTGGCAAGATTCATAAGAAGAGTTGCCAACATATTTGCGAGAGACAAAATCTATTAGTTTATTCCTAACTATATTTACCATGATCTAACATTGTCATTCCATGAATCTGATATTCCATGTAACAAAATAATGGGTCACTGGGAAATTGCAAATAATTTGCATGGAATTAGTAGTTATTTAGGCCTCTTTTCTACCACGGCCTGGGGTGCTAAATGCTGCAATGCTGCTCCAGACCGTGGTAGAAATGTCTACCATGGCTTAGTTAAAGGGGGGGAGGGGTAAATTACCTATAATATTTTAGGCAAATATGATTACACATTGATTACTTGATCTCTACAAATAGTAGCTTAGACTTGCCAAACTTGTAGAACATTCCAAAATCGAGGAGATAAAGGGCGTAACCTTACTAGAGAAATCCGATCTTTCTCACTCTGATCTTCTATCCCTCCATTGGATCTCTTCTCTGAAATCCACCCATCCTTAACCCACCTTAATCAGATAGCCTTTCAGATCCCCACATCCTCCCAATCAGACACAGCTTCTGATCCTTCCAATCAGACCTTCCAAACCTCTCCATCAAGCCTGTCCCATGTAGTCCAAACCACTTCCATTTGTCCCCAGCCAATCTTTTTTTTATTTTTTTTTATTTGCCAGATATTTTGCATGTGTAATACATGCAAAATATCTGGCCCATTTAAAAAAAAAAATAAAAAAATGAAGAAGAGAAGCCACTGAGGCTGCTTCTCCTGTTACTACTGTCATGGCTGCCCCGACTTAATCATAAGAACATAAGAAGTTGCCTCCGCTGAGGCAGACCAGAGGTCCATCTTGCCCAGCGGTCCGCTCCCGCGGCGGCCCATCAGGCCTAATTGCCTGAACACTGTCCCAGTCTAATTTTGTAACTGCCTCTAAACCTATCCCTATATCCTACCTCTAATCCTATCCCTATAACCTACCTCTACTCCTATCTGTACCCCTCAATCCCTTTGTCCTCCAGGTACCTATCCAATCCTTCTTTGAAGCCTTGTAGCGTGCTCCTGCTTATCACATCCTCCGGTAGTGCGTTCCATGTATCCGCTCACTAAGCGATGAGTCGGGGAGTTTGCATGAAAATGATTTGATGCAAAAAAGATAATGAATCAATCTCTGTTTCAAAATCGGCCTGTAATTGGCCAACAGCGATTGAATTGCTACATTTAGTGAATCCGGGCCTAAGAATGTTATGATGTCCCTGTATTGCTCCATGGTGCGACCTCATCTGGAGTATTGTGTTCAATTCTGGTCTCCTTATCTCAAGAAAGATATAGGCCCAGATTCACTAAAAATAGTGATTCAATAGCTGTTGGCCGATTCCTGGCCAATTTTAAAACAGTGATTGATTCACTATCTTTTTTGCAAGCAAACTCCTGACTCAATCGCTCAGCAATTGAGTCAGGGCAGAGCCCTGACAGTAATGACAGGAGAAGCAGCTTCTGTCAGGGCTTCTGCCGGGATTTTTTCCTTTTTTTTTAATCGGGCAGATATTTTGCGTGTATTTATACACGCAAAATAACTGCCCCATTAAAAGAAAAAAAAAAAAAAGCCTCTCTCTCCCCGAACCAAAATGCCCGCCGCTGCCGCACACCGATGACTGCCGCCGTCGCCGCCACAAACAGAATGGCAGGAGGGATTCTCACTTCCTCTTGCCATCGAGCCCACTCCTGAGTTCCCCCCCAAAAAAAAAACAACAACAAATGGCAGGAGGGATGCTGACTCCCTCCTGCCATCGGATACCCCCTCCCCATTCCCCTCCTCCTCCCCCTCTAACCCATACATATAGGGAGCAGGAGGGGTGCTCAGTCCCTCCTGCTCTGTATGCCTCCAGCGCAGTCAGTCTTCAGGAGCAGGAGGAACCGCAAAGTCCTCCTGCTCCTGTTCCTCCACCTGGCCAAAGTAATGCCGGCCTTAGGCCCCGCCCCGGTGCATCATGTGATGCATGGAGAGGGGCCTAAGGCCCTGATTGGCTCAAATGCATCAGGCTCCTCCCTGATTGGCAATTTGTTTTCTGATCGTCGTTACAGGACCAGTAAGTTAGGTGAATCTAGGCCATAGTGGTGCTAGAAAAGGTTCAAAGAAGAGCGACCAAGATGGTAAAGGGGATGGAACTCTTTTCGTATGCGGAAATATGAAAATGGTTAGGGCTCTTCAGCTTTGAAAAGAGATGGCTGAGGGGAGATACGATTGAAGTCTACAAAATCCTGAGTGGAGTAGAACGGGGTACAAGTGGATCGATTTTTCACTCCTTCAAAAATTACAAAGACTAGGGGACATTCGATGAAGTTACAGGGAAATACTTTTAAAACCAATAGGAGGAAATATTTTTTCACTCAGAGAATAGTTAAGCTCTGGAACGCGTTGCCAGAAGTTGTGGTAAGAACGGATAGCGTAGCTGGTTTTAAGAAAGGTTTGGATAAATTCCTGGAGGAAAAGTCCATAGTCTGTTATTGAGAAAGACATGGGGGAAGCCACTGCTTGCCCAGGATTGGTAGTTTGGAATATTGCTATACCTTGGGTTTTGGCCAGGTACTAGTGATCTGGATTGTCCACCGTGAGAACGGGCTACTGGGCTTGATGGACCGTTGGTCTGACCCAGTAAGGCTATTCTTATGTTCTTATTAACTAATAATGCATGTTAACACCATTAGCACATTTTAATAAATCGAACTTAATTTTCTCAGTGATGCTTTACTTTGGACTGAGCTCTACTATCACGTGTTGACACAGACTGCTTTAATATACATAGGCTATTACCGTATATTTACTTCTGCCATCAGAACTACTGTATTAAAGATTAAAAAAAGAGAGAAGATAAAGCTAGAAATAAGTTGTCAAAATGAAACAAATTTCAGAGCTTTTTGCAAGTATACTGTATTATGTTCCAGTTGCCTTAATTCAACTTCTTTTACACCATCTCCAGTAATACTGCAAAGGTACATAGCTTTCAGTATAATTTAGCCAAATAAATTTAATAACAGAGTTTATTTAGACAGTCTCAACAAGCAGTGCCAAAAGAAATGTTGGTTTAACAAATTGTGAAAAGCTTACAAATGTCAAGATTGTCAGGATTATGTTTTCTATTTCAGTCTCCAATTTGCATTCTTTTCTTTTCAAAGGATTTGACTACTGTTGCTCTCACCCATTACTGACCTTATAGATTATTATAAATATACTTGTATTAGTTTCCCCAAAGCAGTTTTATTATTTGCAATTGGTTCAAAATAAGTTGGATAGGTGATTGTATCTGCTGATCATCTTTCCTTTGCACTTCAGAGCCTTCAAGTTCAAGATTTTCTCTTCAATCTTTAATGGCCTTCTAGCCTTGAGTTTCTTAAAAAATGATTGAAACAGTGGGTTTGGGGTGAATCTTTGCAATCTTCAGATAACCTCCTCCCCTTCTTTGAATGTAAACTCAGAACCTCTAATAGATACCAGCAAGGAAATTTTTTCTTGCATTGCACCGAATAGGATTCCAAGTAATATACTGCATGTTTCTCCCGTAGTTTGACATTTATTGCCCACAAAGAACTTTGCGATCTAAAACAAGCATGCAGTTAAATTCTAGCAAGAGCAGCTCAATTGTACATTCAAGGATTGGAGATGCTATGGTGTCTGTAGAGGGGGGTGAAGCTTTGGAACACTCTGGATGGAACCTTGCAGTTATGTACATCCAGATTAGGCTTTAAGAAACTATTTAAAACATACCTGTTTGTCAATGCATGTATATGATGAGGTTTAACTGATGTTGAGAAGTGAGGTTTATGGTAGGTCAAGGACTTAGTTTGTGTACTTTGTTATGTAGGACTTGCCTTTATGATTACGATGTTTATACAGTAGAGTCAAATTTTTATGTATGTTCTTTATGTGAACAGCGTAGGCTATATGTGGTATATAAATTTTTTAAAATAAATAAACATAGTAAAGCAGGACCTCTCCTCCTATGGCCAGCACCTTCAGCTTAGACTAAGCCTTGAGGGGTAGAAGGGGGCTTGGTGAGACCTGTCTTTCCTGCTGAGCAATTAATCCATCTTCCCAGCCCAGTAATATTACCTTCATTGGAAGCAGTTCGACTGCAGTCTTCTTCACAAGATACTGTATATCTCTTAAGGGCATCTGGACTGTGGTGATTAGAATTGAGACTAGGATGGGAGTTACGGTGGCCCAGTTGTGCCAATTTACTCAAGACTTGGTCACTAAAATGGAGGATATGGAAAAAAAAAATCTTTCAATGGAAGAAACTTCAGAAAGTGAAGCCTCAAATTGCTGAGTTGAAGATGACAGACTCCTCTGCTGTGAAGGTGTCTCTCAATTTGTTATGGGTTAGATAGATTGGACAACTCACAGAAAGCCAGGAATCTGAGACTGTTGAATTTCCCACAAACTAGATTATTATCTGTACACAGTGCTATCAAAATATTTTAAGAAGATGCTTGTGATGAAGGACAAGGAAAGAGCCTATGATTCTCTTGAGGGTAGTAAATTCAATTTAACGCTTCTTGATAAATTCACTACTAAAACAAAGGAGTCATAGAAACACGATGGCAGATGAAGGCCAAATGGCGCATCCAGTCTGCCTATCCGCAGTAACTTTTATCTCTTCCTCTCTCTAAGAGCCTATCCCACGCATTTTAAATATACATAGCTTAGGACATTTAAAATGCATTCACATGAGTTATTTTCATTTTTTTAATCATCTCATCTGTAATCCTTGCATGTTCAAATATAAGATGTACATATCACACATACAAAATCTGTATTTTTCATAGGGGTTGAGTTTGTCCATACAATATTGTGTTTTACGGATCCCTGACAAAGGCATGTATGCTGAAACATAGCCTGTATCGGGTCTTACAATAAAGTTCTGCAATGCCAATCCCGGAGGCCCCCGATGCGTTTTTTTGCTGTCACTTCATAAAAACATAAGAATAGCCTTACTGGCCTAGACCAATAGTCCATTGGGAACCCAGTATCCCATCTTCAAGGAGGCCAGTCCAAGTCACAAGTACCTAGCACAACCCAAATAGTAGCAGTGTTCCATGCCACCCATCCAGGGCAAGCAGTTGCTTCCCCCAAGTTTGCCTCAACAGCTGACTGTTCCAGAACTTCATTATTCTCTGAGCGAAAAAAAATATTTCCTCATCGCTTTTAAAAGTATTACTCTCTAACTTCATCGAGTGTTCCCCAGGCTTTATAAATCGTGATGCAATAAAAAATCGATCCACTTGTACCCGTTCTACACCACTCAGGATTTCATAGACTTCAATCATAGTTCCCCTTAACCATCTCTTTACCAAGCTGAAGAGCCCTAACCTCTTTGGTCTTTCCTCATATGAGAGGAATTCCATCTTGGTCGCTCTTCTTTGAACCTTTTCTAGTGCCACTATATTTTTTGGGAGATAAGGAGACTAGAACTGAACACCGTACTCAAGGTGAGGTCGCACCTTTGAGTGATACAGAGGCATTCTAATGTTCATAGTCTTGTTTACCATCCCTTTTCTAATAATTCCTAGCATCTTGTTTGCTTTTTTGGTCTGCTGCACATTTGGCAGAAGGTTTCAGCGTATTATCCACAATGACACCCAGATCTTTTACTTGAGCGCTGACCCCCCAAGGTGGACCCTAGCTTCTGGTAACTATGATTTGGATTATTCTTCCCAATGTTGTGGCCACCAGTGTGAACCCAGAGATGGGTTCACTGAAGTCCTGATGACTACACCAAATAACACCCTTGCGTGTGACCCGGACTGGAGTCACCCTGCAGGACTGGGTCTTTGTAATATATAAAAAAAAACAAAACCCAAAATAAAGTCACAGCACTCAATAAGTTCATACAAATAGTTCAGTTTACTCAGTTCATTAACATGTGGCTGAATGCTTTCAATACTTTATGAACTTCAGTCAGAACTCTGGGTAGCATTCAATTAACCACCAGCAAAGCAAACAGCAACTTCTTAAAGTCAAAAAAAAAACAAAACAGACAGCAGATGCAGTTAATCAAACTAGCATTAAACTTTCTTTTCTTTACTGTTCTTCAGCCTCTTCCAATAATGAGGCCTCAGCTCTCCAGAGAGCTTATGGGTCTGCTTTATAACAATAACTGGGTTTAGTCCACAAAAATAGTAGTCTTTCATTCAAATCACAAAACAAAAATAGGAAAGCCTCTGGCAATCACCTAATATGGCTGCCAGGAAACAGGAGAGAGAATATCAGGTTCTGCACAAGTTTGGGCCTTCCTTCAGGCTTCAAATTCCCACCCAGATATCAGCAAAAACCTCTCCCTCATTCTCTCCCAGCTTTCACCCCAAAACAATATTCAAAAGCCAGCTTCTCAGCCTACAAACAGTAAAGAAAAACAAAACACTCACTGCTTGTGGCTTACATTCCAATTCACTTGCATTGGTTCAGGCTGATAGTCATTCACACTAGCACAAGCCTCCTGAAAATCCATAGGTTCCTGTAAGGAAGACACCTCTTCAGGCTGTGCACAATTATCTAGCTCCATCGGTTGGGGTTTGTTGTCCCTGTCTGGTTCCCCAGGGTTTTTAGGGAGGAAAGACCCAAACTTCCTCCCTAGCTGGCCTGTTTTCTTACTGACTGGGCCAGGCTTATATTCCCAAGGGCAACGCCCTGCTTGCTCAGATCTGGCTGAGATCCAAGGACCTCTTGGGCTCCCCTGGTGGTTACTGGAATTATTCAGCTCAAACCCAGCCTGTCCTTTTCCAATTCCTCCCCGGGTTTTCTTTATTACTCTCTTCTTTTCTGACTTAACTGGAATCTGAACTGGGGAAAGGTCTGGCTGGTCACATACCCCCACCGTTAAATGGTGCTTATCCCTATAAGCCTGGGGCTGTGTCATATTTTCCGGAATGCGAGATAGGGTATCAACATTAGTGTTTAAATGCCCGGGCCGATGAACTACTACGAATCTAAAGGTCTGTAACGCTAAGTACCACCTTGTAAGACGGGCGTTATTATTTCTCATGGTCCCTAGCCACTTCAATGCGGCATGATCGGTGACCAAGGTAAATTGTCGCTCCCCTAGATAATGATCTAAAGTCTGCATGGCCCACTTCGCTGCTAAACACTCCAATTCAACTACCGCATAATTCTTCTCATTTGGGTGTAACTTTCTACTCAAGTACAGAATTGGGTGCTCTATTCCTTGGTTTTCCTGGCTGAGTATGGCTCCTAAACCACAGCCAGAGGCATCCGTCTGGAGGATTAAAGGCCTGTTGTAGTCGATGGCCGCAAGGACCGGTCGACTACATAAGCTATCCTTCAGATCATGGAAAGCCTCCACACTATCGACCCCCCATTGCAGAGTATCGGGGACATCTTTTTTTAACATATTTGTAAGCGGAGTAGCTCTCGTGGCAAAATTGGGAATGAACCTTCTATAATATCCCATTAATCCTAGAAACCCCCGCATTTGTTTCTTAGTGTTAGGTTGGGGATATTCTTGGATGCACTTCACCTTATCGACTAGGGGTTTGATCTGGCCTCTACCCACTGTGTACCCTAAATATTTTACCTCCTTCTGACCCAGGAAGCACTTTTTAGGGTTTACCGTAAACCCTGCCTTCCTTAGTGACTCCAATACCGCAGCAACATGTTCAAGATGTTGTGGCCACGCGGAGGAATATATTACAATATCATCAAGATATGCCTCCGCGTAGGCATGATGTCCCCGCAGGACCTCGTTCACTGCCCGCTGGCAAGTAGCAGCTGCCCCATGCAGTCCAAACGGCATACGGGCAAACTGATACAATCCATAGGGAGTGCTAAAGGCTGTCTTAGGTTTAGCCCTATCGGTCAAGGGGATTTGCCAATATCCCTTGGTCAGATCAATGGTAGTCAGATATTGAGCCTGGCCTAAACGATCCAACAACTCATCCACACGAGGCATTGGGAAGGCGTCGAATTGAGATACTTCGTTTACTTGACGAAAATCTATACAGAAACGAGGGGTCCCATCAGCCTTTGGCACGATAACTATGGGACTACTCCAGGGGCTCTGCGAGGGCTCAATGACCCCTAGCTCTAACATTTCCTGCACTAACTCATTAACCAGCCTTTTTTTTTTCCTCCGACAGGCGATAGGGATGGACTCTGACGACCTTGCCCGGAAGGGTTATAATGTCATGGGTAATTCCCCGAGTGCGCCCTGGAATGGAAGAGAAGACATCAGAGAATCGGTTAATGAGGGTTTGTACCTGCTGAGTTTGTGCAGTAGATAATTCCGCCCCTATGTTTACCTTTTCTGGCTGTCCCAAGTCCGCTATTTGGGGGCCTAACTCATCCTCCTGATACCTCTGGGCCACTAGAGCTAAGGTCTCTCTATCTTTCCAAGGTTTTAACAAATTTACATGATAGGTTTGTATATGATCTTTCTCGTCCTTAACTCTATAATTGACAGGACCTAATTTTTCCACAATCGTGGCCGGTCCTTTCCAATGTGCCAAAAATTTATGAGGGTCCGAGGGCACTAGAATCAAGACCCTGTCCCCCACATAAAACTGACGCTCCTTGGCTTTCCTATCATAATATACTTTTTGTTTCCTTTGAGCCCACTCAAGATTCTCTTTCCCCACTTTAGCAGCATTAGCCAGATTCTGCTTCAGTCGGGCCAGATAAGAGATCACATTCATATCTGTTTCCTCCGGGGGGTCCCAACCCTCTTTTACCACATCAAGTAGACCCCTGGGAGCTCGCCCATATAACATCTCAAAAGGACTAACTCCCAAGGAGTCCTGCACTTTTTCCCGGGCAGCGAACAAAGCAAATGGGATAAAGAGGTCCCAATCCCTGATATTATTTTCTAATCCCTTTTTGAGCAAATGTTTCAGAGACTGGTTGAACCGTTCGACCATTCCATTGGCCTGGGGGTGATAAGCCGACGTCCTAATGTGCCTAACCCCAAGGTCTTTCCAAAACCCCTCCATCTCCTTGGATAGGAAGTTACTTCCCCGGTCCGATAATACCTCCCTCGGGAATCCTATGGTGCAAAATAACCCCATTAGTTCTCGCATCAACATCTTAGATGATGTTTTCCGTAGGGGAAAAGCCCATGGAAACCGGGTGGCAACGTCCATTACAACAAAGATGAAATTGTATCCCCTAGGAGTCCTCTCTAGTGGCCCTATAATATCCATAGCGAGTCTCCTGAGAGGTTCCTCCACTACCGGGATAGGAATAAGAGGGGCACGCTCTGGTTTACTTAAGGTCAACCTCTGACAGGTGGGGCAGGACCTACAAAACTCTTCTATCTCCTTCCCCCAGCCTGGCCAGAAGAACCTGCGTTGTACCTGTATCTGAGTAGCCAGCACCCCTTTATGACCGGCTAATGAGGAATCATGGGCGGTTTGTAGGATGGCTCTCCTGAACCCCTTTGGGACTACCAACTGTTGCCTTTTCTCCCCTGAGCCCTTGGTACCCTCATCTTCCTTATAGAGGAGTCCCCTTATGACTCGCAAACCGGTACGATCGGATTGTAGTCCGGTAGCCTGATTCCATAATTCCTGTAAGGAAGGGTCAGTTTTTTGTTCACTACCAAACGTGGGAAAGGTATTAATAATTTCCTGCGGAAGGCTAGGAAACTCCTTCCTCTGTTCAGCCTGCCTAAGCCCTTGTGCTCTCTGCTGCTGTAGTCTCCTTTTCTGTGCCCTGGAGGCTCTTGCCTGCTTCTGAGTAGGCCTTTCCACCACTCCTTCCTGGAAAGGGAATATATCTCCCAGCTCCGACCCAGGAACTGCTGTGGGTAAACCTTGAGACCGCGTATTTACAAACCCCTGTTTGATACTCAGGTACTCATTCAACCCAGGCCAGTCCTGACCCAAAATCAAGTCATACGGGGCCCCTGGGACTAAAGCAGCTACTACTTGGTACACTCTATCCTGGTGCAAAACAGTAGTTGGCCTAAGTGGGTAATGCACACTATCACCGTGTATGCACTTGATTCCTACCTTCCCAGCACTAGAGGAACTTTTCTCTCCAGGGAATACCTTTTTCCAGAACTCTACAGACATCATCGACTGATCGGCCCCCGTGTCAATCAGTGCTACCGTTGCTTGCCCCCCTATAGACACTGTTGTGGTACATGCGGTCTTCAGACCTTGTCTAGGAATATTTATTTCCATTCCCTTAACCTGGTGCTTGATTCCCCTGTTGGACAAGTTTACTGCCTCACAAAAACTCTGCATACGTCCTGACCGCTCACAACTATAACATTTGCTAGCCCCCACCCCAGTGTGCGGCTTACATACAGGGGCAGATGGCCCTTTGCCTGGGAGTTTCCTATTCCTCTTCCTGCTTGAATTCCCGGGGCTCTGCCTAGGTGTGTATTCCTTCACTCGGCTCGGGCTTCCTCTTAAGAATTCGCTAGCATCAAAAAGGACTTCTTCAATTCCCGGGCTTGACCCTAGCGTCTCAGAACCCAGGGATTTATCGGGCGTATTCAGGAGCGCCGACTCACCCCAGTTAACATATGACAGTGTGTTAATGCCTACCGGAGCTGGATCGGTCTCCCTAGGTAAGGTTGGATGAGCAAGCAGGGCTGTAGGCCGCTGTAATAGTTGAGCAAAGGTTTTCGTTTGTTCTTGCATGATCATCCTTAACTGACTATAGCGTAGCATCATGGCGTCTTGGCGAGCTTGCCAACGCGCCTCATTGGTTCTCAAAATGCCTTCAAGTTCCTCAGTCTGTCTCTGGTCCTCCTCGGCCAGCGCTGCCAGCAACTGGGCTTGTTCCATAATCGGGACCTGAAAGGCAAACAAAAAGAAAAGGAACCCAAGTGTGGCTTCTTGGTACCCTTGTTCCTCCCCTTAGCAGGCTCCCCCAGCCTAGGTACTCTTACCGATAGTACTGGAGAGTCTGCGCCTTTGGGTCTTGGGCCTCCTTGGCCCCCAGTCGCTCTCCGCACGGCTTGTCCTACTGGAACCCGGTTCTTCTGGATCCGAAGCTGGAACCCTGGTCCGGCTTCTTTGAAACCCTCCGTATGCCGCACTGGAACCACGATCTGGTGCTCTCCGCCTCCACCGTTGAACTGAATCCCCATACAGGTCTTCTCAAGAGGTACTTGGCACTTCCTCCACACTTCCGGTTAAGGACTCCTCCTCCAAGTGGATGATTAGGATTTCTGGGGCTCAAATACTTTAATCCAGACAAATTAGTCCATAGTTCAAAAAACAAAATTAAACAGGAAGCTAAATATGCCTTCTCTAGCCCCAAGTCCAAAATTGAAAAAGCCAAAAGAAAAACGTTTTTTTTTTTTTTTTTTTTTTTTTTTTTTTCAAATGCAGTGCTTAACAGTGTCCTGCAGGAGGTGCAATAATCCCACTCCTGATACCAATTAATGTGGCCACCAGTGTGAACCCAGAGATGGGTTCACTGAAGTCCTGATGACTACACCAAATAACACCCTTGCGTGTGACCCGGACTGGAGTCACCCTGCAGGACTGGGTCTTTGTAATATATAAAAAAAAACAAAACCCAAAATAAAGTCACAGCACTCAATAAGTTCATACAAATAGTTCAGTTTACTCAGTTCATTAACATGTGGCTGAATGCTTTCAATACTTTATGAACTTCAGTCAGAACTCTGGGTAGCATTCAATTAACCACCAGCAAAGCAAACAGCAACTTCTTAAAGTCAAAAAAAAAACAAAACAGACAGCAGATGCAGTTAATCAAACTAGCATTAAACTTTCTTTTCTTTACTGTTCTTCAGCCTCTTCCAATAATGAGGCCTCAGCTCTCCAGAGAGCTTATGGGTCTGCTTTATAACAATAACTGGGTTTAGTCCACAAAAATAGTAGTCTTTCATTCAAATCACAAAACAAAAATAGGAAAGCCTCTGGCAATCACCTAATATGGCTGCCAGGAAACAGGAGAGAGAATATCAGGTTCTGCACAAGTTTGGGCCTTCCTTCAGGCTTCAAATTCCCACCCAGATATCAGCAAAAACCTCTCCCTCATTCTCTCCCAGCTTTCACCCCAAAACAATATTCAAAAGCCAGCTTCTCAGCCTACAAACAGTAAAGAAAAACAAAACACTCACTGCTTGTGGCTTACATTCCAATTCACTTGCATTGGTTCAGGCTGATAGTCATTCACACTAGCACAAGCCTCCTGAAAATCCATAGGTTCCTGTAAGGAAGACACCTCTTCAGGCTGTGCACAATTATCTAGCTCCATCGGTTGGGGTTTGTTGTCCCTGTCTGGTTCCCCAGGGTTTTTAGGGAGGAAAGACCCAAACTTCCTCCCTAGCTGGCCTGTTTTCTTACTGACTGGGCCAGGCTTATATTCCCAAGGGCAACGCCCTGCTTGCTCAGATCTGGCTGAGATCCAAGGACCTCTTGGGCTCCCCTGGTGGTTACTGGAATTATTCAGCTCAAACCCAGCCTGTCCTTTTCCAATTCCTCCCCGGGTTTTCTTTATTACTCTCTTCTTTTCTGACTTAACTGGAATCTGAACTGGGGAAAGGTCTGGCTGGTCACAATGTGCATCACTTTGCATTTGGCCACATTAAATTTCATCTGCCAATTTTCTAAGGTCTTCCTGCAGTTTTAACAACTTTGAACAGTTTAGTGTCATCTGCAAATTTAATCACCTCACTTATCATGCCAATTTCCAGATTATTTATAAATAAGTTAAATAGCACCGGTCCCAGCACAGATCCCTGTGGCACACCACTGTTTACCCTCCTCCATTGAGAAAAATGGCCATTTAATCCTACCCTTTGTGTTCTGTCTGATAACCAGTTCCACAATTGAACTTTACCTCCTATCCCATGACTTTTTAATTTTCTCAGGAGCCTCTTATGAGGAACCTTGTCAAAAGCCTTCTGAAAATCTAGATACACTACATCAACCAGCTAACCTTTATCCACAGGTTTATTCACACCTTCAAAGAAGTCAAGCAAATTAGTGAGGCAAGACTGGCTGAACCCATGCTGATGTGGTGGAGACAGAGACTGTGTCTGATTTCAAGAAAGCTGGGATAGGCATGTGGGATCTCTTAGAGAGAGGAAGAGATAATGATTACTGCGGATGGGCAACTGGATGGGCCATTTGGCCTTTATCTGCCATCATGTTTCTCTGTTTCTATGACTCTGTCTCATTAAATCATGTTTTTCTACATGCTTCACAATTTTATTTTTTTATAATTGTTTCCACCATTTTGCCCAGCACTAAAATCAGGCTTATTGGTCTGTAATTTCCCGGATCTCCCCTGGACCCCTTTAAAAAAATCATTGTATCATTGGCCACCCTCCAATCTACAGGTACTGCTGACAATTTTAGCGACAGATTACAGAACACATGAAAAGCAATTCTGTAACCTAGAGGATCTGGATTTCAGCTTTCTAGCTAAGAGCCTAAATTTGGCTTCCAGAACCTCTCCCCCATATTTTCCTATGTCATTAGTACCTACATGTACCAAGACAGCCAGATCCTCCCCAGTGCTACCTAATATCTTATATAAGTGACGTGTGAGGTCTGTCATCTTTGTATCAGGCGATCCTCATGCCCAACAGCCTCCCAACTATCTACATGCCTAATGATTGAATCTCCAACTATAACAGTCATCCTAACCCTTCCCTTCTGGGCAGAAGCACTTGGAGACACAACCTCGGTGCGAGAGGACATCACATTCTCTGGTGGACAGGTCCTGGGTACAGGATTGTCTCCTACTTCACCAGGGTTATGCTCTACTTTATGGCAAAGACAGAAACTTTGGCCCAGATTCACCAAGGCCATGGATCAGATCTGATCTGTGAGCGATCCGATCCGTGGCTGGGGGGCTGATTCACGAATCGCCCTCATGCAAATGAGGGCGAACTGGATCACGCCTCCAACCGCCCGCCCGCATCGCTCTACAGCGATCCCGATGCATGCGCAGACCATCTGTAGATGGTCTAAGCATGTGCTGGCTCTCCATACCCGGCAGAGCAGGAAACTTTACTTTTTTTTTTCTTCGAAAGCCTGTGCTTTAAACCCACGGGTTAAAACCACGGGCTTGCACTGTGGGGAAGGGCAGGAGATCAGGGCAGAGAGCAGGGCAGCAGAAGGCAGGGCAGTCAGAAATGACCTGAGCGACTGATCCTCAGCAGTCACTTTATTTTTGGATCGGTCAGCTCAGTCGGTGTCCCTCATTTTTTTTTTTTTTTAGTGAAACGTTGCCTGCCTACATTTGAATGCCGTTCCCCCTCATTTGCATAGGCAGATTGAAGGATGATTGGGATAGAAGTTAGTGAATCGGGGCGGAGGGAAATCGGGTCACAAAGGAGTCGCTAAGTGGTCGGAACTTGATCGGTGGGCTTGGTGAATCTAGCCCTGTTTGTCTGTTTGTTTTAAACAGAAAGTTTGAGCTCTGCTTCTAACTTTAATGTTTTAGGGCTAGATTCACCAAACACTTTTTTGGGGGTGATCCGTGTCCGAGTCTTGCCAGGCGACAGATTCACTAAAGAGTCTCCGTGCAAATGATCTGATTGGACACACGTCCACAAACGATCCCACAGGTCGCTGCAGAGTGATCCAGACGCATGCACAGACCATCCTCTCTGCCTGGAGATGTGATCCGCGCATGCGCTTGCTCTCCGCACAAGCTTGAGGTCAAAACAGAAGGGGGGGGGGTGGCTGCCCTCGCTGGCTCCATGAGAATCATTTCAAGGGAACAGAACCCGCTTTGCAGCCAGACTGGAACTAGCAGAACACGCTGTAGTGCAGCCCCGCTTAAACCTGTGGGTTAAAACCGCAGGTTAGAAACATGGGCTTGCAGAGAGGCAGGGCAGCAGAGAGCAGGGCACTTTTTGCACAAGGGAGATGTTTTTTTATTTTGATGGTTTAAGGGCTGCAGGGCTGGGTTTTCAGGGCGGCAGAGAGCAGGACAGTCGGCAAGGACATGAGCGACTGGTCCTCAGCAGTCGTTTCTTTTTGGATCGGCAAGCCCAGTCGGTGTTCCTTCTTCTGTTTAGTGAATCGCTGCCTTCCTACTTATGCATACATTTTCCCTCATTTGCATGTGCAGATCGGATCGGGCAGAAGGTTAGTGAATCGGGTCAGGGTCAGAGAAGGCTCGCAAACTGGTCGAGACACAATCGGTGAGCTTAGTGAATTTGGGCCTTAGACTGTTACTGGTAAGGTTCTTATCTTGTACTTTGGATTCCCTCTTTTTTTTGCTGGTCGTGTGTAATTTTGTAAGCCACCTAGACTTGCTTAGATAGGGCAGGTTATAAATGGGTAAAATAAATCAAGAAATGACCAATACATGACCAAAATTATAGCAATATGAACAGAAAAAAAAATAAAAATAATCATAAAACTCACAGAATTCTAAATTGTCACATAATACCAAGAAAATTTAAATGAATATATAAAAAATAGTAAAAAAAAGTGTAACGGTATAAATAAAATACTAACAAATCCCCATGCTAGGATAGGTGCATTACTTAAACTAATATTTCCCTACTCTCTCCCAGAGGCACACTTAGCCAGTCAGGTTTTCAGGAGTTCCACAGTGACTATGCATGATATAGACTGGAGATCCAAAATACGCAAATCTGTCTCACCCATATTTGTTACAGATGTCCTGAAAGTCAGGCTGCTTAGGTGTGCTTCCAGAAGAGGCTTGGGAAACTCTCTCTTAAACCAATCCTTGGCATGTCTCTCCTTTCTTCCCTAAGGAGTAACTTGTGTTCATATGAAGAAAATCCTAGTTGCATTGAAAATTAAATACACTTAATATGATTCACATCCTCTGTGGTCTGCTATAAGCAGATTTTCAGGATTCCCTTTTACTTTCAAACTTTAACTAAACGTGTGTAATGTTATGGAATGTTAATAAGAGGTTTGGTCTAGGTGCCAGCATACAGCTGTAACAAAAAGCAAACTTTGAAAGTCGATTTTAAGTTGCATGATGATCTCTTAGCAACAAATGTGCTCCTGTTTTAGTTGCCTTCATAGGAAGTGTAATATTCTTGTTGCTTGCAATGTTCAACCTCTGGTGCTAAATAAACAGTAAGGCAGGATGTAGGCGGTAATCCAAGCATTTTGAGGAAATTCTGGGAAGAAAACTCTACAGTTACAAGAAAGCCTCTCAACATATCCTGACGTAATGACTCATCACTGACATTCACTGCCTCGCTGATTTTCGTCACTGGCGATCAGGTTCGGATTGCAAAAACCTGGCTGAGTGAGATTGCAAGATCCGGAAATGAAGGAAGAGTGGGCAGCATGAACATCCATTACATAATCAGTTCTGTTGTACAATGGCAGCATAACTTTGGACCTTTGAAATATAACCAGGTGTTATCCCAACACTGTCACAGTGACCAGCTTCTCTGGTCAGTTTGGCATTTGGGAGGGATGAAAACCACTGGAGGAGTAAGAAGGCACTCCCCTCTCCCTTATCCCTTCAGTGGAGTGCTGCTCACCAAATCCTAAACGTGCTTGGGTCTAAGAGTGATGACAGAGGCTTCCTTTGTGGTGTTTGCCTGCCATATGATGCTGCACCAGGCTTCAGCTTCAGAGGAAAGGGCAAACCTTCAGGTGTTATTTTGGTGGGTTAAGCATGTAGCAGATGCTCTATATGACGTGCTCAGAAACATTAGCAAAGTGTCTGCTTGTTTTATCTCCACCCCCAGAGTGCTCTGGATCAGACAATGGGCAGGAGATTTTGCCTTTAAAGCTACTTTGAGCATTGTAGGTAAGAAGATCATACTTAGTGTCTGGATGCAAGCGACCGCACCTGCCTACTGGGCTTGGAGGAATTGCTTTCATAATCTGATGCTCTTGGAGCAACTCCATGCCCGCTTGTCGTTCAAGCAGAAAAAAGTCTTTTTGCAGATCAGGGACTCGCTTTCCCCTAGGGACTAGTTTTAGCTGATGATGTCCTCAGCTGCTTCTCCGGGATGGTTGGTATGTTGTTTGGCGGAGTGTGGATAGTTGGTATGGATGGTTGGGTGAGTGTTGTCTGTATGTAGGATGGCATAGGACTCGATTCTGGGGGGGAGTTGTTCTAGTTGATGTTTGCTGAGCGGCACAAGAACACAGCGCAGAAGTCTCTCTGCTCTTTTTGCTATCTTTGGGGTATTGGATAGGGGTTTGGGGGGGGATTATGGGTAGGGGGAGTATTTGCACTTGGGAGTGGGTGGGGGTGGAGCTGGGGTTTCTTTGAAAAACCTGTTTTGTTGTACTTTTGGTATTCTTGATCTTGTTGAACCATTGTTTTGTTTTGTGTAGTTAGTGATTGTGCATCACTAAAACATGATTTACACTAAAGCTAATTTGAGCAGACTAAGAGTTAGACGACCTTATGGCCTCATTTTAGACAATATAGAGTTAAAATGCAGTAATTTTCATTGCTGTATCTGCCAAGTTTTGATTTTGTTCTGACGTTACCAGATGGGTCCAATTTTTTCCATTTAGATGAACACTACCAAATGTTGACATTTAATACAAACTTGATTTGTGTGTTTTGGGATAGCATGCTCAAACAGTAACGATCTTAAATTATACAACATTTGCAGCAACGTGTTCCCATTTTAATTTTAGGAACAGAATTGGCTCTGGTTAATGGTGCAAATGACGCTGTATATTCTGCATCTCAGGATGATCCCTAGAAAGTTAGACAGGTCTAAAATCCAGCATTGTACCAGAAGACTGGAGGGTAGCCAACGTGATGCTGATTTCTAAAAAGGGTTCCAGAGGTGATCTGGGAAATTATAGATTGGTGAGTCTGCCATTGGTGCCGAGCAAAATAGTAGAGACTTTTAGATAGAACAAAATAACAGAACATATACATACAAAAAAAAAATCACAGTACAAAGGGCCTTCAGGTCGTGGGTTATCAACAGGTGCTTTATTATAAGACCCGACACGGGCCAAGTTTCGTCATTCCCGCCTGCTATATTGTCCGCCAAAGTGATACTAATTGATAAAAAAAAATCAACAGTTCAGAGCTGAGGACAGTTTGGGTTCACACAATACTCATTGAAAAAAGATTTCAAGTTCCCCATGTTGAAACTAAATAGAAACCGCCACTGACAATGCCAAAATCTAGCGCATATACATAAGTATGGATTAATGAGAGAAAGTAAACATGGATTTAGTTAAGGGACATCTTGCCTCATCAATCTACTGCATTTCTTTGAAGGGATGAATGAACACATGGATAATGGTGAACCAGTTGATATCGTGTATTTGGATTTTCAAAAGGGATTTGACAAAGTACCTCATGAAAGATTTATGAGGAATTAGAGATTCATGGGATAGGAGGTAATGTCCTGTTGTAGATTAAGAACTGGTTGAAAGAAAACCGAGAGTAGGTTTAAACGGTCAATTCTTTGAATGGAGAAGGGTACATAGGCCAGGATTCACTAACCTGCCCAATCGGGCCAATCGGTCCAACAAATTCAGCAAACTCCAACATGCAGATGAGGGTGATTGGAGGAATGCCCCCATCTGCAGGCACGGATCGCTCTATAGTGATCCCCGCGCATGCACAGACCATCTGTAGATGGTCTGAGCATGTGCTGGACCTCCGGGCCATCAGAGTTGTTGTTTTTTTCTTCTATTTTTTTACACTGAGCGCAGCCAGGGAACCTGAAAAGTGCTGGACCTCAGGGCCGGCATAGATTATTTTTAATAGGCGATAGAGGAACTTTTGGGAACCCGTGGTTTTAACCCGCTTAAGCCTGCGGGTTAAAACCACAGGCTTGCAGTACGGGGAAGGGTGGGAGAGTTGAGGCAGGCAGGGTGTTTGGGTTTGGGGCTGGAAGGCAGGCGTATTAGGGGCAGGCAGGCACATTCAGGGCTGCAGGAGGCATTCGGGGCAGCAGGAGATCGGGGCTGACAGGGCAAAGAGCAGGGCTGCAGAAGGCAGGGCAGTCGCAAAGGGCTTCAGTGACTGGTCCTCAGAAGTTAGGTTTTTTTTTTGATCGGCCAGCCCAGTCACATTATCCAGCCGGCAGGTCCGCCGCTCCGAAATGGTGGGCCTTCCCCTTCCCAGTGCATTCTGGGATGCACCAGGGAGGGGCCTAAGGCTCCGATTGGCTCAGATGGCTAAGGTTCCTCCCATAGGCAGGCCCTTAGGCAACTGGGCCAACCGAAATCTTAGACCTCCTTCCCAGTTCTTCTCCTTCCCATTCTAGGATGCACTGGGAGTGGCCAATCAGAGCCTTAGGCCCTTCCTCGGTGCATTCAAGAATTCACCGGGAAGGGGAAGGCTCACCATTTTGGAGGGGCAGGACTGCTGGCTGGAGGGTGTGAGCGTCCATCTGGCCAGACTTTCTTCATACAGGTACAATGGGGGTGGGTGGAGGAGGTTGTCAGGATAGACAGGTGTGTCGTTGGGGGGTGGGTTCAGCTTTAGAGGTGTGTCGGTAGGATGGAGTGGACATCCCTCCTGCCCAGCGTATTTCAGGAGGGGTTCAGGGATTTGGGGGACAGAAGGGAGTGGACATCCCTCCTGCCTGGTGTAATTTACGGAGGGGTTCCCCGCAGTAGCTGCTCAGCTGTTTGAAGGGGATTTCCTTGCTGCGATTAGATGATGACAACGCAATTCTCTAACTGGCACCTGTGACATGGGCGCCGGTTAGAGAATTGGGCAAGTTAGGCATCTGTCTATTAGGGCATTTGCGATTCTCAGCACCTGCTTAGGCGGCTGCTGAGACAAGACGTCCTATTGAGAATCTGCCCCTAAGTCCATTTTGACTGCTGGGATAAAATGGCCAATTTCTGAATTTTTCAATAATGGCCACAGGCTAGTGCCACCTATTTTTTCAGACGGTAGGAACTCATATACTAAACCTGCATTAGTTGGCTAGCCATAGCAATGCAGCTGCACTGATTAGCGCAGAACACGCCCACTCTCTGTCCCCCATGTCCCCATTCAAAAAACATTTTTTAGCACATGGGTGGCACATACATGATAAAATTACCAATGCCATTTTTTTTAATTTTTGCTGCAGTAAGCACACATTAGTGCTTGCCATAGCTTTGTAAAAAAAAAAAAAAAAAAAAAGGTGCCCAAGTTAGGAGCATATCTTTTGAATATGAGGCTCTTGTTTGTTCTCAAGCAAACTTTTTATAGCTGTGTTACATGGAGAACAAGATGTGACATATTACAGTTCCATCTTGACTTATAATCTCAATTATTCCTTAATGTTCTCGTATATAACTTTAAGGAAGAATGGAGACTGCTTAGAATAAAAAACAATGGATGGTACATAAAAGGTTTTAATTAATAAATTGAGAAAACATGTTTTATTTAGTAACGTTCTAACATATTGCAAATATAAATAAAGTATTCAGTGTTTGTTTTGGCCATCCTTAATAACTTTGTATGAAAAGGTTCATATATATATATATATATTTTTTTTTTTTTTAACCATTTTAGTATTTGGCTTTGATGGCTACTGATTGTAATATTTTACATTTAATATTTATTGTTTTAGTAATTCCCCTTACATTTTGGATACTATTCCTACTATTATTTCTAGAGCACTGCCAGAAGAGGAGAAAATGATGGTAGATAAAAGCCATTTGGCATATCCAGCCTGTCCCATCTACTATCTCTTCCAATCCTTAAGAGATCCTACTTGCTTGTCTCATGCGTTCCTGAATTCAGGTGGTCTTCACCTGCACTATATCCGCCTTGAGACTGTACTACATATCTAAACGTTTTCAGGGCTACCCAAGTCCAGTCCTCAAGATCTACTGGCAGGCCAGGTTTTCAGGATACCCATAATGAATATGCATGAAAGAGATTTGCCTGCACTGCCTTCTTGATATGCAAATCTCTCATGCATGTTCATTGTGAATATCCTGAAAACCTGGCCTGCCAGTAGTTCTCGAAGACCGGACTTGGGCAGCCCTGATTTATGTGAATAACCTGCATGTAACTGTGAGTTCCTACTTTATAGAACTGCCCTTTAAATCAGAAGGAGGTAAGGAACTACCCTCCTGTCAGCATATCATAGGCCCTTTTTTGGGGAGGAAGCAAGGATGGGTGACTGGGGATAATTATTTTTGGATCGAAAGGGCAGGCTTTAACTTTGGCACATGGGCCAACCCGGCCCATGTGCCTATGGCCCCGCCCACATGAGGGCCTTAGGCTCCCGGGCCTATTCTGATTGGCCCAGGCACCTCAGGCCCCACCTGTGGGCGGGGTTTCTGCCGCCTGGGCCAATCCGGCCCCATTCTAGACACGGCTGGCCTGCCGGACGGGCGGGCTTGGCACCCGTCCGTCTGGCCAACGTAAAAGGTACGGGGAAGGGGGGTGGGGGGGTCATGGGGTTGGCCGGGGGGGTTGCGGGTCGGCTGGGGGGCGATCGTGGGTTCTTGGGGGCGGTCGTTGGGGGGAGGGGGTTGTGTCGAGGGCAGGAGGGCCTGAGATCCCTCCTGCCCGTATTGTAGTGGGGGGTGGGGGGTAGGGGGTTGCCGGGGCCAGGAGGGCTTGGGCTCCCTCCTGGCCCGTTGCTGTCGGAGGGTCACCGGGACCAGGAGGGCTTGGGCTCCCTCCTGGCCCGTTGCTGTCGGAGGGGGGGGGGTCGCCAGGGCCAGGAGGGCTTGGGCTCTCTCCTGGCCCGTTGCTGTCAGAGGGGGGGTGGTCACCAGGGCCAGGAGGGCTTGGGCTCTCTCCTGGCCTGCTCGTACTCGGCGGAGGGGGGCACGATCGCTGGGGCAAGAGGGCTTTAGCTCCCTCTTGCCCCGATGCCATCGGGGGGGGGGGGTCGCAGTTCGACGGGGCAAGAAGGCTTGAGCTCCCTCTTGCCCCGATGTTGTCGGGGTGGGGGGGTGTTCGCGGTTCGACATGGCAGGAGGGCTTGGGCACCCTCCTGCCTGGATCATTGTGGGGGGGAGGGATTCTGTAACCGATGTTGTATTGACAGACACCGGTTACAGAATCCAGCTTTTAGGTGAAAGACTGGCTCCTCCTTAGCCTAAAAGCCCTTCTGTTGGACGTTTGGGGCTTAGGCATTGTTTTGGTTATGGCCAAAAAGTGTAGACATCGTGGGGGTGTACTTGTAGACGTTGTGGTGATCTGGGCATTTAGTAGAGGCAGGCCATAATCAAAACAAGGACGTTTGTTTTGGTTATGGACACTTTCCCTGCTTCTGCTTTGAACGTTTAAGGACTTAAGCCAAAAAGGGACTTAAGACAGTTTTTTTGATTATGCCCCTCCACGCCTCCTCTTTTATTAATTTGAATCCTTAAAAGCTTATTAAATTTAAACTACAAAAGCTATTTTGGTATGGGATATATATTACTTGAAATAGATCAGCATACCATTTTTGAAACTCAGGACCAACTCATATCAGACCATTTATATTTCCCATAAGAGCCATAGAATATACACGTTGCTTCTGAGCAACAAGGCCAAATAAAGGGTTAACAGCTTATGAATTCTAGTACAGTATATTTGAGAGGCTTTGCCAGGTACAGTCTCTTATACTACAGCCAGATCAACAGTCTCGGTGCAGGAAAAACTGTGCTTTACCGACACTGGTGTTAGGCTGGTTCATGTTTTTAACTTATCCCAGAAGTTAACATTAAAATGATTTGCAATCTTGAAGGATTTTTATTTTTTACATTTTAACTTATATTTGAGACAGACTTGAAAAGATGTTTTTATGTACACATACACAAAAGAGCGAAACTCAAATACAAGCTTAAAGTATCATCCCCAAAATTATTCAGTACATACTTCTTAATTGTTGCTTTTAAGAGTCATTGAGTTAGCATAGACTCATGGCAACCCCCTGAATAGCTGCTCCAAAATCTTTTTGGTCTTGATTCAGGCAACTAATTATCAATAATGTGGCAGTCATAGTTGTTGTTTTATCCGTCCATTATATTGGTGGTCCTCCACTTTTGTGATCTTTTCCAATACTGATTTTTGTTATTTGGGCCGTCCACAATACACGTGACTGACCGAAAAGGTAGCAGGAGAGGTGTTACAAATAACAGAGATAAAGATTACTAACATTGGGAGGGGTAATTTTCAGGCAAGGCAACTTTCATTTCTGAAAGTTTTGTGTACTATTGGGTCAGTAGAATGGGACAATGCAAAAAAGTTTTCACAACTTTTAATGTTTTTCATGGTCTAAAAGTGGGGGTGCGATTTCTGGGGCTAATTACTTTTTTATTGAGAAAGGTTTCTCATTTACCCCCTTTTACTAAGCCAAGGTAGAGGTTTCTACCGCAACCTGGAGCGCTAAATGGCCCGACGCTCATAGACTTCGTAAAAGAAGGCCTTAGTAATTAGTCCATACCTGAAGCTGAAATTGGTCAGGATTATGCCGCTGATATTCCTCTTATCTCCTACTCCCCTTAAAAAGGAACTAAGCGCAAAAAGATGTACGACAACCTACTAGCAACACATGCAGCTAAATTGGACCCCTCCATCACCAACCTGCTGACAGCTTCAACTGACCTCAAAGCTTTTCGAAAAGAAATCAAAACCATATTATTCAAGAAATTCATCCTAATTTCCCAACCCCCACTCTTCTCCCCTCTCTCCCCCTCTTAGGATCCTCCCTTCAAAATGTTACTTAGACCTAATGCCTTTAACTGTATTCCTCTTCCTGAAAACGTCCAGCTATCGCTTTGATGTATTAGGCCCATCTTTTAATTGTATTCCTCTTCCTGGAAATGTCCAGTTATCTTTTTGATGTAATCCGCTTAGAACTGCAAGGTACAGGCGGAATAGAAGTCATTAATGTAATGTAATGTTATCTTGTGGTATAAATAAGCCACATACTCCACTTTTGATACCTTTTTGCTCAGCGGGTCATAGTGTATTCTTCTTCTCCAGCACTATCATTCAAAGGCATTAATTTTCTTTCTGTCTCATTTCCTTACTGTTCAGCTTTCACATCTATATGGCATTATTGTAAACACCATGACTAGAAGCTGAATCTTTTGTTTATGAAGATACATCTCTACACACAAAGATCTTGTCTAGGTCCTCCATAGCCATTCTGCCAACAGAGACATTGGCTTTCTTGACTGCTTATTTTATTATTTGATCTAAAAGGTTGAAGTTGTCTACTGTTTTAATTACTTCATCCACAACAAAATTATTGATTTTTGTCATCTTCATCCCAAGGTGCAGCTCATTTTGGAGGCAGTTCTATCAACTGATAGCTCCATTTAGGTATGCCAATTAGAGAATGGCACGGGAACAAATTTGTTCCTTGTCCCCACAGGAACTCAATTTCCCCATCCTGTCCCCATTCCTCTAAACTCTATTTTAACTGCACAAGCCTCAAACACTTATTATTTTAAAGTGCTTGAGGCTTGTGCAGATGAGGACGGAGCTTAGGCATTGGTGGAATGAGGCATTATGACATCACAATCTGAGCTCTAGAATGTTGCTACTTATGATTTTAAAGTGTTTGAGGCTTGAGCTGATGAGGACGGAGCTTAGGCATTGGTAGAATGAGGCATTATGACATCACAATCTGAGCTCTAGAATGTTGCTACTTAGGATTTTAAAGGCTTGTGCAGATGAGGACAGAGCTTGCAGGAATGGGGCAGGGACGGGAAAATGAGTTTCCGCGGGGATGGGGAAACATTTGCCCCCATGTCATTCTCTAGTGCCAATGCCAAGTACCAGAATAATGGCACAAGTTGTCATGGGTGTGCCTCAGTTTAGGTGCAACCATTTATGCCGTGCAAATGGCTAGTGTAAATGGGTGCTACATGTACCAAGTGCTGTGCATAATTGATAATCAGCGGCATAGTAAGGGTGAGGGGTGCCCCTCTCCCACCACACACACACACCCCCCTTTCCCATTCCCCGTACCCCCTTTGACATCTCTTCCTAGGTGCGGGTCCCAGAAGTGATGTCAGAAAGAGTGCAAAAAAAAGTACGGGGGGAAGGCAATGGGCACGCACGGCGAAAGGTGTGGGCAGGGAGCAAATGAGCAATTTTTTTTTTTTTTTTTTTGGGGGGGGAGAGGAGGAGGGGTGCTGCCATGCCCTTATGAAGACTGTGCCCGGGGCAGACTGCACCTTTACTACGCCACTGCTAATGTTCCACAAGTTGTGTTAAATGGAGACATGTACTGTATATGGCCTGCCCATGTTCCACCCCTATCTATGTTAGCCTTTAGCACTAATTTAACAAGCTTAATGTGGCCTAGTGTTTCCTGATTTACAGAGTCCAAGGCCTTGCTGTAGTCAATGAAACATATGTAGATATCCTTTTGACAAATTTTCATGTTTTCAAAGATCCCTCTCTCTCATCCATGACGTCGCCCTTTCTTGAATCCCACTTGAACTTCAGACCGTTCTTGTTTCAGGTAGATGGGATAAGAGCTCCCTTTTTCAGGATGGATATGAACACAGATCTTTTCTAGGCAGCTGACCATGAAGTTGTCTTCCAAATTTCCTGGTAGAACCACATCCACCTCCGAAACCAGCACGTGACATTGCAATTGAATGAGGTCTCTGCGCAGATTCTACTGTGCTGATGTGTCCTTCTGTACTGTGCACTGAAAATGGTCTGTGTTCTATGTAGAGCCTGCTGTACAGGAGTTCTCTGCACTAAAGGCTTCTGCACTGAGCTCACATTATGTAGTTTCCAAGCACAATCTGTCTACTTCACATATCTTGGTGCACTGTACTTTACTTTCCGGTATTTGAAATCTTTCAATGCCAACTTTTTCTATACTGCAGGTTGTTCAACCTTATGGGCTGACAAAGATTACTGTGTAACAGTTGATTCCTGCACCATGTCAGGATCTAGACTCTGCTTTTTTTCAGGAATATTTGTTTTTTAAAGAATGTCCGCTACTATATAGGGTGTCTCCTTTCAGGTGCATTACATGGAGGAATCACTCTCTGGAGAAGAGTGGTGTGTCCTAACTCTGTCTACTGGAGATGCCTAAGCTTGTAAGGAACCTCATCTCCTTTTCTTACCTCTTTTATGTACCTGAAGAGGAATATGCGTGTCTGATTATGACGAGTGAAGAATCTTGATCTTGTAGCTTCCGGATTGTCTTGCCAGTGAGCACAGTGTAGACTGTGGTCAAGTTCCAGAGAGCAGTAGCATTTCTGATGAGTGCTATCTTGCACCCTCGGCTCCATTATTTAAAGCTCCCTACCTCCCACCCCGTAAACAAAATAGTTTGCTAAGAAAAAAAATAATTTTATCTGTTATAGGGGGATGGATCCAAGAGGGAGGACAACTCTAAAACTGATGCAAACAATTTAGCAGCAAAGAGTTAAGAGATCCGAATGAGCCAAAAACGACATCTGTGCAATAACTCGGGCAAAATGAAGACTGAGGAGATCCATGAGGTAGCGGCTGCACAGGAAACCTTGTGCATGCTCAAAAAGATCTGGTTTTCTTTGAGAGGCATCTGTGTTGGTGCCATCAGATGATGTCACCCACGTGTGTGGCCAAGTCTTCTCGCTTCTCAAGGAGATTTAGTTTGGACCACTATGCATTTCCTGTGTTTGAAGAATCAAATTGGCCACTCCCCCCCCAAAAATGAGAGAAAAATGCAGGCAGTGTACTTGTTTTGTAGTTTATAGCACAGCTAAACTGCATTTTATTATGTTTTAGGACAGAAGATTCTATGTGGTAATGCTAATGCCTCTGCCATCCACAAAAAAATGTGATTAGTAAATCTGCATTAAGCACTTTGCTCTGTCTTTACAATGTCACTGTATGATAGCGAGGCCACTTTTAGGTTACTAAAGAACAACACAAAATTTTTACAGGTCTAAAATGCAGCGGAATACCCACACTTTGTCATTTTCACAAAACAAAATCAAACTGCTGAGTTTAATAATAAAAAAAAAATGGGCATCTTCCTTTAGATTTTACCAGCAGAATGTTTGGCAGCTTTTATCAGCTTATACATAAATGAAAAGAAGAAGAGCAGATTGTCATACTCTCCTTGGTAAGTCTCTCTTAATATCAGATTGTGGTAATCGACTAGAAAATAGTAAATAGCTTCGATTGTAGAAAGGTAAGTGTCAGGCTTTCCCTTCTGATGTCGCCAAAAACAAGTCTTCCTTTTTTTCAACTCAACTTGTACCAACCCTAAGAAGGGGGGAGGGGAAAGAGAGAAAATCATTTCAGTACTTCTTAGCATATTTTACACACTCACAACTATAAAAAGGGAAAGTATATTCTGTTTAAAAAATATTGTCTAGTACATCTATATAATCCCCTCAAGGTAGGCCCCTTATTGCATTGAGTAAGGTGGTCCTTAAGATTATGGTAAAAATTCAACCTGCTCCTTGTGACTCTGGGCAAGTCACTTAATCCCCATTGCCCCAGGTACGAGGGTCATTTTATAAATAATGCACACTATTTTTTTAAATGTACATGTTTTATTTATTTTTTTTCCAAGTATTTCTTTACAATCCTTCAATATTTATTTTATTTTTTTTGTACACCGCCATACCCAGGGAGTTCTAGGCGGTTCACAACAAATAGATGAATTACATACAGTGCGATTGAAAAAAGAAGAGCATAACAAGGCAATCGAAGGGTCAAACTAGTTTACATTGACAATTTAGGTGAGGGAAGGGCTAATATAGAGCACATACAGTATGTACTGTAAGAGAATACAATTGGATTTATGAGAAGGGGGAGCAAAAATCTTGGAAGGTTGGGGGGGAGGAGGGGGAAAAATTAGTCTCCCAGCTTTGCAATGACCAAGTCCCAACGTCCGGGAAGCTTCATTATTCCATCCAAGACGCTGTTTATGTTCAGTTGCCGAATGGCTTGGGTAACGGCAGAAGAAAGGTCTTCCAGAGATGCAAAACAATGTCCACGCATAGGTTGTTTCAACTTTGGAAAAAGATAGAAGTCTGCTGGACTCATGTCTGGACTGTAGGGAGCAGGAGGTAACACCTCCCAGCCGTATTCGCAGAGCTGAAATCACTGTTCAATGAGTGAAGAGCTCCATCTTCTCACGACCCAAAAAATTTTGACGACCTCAATTAAAAGTCAAACAAATGATGATTTTTGCTTATGATCATGATCACAGACAAAGTACCATGTGGAAGAAGTGTCACAGCACTGTATTATTGGATTTTGTGCAGAAAAATGCACAAAATCCGACCTCAGTTGCTCTTGGCTGGGCCACTCATTCTTCACGACAATGCTCGCCTGCACATAATGTCGTCATTGAAAAACTACGCAAATACAGCTCATGCTCCCTACAGTCCAGACATGAGTCCACCAGACTTCGACCTTTTTCCAAAGTTGAAACAACCTATGCCTGGACATCGTTTTGCATCCCTGGAAGAGCTTTCTTCTGCCGTTACCCGAGCCATTGGGCAACTGAACTGGATGGAATAATGAAGCTTCCCAGACGTTGGGACTCGGTCATTGCAAAGCAGGAAGACTATGGGCTCCTTTTACAAAGCTGCGTGCGCTAAATTGCCTGGCATTAGTTCTAGCTGGGTAGCGCGGGTTTAGCACACGCTAAAATTCTGCGTGCGCTAAAAACGCTATCGCAGCTTTGTAAAAGGAGCCCTATATTGAAGGATTGTAAAGAAATACTTTTTTAAGAAAAAATAAAACATGTAAGTTTAAAAAATAGTGTGCATTATTTATGAAATGACCTTTGTATATTAGATAGAGTGGGAGTCCACCAGGACAGATAGAGAAAAATGCTTGAGTACCTGAATAATTTGTAATCCGCATAGAATTTGTAGGATATGCGGAATATAAATTATATATATATATATATATTCTACCTCATTTAGATAAGATATGGTTAAAATCTGAAGTGATTTGGGACAAATTTAGGGGTCGTTCTTGGTCCTACAATATCCTCATAATACGGCTGGCTATTCATAACAATGTGGTGGTTTCTTGATGCAAACGGACAAGAAAAGGTTCAACAATTGCTGGTTAAAGATCCTGCAAACTGGAGAGATGAGGCAAACTATCAGTATTTAAAGCAGTCAGCATCATCCATGACAGTAGTCGACGACTCCGCTGAAAGAACAATTGCCTTAATGCTGCAGTATAATTCAAATCTCGCAAAGAATGAGCAGAAGCAGCTCTTCCTTCCACCTTGTTGCTCAGCACTGAAAGACCTATCCAACTTGCTCCAAAGCCATACTGAAGAATACTGTTGAGCATTTGCACGTAATAAACATTTTGTATTTACTGTGGAATAATGACATTAGTTACCAGTCATCACTGAACGTTGAACAATGCATAATACACTCCTCCCTCCATATATGTGGGGGGTTAGATGCAAAGAAATAACTTTAGGGCCAACTCTGATCCCACCCTGCCTCCCGGACCCCACCCTGCCTCCCGGACCCCTCCACAACTTACTTTTTAAAGCCTGGTGGTCTAGCGGTAAAGAAGGGGCAGCAGCGATCTTCCTACGCTCTTGCTCTGTGCAGAGCCACGAACATAAATGGCTGCTGCGAGTTCTCGCTAGTTTCATAGGAACTCACGGCAGCCATTTAGGTTCAAAGCTCTGCACAGGGCAGGAGCGTAGAAAGATCGCTCCTGCCCCGCTTCACTGCTAGATCACCAGGCTTTAAAAAGTAAGTTGTGGAGGGGTCTGGCACGCGGGCATGGGTTAGAGTCAGCTCTAAGTAAGTTGTGGAGGCTTTAAAAAGTAAGTTGTAGTGAAGTTTGGTAGAGGGATAAAACCCACAAATAATCAAAGTTGTGAGTGCCAAATTCATGAATATGGAGGGGGGAGTGTAAATTATTAGGCCAACCAGTCTATTTTAGCTGTAAGTAACACAGTATGTATTTTAACTTCTTTTCATGTACTCTTGCTCACAATTCATGTTTAGATGGAAAATTAATATAAATTCTAAACTTGCATTTTATGTATTAAATTAAAAATTGTTGAGTGACCTCTAAATGTTCATCAAAAGGCTTTTATGATTTAGCACAATTGACAGTGATCAGACAAAGACAAAAAATAGGTCGCAGAGGTCATGTCCCATGAACTTGATTTTTTTCTCTGGTGCGGAAGGGTTTGTGTGTATCACCAAAGTTTGAAGCTATGATGTTGGGAATTATAACTCCTGATCTCTGTTCCATCTAGACTAAGCAAGAGTCCTTCACATGTACTGTTGACAGTGGGAGGCGAGAACCGGTGGCGGTCATTCAGAGAGCAGCACGGGGCCAAGCAGGAAGAGCTCGGCCCTGTCAGGTGTGCCGCTGGCCGCGAAAAGGGAACGGGGACGGAGAGGCTCAGCACAGGGCAGGGCGCGGAAAGATCGCTCCTACCCCCGTACGCCGCTGGACCATCAGGGATTAAAAATGGCAGGTAAGTGTGCGCCGGGTGGTGGGAGGGTTATAAAAAAAAGTTAAGTCAGCCAGGATTCCTCCTGTCCCGGCCTACCGTATCGTCCAGGAGGGGGTCAGGTTGATGATAAGAATACAGGACGAGACCCCCATTTTTAGGCCATTTTTTTGGCCCCAAAATCTCATCCTATATTCGAGTATATACAATAAGCCTACTAACTGGTTGTAAATATTCAGCATTAGGAAGAGGTTGTCTCATTATTGACATTACAGAATGCCATATTCTTTTTATCTTCCTGTCATTTTTGTCTAAATGTTTATCTGCTATCCATTGCTTTGTACAACTTATTTTCTTGAAAAAGCAGGTCAATAAATTAAAAAAAAAAAAAGGGAAAATATTTGAAAAAACAGGCACTAGATGCATGAATTAAGCCCAATCAGTGTAAACTCAGAGTAAAATAGGTTCTTTCCAGTCTTTTTTTTCTCCTCCACACATCTGCATGTCCTCCAAAAATCTTTCCGAAGAGAATTTTGTGGTCTCAAACTCACATATTTCAACATTTGTTTGTTTTTTGTTTAAAAGCTATCATAACTAGCCTGGCCCCACAGATCAAGCCACAATGCTGTACACTGCAATGCGAAGTATCTGGGATGGTCTGGCTGTGTAACAAAGTTTTGCTTGGGCCTAGAGAGGAAGGGAAAACGGTCTAACAGAGCTACCACAGTAATGGTAGCAAAGGACTGTACTTTGGGAGCACCTGGGAAGAGGTGACCTTCCAACTATCAGGCTATCAACAGTACTCTGTTACACAAGCATGATATAGAGAATTGTGTATTAAAGATGAAAGGATAAAAAAGAAAAATATACACTTTATTTATTGAACATTTATTTTACATTCCTCTGATCCAGAGAATCATCAGGGGAATTATACCCAACATATATTTTAGTCATAGAGGAAAATAGCAGGCTCCCTCCTCCCACTAGGACCGCAAAAGGAGGACAGGACATGACATGTATGCATATAGTAGGTCTTTCCAGAAATGTGTAAGATATGGTGAATATAGTAAAAAGAACGAAAATAAATTATGAGTAACTAGAATTATCTGGGAAGATGAATGTAAATATAGATTACTTAGTTGTAACAGTTAACCCATTTAGGAGGGTGTAAATATAGCATACTTAGTTAGAATGGTTAACTGCAATATTGTGTAAACATAGCATACACATATAATAATGTAATGAGGCAAATGCAAACATGATACCCTAGCCAAGTGGTTGGGAGGCCGACAACCATCACAGTGAAATCCATCTGTAGTTAAAATCCATTACAGATGTCTTCGAAAACCGCTCTGAACTGACTCCCCAGTCATTAGTAGTGGTATAGAAGCTTCCAATAAAGATAAACCAGTCACACAAAACATCAAAGCACTTAAGTTCAGATTCTAGAAAAGATGCCTACAGATAGGCGCCTAGATAAGAACACCTAGTCAATCTAGGAACCTAACTTAATTTTTTTAATTGGCTAAACAGAGCTGATAATTGAAAGTGGCATTAAAAAAAACAATTAAAAATTATTTTTAAAAATTACATATGCCAGTAGGTGCCTACCAGCAAATACATATGGTAAAAACATAAGAATTGTCATATTGGGATAGACCAAAGGTCCATCAAGCCTAGCATCTTGTTTTCAACAGTGGCCAACCCAGGTCCCACGTACCTAGCTAGATCCCAGGTAATGAAACAGATTTTATACTTCTTATCCTAGGAATAAGCAATGGATTTCCCCCGGCCATCTCAATAATGGCCTATGGCCTTCTTTTTTAGGAAATTAGCCAAACCTTTTTAAAACCCTGCTAAGCTAACTGGTTTCACCACATTTTCCAGCAACAAATGCCAGAGTTTAAGTACACATTGTGTGAAGGAATATTTTATCCAGTCTGTTTTAAAACTACTACTTAGTAGCTTCATTGCATGCCCCCTAGTCCTAGTGTTTTTGGAAAAAGAGTGGAAAACTGGAACGCTTTTCCAGAGTCTGTCATAGGGGAAAACACCCTCCAGGGATTCAAGACGAAGTTAGACAAGTTCCTGCTGAACCACCTAGAATAAACGCTTGATCTATAAGGAGGAAAAAGGCATCAGAAGCCGCGAGGCTGTGAAAGAGAGAGCTGTCTATATACACAGACTAGCTCCCCTGCACACTTCTATCACTGGACACAAAAAAACCCTCCTTTTCTACAAGCATAAATTTTAAACACACCGATAAACAAAAAAAGTGTAGAAAAGTGCTTATCTTGGTGGAGTAGAACTGCAGTGGAGCTGCAGATGAACTTGTCGCAAGCACTGAATCTGTAATGACAGCGAGAAAAGACCGATCCCTGGTGGAACTCTGCAAATTTAAACAAAAGACCAGAGCATGCCTGGTCTTCAAACCCCTCTTTATTAATAGTAAATAAATTATATAAGCAAATAAACTAAATCAGTCATGCAAACATATAACTTTCTCCTCTGTGGTTGCTGTTACTCTGCAAATTTAATCACCTCACTCGTCATTCCAATTTGTAGATCATTTATAAATAAGTTAAATAGCACTGGTCTCAGCACAGATCTCTGTGCTACACCACCATGTACTCCACTCCATTGAGAAAATGGCCATTTAACCCTACCCTTTGTTTTCTGTCTGATAACCAATTCTTAATCCACATTTGAACATTGCCTCCTATCCTATGACTTTAATTTTCTCAGGAGCCTCTCATCAGGAACTCTGTCAAAAGCTTTCTGGAAATCTAGATAAATTACATCAACTGGCTAACCTTTATCCACATGTTTATTCATACCTTCAAAGAAGTCAAGCAAATTGGTAAGGCAAGACCTCCCTTGGCTGAACCCATTCTGACTCTGTCTCATTAAATCACGTTTGTCTATGTTTCCACAATTTTATTTTTTATAATTGTTTCCACTATGTTGCCTGGCACTGAGAAGAGGCTTACCGGTCTGTAATTCCCCGGAACTCCCCTGGAACCCGTTTTAAAAATTGGCGTGTAACATTGGTCACACTCCAATCTTCAGGTACTACAGACATTTTTAGCGACAGGTTACAGATCACTAACAACAGATCAGCAATTTCATGTTTGAGCTCTTTTAGTACCCTGGGATGTATACCATCTGGTCCAGGTGATTTATCACTCTTTAACTTGTTGATTTGGCTTAGTATGTCTTCCAGGTTCACTGAGATTTCTTTCAATTCCTCCACCTCATCACCCTTAAACCATTTCCAGTTCAGGAACATTTCTTACATCTTCTTCTGTAAAGACTGAAGCAAAGAATTCATTCTATCTCATCACTATAACCTTATCCTCCCTGAGCGCACCTTTTACTCCTTGAGAATGTCCCAAAACATAATTATAGTGAACCACAAGAGGGAAGAGAAATTATTGAAGCAATTCAGTGCTACTAACATAAGAATTACTCAGAGAGGCTAGTTGAAAAATGAACAAGCTCCAAGATATGACTAAGTATTCCCAAATACTGATTCAAACCCATGTCCCCATTTGCTTTACCTTGAAGTCGCTCATCAGAAATTATTTTGTTTGTTTGATTCCAGGTACTGTCAATGAATACTACTTTCCTCAGTAAAGTTTTCATTTTGACCTGCTCTATGTTTTCAATTGTGTTGGTCACTTTGTTTTCGTGTAATTTTTTTTCCTCTTGAGAAGTACACTTTTTGCGTTTGGCAGCCGGTTCCACAGCAAGATCATTTGGCTGGGTACATTTCAGAAGATAAAGAAGACAGTCTTCAACTGAAACTGAATTGGGACCTGGAAATACAAGTACTATCTAAAACAGAAGAAGCAAAAGATAAGATCAATGAGAATACGACATAATTGTAATAACATACCTAATCAATAAACAATCTCCATTTTATAAAGTACAGTGAACTTCCAAAAGCATGATTCAGAATGATTATTTAGCAATAGACAATCACCATGCTATCAGTTCACAAATAAATCATCCATAACTTACTGAATGATCTTTCTCAGGGGCAATTCTCCCAATGATGAGTTAGTTTTCTTTGTGGGACTAAATATGTTCAATTAATATGTTGGTCGACATGACATGAGTGTCATGATGCAACCATACACAGTACAAACCCAGTCTACTTACTTTATGCCTTTTGTCTTCGTACTCTGGAATGCAAGGGTATGTGTAAATAGTGACATCCTCAGGTGCTAAAAGTTTAGCATGTACAGCAGTACTTTTGCCATCGGTTTCATTAGGATGCTTGATGATATCAATTTTCAAGGGAAGCTACATGGAAGAGAGTTACAAATACAAATCTTAGATAATGATGGCAGGTTTATGAAATATCTACGTATATGTGATTTGACTTACATAAACAGAAATTTGGTTGTCATAACTCCCCGATTTATAAGATTTCATATAAAATCTAGCATCTAGTTTTTGGTATAGTTTGCAAGTCCTAATTATAACTAGAATTATTCCTTTTTATTCTGGTAAATATAATTGAGCAATGACGTATTTTGCAATAATCCAGTTATCACAAGAATTGTTACAGCTAAAACCTTGCAGACTGAAGCAAGAATCTCTACCCATTTTAGCCTAAAAATAGGAAAACATTCTTACTTGTTAAATTTGTAACAAGAACAATTATTTGTAAGTATTTCACATTTGATGAAACAAAAGATTAGGCTCTTACCTCGATAATCTTCTTTCTTGTAGATGTATCTAGTAGTTCTGAATGCTAAGGTTATGCATCTGAACCTGCAAGTTGCTTGCAGAATGCCGTCAATCATCTTTTGGGTTTTTTTTTTCTCTTTGGGTGGTGGGAGGGGATTGTGACCACTGGGGGAGTAAGGGGGGGGGGGGGGGTCATGCCTTAAATCCTACATTGGTCTTGTCAGTTTGGGCACCTTAGTAGAACTTAGATGCAACTCAAACAGGTCTAACTGCTGGCATCTAAGTTCCCTTTAAGAAAGCTTTGATTATGGCTGGGGTTTATCCAGGTTGAAGCCCGCCCAATTCCCACCCATAACACACCTCCCAACACGCCCCTTTGCTCTCTGGACGCACAGCAGATTAGAAGTGCTGCTGCACATTCAGAAAGTTGGTTTTGATTATCGGCACTTGGATGTCCTTGCTATTAGGACTTCCAAGTGCCAACTTGGGCTGGTTTTTGGACGTTTTAAAGTTTTGATTATGTGCTCTTTCGTCAATAAGCACTTTGATTTATTCAGTCTGTGTAAGCATAGGTAAAGTTTAAATTTAAAACACAAGGGGCCTAATTCTATAAACACCCCCTAATCACGGATGGCTAGCAACACTTTAGTTCTGCGTGCAACTTGTTTTTGTCAATTTAGGTTGCGTGCAGATATTGGTGCAGCACCAAGCAACACCTAAGTCGAGGCGTCTTCCAACTCCTAATGATGCCTACTTGAAAAGATGTGGTTGGGGATGGAAAATAGATATGGCTGACTTAGGTGTTGCCAGGTATTATAGTTAGGCATCAGTAAATTAGGCCAGGTAAACCCTGGTGCCTACTACAAGGATGTCTAAGAATGCCTAGGTGACGCTAGGTGTGATTCTATAAAGGTTGCCTAGCGGTTGATTGACACCAACGTGGAATGGCACCATTTATAGAATCAGACCCAAGATGTGAAAGCTATTTTCTTTTCTCTTACCTTCACAACTGGAATGTTTTTCATTGGAACGGTTTCCACTGGAATGTAACATGAATAACAATAAAACATCCTTGAACTGCTGCATTTTGGACACTTAGATCTCCCAATTTGTTGGGCTCTCTCCAGGACTTCCTGAGATGCCAGTTTCAGGTTCTGATACAGATCACTTTCTGCAGATGAGGTTGTTTGCAGCTGTGGGTTTTTCATGTTGCTTTGTATCTCCTGATGAAGAGCTTCTTTAACGTCTTTTAAACCGCGTGAATTTACAGACATTTTGTCAAACAATACACCTGTTTCATCAAGATAGTACCATGTTAGTAAATATTTGCATTTAAAATGCTGTTCTTCAATGACCTCCTGAACTTGAAAGAAAGAATACTCAGCCACAAGGGGTAGAAGCAGCAAATTTTTATTAAGGGCGTTGATATAGTCCATTTTTCAGCAAAAATGCCTGCTATATTTGCTAGAAGAGTGTATTTCACCCATGCAATGTTTTCTGTAATAAAACAGCAAACTGATATCTAAATTGAGTACTCGGATCACTTCACTGGACTCGCTAATGGCCTTTCGGAGAGCAACAAAGACCTTCCTTTTTGCCAAAGATACTCAATGAACTGATTCCTTGTAAACTGACCCCTTTGAAAGCTACTATCTTTAACCTCTCGTCCCTTTATAGTTAGGAAAATGTGCCCTTGTATGCTTCTATTGGTATTCTCTCTTCCTTTTTTAGTTCTTTTGCCTTCTATAGTCCCTGTCTTTAGCTTCATGTCCTTTTGTAACCTGTTCTGAGCTGTTGGGAGGACGGGATAGAAATCTGAATAAATAAATAATCCTAGGAAGCACTCAAATAGAATGGTATTGAATGAGCTAACACAGGCATTTTCATCCAAACACAGGCTGTGTTGGGGTCCTTAATACAATTTGCTTCTTCTACCATTTCTTGTGGTCAACTGCACTCTCTTTGGCACTTCCTGAAGTCCTGCCAGAGCAACTGAATTTAATCTCCTCCTGGAGATGGCAAATCTGTTCAGTTCCCTACATATGCTAAAAAATGTGTAATTAACTCAGGGTACCTGTCTTCATTTATCTATACACACACATATTGCTTTGACTTTTTTGGCTAAGCAAATTACTATTTCAAAATTAGACCACACACACCTCATTTCTCTATACCCAGTCGCCCTCAATTTTCTGTCTGCCTGATAAGCTTGTGCAGGATATTGCATTAGTCCGGTAGGACTTACCGTATTTTTTGCTCCTTAAGACGCACCTCACCATAAGATGCACCCACCTGTAGAGGAGGAAAAACCAAGAAAAAAAATGTTTGAACCAAATGGTGTGCCCTGTACTCTGTCCCCCCTCTGGTGGTCTAGTGGTAGGCCAGGACAGGGTACAGGGCACATCTAGAGGTGGGCATGTCTAATGGTAAACATGCGTAGTGGCAGCCAGCCCACTTCAAACCAGCCCGCCCCCATACCTTTTTAAATCATCCCCCTGTACTTTTAAATCATCCATCCCCAGTACTTTTAGATTATCCCCCTCCTTAGATCAAGCATCCCCCCCGGTACTTTTAAATCATCCCCCGTACCTGGTGGTCCAGCATGTATCCCTCCCTCGCTAGTGGCACACAGGTCAGGAGGGCAGACGTCAGCAGCAAGCTTTCCGCACTCCCGCTTGGGCCCCCGCTCTTTTCTAAATAGCTTTGTCAGTTCTCGCGAGTCCCTTGAGAACTGATTAAGCCATTTAGAAAACAGCGTGGGCGCAAGCGGGAGCGCGGAAAGCTTGCTGCTGACATCCACACTCCTGACCTATGTGCCGCTAGCGAAGTAAGGACACCCGCTGGATCACCAGGGACTGCAGCAATGACGATGGAGGAGGAGACAGCAGAGGGCGAAGGTGCAGCTACGGTGGCAGCAGCGACGACAGCGGGCGGGTAGGTGGTTGGGTGGGTGTTTTAAACGTATGGCGGCATGGAGTTTTAAAATGGTGCGGCTACGGCGGGAGGGGGGATTCAAAATTGTAACTTCACTTCATAAGACACATCGAGATTTCCACCCACTTTTGGGTGGAAAAAAAGTGCATCTTATGGAGCAAAAAATACGGTATAGTAGATAACAGCAGTATGGTCCACCCAGTCTACTCAACAAGATAAACGCATAAGGTATGATGTGGTACTAAATATGGATACTTGGTTTGTCCTTGTCATTTTCAGGACATGGATTTTAGAGGTCTGCCCACTGGCTTTGCTTCTCAATTACTAGCATTGCTATCTAATCACTGGCAAGCTTGTTTGGATCCATGCCTTCCACACAGGATTCCTTCATGTTTATCCCAAGCATTTTTTAATTCCATCTCAGTTTTCATTTCCACAAGCTCCCTCGGGAGGGCATTCTAGGCATCTACCACCCTCTCCATGAAAAAGTACTTCCAGACGTTATTCTTGAGTCAGCTCCCTACAATCTAAATTTGTGTCCTCTAGTTTTTACCACCTTTTCTCCTTTGGAACAGGTTTGTTTATATATTAATACCTCTAAAATATCTGAATGTCTTTATCATATCACACCTGTTTCTCCTTTCCTGGGTGTCCATCTTCAGGTCATCGAGTCTCTCCTCGTACTTCTTGTAACACAAATCCCCTACCATTTTTATCGTCCTTCTCTGAACTGCTTCAAGTATTTTTATGTCCTTAGTAAGATATGACCTCCAAACCTGAACACAATACTCCAAGTGGGGCCTCACCAACAACTTGTATTTGTGCTGGTTATACCCCTCTCTATGTAGCCCAGCATCCTTCTGGCCATGGCCACTGCCTTGTCACATTGTTTCATTACGTTGAGATCCTCAGACACCATCACTCCAAGATCCGCCTCCTGAGCTGTGTTTATCAATCTCTTACCTCCTATCTTGTACATCTTCTTTGGAAGTCTGCATCGCAAGTGCATCAATCTGAACTTCTTCAAATTAAATTTTAAGTGCCATTCCTTTAACCTTTCTTCTAATTTTGGGAGACCTGTGCTGAAAGGTCCTGCACTTCCTTTCCATTTTAGCTCCCTGTAATGAATTCTGGCTGCCTAACTGCAATGCCTAAGTAAGAGAAATGCAGAGGAAGGAAAAAGGGGAGATGGTGGACTACTGCAGCAATGGGGACAGAGGAAGGTAATGGAATAAAACAAAGAGGGGGGGGGGGAGAAGAATAGAGGGGGCTTTCTGAAGTGGGAGGAAGAGAGGGGCGGAGAGATGTTGGACTACACAGGGGATTGGAATAAGAGACAAGGAGATGCTGAATCATGGGGATGAACTGGGACACCAAATCAATAAATTACAATGCTGACTATCTGAACTCAAAGACTGGATGACTATCAACAAGCTACAATTAAATGTATCCAAAATTGAACTGCTATGGTTCCACAAGAGTACTTGAATAAATTCATGAAAACCGTTCAGAGCTCCCCTTAATTTAAATGATACACTTACCCTTGACCCCCCCCCCCTCCTTCTCTTGGGATAATACTACCCTTATAACCAAAGACCAAGTCCACAGCCTTGGAGTTATAGACTACGACCTGTTGCTTACGAGCCCTGTCTCCCAGGTAGTATCAACATCTTTCTATTACCTATGCCAATTACAAAAAATATTAATGTACTTCTCTGAAACAGAATTTGCACAACTTCTTTAGGCCTATGTCCTTTCCCGCATGGATTATTGCAATTCACTGTTCAAAGGGCTGTCTTTTAAGAATCAACGACTGCAATGAGTACAAAATGCAGCAGTTCGCCTACTCAAAAATCTGAATATCCAAAACCCCAATACTCCAGCACTTGCCACTGCACACTGGCTGCCCTTCAAAACCACAGTATCTACAAAACCCTTGACACTAGCCTTCAAATTATTTGATAATATGGTCCCAGTCTACATATCAAAAAACTATCAACTTATATCCCCAACTGGCCACTAAAATCACAAGGCAAAAAGAGACTTACTACTCCGCCAGCATGATCCCTTCAGCTAGAAAATGCCCATAAGCGAGTCTCCTTCCACTTCTTACCCAGATTATGGAATGGAATCCCACCTTCCATCAGATCCCTGGGAGGACTACTTAATTTTAGGAGAGCAGTAAAAACACATCTTTTTATCTAGTACAGACCATGAGGAATGCCCTAACCCTTAACCAGTTCCATGTAAGCTCTCCTTTTACAGCATCCTAAGTTCACTTATGATTTGTGAGAAACTGCTAATCCTGTCTTTCTACTGTGAATAGCCCTACCTCCTATGTTAGATTTGGGAATAATTGTTCAAACTGTCTTGCTACTGTAATTTGTCCAACCACCATTATTAGATCTGCTCCCTATGTTAAATTTAGGTGTAATTGTTTTGACTGTCTTGCTAATAGAAATCAACCAATCAACTAAGTTAAATCTGTCTGTTAATGTGTGGGAATTATCCCACCACTGCAAGGTACTTTAGATAGAGTTTTATGGAAAAATGCTGGTGTACCTGAATGTAAACCACTTAGGTTATAAGAGGTATATAAATACTTTAAATAAATGTCTACCATTACTATTAGTATCTTCTCACTTATCTCTATTACAAGTATTTCACTAACTTTCTTTTGCTAACCTATATTATGTAAGTTAACCTGTTCTGGGTTCTTAAGGAAGGATGGACTAAAAAGTGATTAAATAAATAAATAAGGTGTTGGACTACATGGGGGGGGGGGGGAAGGAGGGGTTATGGAGAAACTACTACAGTAAACTCTCAGTTATACGCTACCCATGTGGATTGGTAGATACCGGATAACTGTTGTTTCTGGTTGTTTGAGAGTTACTGTACAAATAGTTTTGTCTCCCTTCCCACCTCACTTGTAGGTACAGCATGTTTTCTTCTTTCTGGTCACCTTCTCTCCCCACTTATGGGTCAGCATCCATCCATCTCCCTTCCCCTGCCAGACACTCCCCTCCCACACACTTCTAGTCCACCTTCTGCCATCTGCCTTCCTTCCACATGGGTCTGGCCTCCTGGACCCCCCTCCCCCCTCACTTACCAAAGCAGCACTTAAAAACAGACTGCTCGCAGCCAGCCCTGGCAGGGCCTTTCCTCTGCCGCATCAAAAGTGACGCTTCAGAGCAAAGGCCTTGCCGGGACTGGTCACAAACAGCCTATTGCAGCTTTGGTGAAGGAAGGCTGGGATAGGGTTTCATGGCTCAGGATTGCTGCTGCTTCTTCGGGGCTGAAATGAGGGAGGAGGGTTCATGGCTCAGGACCACTGCCACTTCTTCAGGGCTGGAAGGAGGAGGGTTTGTAGTTCAGGACTGCTGCTGCTGCTTTGAGGCTGGAGGGAGTGGGGGGGGGGGAGGGTGTCACGATTCAGGACTGCTGCTGCTTTGGGGTTGGAAGGGGGGGGTTCACAGATCAAGACCACTACTGTTGCTGCTTTGGAAAAATGTATATACAGTATATATATATATATATATATATATATTTTTTTTTTTTTTTTGCTGGTTGGGTGAGAGTGCCAGGGTAGAGTTGCTTGAGTACTGGCTAATCAGGATTCTACTTTATTTCTATATTGCAGCCATAGGTATGAAGCTCGGTACATTACACTAAGTAGAATGTGGGACAGAGAAAATGGGGAGGAAGAGCACAAGAAGAGATGCTAGATTGGGAGGGAAGGTAAAGAAGGAAGATGCCAGACTGGAGTGAGGTTGGGTGGAAGGAGTGAGTGCAGAGAGAAGATGCTTACAAATAAATACCCTAAATGCACTGTGGGAAAAATCTCACATAATAGCCAAACTGGGTCCATCTAGCCCAGTGGTCTCAAACTCAAACCGTTTGCAGGGCCACATTTTGGATGTGTAGGTACTTGGAGGGCCTCAGAAAAAAATTGTTAATGTCTTATTAAAGAAATGACAATTTTGCATGAGGTAAAACTTTTTATAAATATTTTATTTTGGCTAAGTCTTAATAATCATATTGTAATTTATAGCTAAAGAGACATATGATAAGAAACTGTTTTATTTTACTTTTGTGATTATGATAAACATACTGAGGGCCTCAAACTAGTACCTGGTGGGACGCGAGTTTGAGACCACCGATCTAGTCCAACTGTGGCTAATCCACAGGTTCATCTTGCTGTTTAGGATGGACCAATCACAGAATTTTGGGGCATGTGCTTGGTTTGCCTGTGCAAAGTTTCCTAATTCCTGACTACAGGACAGGTCACATCTCTCCTGGACTACAGTTCAAGGAGCCTACAACAGCACTATTTTCCCCTCCTTCACTTTCTTTTTTGGTGGTTTCATTGCTGCTGCATCTCTAATTTACTGTTTCTTCCAGACTGCTGAACTGTTTTAGACTTTAGAATCATCTTGCTTTTCACAAATATTTAAAAAAAAAAAAAAAAACGGGTGCATGAACCCAACACTATAATTTAGCATACTGCTGCTGAGTTAAACAGGAAATAAGGATCATATATAGCAGGGGTCCCCACAGTCCCTCCTTGAGGGCCGAATCCAGTCAGGTTTTCAGGATTTCCCCAATGAATATGCATTGAAAGCAGTGCATGCACACAGATCTCATGCATATTCATTGGGGAAATCTTGAAAACCCGACTGGATTCGGCCCTCAAGGAGGGACTTTGGGGACCCCTGATATACAGTAATCTGCGAGATCGTTTTGCTTGGCATGAAGATCAAGTTTTAAGCACGACCAGGAAACAATGAAATATGTTCATTCTTGGTTTTCATGTGACAAGTGATATAGGCAACCTGTAAATCAGGGGTCTCAAAGTCCCTCCTTGAGGGCTGCAATCCAGTCGGGTTTTCAGGATTTCCCCAATGAATATGCATGAGATCTATGTGCATGCACTGCTTTCAATGCATATTCATTGGGGAAATCCTGAAAACCCGACTGGATTGCGGCCCTCAAGGAGGGACTTTGAGATCCCTGCATATTATTCGGACTATATATATATATATATATATATAATATATATATATTTTAATAGCATTAACACAGAATTGAACTGATGCTTGAAGGTGAAAATTTAACGAGATGAAAAAACGGCGTTAATGTTTTTGAAGCACCATCTGCTACACAGCGCAATAACACCCGACATAATGAAATAGTCATTGATACGATACCAAATATAAAGCTAATGCAACAGACCAATATAATAACATCACCCCAAGGTGGGCACAGGAATAGTGAGTATCCATTCCCCATTTTGTTACCCAGCACCTCGCGCCTTTTTTTTTTTTTTTTTTAGCACGGCTACAACCACCCTCTGTCCCGACTAGGGCCTTTCCAGGCGCAGGACAGACTGACAAGCAGTCATAACTACCCCCCGACAACGCAAACAGAACCACGGGCGCCTTCGAGAAGCGCTTAAACTAGGGCCAGGGCCGCATACACGTCACTTACATGCTCTCTTCCTGCGCTTCGGCAGCAGTGACGCGCGCTGCAGCTGGACCGCCCACTGCGCGCGTGATTGGCCGAGCAATTGCGTGTGAACTGGAGTTAGTCAAATTCTGTTCGGGGGAGACTGACGCGCGAGGCTGACGTGGCCGGGGGCGGAGCCAGAGGAAGAAGGCAGGGGGAAAAGTGACCGTTAGTGAGAACAGGCGAGTAGTTCGGCCCTGGAGGGTCTCTCAGACTGAAATAAACTGCTTTAGTACAAAATTTTTTTTTCTATAATTACATTCCATGTAGGAAAAAAAAAAAATACGGTATATTAATCATGGGAAGTAACCCGGAGTGAACACGGATACCCTGCACAGGGAATTAATGATGTGCAGTGAACTGTAAATTTTTAGCACAGGTCTTTATTTCTAGTTAGCACTGAATCTTTACTTCATCCCTAGAAGTAAAATAAAGTTTCAGTGCCGAAGTTAATATAGCAGCCCTGCATAAAACTAAAGACAGACCAACCCTTACTACTGGAAGCAACCCCAGGCCACAAATGCTTCCCTAACCAGACCATTCATGACTGACCAATGTTTTCAGCTTTTCCAAGTGTGATGTTTCTAGAAGCCAAACCAAAGAGGCACATGTGTTGTGGGCCAACAATTGGTCTGCCCTGTTTGGAAAGGCATTCATCCAGCAAACCATGGTTAGTGCAAGCAACTTTGTAAAAGAAAGAAAACGCAAACAACTTTCTGTTACGTGGTTAGTGCAAGCAACTAAGTTTGTAAAAGAAAGAAAACACAAACAACTTTAAGTTAAATATTTTTTTTTTATCCCAGGACAAGCAGGCAGCATATTCTCAACAGGTGGGTGACGTCATCCACGGAGCCCCACAGCAGACAGCCTCACAAGCAAACTTGCTTGAAGATCTTATAAGACCTAACGTTTTCTGCGGAGCCAAGAAGCCCTGTTTTCTCCAGCTCTGCAGTTTTTTCGTTGCCTTCTCGCACCACGGGCTTTTGTTATTTTCTATTCATTCCTAGTGAAGTCGCTTTGTGGTGCGTCTTATAAGTAAAAAAACCCCAAAAACTTTTTTCCGCAATTACCTCTTTACAGTTTATTTTAATCATTGCCTCAAATGCCTAAGTTCTTTCCTGCCCTTGAGGACTAATGCCTTCCAGAGTTCAAACAGATTCTCCAAGCTCTGTCACTCTGTTCATGCTGCAAGCCACGTATGATGTCTTTGAGATGTCATCTAGGGTTACAGCTTTTGCTGTGGCTATGAGACGCCTGGCTTGGCTACGCGTTGTTGACATGGATTCCAATTTGCAGGACTGTCTGGCAAATTTGCCTTGCCAAGGAAATGAACTTTTTGATGATTCCATAGGGGCTGCTACCAAGCGTCTTTCTGAACATGAGTGCTCCTTTGCCTCCCTGGTTCGGCCAAAGGCTAAGACTGCCTGCTAGACTCCGCCTCCTCCATGTCGTTACCCTTAGAAAATGACTCCAGCTTTCTCCAGGCCTCTGTCTCACTGGCAGCAGCAGCATCAACAAAAGCCTCAGACCCCTGCTGCGTCTAAACCAGCAGTCTTTTTGACAATCTAAGTCTGAGCATACCGACCAACTCCATTCATCCGACTTCTTTCCTGCCCATAGGAGGTCGGCTCCATCACTTTTACCATTAGTGGGAGCAGATTACATCAGACCTCTGGGTTCTCACCATCATCAGGGAGGGGTACTCAGTTCGATTTCTTCAAGTGCCACAAGATCTCCCCCCAAGAGAGTTTTCTTCCAATCCGTCACAACTTCCCTTTCTTCTTCAGGAAGCTCAGACTCTTCACCTTTGAGCTGTTGAGGAGGTTCCCTTGACCCAACGGGACACGGGGTTTTATTCCCGTTATTTTCTGGTTCCCAAGAAGACGGGGGATTTGCGACCTATTCTGGACCTCAGAGCTCTCAACAAATTTCTAGTCAAAGAGAAGTTTTGGATGCTCTTGTCTTCCCATATTGTATCAAGGGGATTGGTTATGCTCTCTAGATCTCAAAGAGACTTGCACTCATATTCCAATTCATCCAGCCTCTCGCAAATTCTTGAGATTTCGGGTGGGGAATCTAAACCAAGTGGATGGCTGTTTGCATCTCTTTCCGCTCAGGCTGGTTTCCCTTTGCAGGGTCGAGTCACGGGCCACAGAGTTCGAGCAATGGCGGCGTCTGTAGCTTTCCTCAGATCAACTCCTATTGAGGAAATCTGCAAGGCTGCCATTTGATCCTCGGTTCATACATTCACCTCTCATTATTGTCTGGATACTTTCTCCAGAAGGGACGGCCATTTTGGCCAGTCAGTTTACAACTTTTGTTTTCCTAAATTGCCAACACTCCCACCATCCCATTC